>NC_090844.1:6045000-6670000 GCF_028021215.1 Eschrichtius robustus
TTAAAGTAGGTTAGATATTTAATATGATTTTATATAATACTGCATCGTTTCTGTATGCTGTTACATCTGTGCATCAGAATCAGCTGAAGTACTTGATAAAAACAGCAAAGTTTTCAATGGAGGGGATCCTGGGATCTCTGTTTTTGAGAAAATCCCTGGTGATTTTGGTACCCAGCCACAAACTTAGGAGGGTATAAAGAATATCCCCAAACTCTGCATATTCTTTCCCTTCACCAAGATGTTCCTTTTAAGATTAGGAACTGATTTGTTTAAGCATAGTATTGTAGCAATGACTAAAATATTTAACATTAAAACCTGTTACGTGCGTTTGTATTCTTGATAATCCCACTTGGTCCTGAATTATTCAAATATTTAACTCTGTACTTTGTTTAGGCCAGGACTATATTTAAATAAATGTTAATAGCATTGCAATAATATTGGGGGATTATTTGAGCTATATTCTAGGAGGCTTTAAAACTTTAGATGATGATGTCATTAATCAGAGGGTTAGTGTTAGAAATTCTGTTTGCTATAAACTTTACAGTATAAAAAATTCTTCACAAGCACAATTTTGAACTCTTACCTTATTGCTCATCTTTCTAGTATGCTATAGTTCCCACCAAGGGCATTTTTCTACTATTCTCTGAATAACTTTGAACTCCAAGGCCACTGCCACTCTTTCTGGTTTGTTGATGAATATGGTAATTCTGGCTGCTCTGACTGAACATGCACGATATCACAACAATACTAAACATTCAGGTAGAATATTCTTGGAAAACTTTGTGAAAAGGTAGGTGCTAGAAATTTCTAATTTTATTTCCCACTAGTATGTAGGCTTATTTGTTTCTCACTACTAGTAAGTAGAGATCATATTTTTTGTCACTCCTGTAGACTCAGTATGTAGAACTAATAGGTGCTTAAAAACATTCACTGGATATTGATACAGTGATTTGGTGCCCGTGTTGTGCAAGACATGGAACAAAGGAATGAGCGTGTGAAATAATCCTAGTACAGTCAAGTCTTGACTTAATGGTGGCTATACTATTTCCATGCACGGGACATGTTTCCTTGTATATATAATAGGATAAGAGAAAGTGAGGTTGGCTTCATGCCACTAAGATTTCCACAGACACTTAAGGATCCTAAGGCCAAATTGCATTGTTACAAGTCTTAAGAAACAGTCCTCTGACAAGTCATCTGCTTTCCCTTTAGGGGATAACTTCCCATTTCCCTTGTCTGACGATGGCTTTGTTTAAGACACTTGCTTCCATGACCCCACTTGCTGTAACGGGAAGAGCCACACATCCAGTCCCAGGCCTCTCTTCTTGGTATCGCGTGGCTGTAGGGGAAGCAGTGTGTGTGTGTGTGTGTGTGTGTGTGTGTGTGTGTGTGTGTGTGTGTAAGGACCAGGAAACCAGCCCATGAAGAAAAGTCCTGTCCATCTGGAGATGCGCGATCTTCAATTCTAGAGTTGATCTACTGTTTCTTAGTATTTGATGGTTGGCTAATCTTCATTTTCTCTGGTTTTCTTGATGGACCTCATTCTATTTGAAGGTCGAAATTGGACTTCTTCTGATCTTCTAAGTTGCTTATCGTTTCTCTCCAATTTCCATCTCCATCTTTTTGTTCTTTGACCTAGATTTCCTTCTCTTTGTCTTTTAACCCATCCATTAAATCTTAAACTTCTGCTATCATATTCTTACTTAATAAGAGCTTTTAATTTTTTTGTGGTTACCTATTTTTAGCATCCACTCTTATTTCAAGAATACAGCGTGTTTAATTATATCCTAGGGGAATTTAGGAATGTGTGTGTGTGTGCGCGCGCGTGCGTGCTGCCTGCTTTGCCTCTCATTTTTCTGAGCTCCCTTTGTGTTTATTTATTTCTGTTTCCTTCTTTCAAGTTGGAGGTGTTCCTCAAATATCTAGTGATCTTTTGTTGTCCCTTTGTAGTAAAGAGTGAACTCGCAGCAGTATGGTCGACTAAATAACATAGAAAACTTTGCTTTTGTAAAGCAGTTTAAATTGTGGAATTAATATGTGTGTGTATTTAAAATATACATATTTAAAATGTAGATATAACTAAAATATATTTACTTATATAAGTATACATTGGTACACTTGCAAGAGAGTAAGCAGAGTACTCAGAAGCCAAAAATAAAGTAAAAGAGGAGTTCGGAGGGATAAGCAAGGTAGCTTTGAGCTAACGGCAGGCTCTGTGGTCACTTTGATGTTCTGGTCTTCTTGGCTTTACCTGTGATGTCCTGGAAGCAGGGATCAGGAAACAGCCTGAGTTCCTAGACAGGGAATCAACTTGAGATACACAGTACAACATCCAGGACTCTAAAAGTCTTTTGCAGGAGGCTAAACCATGAAAACAAAATGAGATGAAGCAAAAAATAAACAGAATAGCAAGGATGACAAAATTTCTGTGTAGGACAGAAAAAAATTACCTGTCCTTTACCTTGGGTGGGTTGAGGGGGGAAAATGTTGCCTCAGAATCTGAGGCAGCTCACAGGCCAACTTTCCTGTGAGTTTGTGACCTTAATTTCTGCTACCTCTACAGACTGAAAAACTCAAGTCTAAGTTTTGACATAAGGGAAATCACCATAAATTCCAAAAGACTGCTGCCCCGTAAGCCATTTTCTCTACATAACAACCGTGCAATTAAGATACAAACACAAAACACGCCAAAAAATAGAAAAAAAGCCTCATGTATTTGGAAACTAAAAAAAAAAAAAAAAACAACAAAGAAAACAAATATATAAATAAATTATGTTTCAGAAACAAATCACAATAGGCTTTACAAAATTCTTATAACTGAACAACAGTGAAAAGATTACAAATTAGAACTTGTGGAACTCACTCAAGCAAACTTAGAAGGGAACCTTATCTCTTTAAATGTTTGTATTAGAAAAGAAGAAAGAAAGATTAAAGATTAATAGCTCAGCATCCATCTCAAGACATGACGAAATGTAGAGCAAAATACACCCATAGAAAGTGAGAACAAAAGAGGTAATTTAAGAACAGAAATTAAAGGACTTCCCTGGTGGTGCAGTGGTTAAGAATCCGCCTGCCAATGCAGGGGACACGGGTTCGAGCCCTGGTCCGGGAAGATCCCACATGCCACAGAGCAACTAAGCCCGTGCGCCACAACTACTGAGCCTGCGCTCTAGAGCCCGTGAGCCACAACTACTGAGCCCACGTGCCACAACTTCTGAAGCCCACACGCCTAGACCCCATGCTCCACAACAAGAGAAGACACCGCAATGAGAAGCCCGCGCGCCACAACGAAGAGCAGCCCCCGCTCGCCGCAACTAGAGAAAGCCCGCGCGCAGCAATGAAGACCCAACGCAGCCAATAAATAAATAAAAGAGTAACTTAAAAAAAAAAAAAAACAGAAATTACGGAAGCATAAAGTAATCATGCAAAATGAGGTATTTGAAAAGAATAATAATATTGAAAACCCATTGGCATTACTTATTACAATAGCCATTAAGGCTATTGGCTAAGTATTTATGGACCTGTGTCCTGTGCAAACATGGTAGAATTGCACTTTTTGTTCTGTGTGGTTGAGGGAAGGCATGTGACTTTCTAGGCATTGGACTGCGAGTAGAAATAGCACCATCGGGCTTCCCTGGTGGCGCAGTGGTTGAGAGTCTGCCTGCCAATGCAGGGGACATGGGTTCGAGCCCTGGTCTGGGAAGATCCCACATGCCGCGGAGCAATTAGGCCCGTGAGCCACAACTACTGAGCCTGCACGTCTGCAGCCTGTGCTCCGCAACGGGAGAGGCCGCGACAGTGAGAGGCCCGCGCACCACGATGAAGAGTGGTCCCCGCTCGCCGCAACTGGAGAAAGCCCTCGCACAGAAACGAAGACCCAACACAGCCAAAAATAAATAATAAATAAATAAATTTATTTTAAAAAAAAAAGAAATAGCACCATCATTGCAGCCCCGGATATTTGTCAGAGTGAGACTTTCCTGATGCTTTTAATTCTGATGTGACGACTGGCAATGCTCAAAGTAACATCCCCTTCATCAGCCTGACTTTCTGAGTGGTCAGAGGATCCCACTACTAACCTTGGATGGAAATATTATCATCTGATTGAAAAATAAAATGTAATGTTTTAAGTCACTGATTTTTTTGGGTAGCAAACATAGAACAAAACCCATGCTATTCTGACTGATGCACTTTAAGAATAGAGAAAGAAAAGAGAGAAAGAGGAGGAAAGAGAGGTGGGCTCAGAGAGGATGGAAGGAAGGAAAGAAGGAAAGAAAAAAGGAAAGAAGGGAGGGAATTGAAATCATCAGGGAAAACAAAAGGAAATATATGCAGGTGATGAATAAGTTAAAAATACTATAAAAGTTACATAAAACTTCATCATAAGTCTTAAATCTTATAATAAGTTTACAAATGCCTACAACACTGAACTTACTAGCAAACAGACTTAAGAAGAAATAGAAAATTTGATTAGTTCTGTAACTAATTAGATCAGTAAACTTCTTCCCGTAAAGTACACAAGTGGCCTGGCTGGTTTTACCGGCTGGTTCTACCAAATATTTCTTATGCAGCTAAACCTGATGGGAACAACCCCAGGGTGTAGAAGAAGGAGCTCACCTTACCAGGCTAGTATAAACTTGACTCCAAAGCAAGAAAGCAAAAATTCGACGCCAGTCACATTCATTAACATGCCTGTGCTCACCCGCTGCATTTCTCATCTCATCCTCTCATCTCATGTTCTTTTGTTTCAGCTTTGATCTATTTTACCGCCCCTGACTTCTTAGATTTTCCTCAAATAAGCTACACACACACCTGCCTCAGGACATTCACACGCACTTTTCCTCTGTTGGAGACCCTCTGCTCCCAGAGAGCCTCTTGCCTGGCTCCTTTACCTCCTTCCCATCTTTTAAAAAATGTCATCTCAGTTATTCCTTCCCTGAATTATTCCGATATTCCCTACCCCTCTTCCATGTTTCGCTTTTCTTTGCACTTTTCACATTCTCACGTATATTACTTCTGCATCTTGTTTATTGTGTGTTTCCCACCTCTAGAACGAGAGCAGCAGTTTTTTTTTATTTGACTTAGTTCCACAGTTCCAGCAATTAGTGAAGTGCCTGGCACCTGGTGAGGCCCTGATAACTATTTGTGGAATGAATCGATACATACAAAAGCATTGAACAAAATGTTAGCATGACAAATTCAGCAATGTATTAAAAAATACAGTATGACTCAGTTGGAATTTTCTCAGGAATACATTTAGTGGAAAATTGAAAAAAAACATTGACATGGCAGGTAAAAAGAAAAAACATAAAATTATTTCAGCAGATGGGGAAAAGCCTGTTTTGGAATTCAAAACTGAAGAGACCTTCTATAACCAAGAAACCAATAGCGAGCATCACACATAATGGTGAAGGAACAGAGTGAAGTGAAGAGAAAGATCAATAAAAAGGTATAAATAATGAACAGAAAGAGACAAAGCTCAAAATTTTCACAGATGGGATGATTATCAACACAAACTTAAACTAATTCCCAGAATCAAAATAGAGGATCAGAAAAAGACTTTTGCAAAATTTCTAGATGCAAAATCAGTATAAAAATACCAATCAGAACCCCAATAAAGTAAATTGTGGAATCAGACAAACTGTTTCTAAAATGTATATGTTAATGCAATAGAGCCAGCCATGGATAGCATGATACCCATGAGGAAGATGAGCAAGTCTGGGGAATTTTCTCCACCGCAAACCAAGACAGATTCCAAGGCCTGGGAATAGACCAATAGACAATAGACCAGTGGAACAGAACAGAGAGCCCACAAACAGACTCAGACCTCTGTGCATACTTGATAATGACCAAGGTGATGTGGTAGGTTGGAAGAGAAAGAATCAACTCATTGGTAAACGATGTTGGGAAAAATTTATCAGTGAATACATTGTCAGTCTCTTGTCAGTCTCCCTTCCAGGATCTGCCATTATGTTGGCCTCTCTTCTCAATTGTCTGTCTCTCATGCTCTCTTTCTTGTTATTTAAGGTCTTTTTCCTTTATTTATTTTGGTGCACTTTGTGGAGTGAACAAGGCTTGTGTTTATTTCACAACGTTTAAGTGAAAGCAAATTAAGCACATATCTCATTTAAAAAAAACATAGACTATCTCAAGAGCTTTTATTTTCTTTGAAATTTTCAGACACGTTGCAGAGTGTGTTGAAAAGAAAGTCTCGTAATTTCTTTTTTTTAATATGAAAGTAAAAGCATAGTGTTAATTCACTATGAGAAAATACAAACAGGCACTGGATATGAGAAATGCTTCTTTGTGTATACAGGTATGTCTATAGCATGTAAATTCTGGGTTCAGTATTTCAACCACCAGCTCTATTTGAGAATCAGTCATCATATCTAATATTGAAAATGTTTCCTGTGCAAAGTAATTGTGTTGTTTTTAATAGAGAGTTTTCTCGAGAAAGGTATTTTCTCCAGGGCCAGCATTCCACTTACTATGCTTTCACTGATATTCATTTAATAGAGTGGTTTCTCATTTGAGGTGCAGTAAAAACATGGTGATGGGTGGCAGCAGAGTCCTCAGCCTTAAAAGATGATTGCTGGGAGCATATCCTGGACCCCGGAGCTCGGTTACTATGGTAACTCTGCAGCTCTGCCAAGGCTGTTCCTCACTGTGGGAGGAAAGAAGCTCCCCTGCCAGCAGCTACGTGGGATTCTGGCAGCTGGAGGGAGTACTGTGAAAGGGTGCGCTGCTTCCCCAGATGGGAGTTCTGAGAGCCTTCTTTAAAATCCAACAGCAACTCGGGATCACGGAAGAGTGAGGGCAGTTAGGATCCAGCCCATTATGGTGCAAAATGTGCCTGATGAGATGCTTGAAGCTTCTTAATTTGAGTAAAAGTTTTGCAGAGGATCAGGACTGAAATGGAAAGATTCTAGCCTGACCCGGCAGTAATGGAGCCTTAGAGGAATTTGTGCTTATCCGTAGGGGTAATATAATCCTGAGGGATTTAAGGGACAGCATTTAAATAGAAAGTAAAAGAAACATTTCTATTTAATTTGGAGATCTTGGGGCTTCCCTGGTGGCGCGGCGGTTAAGAATCCGCCTGCCAATGCAGGGAACACGGGTTCGAGCCCGGGTCCGGGAAGATCCCACATGCCGCGGAGCAACTAAGCCCCTGCACCACAACTACTGAGCCTGAGCTCTGGAGCCCGCGAGCCACAGCTACTGAGCCCTCAAGCCACAACTACTGAAGCCCGCGCACCTAGAGCCCGTGTTCTGCAATGAGAAGCTCGTGCACCGCAACGAAGAGTAGCCCCCGCTCACCGCAACTAGAGAAAGCTCGCGCGCAACAACGAAGACCCAACGCAGCCAAAAATAAATAAAATAAATAAATTTATAAAAAAAAAAAAAAAGGTCATCATAATTTGGAGATCTTAAACTCATTCAGAAATGCCTATTAACCCAGGCTTGTCAATTTGGGTTTTCTCAGTATTGAAATTTATCTCATGTTTTTCTAAATTTAAAAAGCGGTATTCAATTAAAGCTATACTTAACGCTATAGAATACAACACGAATATATAGTGTCCCCTCCCACCGCGCATATATAGTCTAAGTAACTAAGCTTGCTTGCATGGAGGCTAGTATTGGTCCAGCTAAACCACAGTAGAGAAAACGTGGAATAAGCGGAAAGTGACTCTGAATTAGTAACACAATTATTCAGAAGTCCTCGATGGCGGTTCGGTGACCATCAGTGGGCTTACCACTTCATTTGCTCCTGAGCCATTCTCATTCTGATTTTATCTTTAGTCTGTTAAAAGCTTTAAGTGTAGGATCAGCAAAGGTAATTCCTATCTACGGATTTGGTGTTTGGACTCTTCCCCTGTATATTTGACTCCTACTCTTAGGGTTTTGTTGGATACTTTCATCTGGTTTTGACACCTCAGTGTCTGCAGTAGAAAGTCCTCACTCTTAGATTCTTGAAAAATAGGGAGGAGATCACAAAGGACTGGGATTTGAGATCATGGGGCTGTTTGGGGCACTTGCCAAAGTTAGGAGTAACTCTTCTTTGGGTTGGTACCAATTTTAGTTTCTCTCTTTATTTTTAAATGATCAGTAAGATGAAAATTTTACAACATGGAGAGACAGAGACTAGTCCAAAGATTTTTCTGCTACCCTTTTAATCTCCACTCGAAACTGTGTTCAGTGACCTTCAGATACTACACACACTGGTCTCACCCATCTGCCAGTGAGATTTCTTCCTATCACGTGAAGTGTCAAGCTGTTCTAACCTTTTCTACTTCCCCACATTGTGTGTGTGTTGTGTGTGTTATGTGTGTCGGGGGCAGAAAGTTCAGGAAATGATTTTTCCTGTGCAAGCAAGAGCTATGGAAGTGGGGAGGTGTTCAGACTTCTCTTTAACCTCTCCTGGGACAGACTAGATGATCCATGATTCTCTTAAGAAGGTTAGTTCAATGATCAATGTTAAAATAGCCGACTAGCCCACCTTCTGAATATAAAGTTACTTCACACAGGAACTTTGCAGTCACTGCATGTTTCAGATATTGCTGTAAACATATATGCATTATTGATAAAACACACTAGAGACTGTCATACAGAGTGAAGTAAGTCAGAAAGAGAAAAACAAATATCATATATTAACGCTTATATGTGGAATCTAGAAAAATGGTACAGATGAACCGGTTTGCAAGGCAGAAATAGAGGCATAGATGTAGAGAACAAACGTATGGACACCAAGGGGGGGAAAGTGGCGGGGGGGTGGTGGTGGGATGAACTGGGAGATTGGGATTGACATGTAGACACTAATAGGTATAAAATAGATAACTAATAAGAACCTGCAAAAAAAAATAAATAATAGCCATATTTTTTTCAGGGAAACACACACACACAGATCTTTCCATGACTTAATTAAGTACAATACATAACAATCCATTTTCCAATATCATTTGTTATTTGTTTCTGAAGAAAGAAAAAGTCAATTACATGGAGAGAGTTTGAGAAGTTTCAGCATTATAAAAGAAAATGTGATCAAAAATTTGCAAAAGGAGAGAAGTAGGAGGAAATCTTTGGAATAGGATATGTGTGGGGAAGCAGTGAAGGACAGAGGTGGACAGAGGCAAAACAGATCACATAGGAGTTCCTCTTAATTGTCAGCCCTCTAATCTAAACTTTCTTTTCTCACCAGTGTCTGGCAAATAGTATCTCATCAGTATTTCTTATTGCAAAACATATATACTCAGACATTTCTAGTTAATCCCTTAGAAGAAGATACCTAACAGCTGACTAGAAAATTCTGATCCTTATTTTGAATATTAACATCCAAGGTTATCTGATGTTTCAGACTAGTTTAAAGCCATCTTTTGAAAATGAAGGACTAAAATGATGAAACTTCAAAAAGCAAAAGTAATTACTGTGGTCAATTTTTGGAAACCATATTACAGCACAGTAATACTTAATATTAGTAATAGTTAAAATTACATCCAATGATGGTAGATGTAACATTTACTGAGTAGTGACTCTGTGTCATGCACTATTTTATTTTTTTAATTAATTTTTATTGGAGTATAGTTGATTTACAGTGTTGTGTTAGTTTTGGGTGTACAACAAAGTGAATCAGTTATACATATACATATATCCAGTCTTTTTTAGATTCTGTTCCCATATAGGTCATTACAGAGTATTGAGTAGAGTTCCCTGTGCTATACAGCAGGTTCTTATTAATTATCTATTTTATATATAGTAAAGTGTATATGTCAATCCCAATCTCCCAATTTATCCCTCCCACCACCCTTTCCCCCTTGGTAACCATAAGTTTGTTTTCTACATCTGTGACTCTATTTCTTTGTAAATAGGTTCATTTGTACCATTTTTTAAGATTCCACAAATAAGCAATATCATATGATATTTATCTTTCTCTGACTTCCTTCACTCAGTATGACGATGTCTAGGTCCATCGATGTCACTACAAATGACGTTATTTTTTATGGCTGAGTAATATTCCATTGTATATATGTACCACATCTTCTTTATCCAGTCATGCACTGTTTTCTGTATTAACTCATTTAATGCTCACAAGAACATTTGAGGGAAAGCTTTACTGTCACCTTTTTACAAATGATGAATTCAAAAGAATAAACTTGCCCCAAAACACACAGTGGTGGAGTCAAGATTCTAACCCTGTCCAGGTCTCTCTTTTCTACTCTGCCAGTATCTTACTGAGTTGGGAAGGAAGGACTCCTCTGGCTTGGGGGTAGAAGAGGAAGCCCTCAGCAGAAGTAATCATTTCTCCTGTCTGTGGAGCATGGGGTTATCGTTAAGAAACTTGATTTTTATACCTTCCAGAACACTCTAGGACTTGATTTACATGGTTGACCTGATGTCATCTATAAATGCAAATATGTTTTCCATAATGCTTAAGTTTGGAAAAAAGTTCAATTAGCTTAATAAAAATATGAATTTCTAATTTTTTTTTCTTTTGGACTTTTGCAGGGTGTTTTGAGTGCTGTATTAAATGCCTGGGAGGCATTCCCTATGCCTCTCTGATTGCCACCATCCTGCTCTACGCTGGAGTTGCCCTATTCTGCGGCTGTGGTCATGAAGCTCTTTCTGGAACTGTTAACATCCTGCAAACCTACTTTGAGATGGCTAGAACTGCGGGAGATACGCTGGACGTCTTTACCATGTAGGTCATTCTGGTATCGCTTGTTATTTTGAGAATGTATGTGCACTTTGCTGTGTGTTGAGTAAATAGGAATCTAGAGTTAAGTGAGGCAGTCTTATATAGAAGAAAAAGTACTCTTAGGGTATATACGTGAGTCAAAAGGACACTGACCCTTACCATGAAAACAGGAAGGTACACAGCAGAAGATCAGAGGCCAACTTAATCTGGACTTAATTTGTGTTTTAATTTGCCTGTAAAGTTTTATCCAACATTCAGTTACCATTAAGTGGAATACTTGCATTTCTCTCGCTCTTCTAGTTTGAGCAGAGGCTGCTGTAGCAGAAGAGAACAGAATATAGAATCAGAGCCAGGTGTAAGTGTATATGCTCTGCTGCTGATTCTAGGAAAATCACCCAAACTCTGTGGCTACTCCCAACTTTTAAAAAATTTTAACTCAGCCATGGGCGTGATATCATCATTATTTCCTGCCTCCTAGAAGTGATGTGACTACCTAAGTGAACACTGTGAAAGGGTCTTATTGACTTCTGTAAAATGATAAACATAAGAAATATTGAGCACCTTTTTACAAGCACCAATTATGCTTAAAATGTACATTTTACCCATAAATGTAAACTCCTGGGATCACTAAACTATGGTGATGCTAATATTTTTTTAAAAAACATAACTCAGGGGGCTTCCCTGGTGGCGCAGTGGTTGAGAATCCGCCTGCCCATTGCAGGGGACACAGGTTCGAGCCCTGGTCTGGGAAGATCCCACATGCCGCGGAGCAACTGGGCCCATGAGCCACAATTACTGAGCCTGCGCGTCTGGAGCCTGTGCTCCGCAACAAGAGAGGCCGCGACAGTGAGAGGCCCGCGCACCGCGATGAAGAGTGGCCCCCGCCCGCCGCAACTGGAGAAAGCCCTCGCACAGAAACGAAGACCCAACACAGCCAAAAATAAATAAATAAATAAATTAAATTTAAAAAAAAAAAACATAACTCAAACATAGTCTGGAAGTAGAAAACAGTTTAGTGTTCAAGTTTCAGTCCCATATTGCCTAAGTTTCCAGAGAGCAAAATTTTAAGATTGAATTACAGAGGAATTTTTTTTCCAAATAAATTCCCAATTCAGGTCATTTATTCAGTGATTTCTTGCCCACAAAAAGAAAATAAATTATTTACTCACTTTATTTTATAATCTCAGCTGATAGTAAACTTTCTATTGTATTGTGTATTGCCCGTACAACTTCTTAAATCTATTTCATGCTTCTGGATACTATGTGATTATAATGTTTTTCACGTTGCTTTATTTTGTTATTCTCAATAAATTCAACACTTCTTAATTTATACATACTTCTTTCTGGCATAAGATGCTTCTGGAGTTACAAACCGGAACGGTCATATGGCTGGTTAGGATGACAGTGCTTTTTGCTCTTACCACTTCCGCGAAAAGAGGTTAATCACACTTGTTATTCAGCCGGGGCAATTCCTTCTGACAGGGTTGAATCGATCAGTAACGATAAGCTAAGACCCTAATCTAAGACAACCCTTGGTCACCCTGGACACCATTCTAGATGGAAGATAGCTTTTCTCCAACTCCAATGTCAGAAGATACATCATATTTCTAAATTTTTTAAATAATCCAGCAGCTGCAGTCAGATTGTCTTGAACACAGTATTGCTCATAAATTGTATTTGTTATTTTATTCATTAATGTTGCTGAGTTCCATGAAAAATGAAAATGAGAAGTGAAAAGAGATGCACATTTCTATCAAGTGATAGAGCAAGAATTCCCTCCTTGGGGGCTGGAGGGCACGTCCCCATGGACACAGAGATAGCAAAATTTTTAGGAAAAAGAAAGTTGAAATAATTTACGTTTATCTAAATATGTTGGCACTTAAAATTTGAGCGATATTGGTTGTAACATAAGAAATATAACAAACCAGGTGTATCACACACACACATAGTGATTAAGAGGAAGTGGACGTTGATTAGCCACTCAGATGAGAAGTTAAATTATTTAAACATAGTCCCTAACTTGGAAGCATCAATTTATTTCATCAATGTCACTGATAAATGGAAATGAAGAATTAATAGCAAATTTGAAAAATCATGAAAAAAAAGAAATGAGGGAATTATATCACTTATATTTCCCAATGTAACTTTATTTTACAAATTAGTTCCAAAAATTTAGCATTATTCATTAAATGAAATTTTTTTAAACCCATAGTAGACAGTTTACCAATTTCCACTGAATCAGGCATGTAGCATGAATTGATCCTTGAGAGTTTATGAATGACAGTCATCATTTGGAATATAATTAAACTATCTGCAAGTGCTTTGGATTATTGCAGGTTAGTTTGCAAAGAGCCTGAAGACAATGATTGCATGGATATATTTTAATGTGATAATACTGACGTTTTCTTTTCAGTTTTATCTCAGCCTACGCTGGACAAAATATGTTTTCACTGTGCATTATTTTAAGCTACCACAGATGTCCTTAAAATCTACAGATTCTCTATATTTAGGCTACATCCAAATTGCTACCTTTAGTTATAGAAGTTCATAAGAAATCATAAGCCTAATAACTGGCATGGGATGATTGTACAAATCGATCAGAAACCGATTGTCAGGATGTTTATTCAACATTTAGACAACCAGCCTTAATAGATCACAGACCTCTACTACAGCTCTGAAGGGTAGTACATGTGGGAGTTCAGCAGGGAAATCAGAGATCATATACTTAATTTGGAACTTTTACCTTTGGTCTCTTATACTGGGAGTTAAATGTGAAATCAGTAATGCATCTTTGGCATGGGAAGAATACCGTTTTCATTGGAATGAAAGCAAGTTCTCAAATTATCTCTCTTTTCATATTTCAAATAACTAAAGTTCCTTATCCTAGACCCCGTGGAGCTACCAAATGAATTAAGACTCCCTGTCGGCAAACGGTTCGTGAAAACACAGAGGGAAGGTGTGTACAGATAACTACCGGGTCTGATTAGTACCAAGCGGTACCAGTCACGTAGCAGTTGAGAGGAAGGTAGTGTTTACTCTATGGGGGCTGCCTTACAGGGCTGTTAGCGGACTCCATAGGTGAGGGGCAAACGGGAAGTAAAATCAGGACTTGGGACGCAGAAGTGAGTGAGAGGCGAGATTGCAGGCAATACAGCTTCCTTGAAAATAAGCTAAGGTAAGTTTGGAGAAGAATGTGTAAGAGAATGATTCTGAAGAAAAGACTTGTTGGCCAACTTTAGTAATTTACAGGGTCTGTGTCTTGTCTCCATAGTTCTCAGGCTTGATTCAACCAAATTAAGCGCTCCTACCTCATATACTTATAAAGGCAAAGAAACCTGTTCTCTGGGTGTGGGAACGAAGAGATAAAACGAATTGCCTAAGCCCCCGTCTTCCACCCGAGGTCCTCAGGACTCCCTTCTTTGTCTCAGCTTCTCTCTCTGTCTCTCCACTGCACCCCTCCTCTTAAATATATACACACACCTGTCTCCACGTGGTCAATATCCAAGTCTACAGGGGGACATAGGAAGGGCAAACACACTGGAATATGCCTACTCCATTTCATGAATCATCTTTCCAGCATGTAAAACTTACTTCTCTTCATAAATAAGTTTGCAAATAATCTCTGTTCGCATGTGATCTATATTTTAGACACAGAATTCTAACACCAAGAGCCCTGCCCCATGGCAGGTGAACTGAAGTGTAGCATCTTCAGCTGATGTCACCCACTAAAGCATTTTGTCACATTCCACTTGAGATACAGGGATCTCCAAAGAGAGAGAAAAGAGTGAATTTCGCAAATATTTTGTGACCTGCTGGTATGTTTTTAAGTATCACTCTGTCCCTCCTCATCTCCTTGGTTTCCCAGAGCTTTTTATCCCCTAATCTGTTAATGTAGTCCCTGAAGTCTGTGGTCATTGTTGGCTCCAAATTGTTGTGACAGTGAGTGTGTAACTTAACCTGCTGCCCCCATTAGGGGATATTCCTACACTCAACTACACCTCTGTTAGCTTGGTATAGCCATGGGCCCCCTAACTCTGCACACGGCTCAATGCTCTGCTGCTTCGTGCAATGTGACGAGGAGATCTGCTTTCTGATTTGTGGTTCACTTTCTCCTCTGAGAGCCCCTTGCCAGGGTGACATTATCGTGTCCCTAGATTTCTCTTGATGAGTGACCAAGATGTAGGATAGGTATTTTACTTGCGCAAAGCAGATTCATATGGAACAGTGAAATACGGAAACTGTTCAGAAAATTAGATGTCAAACAATCCAAACCATGAATTTTTCTGAGTGACTTGGCTTCTTGAATAACTCTCCTGAGGACAGAGCAAGGGACAGCCTTATTCACACACCGAAAAAACCTATAATTTATTAGACAGGGATTGGATTTTGGTTTCAACAAAATATAGTGAGAATCCAGGATCTGGGGAGGATTGATTTTCAGCGTAAATTTATTTTATTTTCAAAGTTTTATGACTGTGATCCGAGGTCAGTGCATCAAGAGCAGAGTTTACTAGATAGTGAATTCTTTGATAGTTAATGCACACATAAAAACTATTCCCCGTTTGTCTGAAACAAAAGCAGGCAGTAAGCTCAGTTAAAATATCATAGACACATTGGTTTTGCTCTCAACTATCTTCATGTGCGTGTAAATCTCTAAGGCTACTTGTAGTTCATGTTTATACCTTGGAAGTTAATGAAATGGAAAACCGTTATCAAAATTGGGGGGGATGGGAATGAGAAGGGAAAAGAGAGCAGGAATTCATGGCAAGGCAACACCAGTTCCACAGGTTGAAAGAGATCACAGCAGTGTGCAAACTATCTGTTCTGACCTGGGTGTTGACAATCAAACCAGATTGCTGAAGTCTTCTTACTTATAAAACGTTTGAAGATGAGACACATTGACATGAGATTGTTGATAAGCCTTGGAGAGTCAAAAGTAATCTCAGTTCTAGCTAGAACTTAGGTTAAAAAAACATACTGAATTTCTAACTACTGATAACAATAAACAGTAAGCATTTCCTTAGGCAATATTTCAGCCAGGCTGGTAGTCCTCAAATGAATGTTTTTTTAAAGCCCACTAATATGAAACAACAGCAACAAACCCAAGTACATAACCATGAAGGATTTAGATAGACAACGTAGTGTGGTGTGTAAGAGCACTGGTTCTGAGGCCACACGCCCTGGTTTGTTTCCTGTGGTCTCTGGCCCTTTCTACCCATCTTACCATGGGCGAGTTAAGGAACCTGTCTGCCTTAGTCCCTCATCAGTAAAAGGGACTTACTAACGCTGCCTACTTCTTAAAATTGCTATAAGATAAAATGAGTTGCCATTTTAAAACAATGATAGCAGGGCTGGCACATCATAAGCACATCATAATGTGATAGGATGATAATGGTGATGATCTTGATGATGGTGTCTTCCCTGAAGCTGTATCACAATTTTAATGCCCAGTGTCATGCTTCCTAAAGTCTGTTTGTCCCTGGACACACCCTACTTAACCATAACACTCTTACTGACTTTACTCTTTGACTAGAGTAGGTGAGCACTCGTAGTGTCAGACTGGATTAGAATTCAAAGATCTAATTTCTGTTCTCTTTTCTAAAACTTAGGAGTATGGCAACTCTAGAAAAAATATTTACAAATAAGAATGTGATGATTTCATTCTAAGAATATTTGAAGGGCTATCAAGGAAAAGGAAATTTGCTTTGTACTTTGTGGTTCAAAGAGAGAGATTCGGGTGAAGGGATTTCAATTTATAGAGAAAGAGTTTTTGTCTCAGAATACAGAACATTTCTACAATGTTCTTGTTTTCAAATATTCAGATTTTTTTCAGGTCAGTCTTTTGTCTGGTTTGTTTTTTAATGAATTCATTTACTCAGCAAAAAATACAGGGTTATACTATGTGCCAATCACTGTGCTAATCTTTAGGGATACAAAGTAAAACAAGACAAATTATTTTTCCTCTCGTACTGACATAGGAAAGATACGTCAGCAAAGTGCCATCCACATTAGACTCAACAGATATGAATCAGGTAGTGGTAGTTAGTACTTGAGCTGATTTCCAGGATGCATCAGGTTAATGAAGTGGAGAGAGTTGAGGAGCTACAGTAATTAATACTACATGGCATTGGCACAGACATACATATAAGTACTTGTAAAGTACTTATATGTACTTATAAGTACATATAAAAGTATGTTCCTACTCTAGTTTTTACGAAAATTTTTTCAGATGGATTTAAAGTTAAAATTTAAGAGTAAACTAATTTGTGAAAGCTAGAAGAAAATACAGATTTAAGATTTTACTTATTATGGGGCAAGAAGTATATAAGCAATATAAGAAATCACAAGGGAAAAAATATATAGATTTGACATAATATAAATAAATTTTACTCATTAAAGTATTATAAAAAATTAAAAGGTGTACAAAAACTGAGCAATATATTTACCACTTATATAACAAGATTCCTAATTTTAATAAACAATAAATTCAACAAAAAGATACATATTCTAGTAAAAAAATTGGCAAAGTATAAAAACATATTTCTTAAAGATACAGATGATTAATAGCTTGTAAACATATGTTCATCCACACTACTAAACCAAGAAAATTACTTAAAATGATAATACCATTGCTTTTTAACTATTGATTTGTTAGAAAAATTGAATGGTAATACTCAGTATTGGGAAACAGAGAATAAGCCCTCTTACTCATTACCAGTGCATCTTTATTTTGGCACAAACTTTCTGGACACCATTTTCACAATACATGCCTTAAAAATTTCTAGGAATTTATGCCAGGGAAACAACCTACACTGCCCAGAGATTTATCTTAAATGCTGTTTGTAATAGTGATGCATAGCTTCCTATTACTGCTGTGACAAATTACAACAAACTTAGTGCATTAGAAAAACACATTTATTAATTTTTTACCGTTCTGGAGGTCAGAGGTCTGAAATGGGTCTTAACTGGGCTTATTGAAACGGGGTCAGATCAAGGTGTTGGCAGGAATGCACTCCATCTGGAGGCTCTAGGGGAGAATCCGTATTTTTACTTGTTGCAGCTTCCCGGAGCCACCTGCATTCCTTGGCTCATGGCCCCCTTCCTTCTTCAAAGGCAGCAGTGGAGCATCTCCAGGCTTCTCTCTGAATCTGACCCTGACTTTCCTACACCTCTCCTTCACTAATTATTAGCACCCTGTGATTATATAGCACAGGATAATCTCTGAATATCAAAGTCATTAATTTCATCACATTTGCCAAGTCCCATTCAACACGATAGCATACTCATAGGTTCTGGGGATTACACGCAGACATCTTGGGGAGCGGCATTATTCTTCCTACCACTGAACAAAAGTAGAGAAGTGGTCAAACATGTCAAACCTTCAAATACTAGACTGTGCCATAATCTTTAAAAAATATCTTGATAAAACTGTGTAATAGTATCATGTAGTTAATTGTAATTTGTATAAAAAAATTGGGAGAATAAACAGTGAATAGTCTGTTTTTCCGGTTTTATTTTCATTGTTTCCTACAATGAATATAGATTGCTTTTAAAATCAGTAAAACAGTGGTTTACAGAAACATTGTCAAATTTGAAAGTTTGCATTTAGAAAGGAGGGTAAGTGCTTTCATTTTTTCCTTTAGAAGTAAGATAATACGGATTCTTACTTTGCAAAGCAAAAGTAGTACAGTGAAGGTGAGACTTCTTATGATTCTCTGCTATTTGATCCTACAGTGGACACATAATCAGTGACTTCATTACCAGAGGGTTTTTATTACTGCATTTTGTTGACGTATCATTGACAGGAAACTCATCTTTTTTTTTTGTACAGGAATTCCTTTTATTTTTATTATTTATTTATTTATTTATTTATTTTTGGCTGTGTTGGGTCTTCGTTTCTGTGCGAGGGCTTTCTCCAGTTGCGGCGGGCGGGGGCCACTCTTCATCGCGATGCGGGGACCGCTCTTCATCGCGGTGCGCGGGCCTTTCACTATCGCGGCCCCTCCCGTTGCGGGGCACAAGCTCCAGACGCGCAGGCTCAGTAGTTGTGGCTCACGGGCCCAGTTGCTCTGCGGCATGTGGGATCTTCCCAGACCAGGGCTCGAACCCGTGTCCCCTGCATCGGCAGGCAGATTCTCAACCACTGTGCCACCAGGGAAGCCCAGGAAACTCATCTTTACAGAGAATGAGAGTTTAATTTTCCCAATATCATATTTGAAATTCTTTGTTAAATTCATATATTGCATGTTTACAAGAAAGAGTACTTTTTGTGATAAAACAGAGGGATTGGGGCTTCCCTGGTGGTGCAGTGGTTGAGAATCTGCCCGCCAATGCAGGGGACACGGGTTCGAGCCCTGGTCTGGGAAGATCCCACATGCCGCGGAGCAACTGGGCCCGTGAGCCACAACTACTGAGCCTGCGCGTCTGGAGCCCGTGCTCCGC
This sequence comes from Eschrichtius robustus, assembly GCF_028021215.1. NCBI lineage: Eukaryota > Metazoa > Chordata > Mammalia > Artiodactyla > Eschrichtiidae > Eschrichtius > Eschrichtius robustus. Next base: position 6,064,133 of record NC_090844.1, read on the forward strand.
AACAAGAGAGGCCGCGATGGTGAGAGGCCCGCGCACCGCGATGAAGAGTGGCCCCCGCTCGCCGCAACTAGAGAGAGCCCTCGCACAGAAACGAAGACCCAACACAGCCAAAAATAAATAAATTTATAAAAACAAAAACAAAAACAGAGGGATTCAAGCCAATAAGATAATGACAAGTATATTATAATTTAAATATTTTGATGATTTAATTTTGAAATCCATTCTGGAATGTAACATTAGAAAATGTCCATCCTCAGATTGTTGGAAGAAAAACTTTATGTAAGAGTTTTTGAATGTCAAGAAATTAACATTCAGCTTCAAGAAAGTATAGCTTGTGGCAGGCTGAAATAATGACCCCCAAAGATATCCAGAACCTAGTGCCTGGAATCTGAGATTTACTTTATATGCAAGAGATTTTGAAGTTGTGATTAAGGATCTTGAAGTGCGGTGATCCTCCTGGATTATCCAGCTGAGCCCTAAATCCAAACACAAGTAATCCTTATAAGAAGGCAGTAGAGAAGTATTTGTCCAGAGAAGAAGGCATTGTGACTGCAGAAACAAGGCGCTATTTACTGGCTTCACTAGGCAAGGGATGCAGCTGCAGCTCTAGAAGCTGAAAAGTATAAGGACGCTCTGCCCTAGAGTCTCTGGAAGAAGTGAGTCTCTGCCTACCCTTCGATTTCAGCCCAGTGAAAGTGATTTCAAACTTCTGACCTCCAGAACTGTAAGGAAATAAATGTGTGTCAAGCCATCAAGTTTGTGGTAATCTCTTAGAGAGACCATAGGAAATTAATCAACAGCTACACCTCTTTACGCCAGTACTTACTACCAGGTATTCTTACACAGTGTTTGAGCTAAATTTCAGAAAGATAAAAGCAAAGGGTTTGTGATTGCTATGTAATTGTCATCAATAATTTGCAGTTATACTTCTAGTGTACATAACCAGGTGATGTACACATGAACTTTAATTGAATTAAACATGAATTTGGAAGAAGTAATGTCAGCAAGGTGGTGATAGGAAGTCCCAATGCTTGTTCCCACAGAGGAACACCAATTTATCAGTGATATACAGACCGAAATACTTTTATTCCTTTTATTAAGAAGTTGCAGTGCCCCAGACAAACACAAAGCCAAGAACAGTCACGTTGAAATGGGTAAGATGGCCAATTTCACTTTACCTGCATCAGTCCCTAACCCCAAGCCAGGGCCAGGTGAGAATGCCCTGGATCGTGACTTCTCCTTTGGGAGGAAAGAGAAGAGTGGAGCATTCATCCAACGTTCTGGCTTTTCTGAGGGCTGCCCAAGGAACTGGTTTCTGTTTTGCCTCACTCAGAGCTCTGACAGAGCAGGTGTCTGACTCAGGGCACTGATAGGGACCTGGCATACTTTGGATGCTGGTTGGCCACTGAAAGCAAGAGAGATCAGGGCAGCTTTCTACTGTAGAACCAGAACTTGTAGTGTTGCAGGCACAAAAGAAGCAAGATTATGAGATCCTGAAAAAGATACCAGTAAGCCTCTCTAGTTGAGAAAATTGCGCTCACAGGCCTTTAGAAGTCACATTCCCCCCAAAAGTTTTTAGAGGCCCGCACGATGTCTAGGCAGGTTGATTAGTGAGGGTCTTCTTCTGTACAAAGCCAGTTCCTTAAAGACTGGCAGAGGTAGCTGCTTTTTCAAATGCACAGACCCCAACGCTAAGTTATAAGACACATGAAGAAACAGGGAAACACGACCAGAACAAAGGAACAAAATTAATCTCCAGAACCCAATTGTAAGGAAATAGAGCTGTATGAATTACCCGACAAAGAATTTTAAAAATTGTCGTAACGATGCTCTATGAACTCAAGAAAACAATGCATGAACAAAATGAGAATATCAACAAAAAGATAGAAAATATTTTTAAAAATTGGGAGATTGAATAAATGAACTGAAAAATTCACTAAAGGGGTTCAAAATCGGGTTGATAAAGCAGAAGAAAAAATCAGCAAGTTCAAAGACAGGTCATTTGAAATTATCCAGTCAGAGGAACAAAAAGAAAAAAGAATGGAAAAGAGTGAAGCAAGCCAAACGGACTTTGGGACACCATCAGGTGGACCGATATATACATTATGGGAGTCTCACAGAAGAAGAGAGAAAGGGCAAAAAACTTATTTAAAGTAATAACAACAGAAAACTTCCCAAATCTGGGTAAGGAAATGAACATCTAGATTTAAGAAACTCTGTAGACTCTAACTCATATAAATTGAAACAAATCCACACCAAGGCATATGATAATCAAATTGTCAAATGTGAAAGAATTTTGAAAGCAGCAAGAGAACTTGTCCCCTACAAGAGAAACTCCATAAAACTCTCAACGGATTTTTTGGCAGAAACCTTGCGGGGCAAAGGGAGTAGGATGATATATTCAAATTGCTGAAAGAAAGAAATTGCCAACCAAGAATAAATACTGTATCTGCCAAAACTATCCTTCAAATATGAAGGTGAAATGAAGAATTTCCCAGATAAAAATAAGCGGAGGGAATTTATCACCACTAGACTTGCCTTACAAGAAATGCCAAAGGGAGTCCTTCAAGTTGAAATGAAAGGATTTTAAAAAGAAACACAAAAGCCTGTGAAAGTATAACGCTCACTGGTAAAGGTAAATATATACACAAATACAGAATACTGTGATACTGTAATAGTGGCACATAAATCACTTTAAGTTCTCTCATAGAAGTTAAAAGACAAAAGTATTTTAAAAATCTATAAAATATGTTAATGGGTTCATAATATAAAATGATGTGATTCGTGACATCAATAACAGTGTGTGTGGGAGAGAAGCAAAAGTTTAAAGTACGTGTATATGATTGAATTTATCAGTTTAAAATAGATGGTTAACTCTGTTTCATGTAAGCCCCATGGTAAAAACCACAAAGAAAATACCTGTAGAAGATACACAAACGAACATAAGAAAGAGATAAAAGCATGTCACTACAAAAAAAATCAATGTGTCTTTCAGGGGTGTTTTACAGTTTCATTCTTGTAACTTTTGAGCATTTCTGATTAAGGGGATGGGGGATGGTGCAGGGGAAGAGGAAGAAACTTACAAGCATGAAAAACCCTTGTCAACAAATACTAGAAGTGGCAGAACAAAGTGTACGCACATTAGGCATATAAAGCAAAAATGTTTTAAAATCCAACCTCCATTATGAACATAAAAATTCCATAGCTTTCCTTCCAAAGGAACCCTGAGCACGTGGGCATCAGTTGCTGCAGATCAGCCATGAAGAGTTATTGAACTAAACCACTTCATCTTTTCTTCCCAGGATTGACATCTTCAAGTATGTGATCTATGGCGTTGCAGCTGCATTCTTTGTGTATGGCATTCTGCTGATGGTGGAAGGTTTCTTCACGACTGGGGCCATCAAGGATCTCTATGGGGATTTCAAAATCACCACGTGTGGCAGATGCGTGAGTGCATGGGTACGTTACCTGTCTTTGCTCAGGAGTCAGTGTGGGTTTATCGCAGGAGCACACAGGTGTTTGTGTTCATCTGCCAAGAACTGGAGGGTTTTTTTTAACACAGTAGCATTCCCTGCTCTGGTGGCTATTTTAAATCTTAATAGTATTTTCAAAGTAACGATTATTCCATGTGAAAATTCAGGTTCAAATTCTCAAATCATGTGCAACACAACTCATCTTGCTTCTAGAGGCAGCAAACTGTTGATTGATTTATGATCTATGTTTCCCAAATGGCTCTGGGCTTCCCATACAATATTTAAAATAACAGAAAAATCCGTCTGCAACTTATAACAGTGAATGTCTCTCTTCCTTAAATACATGTTTCATGTATTTTACTGTAAATTTGGGTGGGAACTATATTATGTAATTTCTGTTTAATATTGACATAAGGTAAGAATTACTCTATTATACTAATTTAGATTTTAAATCGTTATTGATACGATTTTTAACGGTAACTCAAACTTACAGTCTAGAGCTAATGCAACACAGAAAATGCATGTATATCTATTAAAGCACAAGACTGATGAAAATTAAGAGTAATGTGTTAAAAATACGTTCACATTTTTATGCAGAATAATTTTCATAAAATGAACTTTGGAGCTTCCATCCTTGACTAATGTATTTTTATTATTTCCCAATGCTATATGAGAATGTCTACTTAATTACAGCATATATTTCCTATTAAGTAAGATGTCTCTAATAAGGAATGGTGCAATTTATTTCAGTCTTACAGAAAAGTTCAAAAATACCTGTTAACCACCAACCATTTTTTCCACCAGCTTGTAACAAGTTCTAATATTCGCTCAGTGTCAATAATGATAATAATCTCATAAAATGGTTAGCCTGTGTTGTGGGTATTCGTAGTTGTCTCTGCAATAATTTCTTGTAAGACTCTTTTGGGGAACAATGTTTATTGTATTATCTAAGTGTTTAGGATCAGTAATATCAAATTACAGACCCAAAAGAAGTTTAGTTAAAGATCTTGAATTAATTTAATAAGTGAAATATGAAAATTCAGTGGGCTAATTTTCAGTGATACCTAAGGGATTTCTCTATTAAGAAGGCATGTTTGATTTTAGATTCATTTATACTCTGCCAATAGACTATGGTGAATTCAGTTAATGATGGGCTTTTTCTTATAATTAGGACAGTATCATTATAACACCACTCGTATGTCTTAGCAAGTCACTTAACTTCTCCGAATCACAGTTTACTGTCTTACATCATAAAGACATTAGATCATCTCTAAAGCTCATTCTAGCTCGAAGAGTCCATAATTCTAAAACACTAGTGAAATCATAGAGAAAAGGGGTCTCTTTTACCATTGGGGAGTGACCTTTCACCAGGAAGAGTGCAGTTGATTAGGTTGTTTCATTGAGATCGTGAAATTTCTGCATAAGATTGTATGCAGAAGCAAAAAGTCATGGAAGAGAACACCTATCTATGTGCCGTTACTAATTATCCGCTTGCCATTGACACTTCAAAGCTATCTCAAATAAGAATTTTTAAAGCAAAAATGAGCCACATTTTTTTCTATAATAGTAACAATTGTGTCACCAGTCCCACCCAACAGCCCAGAAGGATGGCAGCAGCTGCGTGGGCCCCTCCAGAGGCGAGGCAGCAGGGAGTCAGCCCCCCAAGACACCCCACCCACGCCTTTAGCACCCCTCCGCACCCGGGAATGAGCAGAATTGAGGGAGAAGCAGAGCTGCCCTCTTGTGTGTTTTGCAAAAGCAGCAACGCAGCGTGCGGCCAAGGCCTTTGAGTCAGGTGCGGGCTGTCCCAACATGGCCTCCATGAAGGGGACCAGCCCCTGCAAAAAGGGGACTGGCTCCACTGCCTGGAAATGCCCTGCACAATGCACAGCCCTGCAACCCTCTCATGCAGGATTTAGGGCTCCATGGAACCAGAGGAAAAAATAATAATAATGTTTTATCGGAGATTGCCAACAAACACATGAAACAATGCTCAACATCACTAATCATTAGAGAAATGCAAATCAAAACTACAATGAGGTATCACCTCACACCAGTCAGAATGGCCATCATCAAAAAAATCTACAAACAGTAAATGCTGGAGAGGGTGTGGAGAAAAGGGAACCCTCTTGCACTGTTGGTGGGAATGTAAATTGATACAGCCACTATGGAGAACAGTACGGAGGTTCCTTAAGAAACTAAAAATAGAACTACCATATGACCCAGCAATCCCACTACTGGGCATATACCCTTCAAAAAGATTCATGTACCACAATGTTCATTACAGCACTGTTTACAATAGCCAGGACGTGGAAGTAACCTAAGTGTCCGAAGAATGGATAAAGAAGATGTGGCACATATATACAATGGAATATTACTCAGCCATAAAAAGAAACAAAACTGAGTTATTTGTAGTGAGGTGGATGGACCTAGAGTCTGTCATACAGAGTGAAGTAAGTCAGAAAGAGAAAAACAAATACCGTATGCTAACACATATATATGGAATCTAAAAAAAAAGAAAAAAAGGTTCTGATGAACCTAGGGGCAGGACAGGAATAAAGACGCAGACATAGAGAATGGACTTGAGGACACGGGGAGGGGGAAGGGTAAGCTGGGACGAAGTGAGAGAGTGTCATGGACATATATACACTACCAAATGTAAAATAGATAGCTAGTGGGAAGCAGCCACATCACAAGGGGAGATCAGCTCGGTGCTTTGTGACCACCTAGAGGGGTGGGATTTGGAGGGTGGGAGGGAGGGAGACGCAAGAGGGAGGAGATATGGGGATGTATGTGTACGTATAGCTGATTCACTTTGTTACACAGCAGAAACTAACACACCATTGTAAAGCAATTATACTCCAATAAAGATGTTAAAAAAAAATGTCCTTTTGAAGCTGAATATATTAATGAATTTCTATCTGGAATTCTGAGTAATATTTACAGGTGGAATAAATTTTTTTGGAACAACCATATTATTATACGATAAGCTTCCAGAGTTAGTACTGAAAGAAACTTATTTTTATATCCCTGTTTTTCTATGCTGTATACAATGTAAAATGGTTACTAGTAACTGATTCTACTCACAAAATGCAATTATGCACAGTGCACAAATTCAGTTAATTTTAAAGCAGCTTTAGATCATTGAATACAAGATGCTAATCAATATTCTCTTTTCCTAATGAATACCCTTGAAAGCATAACTTGACCTGCATTATGCATTTCTTCTCATGCAGTATCAAGACCACTTCAAGTTCATTTCAAATTTTTAATGCTGTCATTCGAAATCCTTAATGTGAGGCACATAAAACACAACAGCACAGTATTAACCTTTGGGGGGTAAGAACCATTAACCAGTTTATTAAGATCATGTGAAAGTTACTAAAATATTCTAAGTAACAGATTATATTTAAATTAAATGGCAAATGGCCCTAAGTTGCGTACAAGTCAAACATGTTACTAAATACATTAAATGTGAACTTCAGTTTAAGGCATATAGAAATATTTATTTTCTTTGAATTTCTTCCCCATTAACTTTTTAAACCAAAAAAATATATATTTATTCGGTTGTAACTAGAGAGGCATTCAGTGACTCACATTTTGAAATCATGGGATAGTTGTTACACCCATCACTCTTTTCTTATTTCTAAAAATTTCCCATTAGTATTATGATAGCAATATGGATCTCAGAATTTATCTATGCTTGTTCTGACACTTTAGATTTTTAAGCCCAACACTTTTGAAGTAAGAGAGTTCTTAAATGTGCTACTCTCTGTGGAAATCAATACATTTATTTTCCATAAATCCACCTGCTCTAAGTGTTATATAAAGCAGTAGAAATTTTGAAAGTATATGTATTCATTTGCTAGAGCTGCCATAACAAAGTACAACAAACTGAATGGCTAAACAACAGAATTTATTGTCTCACGTTTCTGGAGGCTTGAAGTCCATGATCAAGATGTCAGCAAGGCTGGTTCCTTCTGAGGGCTCTGAGGAAGATCTGTTCCTCTAGCCTCTGGTGGGTTGCTTGTAATCTTTGGAGAGCCAAGCTGATAGAAGCATCACCTCAATCATTGCCTTCATCTTCACCTGGTGTTCTCCCTGTCTACATGTCTGTGCTCATATTTCCCTTTCTAAAGGACACCAGTTATATTGGATTAGGGCTCTCATTTTAAATTTGCTTACCTCTGTAAAAGCCCTATCTCCCGATAAGGTTGCATTCTGAGGTATGGGGTTGAGGAATTCATCATATGAATTTTGGAGGAGCACAATTCAACTCATAACAATGTGCCTTATAACAGCAACAGTATGCCACACACGATGTTTAAAGCAACAAAAATAAGCAGTTACTTTTGTTACCCCCTTTTTACAGACGAAGAAACGTATTCTATTTATAGTCCTTCAGTATCCAAGGGGATTGGTCCCAGGACCCCCATGGATACCAAAATCTACAGATGCTCAAGTCCCTTTTATAAAAAGGTGTGGTATTTGTATATAACCTACACATGTCTTCCCGTATACTTTAAATCATCTCTAGATTACTTATAATACCTAATACAAAGTAAACTCTGTAATGGATTGTAAATACAATGTAAATGCTGTGAAATAGTTGCTGGTGTGTAGCAAATTCAAGTTTTGCTTTTCGGAACTTTCTGGGATATTTTAAAAGAATATTTTCCATTCGTCGTGGTTAAATCCAAGGACGTCCAAAAGGAAGGCCAACTGTATTTATTTTAATCCGTCCTGTTACCTCAGATGTTTATAGATTTTGACTACAGCATATTAGACTAGTGTCCATAAGACATACTCTATAGAACTACCTTTACATCTATTCACTATGTAATGACTCCTGGCTCATTTTCATGGCTTAAAGTTAAGTTTTAATAATAAATCCAGTATTAACAATAGGAAATGTTTGTTAGGTGCTTACATATGCCAGTTGCTATGCATGGGACTTTATGAAACACTAGGGCATTTGATCCTCCAAACTATGTGAAGTAGATACCAATATTAGTTACCTTCATTTCACAGATGAAGAATCTGCCAGCAAGAGATGCGTACATGGTGGGCAGTGGGGCCAGATTTGGATTTGAGCATCTGGCACAGAGCCCATGTCACTAAACTCATGGTCAGGATTTGCCTTGTCATTTTATGTTTTATTTGGGCTAATGTCATAGGAGAATTATCTGGTTGTGAGAGTTTTTAGTAATTCACCAGTCACTTTTGTTTTACATCTTGGTGAGATCATTCATTGATGATTGGAAAGTTCCTTTGTTGCAGAGATGTCCTCATTTTAACCTTTATCCACAATCATGAATTATCTCTCTTTACAAGACAAGGATGCTCTGTGGGATATGAAATAACTCAGTCATCGAAGGTACTTTTCTATTTTGATGGCTGCCGATAAAGAGTTCTAAGGTGACTTCCTAAGTAAAGTTGTCATCAAGGAACTCTGCATTCTAGTCTGTCTCTAAAATCCAGTATGTTCGAAAGTAAATTAAAAAGATAATAACAGTTTCGATCCAAGACTGCCAAGTTCCTAGAATAAGGCTTAGTTTCTCTCTAGGATATTCCACCTCTAACCTGAAGAAGGCAACATGATTTGTTTCAGATTATAACAATGCACTCTAACACTTTCTCAGTAGGGAAAAAAGGGGGAGGTGAGGGGGAACGTAAACTGCTTCAGGCATAGTGGTAATATGTAGAAATAATGTTTCAAAAAGCAGTGCATGTGGCAGATGGCACCAGGAGCTTGTTTGCCACAGGTATCTGAGGTAGATCTCCTGCATGCACGTACAATTTCAGAACTGGACTGTAAATACAGGACAGTACACCAATCTCAGTGTGACCATCCAGACACTAACTCTGCTGGTACATAAATTATAGCAAAGAAAGAAAACATGGGTCTCATTCTTTTCAGATTTAGGGCATAAAACTTGACAAAAAATTTCAGTTAGCCTTAGAAGATGACATTGACAAAAGGGGAAAATCTCTTGTAAAAAGTAAATCTTCTAGTGTTAGAATTTTTAATTCAAGAGACTTAAAACTGCTGGAAATGAAAAATTGAAGAAAAAGTTTGAATCATCCTGATTCCTCTCCAGTCACCATAAGTCATGATTGGAATTCTATTCAAATAAAATAACTTCTCAAAATATTGAGCCAAGGCTTTCTTTTGTGTTTGTTTTTATCCTTTTGATTACTCAAGTCATGAAATATAGTCTTATGCTAAGCCTTTCTTTTTTAAATTTGTATATTCAAGTGGCATTTTAATCTCATTAGACTTCTCTATGTATCAGATCATCCATCAGATCATCCTAGGATATAATTTCATAGCATTTATGACTCCTTATATTTTTAAAATCCTAAAGTATTTTTTCAAAAATAAACTTTTAATTTTACAATAGTTTTAGATTTACAGAAAGATGAAGATGGTACAGAGAGTTTCCATATATATAAAACTCAGTTTTCCCTATTAACATCTTACATTAGCATAGTACATTTGTCACAATTAACGAACCAATATAGAAACACTATTATTAACCAAAGTCCATGCTTTATTCAGATTTCCTTAGTTTTTACCAAATCAAATGTTCTTTTTCTCTTCTAGTATCCCACTCAGGGGATACAGATACCATACTACAATTTAGTCATTTCTCCTTAGGCTACTCTGATCTGTGACTTTTTCTAAGACGTTCCTTGTTTTTTGATGATCTTGAAATTTTTGAGGAGGAGTAGTTAGGCATTTTGTAGAATGTACCTCAATTGAAATTTGTTTGATATTTTTCTCATGATTAGACTGGGGCTTTGGACTTGGGGGAGTATCTTTCTCATCACGTTATTTGATATACATCTAAAGTACTATTAATTGAAAAAGAAAACTAAAGACATTAATTAACACATTCTCTGATCCATGTTTTCCTAAACAAAATAGTTCTATTAAAAATAATCATGCTAAAATACAATTTATCATAAATAAACTGTACATAGCAGGGTAATACTCTATAGACCTCTATTTTCATTTCTACAGAATCCTCAAAACCCTCAGTTTCTGATTTAATTAATATAAAAGTAAATCTTAGACTGTGATGCCCACTGAAAATTTCTAAGGGAATATCTCCATGACTAATGAATTTTCCATTTCTGCTTATAAAGATATTCTAGTTTAAATGAAGTCATTTGCAGGTATAGACTGTTCAATCAAGTTTTATAATAAAGCTAGAAATTCATCTTAAGGATAGATAGAAAATGTCCTCAAATTCATAGATTTTATGAATCCCAATGTAACATCCTGAATACATTCACTCACAGTAGCTGCTTCTACTGTGAGTAACCTCGATTTTATGTGTTCGGGTGACACTGCAAATAGAAATATTTTTTAAATTGGTTCAAATATTTAAATTGGTTCAAATATTTCCATACGTGTAAGAGTTATAAATAGGCCACTAGATTGGGGATGAAATAATAACTCTGGATTACAAATGGTCTTTTAAAATATTGATTAATAGATCTCTTTTTCAGTCAGGAACTTCATGCCCACTGTACTGGGAATAATCTCCACACAAAAGATCTTTATTTTTATATTTTCTTTAAAAAAAAGCAAGAGTTATATGCTTTTCTGACTTTGCCTTTAAATCAGTAACATTTTATAAAACATATGAAGCTTCACCATATTTTTGAGACTCAATTTCTTTATCTCTTTTTCTCATTTTGAGATTAACTACCATAGTTTATGTTTTTAAATTACTTTATGGGGAAATGGTATATTAAGGATATAAAAATCAAAAGTTCACTGAGGAATGACTAAGCCTAGTATTATTATATTGGGATTCTTGGTCAAAAAAACATTTCTCAGATATTTACAATGTAATTGATAATAAAATAGTATTCACTAAGAGGAAGTTTCCTCTGTAGTAATATTTGCTGGGAAAGGCGCCAGTGATGCTTTTATCTTTAGTATAATTTGATTTTGTTTTCATTCTGTTTTCCCTTGAAAAGGTAAGCTCTACATAAGCACATACATGCTGAGCACGTTGATGAACATGGGTGACTTACAGTTTTTGCACAGAGAGTGGTTAAAGTCTGTGATAGATGTTGTTGACTAGTATATACCCAAGGCCTCAAACAGTACATGTTGTTGACACATGAGATATTTTCATTATTAATGAGTAAGTGACTTTCATCTGGGGTTCGGAAGATAGAAAGAAGTTCTATGAGTAACCTTCAGGGTGCTAATTAGAATGAACTTTTTAGAATACTGCAGTAATCCAAGTGTTAGGTAAGGCAGGTGGAAACTCGTGATGGATCCTGTGTTATATTCTGAAGTATTTTAATGTCATTTGTTGAATGAATGAGACCCATGCAAGGTAAAAAGAAGAAAGCATTACAGTTAATATATTTTAAAATAGATTTTATTTTTTAGAGCAATTTTAGCTTCGCAGCAAAATTGAGCAGAAAGTACAGAAATTTCCTATATACCCCCACCCCGACATATGTACAACCTCCCTCACTATCAAAATTCTGCACCAGATGGTACATTTGCTACAATTAATGATCCTACTCTGATGCATGACAATCACCCAAAGTCCATAGTTTACCTTAGAGTTCACTCTTGATGTTGTAACTTCTGTGGGTTTAGACAAATGTATGACATGTCTCCATCTTTATAGTGTCATACAGAATAGTTTTACTGCCCTAAAAATCCTCTGTGTTCCACCTATTCATTCTTCCCTCTCTGCAACCCCTGGCAACCACTGATCCTTTTGCTGGCTCCATCGTTTTGCCTTTTTCAGAATGTCATGTAGTGGGACTCATACACTATGTAGTCTTTTCAGACTGGTTTCTTTCACTTAGTCATATGCATTTAAGGTTCCTCCGTGTCTTTCCGTGGCTTAATAGCTCATTTCTTTTAGTGCTGAATAATATTCTATTGTCTGGATGTAGCACAGTTTATTTCTCCATTCAGCTACTGAAGGACATCTTAGTTGCTTCCAAATCTTGGCAATTATGGATAAAGTGGCTATAACCAAGCAGATAATTTTTTAAAGAAAGCTTCTGATCACTACTTGCGCTAAGATAGTTTTGGGCCATGATGGTGACAACGATGATGCTTGCATATTTTCAAGTAATTTACATAATAACGTGAATTTTTTCTGCAGCAAACTTTACACTGTATACTTTTCAGAGCCTACTGAGTTCAGTATTGTTAATGCTGTTCCATTTTGCATTCTTAGTGATAGTATATTCAGGTGTCCATTTGCTTTTTTTTTGACTTGGTATTTTCTCATATTAGAACTGTGGTTCTCAACCAGCGGCTGTTTCCCTACCCCACCCCCAGGGGACACTGAGAAACTTTGGTTACACGACTGGCATCTATTGGGTAGAGGCCAGGGATGCCATTAAACATACTGCAGTGCATAGGGCATTCCCCATAAGAAAGGATTTTCTGGCTGAAAATTTCCACAGTGCTGAATTTGGGAAGTCTTGATTTTGAAATTTGGTTCACGTCCAGTCCCTCACTCATCCGTGCATTTGGCTGTTTTGTTGACATTGGCAAATCATCCCAATTGTACTTTTTTTTTTCTCCTTCAGGTGTGGTACCCTGAAGAGCCTGCAGATAAATAGCAAAGATGTTTTCACATCAAACGTACTCATGAGAGCTTTATTGATTCCAATAGAGCAGTAGTTCCTCACACTGGACACCCACTAGAATCTCCTGTAGAAATATTGTAAATACAGATATAGTTGGCAAGGGCAAGGCCTGAGCATCTCTTTCTCAGATTTGCCAGATGATCCTAACGTGTGGCCACAGTTGCAAAGCACTATCAGAGGCTGTGCGCCCTCAGCGCATGTCCATCCAGTGAGACTGCTTGATGACAGTATCTCTAAGCCTGGAGCTATTTCTGCCTTTGATGAAATCTAAAGCTGTTTCCTTTTTTTTTTTTACACTGTTTCCTTTTGCTGTTGAAGTGGGGACATGATTGAATTGATACTCTTTAAATCCATTCACAGTGAGGAAATGTCATTGAAAACATATTATTGTGAAATGAGGGGGCTCTGAGTTAAGATTTAGCTAAGTACTTTTATATCCGGTGTCTCGAAACGTTAATGAGAAAGGGACCTTATAGGCAATGACCTGAGTGGAACCCGACAGTATACGTTTGGTATATGTTTGCATAGATCCATTTTGTTCATTTCACTAAAGTTTGGGTCTGCCTCATGCCTGAATTTGTTCATTATATCATAACATTCCGTTCGGTATGTGGCTTATTTTTTCAGTGTTTACATAGTTCATAGACTCAGAGACTCCTGGGAGTCAGGGTCAGCTGGCTCTTTTTCATCAGGGCTGCTAACTTCTAAGATGTTATTTTTACCCGGATTGGTGCACATCTGCTAAAGTTGCCCAGAAAGTCTGTAGCTCAACCAAGTCTGATTTTCTTAGACATCAAGCCTAAGTTCATAGGAGTTCAGATGAAAAACGAATTACCTTTTACAAGTCATTCTCCAGTTAAATGCACTGTCATCTCAATAGCTCCATAGTCAAGGAGTAATCATCTGTTTTAGCCTTCTTTCAAAGGTTATGAAAACCTTGTCTCCCGCAGTTCTATATTTCAACCTCCCTTCTAAATTTCTAACAATGATGAGAATATCCAGGTTGAGATCAAAACAATAATTACATGTTTTTTTTTAAATTTTAAGCCACTAACAAGTAATTCACAGCAATTTTGTTGAATTTAATACTAACCGTCAGCAAATGTATTTTGAGTAAAAACAAAAACAAAACAAGAAATAGGATAACAAGAAGATGCTATTGTGAAAGTCATTGGCATGTTCTGATGCAACGGTACTCAAATAATGATGTGATAATGAGATTGCTGGATACTAATTATGAATCTGGCACCCACTCCCTATCATTTAATGGCGTTTTTTTACCATCGAAGATCAACAAGTTAACTAATCTAAACCAAACCAAGGAAATTTTACTGAGATTTTTTTTCTTTGTGAATTAGGAGGAAATGGTCAGCAGTTTACTCTAAGTGAGTGATATATTAAACAATGGCTGAAATAAGAAAAGCCACTGAGTCTACTTTGTATGTCAAACTTCCACAAGACCCATCCCTCCCTCCTTTCTTATAAACAGGGCCACAGCTGTTGAATTTAGAAAGTAAAATTCCTTGCTGTTCAAGGCAATAAACACCAAATGCAACGTAAATAGGTTAGTCTGTCCATACCTCACCTTTAGAAATGAAAAATAATTTTTTGCTGAATCTAGCAACTTCCTCTCTTGGGATTTCTTCCTAAGTAAGATTTACTGTGGACCATGTTTACTGTTAAGTGATTTCATATCTGAGCCCTGTGAGAGAGGTCTGCTAATTTCCAGTTTGTGAATGAGGAAGTGACTCTGAGCCTTAAGTGAGATGTGAGTGATCCAGTCCTCTGATGTCAAGTCCAAGGTTATTTTATTTCTTCCAGTTTTTTTTTTGTTTGTTTTCACTAAACTCCCCAAACAGATATTGCAGAGTTAAATTTCAGAAAGTGTTTCATCTGAATAGACGTTAATAAAGGCAAAAGATAAGATTTTCAAAATCAGAAGAGTTTTTCAAATGCTCAGAGATTGTTCTAATAAGAGTAGCTTATTTAAGATACAGAGAACAGACTGATGGTGGCCAGAGGCGGTGGTCAAAATGGGTGAAGGGGGTCAAAAGGTACAAACTTCCAGTGACGATCAAAAGGTACAAACTTCCAGTGACGAAATAAGTAAGTCCTGGGGATGTCATGTACAGGGTGGCACTTATAGTTAATAATGCAGTATTATATATTTGAAAGTTGCTAAAAGAGGAGATCTTAAAAATTCTCATCACACACACACAAAAATTCGTAACTATGTATGGTGACAGATGTTAACTAGACTTATTGTGGTGATCATTTCACAATATATACAAATATCAAATCATTATGTCGTACACCTGAAACTAATATAATATTATGTATCAATTATACCTCATTTTTTTAAAAAAGTAGCTTATTTATTTATTTAATGCTCAGACAGCAGAATGCATATCTGTCACATTTCTAGTGCAAAGCTGGAAATAATTTATGATAATCATGAGATATTTTATTACATACAGAGAATTTTTACCTAGAATCACGATCAATTTAAATAATTCGTCAGTCTTAGTAATTATCAGACTCTAAGTGAAACATAAAATAGGAAGACAGACATATTTTTAGCATCTTTAATTTGGATACTTTAGTGACTATGAACTGCTGCTGCCTGAAATGTAACTGCTTGGTACTCCGATTCAAAAGTAAAGTCTGTCGTGTCTTAGAACAAAAGTTATGCACTAGTCGTCATGAAAAACATTTTCTCACAGCAAAGATTTACTCTATAATGTTCAGCTTTACTACTGTGCCATAACATTATGGCAAATATGAGTCAGAACTGTGGTTTAAGAGTCATTCCTTTCATTGCCTTGTCAAGTAGCAGTTTCAAAGGGCTCCACGCCACTTTGAGTCTAAACCTATTGAATTCTAAGTCCCATCCTGCAGTGAATAGCACCTTCAAAAGAAGCTTTTGAAAAATCCCCTGGGACAGAAAGAAAAACAAGATAGAGAGGACGAAGCCGAAAGCACACTGATTACTCTCCCGTGGGTTCCGAGTTACTGGTTCCCTCCAGAGAGCTGGGTCTGGAGCGGCCATATCATGTTCATTGTTCCTGAGACTGTAAATTAGCCTGGAGAGCTACAATTGTGAATAATGAAGATGTTAATAAACAGGGCTTTTTCCTCCAAGGAGTTCCATTAACAAGATTTCTTCAGTTTTGGGGTGGTTTCCAAACTTTCTAGAGTCTTTCTCCTTGAGTGGGAGCCCTCTTTGAATAACTTTCCCAGACTGAAGAAGTTCTCATTCTTTTTATTTTCTCCAAACGTGAAATGAAACCTAATTTCCTTATTCCGTAGAGTCCTATCATTCAGGCAAAATATATGTTTGATGGTAGTAGTAGTAGTAATCAGTAATACTATCTAGAATAAAAACTAGCTAATACTTTGTCTGGGCTTCTTATGTGCCAGATTCGATGCTGAATGCTTTTCCCGTATCATCTCATTCCAGCCTCTCTACAATCATGCAGTGATTGTAATTGTAGATTACAATTGTGATTGTAATTGTAGATCAATTTAGCAGGTATTCTCTTGCAGAGGCAGACACAGAGACATACAGAGCAGCCTAGACTCATTCCAGCTCAGAAGTCTGTGCCTTTAATCAATGTGCTCTAAGGCCCCTGTTATTGCTAAATAAATGTGACATTTAGGCTGGGGACACTGTGAGTGGCATATCAATGCTTGGTCAGTCAATCAGTCAATCAAAGGTAAAATTAATATGCATGAAAGAAGACTTAGATTTAAAGTTTACAGAAGTCATTAAAAAGGAGGAGTAGAAATACACACTAATATTATATACTAAAATGACTTGTGAATCATCATATTTAGAATGTTAAATGTAAACACAATTAAGTAGCTTAAGTATTTATGATATAAAATCGTGCCCATTTAGTTAATAAAGTTATTGACAAGGTTCTAACTCACTGTGCAGAATCCCCTCTAAATTTACCAGTTGATGTTTTCTAAAGTTTAAAAAACGTGCGGTGAGATTTTTAAGATAAATACATGAATGAAACAGGCATTAAGATGCAACTGGATGATCTCTTTGCACATCAGAACCTCAGTTTTCTGGCAGGTTTCTTCACGTGACCCATGATATTCACCATCTCTCAGCTTCCCAGGTTGCAGTGCCTACCTGGGTTGTAATAATTCAAACCTTTGATATCGAGCTATGTAAGTTAAGCATAAAATTCTTCTTTTCCAGTAGATTTTGTGTTTTCTGTCTCGACTTTTTCTCTGTTGCAGTTTATTATGCTGACATACCTTTTCATGCTGGCCTGGCTGGGAGTCACGGCTTTCACCTCGCTGCCAGTTTACATGTACTTCAACCTGTGGACCATCTGCCGAAACACCACCTTAGTGGAGGGAGCGAATCTCTGCCTGGACCTTCGTCAGTTTGGTAGGTCAATCTCTGGCTGTAAAACAGAACCTCACATGGTTTCTCCCAAATAACTGCCTCTGAAATAGTGTAAGTCACTTTGGAACCATCATTGCTTCTTCTACCAAAGAGATAGATGTATCAGAGTCTTCCCGTTTAAGTCATTCTTTTAAAACTGAAATAATTCGGAATTTCAGAGTGATTGGAAGTTGATCTCGCAACATGAACCCGCAAACATGTGTATGTGAACAGGCTGTCAGGTTGTGTTTCCTGGTGTTGGCAAGTTATAATTTTGATTTTCCTGTCCTGATTCCTGTGAACTTTTCCTACTCAGTGTGATGTTTGCATAGTATTTTCATTCTCTCATGATAAACTATACAATTTGTGAAGTCTGCTATGAAGATCATCTAAGAAATATGTACTTCATTGTCTTCTGAAATAGGGCAAAAAAAACCCCAAAAACCTTAGCATTTCATAATAACAAAATCAAAAAATGTTAAATAAATCGGTAGTCCTCTTTGGTTATTTTTATTTAGGGCTAAAACCTCACATAATAATAATACTTTCTTATGTATATAGGGGCTTACAATGTGTAGACCCTATTCTGAATGGTTTGTATATGTTGACATGTTTTAATTCTTAGAATAATTAAATATGGCAGACAGTGTTTTCCTCTTTATAAATGACAAAATTGAGGAACCAGGAGATTAAATTACCTGCCCAAGGCGATACAGCTAGTAAGTGACAGAGCCAGGATTCACCCCCAACTAGCTTCAGTCTGTTCTTAGCTAGAAGTTAACTGCCTCTCCTGTCAAAACAAGTACTGAACTATGAATGTGTAGAGTCTAATCTCACCTAACCTATTTGGAATTCTAGCCCATCGTTTGTAAAAACATGGGGGCTACAGAATTTATAAAAGATATGCATATTCACAGGCTCAAAGGGACTTTTTTTCACAACACAGCTATTAAAATCTAAAGAACGTTCTAAATGTTTTTCTCTAATGGGGGTTTCCTCATACTTCAGGCAAGCTGGAAACATTTCAGTAGATGGTATGTGCAAGCCTGTGGCTCTAAGGTTATACTGTAGACAGATTGTAGGGTACGGATAGAACTAGTCTATCACCAGCTAGCCGTGTGTTCCAAAAGTGTGGCCTGCCCACCCTCTCGTGAGAAGGAGTCCCCAGCCCCCACTGTCTGGCCCAAATGAAAAGCAGGATGACCTGCTCTGTGCATGAGGTTCTCGGCAAGAAGATGATGGAGGGAATGTGGAGAGCTCTCCCACTGGGGAGGTTTTAACTTTGGAATCATGTCCCACGTAAACACAGGAAAAAGGAAACGTCGGCACCAGCTGCTGGATGGAGGTCACTGGAAAATAGCTGCTTGGAAAACCACGGCCCTGACTTCAGTCACCTCCACCCCACACACTACAATGTCTTCCTTTAATTCTGCTGATCTGAAAAATTAAGATTGGCAAAGATGTGACTAGTGTCACAGAGAGGGTTGCCAGGTAGATTACAGGACTCCCAGTTAAGTTTGAGTTTCAGATAAACAAGCAATATTTTTTTTAGTCCAGTATGTCTCAAATATTGTATGGGACATAATTCCAGTAAGTGTAAAGCATGACTATGATTAAAGCTGCTCTTTGAACCTTAGCGCTGTTTACAACATAGTTACCAGGATTTATGCAAGTTTAGCTTTTCTTTGTGACATGGAAGGGAAGGCACTTTTCAGATGTCATGCAACCTTTTACATCAGCCTTAAAGGCTTTCTGTTTGCTCTTAACACAGAATCTACTGCCTGGATAGCATTTCTTTACCCTCCAGATAATAGGTCCTTAACAGGAATCCTGAATGTTCATATACAATCAAGTTATAAACAAGGGGCATCAGAATAGAAAAGAACGTTCACTCCCCAAAATGTGGATTATGATGGGCATAGACGGAGACAACAGAGTGCCGTGATAGATTGTATGTGGGGTTGAGAGAAAAAGAAGATTCAAGAAGGGATTCATTTTTTGATTGAGCAACTGGGAAGATGGATGAAATGAGACGGGAAAGCCAACCAGAAGAGCTTGCTCAGGAGTGGGGCAGGTGAGGGAGAAGATCAGAAGTTCAGTTTTGACAATGTTAATATTTAGATGCTTATTAGAAATCTCAGCAGAGTTGTCAAGTAGGAAATTGGGTATATGGGTCTCGATTTCAGGAGAGTGGTATGGGCCTGGCTGTATGGATTTAGGAGTCTTGATAATGTTTAAAGTCAAAAGCTCTGAGACAGGATGAGATCAGCAAAGGAGACAGATGACTGAGGACTGAACCCTGGGAAGCACCAATGAAAGGGGTCCTAGCGGAGAGGAGGAACCACCAGACAGAGATGTTGAGAGGGAGAAGCCAATGAGAGCAGAAAGGCAAAAGCAAGAGACTGTAGATTTTGGAACCCAAATGAAGAGACCATGAAGGACACAGAAGTCATCAACTGCCTCTAATTCTGCTGACTGGCAAGTAGAAGGAGAACTGAGAATTCATCTTCTGCTTTAACAATGTGGAGGGTATGGGTGACCTCTATAAGAAAAATTTCCATGGAGGATTGGGGTGAATTTGACTACGAAGGGTTTAAGTGGAAATGGAAAGAAAGAAATTGCAGACTGAGCAAAGGCAACGCTTCCTGCAAGTTTTGCTGTGAACGTGAATAAAGAAACGGGTGAGGAAATGTATGCACAGCCAAGGTATTCCACGGGAATGAATGAAATCTGTAATAGGTCAACATGGAGAAAGATGGCCTTTCCTGGGAAGCTTTCTCACTAATGATGGTTCATTAGTCACGTCTTCTGGAGGTTCTTTTTTAACCCCTCTTAGAGCTGTCTTGGCAAAAAGGGAAGGTCGCAGAGAAGGATCTCTGCATTCGATGTACTGCAAGTAGATTCTTTTTAATTGAAATAATTGCCCAAACTCTTGGCAAAGCAGGATGGTAGCAGCTCCACAGAGATGGACGGTTGATGGTGCGCCTCAAAGCTAAGAAGGTGTGAATATACGCACATATTAAAACTCAATAATATGTGCATATATTACTATGCAGCAAGTGCTAAACGCTTAGGAATTAGTTTGCC
This sequence comes from Eschrichtius robustus, assembly GCF_028021215.1. NCBI lineage: Eukaryota > Metazoa > Chordata > Mammalia > Artiodactyla > Eschrichtiidae > Eschrichtius > Eschrichtius robustus. The sequence goes on from NC_090844.1 coordinate 6,084,746, forward strand.
CAGAACTTGTGAATTTTTCTGCTCATGTATATATGTGTTTAACACTTCAGGAGTTCTCAAAACAAAATCAAAGACCCATTTTAGGATGAACTTGATCACTTCTCTAACATGAGGACTGTGGCAGTGTATGTGCTTGTTAAAAATGCAACACTCCTGGCAAACAGTCACAGATTCTGATTTTACAGTCCTGTGGTGGAGTCCAGGGATAGATATTTGTGATAGTTCCCCCAGGAGATTCTGATGCAGTCGGTCCATAAACCAACCGGAGCAAGGGTAAATCGGAGTAAAATTGCAGCTTTTTATTTCCCCTTACTAATAGCACTGTTTTCAGAATTAGCGGAGAAAAACTGCTCCTTTGGGCAATACGCTTTTATAGACTAACAGAGGCTTTGTACCAGCAGAACACTTTTAGATCCTGACTTCATTGTAGTCTGTGGCATAGTTATCAAAATAATTCTGATGGCTACACCGTGACATTAATGGACCAAACCAATGAAGTAGCTACAATTGAGTGTGAAGATTCTGGTGGCTAGATTCCATTGAATTCAGATTGAAAGTGTTTTAAATTGCTTGAGGCCTAAATAGTCTTGATCTTTCTTTCAGTTTTTTCGTAATTATTGTCAAGCAGTGAAAGCTGAGGAACAATTTTTGTTACAATATAACATAAAATGAAAGTTGCTTAGATTTTATCAGCTCAAGTTTCTTTTTCTCTCTGGGATCTTGAAGACATTTATAATGTTAAACTGTAATTTTCTCCATGTTGCAGGGATTGTGACAATTGGAGAGGAAAAGAAAATTTGCACTGTCTCTGAGAATTTCCTGAGGATGTGTGAATCCACTGAGGTGAGTGTTTTTACAGCCTTTAATTTTGTCAGAATTTGAGCTTCCTTTCGTTATTTGAGGAATATATAATTAAATCGACATCGGATTTCCCCCTTTTTCTTTCAGAGGCAAGGTCACATACAGTGATGTTGTGCAGGGGGACTAGAAAATAAATATGAGATACTCTGCATATTTCGATAAAAATTATAAGTTTTTTTCTAGGAACTGTCATTGTAATGAAAGTTGAAAAATCATAAAGTTATATTTTAAAGGATATAACATAGCCTTCTGTGGTTATACTGTTCCTGGAAACCATCATTATTAATCATGATTTCATCTTTAAAATGAAATTATATTAAAATGGTGCAGTTGCAAAGATTTAAATAGCTTGCAGGAGAAAAGATATTGTAATAATGTTTTTGGTTAGGTGATTTGTCACGGGTGCACTTCTGTTAAAGGTGGACAGAGTTCTTATTCGTAAGGCAGCAGGCATCCTTCTCTCTCTTCTGTTGTAACCCTGACGTTCATTCTGTTTCTCTGTGGTTTCCTTTGCAGCTGAACATGACCTTCCACTTGTTCATCGTGGCCCTTGCCGGAGCTGGGGCTGCAGTCATCGCTATGGTAAGACCTCAAGCTCTGAGGCTTGGTTTTGCACTTTGCCTGTAGAGACGATAATTTACCTCTGATGTCTGAAGTCTATACAAATCGTATGTATTTTAACATCAGTAAAAAAAAAAAAAAGGTGGAGGAGAATGGGCAAATAAATAAGTGAAAAATAAGGCATAACCTAAAGAAAGCTTATCATTACAATAGAGCTAATATTTAGTAATCAGTTGAAGAATTCAGACACTCCATAATATTGGTACCACTAACCAAAATAAGTAGCATTTTAGATATGAGACTACTATTAACATAAAAAATCATTTCTTTAGCATATAAGTATGTATCAGTGGGATAGTCAAGTAATTTAATCAATTCCTTGACTTATATTATCCTTTTTTCCTCCTTAAATCAGAACATACAGAAGCCACACTGAGTCACTTAGGAAAAAAGGATTAATTTATTTTTCTCCACATAAACCTTGGTAGTCTCATGTCGTGCCTTCTGTATCTAACTTTCTTCAGAAATATTAAGAACAAGTCCTGAAAGTCAGGCTTTTCCTGAGTTTTGAGGACCTGCAATGTGCCAGACACACTGTCCCTTCTTTGTAACTCACCGTGAATTCCGGTTTGTTCAAGGGAATGCCAGATGGCAACAATGAGCAAGTACTCTGCACATCAGTCAGAGCTTTTGCAGCCCGGGTCCTCAGTCCTTGTGTCCTAGAATATAAGTAGCATAGAACTCTAGAAGGTGCCCAGTAAACTCACCCATGGTATAGCCAGTTCAGTACGCAAAAATGATGAGTTAATTCTTATTCATTTTCTTATTGGTATACATCTCTTTCCTGTATCATTGTGTCAAAATTGTTTTGTTAATTTCTTAAATTTTGTTAATTTCTTTCTGCTGTCCATCGACTACCTTAACATACCACAGTAGTCACCATTTAGAATTGACCTTGCATCCTTTATGTCCATCCCTACTTTTCTAGAACCAGCCTACCTCCTGCTTTGACTAATCAAAACTTTAACGTTCTTCAAAAATAGAACTACCATATGACCCCGCAACTCTACTCCTGGGTATATATCCAGAAAAAAAAACAACACTAGTTCAAAAAGATACATACACCCCAGTGTTCACAGAAGCATTATTTACAATTGCCAAGACATGGAAGAAACCTAAGGGTCCATCAACAGATGAGTGGTTAAAGAAGATGTGGTACATATATATATACAATGGAATACTACTCAGCCATGAAAAAGAAGGAAATCTTGCCGTTTGCAACAACAAGGATGGACCTGAAGGGCATTATGCTAAGTGAAATAAGTCAGTCAGAGAAAGACGACCACTGTATGATATCACTTATATGTGGAATCTAAAATGTACAACAAACTAGTGAATATAGCAAAAAAGAAACAGACTCACAGATATAGAAAACAAACTAGCAGTTACCAGTGGGGAGAGGGAAGGGAGGAGGGGAAACATAGGGGTAGGGGATTAAGAAGTACAAACTATTATGTATAAAATAAGCTACAAGGATATATTGTACAACACAGGGAATATAGCCAATATTTTATAATAACTATAAATGGAATAAAACCTTTAACAATTGTGAATCACTATACTGTATACCTGTAACTTATAGAATATCAACTATACTTCCATAAATTTTAGTGTTCTATTTTACTAAATTATGGATAAAAATAATGCCTACCCTTTAAAACTCAGAGAAAGTTTATACCTGACAACTTAGTTTCTTTTTCCTATTCATCCATCAAAATTCACCATTTTGAAAACTTCTTTTTCTCTCTCATAGACTACGAGGGAGGGAAAGAAAGAAAAATAAGTGATCTCATTGGTCAGTCTATTCAGGTAAAATCAGGAGCTTCATTACTTGAGTAAGTTTATTACTCAGGAAAAATCAGGAGCTTCCTTTTTGAACAGGGCACTATTCTAGCTATTACGAACGTATAAAATATTCATGGTTCGTATGACAGTGCTTGCTTTCTTGTAGTTGGCAATATAAAATTCATTGTGCAAAAGTCATTGTATGGAAAATTAACTTGTTAATTAAATCCACAGGTTTATTTTGGGGTTTCCATGAGCCCTCTTTCTGTTGCACTGTGGGCAATATACCATCTCATTAATTCAAGTTCACTGGACTCCACTGTATGTGAGACTGTTTCCCATAGTGGATTAGAAAACATAAATACATAAACATGAAATGTATAGTCTGGGTTTGAGTAAATGAGGACAAAAGGACAGGAAACATCACATAAAGATTAAAAATATTGAATTAAGACCCTTGGATACTTCAGAGTTGAAAGAGAAGAAAGATACTGAAAAAAGGGAGCTGAGAAGACAGTGTCATAGTTGGAGGATTGAGGAAGGAATATATTGTATTTATATTCTTTGTGTTACAACAGAAATCTTCATTCCATTTTGTTGATGAACATATTCTATATAAGTATATAATATGAATATTTCTTTCCTGATAGCAAGGTGTAATGAAGACACAGGACAGACTTCCAGTATAAATTATCTTTGTCTTTGATTAGGTCCACTACCTTATGGTTCTGTCTGCCAACTGGGCTTATGTGAAAGATGCCTGCCGGATGCAGAAGTATGAAGACATCAAGTCGAAGGAGGAGCAGGAGCTTCATGATATCCACTCTACTCGCTCCAAAGAGCGGCTCAATGCGTACACATAAACCACACCTTCCCGTCCTTTCTACCATTCAAATGCATTGGTGATTATCTAAGGGCCATCCAACCATCCAACCTTTTGAAAAAGAAAATGAAAGTGCTTCTCATCAATGATATGGAGGGTGACTTATGAATCACCTGAATACAATTCTTTGTTGTTTAGCACTTAATTTCCTAATTTGTTAAATTGGTGTAATCAGATCTCTCCTACAAGCTCCTATCCAGCCTTTTTTTTTCTTTTTTAAATTTCTCAAACTCATTTAATAATTCTGTAAGATCAAAGAGACTAACATTGTCAAATGCAGAGATTTCTTTGATTTTTAACCACTTCCATGTGTTCTACATTATACCTTTTGCATTATTTCTTATGTTTTGAAAAGAAAAATAGGTTTTTATACTTTTTAGTTTTGATTTCGGTAACTAGTTTAACTACAGGTAACCTTCAAAGGGACCATTGTACGTTATGAACAATAGACAGAGATCATATCATGATGACCCGAAACATGAAAATCTTGTCTGAAGATCAGTGGCCACATTGCTATAGGCCCTGGCTAATGTTTTCATCAACCTAAGGTGCAATTTCTAAATTTGTAAGAGTAGGTTTAAAAAAAAAAGTGCTTCTTATCTTTGTTAACATTGTATTTTTTCTTGATGTACTTAAAAGGCATTACTCTCCGATTACTCACGTTTCTGTTGTGAGCATGTAGAAACAATGATGCTTATGCATGGCTACTTACCTTTCTAAGATTGTGACAGCAGGCTTACCTTCTAAAGTTTAGCATAGAGACTATTTTAACGGAAATAACTACTGTGGACTATTGGCAAATGACCTCTTTGTGATTTAAGCAGTGGCTGGATTGGAACTTTTAATATGTTAATGTGGGACATTAATTACCTTTATGAAGGTGATGTATTAAAAATAAGCACACTAACCCCTCTGAAGTTGTTTTACCTACTTTAAAAAATTTTAATGGATTGCACCTATGTAAACTATCCCTCAAATTGTGTATGATATATTTGAAAAGGTTTCCATTAATATAATAACTTTGCTTGCAGCCTTCCAATCTATGTCGGTTTACCTGTAGTGTTTTTTAAAGTGTGGTCAGAGGCCACTATACAATGTATCCTTTCGAAGTGTAGTGATATATTTGTGTTTTTATTTCCAGTAAGTCATTTTAACCAAATGTTCATTCGTATTCATTTATAAGACGTACCTATATCAAAAGAATAAAAAAAAAGCAATCAGTATTATTGGACCAAATTTGGTGTTTGTTTTAACCTTAACTCTTCTTTCGGTTATTTCTAATGCTACAAGAATGCTGTAAAGTGTCTTTTAAAATGATATAGCCTGACGAGACTTTTCTGTCAGTGTAAAAACTAGGTAGTATTGTGCACTGATTTGACCATTGTGAAATCTTTCCTCAGTGTAAGTGCATTTCTAATAAAATTTATTGAGTGAAACAATCTTTGTACAACGACTAGTCATGCATCATCCATAATTTTACAAGTTCTTGTAGTAGGTAGAGGGGTATTACTAGGTTATCTGTGGCATGATTATGCATTCTGTAGTATTATTTAATTAATTTGGGGTTTTGCTTCGTTTTTTTACACTTAGATTATCTTACTGGTTCAACATTTTTCTGATACATGCAGTATTACAGATATTCAGCAAAAGTATTAATGGGCTTCTTTAAATTCTATATTGTAGTGTTTCGGTTCTGTGTCTTAATAGTTTGTGATGATTTTTAAAACTGTCTTTTAAACTTATGTAATGATGTTGATGATTTTGCCTTTTTTTTTTTTCCGGTATTAGAGTTTGTATTTTCACAAAGAGTGCTTTGTAGCAGGCATTACAATTAATCTGTTTTGTACATAAATGTGCCAACAGCTTGATGGTGGCGTTTTTGAAATGTAGAACAAAGTGCTTGCAAAATGTAATAAATACACTTGTGTACTTTGTGTACTTATTATTAGTTTCTGCAGTGATTCTTTTTTGTTTTTTTCTTTCTTGTTTTGTTTATTCCTCTCTCTTATGTGTGTGCATTCTTTCCAATGCAATAGATGCTATTTCTTTAGGATGCTTATTGCTTCGGTTGAGCTGACCTGATACTTCAAAATGCAATGAAAATTCTGTGCATGAACCATACCATGGGAATGCTGAGTGGGGAGAGGGTGGAATGGAGACTGTGGAGGTCATTTCATTTAGCAAATGATAACGATTCCCAGTTTATGCTATTTCCTTGCCTAATGTTTATTGTTCTGTGTTTTCTTTAGTGCTTCATAAACTAACAGAGAAACTAAAAAGACTAATGCAATTCAGAAAGAAAAATGATTCTTGGTTGGCTTCAAAATTTCAAGGTGAGAGCAATGAAATGAAAAAAAAATTTTTTTCCAGACTTTTTGTTTGTTTTGGATGTAATTCCTTCTGGCCAAACCAGAAGTCATGGCAACTTTAAAATAATAAAATAGTTATCTCAAAAAACTTAATTTTTATAAGGCCTAAGGAATTATATTAGTCTTCAATTATTTTTGTATTATTATAGATGACGACTTGGAAATTTCATAGACTTAGGTTACTGATATCTACAATAATTATAAGTAGATCTGAGGAAAATGTCATATGTTTTAAAAAGTCACTTTGAAGACAACACAAAAATTACCCCTAGCCAAATCTTATGAAATGATAATTCTTATTCCTTCCAGTGTTTATGAAATTCTTAGCATAGCAACAAGATAATAAAGAACTATATGTTAAAGAATATCAACATGAACAAAAATTTCAGAATATGTGCTTTTCAAAAACTGATCATCATAATTATAATCTTTGACAACTTAAAAGTCCATTTCTCTTTGTAAAAATACACATTTATCTTTAAAATGAGTAATTTCCTTTTGGGAACTCTTTTCCCCCTAGCTTTCTTGGGATATAATTGACATATAATCCTTTTGAGAATTGTGAAGCTAATGTTGACACTAAGGAAATTACTCATTTTGAGAATAAATGTGTCTTGGCCATCTGCGACTCGGGGTTAGTCAGTTTACTTCTTCATGTTAAAACTTAGGTATTAACAGATTCTGATTTAGTCACTCAAAGATCAAGTAAACTTGACTTTTTGTTTTATTTTTGCCTTTTAGACAAAACAGAAACAATCATTTTAAAGTATATTTCATTTAAGTTACCTGATAGCTGAGATATGCTGAACATGATAAAATTTGAATTAAACTATCATACCTTGAAGAAACATTCTATTGCGTTTTCTGCAAGGTTTTTAGATGACAGATCATATGAAGTGAGTGGAGGCAAGTCTGTATAAAATGCTGCTAGCTCAAATGTAAACATCTTTCGCCTAGCTTAAATAAGCCCAGGACCTTGAGTTTCTTCTCTCAAAAGTGAATTTTGCCTGTTTGATCATTTTAGGTTCTTTGGCTCTTTTCCATAAAAATCCATCATGCTTGGAAACTGAAAAGAACTTAGAAAATGAAATAGGTTCTATTATTTAATTCATTAATAAGTGAATTAATGAAATAAATGAAATAATATTAAAATGAAATAGAAATTTTCTTGACTATTTCTAACCTGCGGAAACTCTTATAAGTGGAAAAACCAAACAAAATAAAACAGATAAACAAACAATGCAGGAATGAAAAATAGGAAAGAGAAGAGATCCAAGTAATTCTGCTATTATTCTTTCGATAAGAAGGAGAAAGAAAAGAGCATGTTATTGGAAGATATATATTGCATGGGGGGATCATTTTAAAAAGAAAGTCAAAAATACAAAAATCAAAAATTAGACCAAGAAATTAACAGCCTACAAAATGAGAAAAAAAAAAAACTGTAAAAAACAGTTGAGACCACAGGTGTTATTTTCTTCAGCATTTTTTGCCCTCTACTCAAGGTACTTGAGCAAACACTCATCCCCCAGGTTGTGCAGAATAGAACACTCTGAACCATATCATGTAGATTGAAAAGGAGCAATAATCAGAGGAACGCACTGAAAGACGGAGCAGAGGTGCTGCTGTGTGTGTTATTTAGGATACTGATTAAGTGTATGTAAACACCAGATTTGTTTTGTTAATTTTTTTGGTATGTCCAGAAGGTACTGATACTTTTTTCTTAAAAAGGTTTACACAAGTTGTTTAAATATTAACATTCCCCTTTTGACTGATTTCATGTGTTAGTGGACATGCCAGTGAAGTTTCACCCATATGATCCAACAAAAATACATGTGACATGACTTTGTGCTTTCTAATAAATGAGCATTTGGAATGAGCGTATTTCTCGTTTTTTGGATCTCTTTTTTTATTTTTTTATCTCTGGCATCAATTAATCTCTGTATGAAATCTATTCATCTGCACTTGAAATCTTATATAGCATATATATAGTGTAATCTAGTTGCTATATTGAGAAAGATATGATGCCAACCTAGCCCTTCAATATATAAAGGGAGAGGATTTCCAGAAACGAGAAGTGGATTTTAAGGATATTGACGTCATTTAAAGGAAAACTTGAATAGCTCAGCAGATTAACACAAGCTGGAAGTACCACCTCCTTCTCAGCTTGCCATTCACCTCCACCCTGAATGAATCAGCAGTACAAGACCAAGTTCTCCAGCCTTTGAGGTTATAAACTACGTTTGCTTTTCTCTGTGTATGCAATGTTCACAGTGATTATTGTGTTCGTCATCTTTCTTACTACTTTATTTCTGAGCATGGGATCAGGTCTCAGAAAATACAACATCCAGAATGAGAACTGAGTGTTCTTGACATGTGAGTGAAGCTTACAAGATAATAATTTTCCTGAATGACACCTTAATGGTTTTAAAATAATTGTACTTTCCAAGCCTCCTAGATTGTACCTAGTAAGAAGTACACATAGTAGATTAGAGATAACAATGTAATCAATGCAAACGATATAAAAATCACATGTTGAACATATAGTGATGGTGTTCATATGTCAACACAATTAATTTTAAGATTTTTCCCCGATTTCTTAATTTTCACTACCTAATATTCAAGAATCATCAAGTACCTTGAGAAAGAGAGAAAAAAAACCCTGACTGCTATCAACTGGGAGGTAGCTGGTCTGGGTCTTAGGGATTTTCTCTAGATGAACATACACAATTTCAAAGAACAGCAAATCAAAAACAATCAATGACCGTGAAGGAGCAAGGCAAAACCAAGACCATTCCAGAATTATTTGGGCACAAGACAAAACAAAAACCGTCCAGACCAACCTCACAAAAAGTCTACTTCTCCCTCTCATTGCTAATGTAAATGACTGCTGCTTCTTTACCACCTGACCTCTTAGGTCACCACGTTCTTCCTGCCTTTTAGATAAAAATTATTAAGACGCTCAATCATAGAATTGTCCTCACTTTCTGACAGCCTCCAATCCAGAGGATGCATCTTTGAACACTGCACTGAATCTCCCAAATGAAATGCAAATCCTACTACAAGCCTGTTGTCGCTGTGTCGTTCTCTATTGCTGCCTAACAAATTATCCCAAATGTAGTGGCTTGAAGCAACATTTATTGTGTTTCTGTGGGTCAGTAATCCAGGCACGGTTTGTGTAGCTTATCTAGATTATCTGGTTCTGGATCCTCTTAGAACACCACACTCATCTCAAGCCTCACCTGGGATGGAGCTCCTTCGTAGCTTTCTCTCTCACTCACAGCATTGTTGTCAGGATTCAGTTCCTTGTGGGCTGTGCTCTGACACCTCACTTCCTTCTAAAGCTGTTGAGGGAGCTTCCTGAGGTGATGGAAGTATCCCAGATCTTTACTGGGGTGGGGGTTATTTGGGTTTGTCCAAAGTAATGAACCTATACACTGAAATCTATGAACTTCATTTCATGTACAGGATACATGATGATTTCCTTCCATTAAAAATCAAATTAAGCCGAATGAAAGGTAAGAAGGAAAATGCAGACCTTTGAGGACATCTCTCTGGGTTCATATCTTGTTTCTGCGCTTGTGATCTTGGAAAAGGTATTCATCTCTTTTTGTCTCAGTGTCCATATCTGTGAAACTGAAATCAGAATAAAATATACCTACTTCAGAAAGTTTTGCAGAATAATTTGTGCGAAGTAGCTGATAGATGATGAGATCATTGTATTACTCTGTCTTAAACAGTTAATTATGTCACTATAATCATTGGATTTGGGGGTTGAAAAGGACTATAGAGGTCATTTTTTAATTTCTCATTTATAAATAAACTCAGAGACATTAAGTGAATTGCCCAAGAATATACAATAATTTATTAAACAACCTTGTGTTATATCTTGGGTTTTCTGTTGTTATGATTCACATGAGTTGAGTACCTGGAGTGGGTAATATCATACTATCTTTTCTTTGCTTCTGTGACTTCGACAGGACCTTGGGCTGAGTGTCTCACAGGGAATATGTAGCCGTCTGTAAAAACGTTAAAGGAACAATATAACCAACTATATTAAACTGATGACAGCTTGTTTCTTATTACAACTATTTCACGGACATCTGCCCAAATGACTATTTTAGCAATTTACCATTTTCCCATCTTGTTCATGAAAAAAAAAGGGGAATTTATGTGTTTATAATTTATAATCTTACGATAAAAGGCAAAAGAGTTGGCCTTCCGTTGCAGTCTTTTTTGTAAAATCAGAGTTTAGAAATCAGTCATATTCGAAGTGGCAATTATTTTACATAAAAAATAAAGTATCAGTTTTTGAAGGAAAGAATTCCCTCATCATGTGGTCCTTTCAACAATAATATTCCGTGAAGGGGTTTACAAATGATTATAACCAATTGTAGTTGATCAATGGACACGTGATTGTATATACCAAAGGGTATATCTTCATTTTTGTTTTGCATAAATAGTATCTTGTATTTTAGCCCTCAGTTTCAAAAACATTACAAAGGCATTGGGAAAATCGCATGTCTTGGATTGAAAACCCTTGTGTACTTAGTGGTCTCATAATCTCAGATTTTTCACGATAAAGAAATAGTTTAAACCTCAAAACAAAGATTTCCAGTGATGAGTGATTTAAAATAGGAAGACGATGTCAGTGTAAGCTACTTTTAAATGAAAGCTGATTTTTTTAACCTTTTTTATTCTCATACTTTAAAATGGCACTATAGAGTCTCTGTCAGAACGCGATAAGCAGAGTAGGTCTGTGACTATCCTGTATTTTGAAGTAAACTCATGCGCTCTCCTGGTCATTTTATTACAGTGGCTCAACCTCTGTGATCAATAATATATGTGTGTTTCTGTGTTGTCATCAAATCTATCACTCTTAGAACGCTTTTCAGTTTAAAGGTACTTAGACATTTTTCATCACTTTTCTGTGGAATAATTATTTTGTAGAATTCATACCTAGGAAACTGACTTTAAATGACCTGCCTTGGCATAGTTTTGTAACTGATTTGGGAATGCAAACCTGAGGTACCAAGTTCATATACCGTTTTATTATATTTCTATTTTTGTCTCATTATTTTCAATTAAAATTGTGCTGGAGAGAATGCTTACTGTGGCTTGCTAATTTTCTTTAGTGTACTTTATAGCATTTGAAGAATGAGAACCAACGCTAATGTCACGCTGTCGGTAAGCTCACCCTCTGATATGAAGTATTGATCCCTGGGACAGTAAATAAATTGCCTATAACAACAGAGATATTTGACTGCGTCTGCTATTTGGTAGAGCTTTGTTTTGGCCAAGAACAATATGCCATAAGGGAGTATTTGTCTACTAGCTTTCTGAAAGTGTGTTGGCTTACCTATTTTGCTCTAAAACACGTTAACAGTTTGCTGGTTTAATAAGAGATAAGGTCTATAAAAACTGTTGTTCAGTTTGTATATGTCGACTTTTGCTTTATAACTTTAGAAAAACATTTCAAACTGGAAGAATTCAGTGACAACTTTCAGCTCTCATTATGTTAATGAAAATCTTTGTGAAGAGGAGAGGGTCCTCTGGTGTAGGCACATACATATTGCGTTGGCCAAAAGGTTCCAAACCAACCCAATACAGAGAGAGAGAGAATAAAAATATCAGTGGTGACCAGGGGTTAGTGGGGGAGGGATGACGAGATGGAGAGGATTTTTAGGGCAGTAAAACTACTCCATATGCTATTAAAATGGCAGATGCATATCACTATAAATTTATCCAAACCCACAGAATGTACAACACTGAAAGTGAACCTTAATATGAACTATAGAGTTTGGGTGATAATAATGTGTCAGCGTATGTTCATCAGTTGGAACAAATGTGCCATCTGGTGGGACTGTTCATAATGGAGGAGACTCTGTGTGTGTGTTGGGGGGCATATGAGAAACAATACTGCTGTGAACCCAAAACTACTCTAAAAAATAAAGCCTATTTTTTTAAAAGTAAATAGTTAAAAAAAAAAAAAGTAAACAGTAATAAGCTGATTAGAGAAGTAACTAGACTTTGAAGTACTCCTAAATTAGTGGTGGTTTTACCTGATTTTCTTCCATTCATTACCCTCGGCCTTGGCTCGAGGCAGCCCCATGTTAGGAAATAGCATCAGCGTGGACCGAGAGAAAGCTCCAGGAGGATCCCTCCAACTCTGGTTTGAGGAGCATGAAATGAATCTCTAACATTCAGAGCGGGTGGGGGAAATAGCCCATTTATTTTCACTTTCTCTGCTTTCTCATGCCCCAGCTCCCTAGCAAGCCTCGGGTAGAGACAGTGACAGCCATGACAGCAGCGTCCCTTTTTCAGAGTGAAGGAACTGTTGTCTCAAGAGGATGGTGTGATCGTCTTTGCACTTTTAATAATTTCCTGTCCTCCTACCACTTGGCCTCAGACGCAGATGCAGTGACAGAAACATGTCGGACAGAACGAGGTAAAGGAATCCCTAGCTTCTGGCTGGAGGACCAAGGAGAGCCCTGGGGAAACTGGTGAGTACTGTGTAGAGAAAGAGAAGGACGGTCTGGGGAAAGTGACCCATGAAGTCGTCGTGAGCTTCTAGGCTCATCCCGAGGTGCACACCTGTGGGTCTCACCATAAAGAGATTTATGATAAATCACCAGAGACTCCAAAACTCACTATGGGACGGACTCAGGTCTCAGCTGGTCCCAGTTCCGTGTAGGTAGTTTGGAATGCTGCCTGCTTAACGTTAAAACCAGAAAAAATCTTGAAACGCAATATATAAATATACGTTCACCAAAAATTCATTTTACATTTATGAAGGATGCAGTTTTTATTTTAGAACAATATTTAGCGATATTAATTTGAAAGGCTGTTGAAACATTATAAACGAACAAATTAACTCAAGAAATTGGATTATACAAGGATTACACAAGGATTAAATAGGCACAAAATATTTAACAACAGATTGAATGTTCAAGCCTTTTTAAAAACATGAAAATCTTGGTTTTGGCTCTGGGTGATGATTGTGCAAAAGCTAAATACTCCACATCCACGCAAACATCTTGGCTTGTTTTCTTATCTTAAATAATGTCATGTCAAAACTGCTATATAGTTTAGTTTTGAAAGGATAAAATCCCCTTTAATGAACAGAAAACAATGATGGTAACTACATCAGGCTTTGTCATAGTGTATAATCCTAAAATGATTATCCTGTAGCTACAAGCAAGAGCTAATTTAAAGCCAATTATACTTTAAGGTGAACTAAGCAAGAATATCAAAATTGATGGTAATGTTCATTAATGGCAGACGAAAATAGTTATCACACACTCGTGATAGATTGGACAGCTCATGAAATTGGTGATAAAACATAAAATGAGGTATGTATTAAATTGAGCCTTAAATGAGCAATGAGGACATTAGAGTTCAATCCTTTCCTTACAACTAATTTTAATACTGTGAGAGAACAAATACAGAATAAGTACAAAGTGTTGATATAAGGACCAGTTATGGGAGCACTGATATTTTAATCATCTTTTTTTTTTTTTTATAAAGGTGTGTTTTTTTTTAAATTTTATTTATTTATTTATGGCTGTGTTGGGTCTTCGTTTCTGTGCGAGGGCTTTCTCTAGTTGAGGCAAGTGGGGGCCACTCTTCATCGCGGTGCGCGGGCCTCTCACTATCGTGGCCTCTCTTGTTGTGGAGCACAGGCTCCAGACTCGCAGGCTCAGTAGTTGTGGCTCACAGGCCCAGTTGCTCTGCGGCATGTGGGATCTTCCCAGACCAGGGCTCGAACCTGTGTCCCCTGCATTGGCAGGCGGATTCTTAGCCACTGCGCCACCAGGGAAGCCCCTAATCATCTTTATCATCCAAATTGTAACTCTATATATTGATGCTTGCTATTATGAGGAACTGCTGAGATTTTATTTTTGTTATTATTTCCATTTTGCATATGAGAAAACAGACTTAGAGATATTAACTTGTTCCAGGTCCTAGTAAATGATGGTACTGTATTCAAAACCACAAATACCTGATTCCAAATTCCTAGTAAGAACTCTGGCTGAAGAGAATCAGTGGAGCGCTGAAGTGTGGGGTACAGCCTAAGAGAAAGAAAATATTACACTCTGGCCCATTTACTGATCTCTCTAAACTTTATTTTCTCTTCTGTAAAAAGGAAAATTAATAGTCATTCTTTCAAAACCGAGGCGTAACTGAGAAATGTGAATTCAAAACAAATGTAATTCAAAAACAGAAGGTTGCAAATAGATTGAGCACCATGATGGAGTACACGGGACTGGGATTTTTGTCCTGCCATTAACGGCTAGAAAACTAGACAAAACACGAAACAATAGTTTTCCAACACTGGACCACAGGCAGCAGAGTGCCGTGATCCCTGACGTAAAGGAAGCAGATGAGGCCTCAGCTAACTATCCGGAAGCCATTGCACAGGTTTGGGAAAGCCAAGCTGTAGTTATCGGTTGAGGAGACAGAGACTGGCGTTTGAGTCAACCAACGTGGCTTCAATTTGTGAGGCAGATTATCTGAGAGGAGCGAGCTTCACAAAAGAAAAGCTTCATCCATCAGCAGAGATGCACATAAGTCTTCAACTACTGATCCGCAAATGTGTATGAAGGCATCACCTGAAGGTGGGGAAACACCAGAAAGCAATGGGGCAAACATTGCCTGAAGCACATGCAGTGTAGACCTTAGAATCATTTGTGTTTCCACCTGCCAAAATAGAAAGACTTTATAATAAACAAACACTGGGTGCAGTCCTTAGAAAAGCACCAACTCCATAATGGGCATCAATTAGACCTGGACCAAAGGCTGCTTTGAATCGACCCTAAACAAAGTTTAAAAGCAAGCTTGATTCAACAACAGAATACACGAATCTTATCAAGATCATGCAGATCATTCACAAGGATAAACTATATTCTGGGTGGTAGAACACATTGCCATAAATTTAAAAGCAGTGAAATCAATCAAAATGTGATCTGTAACCACAACAAATTGACCTAGGAGTCAATAATAGAAAGGTATCTGACAAAGTATTTCAAAATTTGGAAATAACATACTATTATATAATTCATAGGTCAAAGAAAAATCAAAACAGAAATTTGAACATATTTTGCACTGAATGCAAATGAAAATACAGCATATCAAAACTTGTGGAATTCAGGTGAAACAGCTTATAGCATTAAATCTTCATATTAGAAGACATGAAAGGTCTTAAAGCTCTAATCTTCTGTGTTGAGAAACTATAAAGGTAAGAACAAATTAAACCTTTAGTAAGCAAAAGGAAGCAATAATGATAAAACAAAAATCAGTGACGTAGAAAACAGTAGAAATAGAGAAAAGTCAGTGAGCTCAAAAGTTGGTTCTTTGAGTAGATCAGTAAAATTGATAAATATTATCCAGAAAACCCCCCCAAAAAAGGCTATAAATTCCCAATATCAGGAAAGAAAATGAGGACAATGCAATAGATCCTATAGTTAAAATGATAAAAGGATAATATTTTTTAAAACTATGTGTCAATAAATTTGATATTTAAGATGAAATGTACAAATTCCTTGAAAGACACAAGTACTAAGAAGCTACTAAGAAACTACTTAGGAAGAAATGGGTAACCTAAATAGTCCTATGTCAATTGAGGCAATTAAATTTGTGGTTAAAAACTGTCCCACAAAGAAAAAGGAAGACTGCAGTTGTTTTAAAAAATAAGTAATACCAATTTTGAGCAAACTTTTCCAGTTGATAGAAGAGGCCAGCATTGTTCTGATACCACAATCAGTTACAAAACGAAACAGAACAAAACAAAAAGAGACAAACATCTCTCATGAAAGACAGATGAAAAAATAAACACAATTTTAGCAAAAATGAATCCAGCAATATATAAAAAGGAATAAAACAAGACCAAGTCTGGGCTTCCCTGGTGGCGTAATGGTTAAGAATCAGCTTGCGACTGCAGGGCACACGGGTTCGAGCCCTGGTCCGGGAGAATCCCACATGCTGCTGAGCAACTAAGCCCATGTGCCACAATTGCTGAGGCTGCGCTCTGAAGACCACGAGCCGCAGCTGCTGACCCCGCGCGCCTGGAGCTCATGCTCCGCAGCAAGAGAAGCCACCGCAATGAGAAGCCCGCGCACTGCAGCGAAGAGTAGCCCCCGCTCGCCACAACTAGAGAAAGCCCGCGTGCAGCAACAAAGACCCAACACAGCCAAAAATAAATAAATTTATAAAACAAACAAAAAAACATGACCAAGTCTGATTTATCCCAGGAATGCAAGGTTTGTTTCACATTTGAAAAATCAAAGATTTCAATTCACCACGTTAACACACACAGCAAAGAAGAAACGTACTATCTTAATTGATACAGAGCAAGCAATTAACAAAATGCAACACCCATTTGTGATCAAAACACTAAGAAAACTAAGAATAAAGGGGAACTTCGTCAAGTTGGTAAAGAGGATTTACAAAAATCCATAGCAGTGATCACACAATAGTGACAGATAAATGTTTTGCACAAAGGTCAGGAAAAGGCAAGAATGTCTTTATTACCGTTTCTTTTCAACATTTTAGTAGAAGTCCCACCCAGTGTACCTTACTTTATTTTTTTAGGGCAGTTTCAGGTTCACAGCGAAATTGAGAGGAAAGTACAGAGATTTGGTGGGCTTATTCCTTTGAATTGTCCTGCCCTGGTTCTGCGGGGGCACTACTGGAGCTATAAAACTGGATGTCCGTGAGTTAGTTAAACTGGTGTGTGAAAGGTTTTTTACTTTCATTGAATAACCAACTTTAAAAAAATATTATCTATACATCTCAAAGCATTTCCTCTACAAATAAAATTATCAGTGCTTCCTTTAGATACTTTTTTTTCAAATGTCTGAGAATATTTGAAGCACATAGATAAAATGAATAGTGTCACAGGCTTGACCACTTTCAAATGAATTCTTTGCTCAATATGGTTAGTTATCCAGGCTTAGTAACTAATTGGTTAGTTATTTATCTTCAAACTGACAGCTGGTTATTTTTCCAAACATTTTCTTTTGCTTATTTTCACCAGTCTTTCATCTCTATTTTATTAAATAATGGATACACACACATGCACGCGTACACTTGTCATATACAAGCATTAATGAGCCTTATCCAACATCTTGTCAATATCATGTTAAAAAATGTTCACAAATAAAGAATAAACGGCAAGCTACAAGCCTACTCAAGGCTTTCATGTACAAGCCCTGTGAATCTGTGATTTTTGTTTCCTTGTGGTGCACGAAGAGTTATCGGCTGATTAGGATGAAAGTTTGTGAGGTAATTCAATTCAGCCTTCAGTTAAAGAAACTAGATATTTTTTCACGAAATCATAAACATGATGTGAAGGCGGATTGAAAACTAAATGGCTGTGGAATCTGTTGTCTGAGTGACAGGTCTGTTCCTGCCAGCCCCCCATTCACTAGCAAGAGGGAGAAAATATTTCCAGGTGCACACGGACACACCTGAGCTCTTTCTGCACCATCCTGTAACGCATTTACTAAAAAGCGAATAGAGTAAGTGAGGAAACAGCTAACAGTGGGGAAATGCTCCAGTTTCATAGATTTGAAGTAAAAGGAGAGGTAAATCCTACATATCCTTCTGAGATAAGCTGAAATAAATTCTCCACCACCAAATATTTAGTGCCCAGGAGCCCAACTACAGAATTATTATATTAACAGTGATACCGAATGTAGACATACCAAAGAATTTGCATTTTCTGTTGTACCTGTTGCTTAACAAATTGTTTTCAATCAAGGTTTTATGAGTTAGAACAGAGTACCAGCAGCCTGCTAGTGAGAATTGCTATATAATCTCAGCTTATTCCGTAGCCTGAAGCAAGCCATTTTCTTCTAAAAATTTCAATTACCTTATCTAAAAAAGTCAGCTGGTAAGATTTGATTTCTCTGTATGTTAAATGTACCAATGAGAATTTTTTACAAGATGATTCAATATCCTCTGCCTAATTGTGCTATATGAGTTTCAAGTATTAATGAATTCTGGAACATTAAGACTATAATATGTTGTAGTTTAGTTAGATGATTCATTTTAAGCTTCTTGGAACAGGACTGTTTTGAATACATCTTTGTATCCCCCCATGGAACCTAGCACAGTGCTTCACAGAGAGCTGGGCTGAATAGACATTTGCTAAATGAATAGATTTTACAATCTCAGTCTGTAGCTACAGTTTCTCAGAGAAAAGGGGAGACCTTGTTTTAGAATTGGGATTGAAAGAGTGATCTCACCCAGTGAACTGAAGGATAAATACACCCAAACTGTAGCCCGTTCACAACAGGAAATCATTGCATAACTAATCTTTAAGACCTTTGTAAGTGTCAAAATTCCCCAGTTCTGTGCCCTTTTCCGCAAAACTGCCACCTACACATACATAGAGTTTGTATAATATTCCTTTGTCAACTGTAAGGAGAGGACTTTGGTAGGTCTCACTTGATTGTATTGTTCACAGTTGGGAAAGACAGAAAATCCTCTCTGGCTCTCCTCTCTCCAAAGTCAGGTGTCGAGAGAAAGTGACATAAGGGAAAAGGCAAACCGTAATTCCTTAGTTGTTAGCTGCAGATTCGTAGTATCTGTAGTCCAAGGAAATTTAATGATATGTATTCTCCAACACACCTTCTTCAAAACGCATGGTCTGGCTTAAGAGACATGACTTGCTCTTGAAATTATTTCCCTATGATGAATTAATTAATCCATACATTGATTCACTCACAAATTCACTGATTTTACCTTGCACACGTAATGGACAGGAGACTCTTCTAGCCCTCAAGGCAGTAATAGTTCTGCAGAAGTGTTGAGAGATCCAAAAATACTCAGGAAATGTAGAAAGGGCTAAATTTACAATAGAGTAAAAACAGGAAAGAAATCATCAGACATCTTCATTTTTCCCATGATGCAGCGGATGGGGAACACTTGTTAAGGGCTTAAGGGGTTAAGAATATGTTTGAAGCGATTCCTTCTCATACCATGGCAATGTGCATTACATACACGCGTGCGCGTGTGCACACTGATATTTTTATTAAGACCCCTGCTTAACATATCATAAAACTTGTGATTGGAAAAGTAGTCATATCCAATGAATTGCTGATCTTCTTACATTTTTATATGTATTATTTTAAATGGCATACGATTTCTCATTCACTCTTTCTATGGATGGAGAAAATGGCTGAACAGAAAGTCTGTCGCAGAGAAAAATAAAAAAAGGCAGCGTGAGCCTCTTTCAGAGAATTATCGGAGGCTGACACCTGGTGGCTCTCAGCACCATCGCGATAGAACACGTTCAACAACAGTACCTTACTTTCCATTTACATGCCCTGTGCCTCCAAGTTCACCTGTGACACATGGATGTATCTTATTTTGATGACCTATCATGGTCCTGTATATGTTAAATTTCTGCTGATATTTAGACAGAATGAAAAACTGAAGTGAAACAGACATTTTGGGATCAGTTTTACTCCACATTCTGCCTAAAGCTGAAGAAAGCGCCCCCTTTTCCTTTACTACATTATTTATTATGTAGGAGAACATCTTTATAAATGGTTACTTGTTACTCCCTGGTTTAGACCTTTTGTAATCTGAAATAAGCCTCTTGTGAGTTAAATTCTTCTGACATTTTTGATTTCCCATCTCTGCCTGCTTCACCACAACAGTTGATGTTAAACATGCAAAAGGATGGCCCCATAATGGTTCTCATTACCTTTTTGCTTTGAGTATTTGGCATTTTTCATACGTTATAGAGTTTGTATTTCTAAGGGTATATATTTTGTATGTGGCTATTTTGTCAAATGCATTTTAACTTGATTCCCTCCCTCCCTCCCTTCCTTCCTTCCTTCCTCCCTCCTTTTCTGTACCTTATAATTTCAGTTCAATACTTATTGCTAGTACATTCCTCCAAGGCTTATGTGTTTTTTCCCCATTGATCAGTGTACACAGTAAAAACCTTATCCTGGAAAGCAGATTACATTGAATGCTTTCTTGACTTTTTTCCCCATCATGGCTTCTCTTCTTGATCCCTCTCCAAAAGCCATCAACTTAATGAGTTTGCAAAGAGCTTCCTAAGCACAGGCTTGCTCCTTTGTGGAATTTACATCCATTTTTTCCAACAGACTGCACAGACAACATTTCTGTGACAGGAGAATGCCAAGTAATCAGCTTGGTGCTTTTATTCATGAGTTCTGCCATGTTAAGCTGTCAGAGATGTGAGGGGAAAAGAAGAAAACAGAAAAGGAGGGCAAAGATAGACTGTAGCTCCCATGGCCAGTGCAGAGTGTGGTCCCTAGTTTAGCCTGTAGTAATGTGTAAGGTTTCCCTTAGAGGCTCACCTGGAGATCTGAAACTTACGAGTCTATCCGAGAGCAGCATGCAGGAGAGGGGAAGTCTAGTACCGCTCCGGGTATCCGGAGCTCCCTTTCTACGCTGTCTGCTCCATCTCCTCCACAAACCCACTACACCTCCGCAGTCACCCAACCATCACACTCAACACATACCTCCATGACTTGGGATATGGCCAAAAGAGAAGATCATTCCTGAACTGAAGCTCAGAGACGGGACACCTTGGTAGTTTGAGTGACTTGGGATGAGGTTTGCTGGAACCCTCTAAAGGCAACTTTTTCCTGAAAACTATCAAAGCCTTTTAGGAAACTGTTTCAACTGAATCATACATAGAGATTCCATAGGCTGGAGTACCTTTGTATCTATTTCAAAATACTATATTTTAGCTGTTTTTTTTAAAAGAAAATTCTATTATGTTTCTATTTTGTTAGTGAAACTTTTGCTTTTATAGACTTTATATAGAATCCAGTGGAAATCAACAGTTTTCTCTGAATGTTTGTTATTCAGAGTTGAACCCCAAAAGCTTGGAATCTAGCTTTGCTGGGGAAGAGGTCATGGTCCCCTTCTTAGCAATTAATGCAGGTACTTCTGGAAAGCTAAAAAGGTCGAGTGCCATCCCAGGCAGCCACGTGTCTGTCTCTTTATTTCTCAGTAGAGGTGCCTTGAAGGCTGTGGCTTCTCCAGGGCCACCCCAGGCATATCGTACTGTACGTAAATGGTGTGCAGTGATGGAACTGGGTGCGGGCCCAGGGCTGTTGTCTTTTCCATGTTGCTTTTCCTTCTCTACCACTCACTCAATCCTCTCTTAGAATCCAGGGATCTGGGGCTACTGGAACCCAATCCCTTTGATGCTCAACTCTTCTGGAGCTCAAAAGGGGCCTCATGTGTGCTCTACAAACCCTACTGGAAAGATGCCCCCAAAATGGTTGTCACCATTATTCATCCACATTCTTCAAGTTAGTTTGATGACAACTCATTGGTTTCATCTGGGAGTGAGGTTATTTCCATTTTTAGATGCATTATTTTAATTTTGTGTATTATGTTTATTTTCATCTACGTGAAAAGAGAGAGAAAATCATAGCTATACTAAATACACACAACTTCATCATCCGTATTTGTCAAAGCATAATGTGCCATCTTTACCATCTTTAAAAAAACAAAATAAGCTTCCTGGAGGAAGTGCTGTGTCTGATGTCAGCAACCTGATGTAGAACTTAAAATGTACGCATTTTTGTGCAATGTAAGCATAGGTGAGTTATTGATGTTCACTGCTAGTCCAATATTAATTTATAACATGTTTCATTAATACTTAAACCATTACTTTTAGTTGGAAAATTATATAGAGGATACTTTAAAAATTTTCTTAATTATTCTTCCTTAAAATAAATAAATAAAATAGTAATTGAGGCTACCTCCATGCACTGTCCTTATCAGAATTAACCCTCTCCCCTCTTGCTCTCCTCAGAATTAACTGCTACCGTGAAGAGAATTGCATCATTCCTATATATTGTCGTATTTTAATAGGTATTTAATACATGTTCATGTATTTTTAACACAGTACATAAGTTTATACAGTTTGCTTTTTTTCTCTCAACACTGTTTTGAATATATAGCCATGTTAATCTATATGTTTAGGTAATTAACCATAAATATTTTTAACCAGATTGTTATAGAGCTTTTGTTCATCCTATAAACTAGCACATAATCTCCCTTAAACCAGTAATCTTCTTTGTGGGAAATGCTTCCAAAGACAAATAATTGCTTATTAAGTTTCAGAATGGGTTTTATCTTCAGGTACGAAGGAATTGCAAACTATTGTTAAGAAATATTGGGAAGAACCTGGTGTAGCTCTTAAGGTAAAGGTGAGATGGCACGATATTTGGCCTTAAAGAAAAACATTGTGATTTTTTTTTTTAATCACACAAACATGTTTGCGTTCATTTTAAACAAATTTTCCCAAAGTATATTACCATGATATTGTACTCTGCGTTCTCTATAAAACATGTGTGTGCTACTTGGCTGAAATTCCCTCTCAGTGACTGCTATTTATTAATTCCAGAGTGTGGTCTAAAGTTACCATTTAATTAAATTTCTCTAATCACTCAATTTGTAAAAGGTGAGGCTAGATATAAACTCAAGCATCCTGACTCCCAAATGCACACTGTTATTACTACGGTATCACGTAACGTGACAGGGACTTGGCATGGTAACACGTGTGTCCACTCAGTGAAGGTCCCAGATGGGGCTTCTCCCCGTCTTGCTGGGGGCACTTGTGATCCCATTGCTGAGACACACTCTTGACTCCTGGTGAGTTATTTTCTGAGGCACTGGTGGGGAAAGAGCCTGTAGCCTCTGGGGGCACCGAAGGTCATCCAGACCTGATCCCACTGGTCACAGCTGTACTAATAACAGTGGACCAAGCCAGGGACCGTCAACCTGCATCACTACCAGTAGGGAGCGTACGTACTCCCGTTCTAATTTGATGTTTTAGAGCTGTGAGAACAGACATCAAGAGACTTTTTTGCTGTTGTTTTCATCATCATTATTATTTTCTCCCAGAATCTCTCCATGCTTGTATCACAACAGAAGATGGGGCAGGAGGTTACTGGAGTTAGATGTGATAGAAAGTGTGGGACCTTCTCACCGGTGTGATTTTGGAGATGCCGCAGAGGTGTGCTGCCCCAAAAACATCTCCCAGTCTATCCGCCGACGCCCGAGGTTGCACTGCTAATGTTCTGTGCCTCTGTCTACTCTACTTTAATCCTATTACCAAGAATATTCCATTGACTTCCTGTAAAGAATGCCGGAGGGAACAAAAGATTTGGGTCTTCGTTCTGCTTCTGCCACCAAGTCGCTGAGGGAACTTATAAAAAGTTCTCAACTCCTAATTCCCAGTGTCTTCATTAAAGTGATGGCATTAGAATGTATATTAAATTAAATATCTTCTGGCCATACAAATCTTAATATCTACATCAGCAGTTTTCAAACCATGCACTAGGGACCTTTGAAGGGTTGATGACGCCCTTTCAGAGGTCTATAAGGTCAAAACAATTTTCATAATAATACCAACACATTATTTGCCTTTTAAGATTCCCATTCTCTGAGAGGAGTCTGCCAGAGGTAACGAGATGTAAACTCACAAGAGACTGAACGTAAATGCAGATCTAAAAATACCCCGCTCTCTTCTATTAAGCCAGACATTAAAGAGATTTGCTAAAAATGGAACGGTGTCACTCTTGTCACTTTTTTTCTAACTTTAGGAAATACAATTATTCTTCATAAAAGTGTTACTTATGTTAACATGCAATAGTTTATCATTACTGTTTTATTTTTAAAATTTTTTTAATTTATTTGATTTTATTTTTATACAGCACGTTCTTATTAGTTATCTATTTCATACTTATTAGTGTCTACATGTCAATCCCAATCTCCTGATTCATCCCACCACTACCCCCCTGCTTTCCCCCCTTGGTGTTTTAAATTAACTGTGAAATAAAGACTAAACAAGTCTCTCAGCTTAAATTTCTAATAGGGTAAGTATCAATATATTTAACCCACATAAACAAAAGCTCTTTGGGGTCCCCGATAATTTTTAGGAGTGCAGTGAGTTTCCAAGACCAAAATGTTTGAGAACTGCTGATATCTACTCTAGTTGGGGAGCGTTTATGATTTTCCTCTCTCTGGGCTTTGATAAAGGAAGGCAGGAATAAGGATTCTGAGGGCACTGTAACTTGAATACAGGACTAGGAAAGAAAGAAGTTACAGAAATGGGGATTCAGGAGTGTTAGATAATGAATCCTCTGTAGAGTTACAGATGTGGGCGGCCTCCTCTCATGACTTCAAAACATGATAGTAAAATTGTCCCTGATACGAGGTTGGGCTTGTGGGATGGAGGGAAAACACACCCAGAAAGCTAGCTATTTCACATAAAGTCAACCGCAGTCTATGGTACTACGGCCTACTGGTCCATTAATATGCACTTAACATTAGGGATAACAATATTAGAAAATAAAAACATCCACTCTATAGCTGTCTATAAAGGAATTGTACAGCAAGATTGTCTTTCTAAATGTTTTGCCTTGGATTGAAATGTTGAAAATACATGGCACTTTCAAATGTTATTTCTGCATTTACAAAAAGTGTCTTCTAATCTGTGCTATGATGTAAGACACTGCACACGGTAAGGAGGATCACTTACTGTAGCTACAGATCAAAACTGGTAGCAGTTATTTGCTTCTTTCTAAAGTATTGCAGAGCGTAGAAAACATGTAGGACAGTCACACTGCCTAATTTGGTGTAACTGGAGTGACAGCAGGAAAGAAGAGAGAAAAAGGGACAGAAACAATATTGAAAAGATAGACAGCATGAATTTCTCCAAAATGATGAGAGATGCAACACATAGATTGAAGGACTCCGGCACCCTGTTGGTAGGATAAAAACAAACAAAAAAACCCCACATCTAGGCATGTAGCCAAACTGCTGAAAACCCAAAACAAAGAGAAAACTTTAAAACCAACAAGGGTTGGGGTGCAGAGGCCTAATAAGGGACCAACAGTAAGATTTCCAGCTGCCTTTGCACTAAAACCATGGAAACTAGGACACAATAGTTTACTAGTCTTAGAAAACGGGTCAACCTAGAATTTTAACTCAGCAATATATCTTTCAAAAGTGAGGGCAAAATGAAGATTATTTTTCTAGATAGCCACAAGCTGAGAGAATTTGTTTCCATTAGAACTGCACTGTATGAAACATTAAATGATTTAGGTAGAACTTAAATGATTCCAAGTAGAAGTACAACACTACAGGCAGAAATAAAGAATCCTGGAAAGGGAAAATACATGGGAAAATATGAAAAAGATAGTAACCACTTAAAGTAACAATAATTGCTATGTTTAAAACTATGCTTGTAGTTTTACAAGATATAGAGTTAACTATATAAAAACAATAAAAGAAAAGGCAGGGGAGTAAATATAGTTAAACTGTGGTAAGATTTTGTATTTTATGGAAAGTGATAAAACTCTAATTTAAGGTACTCATAAGTCGGATGCATAATCACTAAAATAATAATATAAAAGTTAAAATAAAAGATCTAAAAGAACATATTAAATGGAATAGCAAAAAAAAAATTGACTAATCCAGAAGAAAGCAAGAAAAGGGAATTAAAGAACAAAGAATAGATGAAACAAATAGAGAACAAAGAGGAAGATGGTTGGTTAAATCCAAGTCATATCAGCAATTAAACTGAATATACATAGAGTAGATATTAAATAAAAGAATACATTTTTCAGGGTGGATTAAAAAAATAAAAGAACAGCAAGACACAACTATAGACTATTTTTGAAGACACACATATGGCCACAGATAAATCAAAAGCAAAATGATCAAACAAGATATGCCACAGAAACCTAAACAAAAGAAGGCTGTCATGATTATTTAAATATCAGACAAAGCAGATCTTAAGGCAAACAGTTTTATTCAGGAAAAACAAGGATCTTTTATAATAGTAAAATGATGGATTCAGTAGGAAGACACAGCATCCTGAAATGTCCATGCACCTAAGAACAGCTTCAGTTCTCAGATTTAAAATGCTGAAAATAATTACTCTGCTGTAAGTGATAGAAGTGGCTTAGTTAAATGGGATACCAGTAAATATTGCTTGGAAAATTTGCCTGATTTTCATGCACAGAAGCCAGAGTGTTATTTAGTCTTACTTATTTTGCTTTTTAAATGCATGGCTGACTTAGAGAGCTGGAGCTCAAGCTGGCATCACTGAGAGTGACAGTATTCCCTATTTAGATGCTTAATTTCTGTCAGAACTAATAAGTCATAATTGGTGTTAAGATAAAAATATATGCTTATGTAATGAAAGGTGTGCTCCTCAAACACGTCAGGCAAGCAAATGTATTATTTGGTAAATAGTTTTTTTCCTTATCAAAAATCTGTCATATGAGTATCACAGATCTCCTAAAGAACCCATAATATCACACCCATCATCACTAAGTAATCATTTGTATAATACATTTAAGCTTCTTTCTGTGGAATTTGTTAGCCAGATTATGCATGCGCCTATTTATTTTTTTTAACTTTGTATTTTATATTGGAGTATAGTTGATTAACAATGTTGTGATAGCAAAGAGATTCAGTTATACATATACATATATCTATTCTTTTTCAAATTCTTTTCCTGTTTAGGTTGTTACATAATATTGAGCAGAGTTCCCTGTGCATGCATCTATTTAGAGACACAAAGTTTACATAAAAATGGTGGAACGTCTTAGTTATGCTTTTAATTTTTGATACCTACAGTTTTCACTCATATCTGGCGTACAAAGATAGCCCAAAAGATTTAACAGCACTCAGGCACAGAAAGCAAAAGAGCCGTCTTTTCCAGAACAATTTCATTCGTGTGGTGAAGGCAAAAGCCAGATTTCAAGAGAGGAGGACGCAGACGGAGGCAACGCTTGGAAAGCACACTTGGTTCAAGTCTCATCTGGAACTGCAGCCACAGTGCCTTACGCATCTCTGTAGATATTCCTAGAGTCAGGGATCAAACTATCATTTTCTGTCTTGCATTTACTTACCACAAAATGTCTTGAAATGCCAGCTTCAACTTCCTTTGATTACATCTTGAAATCTGCCTTTGGAAACTAACTGAACTCTTCACTCCTAAAGGTCACGGTCTCCTACTTTTCAAAGGCAGTAGCAAGTCCGTCCTCCTTGAGTCGATAAACTTGCTTGTTTTGTCCTACTCATTGTCACCACTCCTTCCCTGGTCCACCGTGGTCCACCAAATTAACGGCGTGTGCTACAACTTCTCTGACGTTTTCCTTCTTCCCCTCAGTGCCTAAATACGGACATTTCACAGTATTATTCTTCCTTCCGTATAGTTACGGGCTGAAAGTTTGTGCGCCCGCAAAGTTCCTATGTTGAAACCTAATCCCTAATGTAATGGCATTTGGAGGTGGGGCTTTGGGGAGGTGACTCCTTCATGAGGATGGAGCCCGCTAGGAATCGGCAGAGAGCCAGCTCACTCCGTCTCCACCAGGTGAGGAGACACGGAGAAGATGGCCCTCTACAAACCAGGAAGTGGGCTCTCACCAGACAGGATCTGCCTGCGCCTTGATCTTGGATTTCCCAGCTTCCAGAACTGGAGAAATAAATGTATGTTGTGTTGTTTTAAGCCACCACCCAGTCTTTTTCTTTCTTTCTTTTTTTTTTTTTCCTTTTTCTTTTTCGGACAAGGGATATGATTTTAGTTGCTACAGTTACCACTGGGATGGGCGGGGCGAAGGGGAAGGGGCAGGGCGTGGGTTCTGGCCAGAGGGCCCTGGGAACGCCAGGTGCTGAAGGTGCAGCCCCGGGATGGGCCGCGAGGTGGCGCCGCGGCACAGGCCTCTCGGCGATGGGGCTGCGCAGGCCCAGTCGGGCGCCTGCGGCGTCAGTGGTCCCCGGGGTCTCCAGGAGCGGCCCTCCGCTGGGCCGCTGGGCCCGGCAGGCCCCTTCCTCGGGCCTCAGAGTGCTTTCGCTCCATCCGTCGAGGGGCAGCGCGGCCTCCACAGGCCGGGGACTGGTGCAGCGCAGCCAGCCGGGCCCAAGGCCGGCCCAGTCGGCCCAGGTCAGCGCCCAGCTCCTCCCGCGCTGTGGGCCCCCGGCCGCCCCCGGAGGAGGACACGGCGGGGACGCGTCCGCGGAGCCGGCCCGGCTCTCCAGGTAGGCCCTTCGCCGTCCCCCGGCCGCGGGCGTGGGTCGCGCGCGGCTCCAGCCAGGTCCCCGCAGCCTCTGCCTCGGCACCCGTCCTTGCGCAGGTCGCCCGGCAGGCCTCGAGGACGAGGGGACCCGCTGCGGCGGCCACTCACCTCTGGGGCCCCGGGTTAAAGTGTCCTCTGAGCCGGGCGGGCTGGGGACGCGGAAGCAGAGGGCAGGGTGGGCGTCAGGTAGACGGGCCCGGGGTCCGCATCCGGGCCTGCGGCGTCCCGGGTGTGCAGGTGCGCCCGGCACGTGCGGGTGAGCGGTGCGCCGCCCGGCACTGGGCGGGGCCCACCAGGGCCTTTGACCGACCTCACACCGGGAAGCGCCTCGTCCGCGCGCAGTCCAGAGGCATGTTCTGTGTGCGTGCGGAGCACGTGCCGTTACACACGTGGGGCAGCCTTCCTGATGCCGATATATGTGGGCACACTGTGTGAAATATTACATATATACACTTACAGCATGTGCGTACCTCATATAAGCATTTTTATACGTGTATTATATATAAATATTCAATATAGTAATACGTTATATAATATAAATATATACACACATTTAACATTTTATAATATGTAATTATCTATATACATACTACATAAGTATCACTCAATTGTATGTAAATTAAATTATACAAGTTTGGTATGATGTGTATATCTTATACATCAATGTGTTTTCGATTTAATATCAGTCTAACATCATCACCATACATATATGTTTATATATATACTTATATATGTCATCTATATATTATCACATATGTATATATACATGTATAAATTTCATATGTACATTGTTATAATTTTATACTTTCTATAATATATTTAATATATTACTACATACAAATATTACATGTATTACATTTATATATTTTATATATTTGATATTTGTGTTTATATATTTAAATACAATTATATATTACACATACATAATTGATCATACGGGTCATGTGTGACATAATTTTATGCAGTGTTTCACAGAACTAACCCCCGAGTTTTTTTTTTTTTAATAATTCTACAGCATTTCTATTGATTGATTGATTGATTGGCTGTGTTGGGTCTTCGTTGCTGCATGCGGGCTTTCTCCAGTTGGGGCGAGCGGGGGCCACTCTTCATCGCGTTGCGCGGGCCTTTCACTATTGCGGCCTCTCTTGTTGCGGAGCACAGGCTCCAGACGCGCAGGCTCAGTAGTTGTGGCTCACGGGCCCAGTTGCTCCGCGGCATGTGGGATCTTCCCAGACCAGGGCTCGAACCCGTGTCCCCTGCACCGGTAGGCAGACTCTCAACCACTGCGCCACCAGGGAAGCCCGACCCCCGAGGTTTAAAGCAGAAAGATGGGCCATCATTGTCAAGCAGATCTCTGACTTAAGGCTGGGAATCTCATGGGGTTTCTACCTACTCACCCGCTTCCCACCAGAAACCTGCGTCCAGGGTGTGGAAGGACCCCAGGCAGCCGGCAGATGTTTGACACACTCTCTTCCTTCCTCTCTGCTGGCCTCTGCCCTTCTCAGCTGGGCGTCTGAGCATGGTGTAGGCATGTCATCTGGCGTGTGCCTCCAGACTCCATGCGCCGGGTGTGGAGAGGGCTCCCACGGAAGCTTCGTTGGCCCGAGACCCCAGCCTGGGTGCTCATGCGTCTGCCCCGTGCGGGGAGAGCTCTGGGACTAGCTGTCCTGTCTGCTCCCCCTGGGTCTCTCACTCCACTATAGTGAGGTCTTTGGCCAATCTACCTCCTCATGGTCAGCCATGAAGTATCCATCCCCCCTCATGTTAAGAGAAGGCAGTGGCTCTGAAGAGTCTCAGGCTGGGGGCTCAGTGCTGCTCCCAGTGGTGGAGAGGAGAGGTGCAGGCTGACCTTCCTCCAGAGGAAACCACGGGGCAGTTTGCACCTGGCCTGGGTGCTGTGGCCCGCAGGTGGCCGAAAGGAGCGGGGATGGTGAGCCCTGCTCCAGCCCCCGCTCACCTGGGGCCCGTTGCCGTGACAGCCTCCATCTGGGTGATGGATGCCTGGTCTGAGAGGACTGGGAAAAAAGAGAGAAAGGAGAAGCGAAGAAAAAAAGAAGACATCACCCAGGTATCTTTTCCCTGAACATAATTTTGCTTTGGTATCTTTAAGTCTACAACTAGCCCTCTATTCAGATGTGACCTGATTTAGTTAAATAGTTCCTCAATGCTGTTGGGTTTTAATTTTCTTCTCTCAAAATTTCACATGATAACAAACAATTGGCACATAGCTTTGTGCACATTCCTTTATGTCTATTTTTATCATTTCCTTAGAATAATTACTTTATTATGAATTTCAAAATCTCTTCTAGCGTACTATGTGAAATTGAGGAGAGCATTTAATTACCTTAAGACACAGTTTCCTCATTTCTCAGGACAATAATATGTCATTCATCGGGTTAAAGACTAAATGAGACAATGAATGTAAGACACATTGCATAGGGCCTGATATATGGGAAGAGATAAAATTTAGCTCTAAGTATTATAGTATTTACGATGAAAATTCTTATCAGTATTCTTTTAGTTGTATCACTTAATTTAATTTCTGCAAAATTGAAACAATTTAGACTTCTACCAGCAGTGTATGAGGAGGTCAACCTTTTGATATTTCAATAGGGAATAGCATAATCAGAATGTTTATCATATGTGTCCTTTCGTCGTGGAAGGAAACCATCATTAGAAGTCCTTACCGTGCTTCCACATGGGTCTCAGTGGTTGGACTGTGTGACCGCCCCGTGCCTGATGGGACGGGCATGGGGGAACGGGCCCATCATGATTATCTGTGGCCGCTAGGATTCCTCCTCTCTCTTCCCGCCCAAATGAGGCTGTGGTTCCGGGATCTCTCTTTGTAGGGACGGATGACCATTCTGAGGAAGCTGGAGGAACCGCAGTGGTCAAATGCGCAGCTAGGCAGGGCGCTTCGGCTGTTTTCATGGTCCGGGTGAGAGAGAAGATAAGGGAGTGCCGTCGGAGGAGGGGATGAGAGTATCCTGGAAGAGTGTGGACTTGGAGTCGGCAGGGTTTGAGGACCGCCTGGATTTGGGGAGAGGCTGAAAGGAAGGAAACCAGATGAAGGCCAGGTTTCTGCCTTTGATATTGGGGAAGGTCATGTTGACGTTCACTGATATGAGATATGTCCAAAGGGAGATATTCAGTACACGGCGTGCATGTGAGCTAACAGCACAAGAGTGAGGTCTGGGCTTCTGAAAATAGACATTTGGTGGTCATTGCATGTAAAAAGTAGGTGAAACCATCCAAGCGAATGCGATTGTTCAGGAAGATGACACATAGGCAGCAATAAATATGGCGATATAAATTATAAATATGTATAAAATTGAGACCACTCTTTTTTTTAAATACCTCTAGGTGTTTTTAGAGATTTGATAGATTGAACAGGTTAAACATTGGGTGTCCATCTCAAAATGTCCGTAGTTCAACCTTTCTATAAAATGTAGTATGATACTTTTTCTGTTTTCCTAAACATAGCTCGTTATGGTCACTGAGCAGGGTGGGTCATATTTATTCTACTTATGCTTTCCTGTGGCTGTTTCCTTTTCCTCAAGTTTTCACTTATTTTGATTAAATGATATCACAGATTTTAGCCTTCTTGTTGTTTCTGGAACGTGCCAATCGTATCCTGTCTTAGAGATTTTGAGCTGGCCTCAGATTTAGACACTTTTCCTCCAGGTATCTGCAGGGTTAATTCTCTTTCCTACTTTAAGTCTTTGCTCAAATAACACCTTTCCAATCAGGCCTCCTCCGATTACCTTTTTAAAATTGCATCCCTGCCCACGATGTCCACATAACCCTTACACAGCTGTAATATTATTTTTTCCCAAAAGCACTTGTCACCTTATAACAAATGGGCACATTTACTTTTATTATTTTTATTCATTATTTCCTATCTCACCCTCCTACAGTATGAGCTCCAAGAAGGCGGGGACTTTGTCTATTTTATTCACGGATGTATTCCAAGGACATATATTAGGCACTTGATAGATCATTACATTGAATGAATGAATAAAATATGTCAGATGTGCTGCACACCACCTGGAACCAAACTGGCTTGCAGTAAATATTTGTCAAAAGCCCTGAAACAAAGCACGTGTAAAAAATCATTAATGAGATCATCTAGTGGTGTGATGGTTGGCATCTGACAGGGTATCTGATGGTATAAGGAATCACTGTGAAGTGCTTTAGTGTGATAACAGGATTGATTGTGGTGGTGTTTAATAAAAGAGTGCTTACCTTTTAGAGAAAATATACTGAAATGTTTATCAATGGAATAACATAATCTCTGAGATTTGCTTCACAATAATTGTGTGGAGGAAAGAGAGCAGGTGAAGTCTTAGCCGAGACAAACATGGCCACAAGTTGCCGACGGTTGTCACTTGATGATGGATACGTGGGGTTTCATTGTACTATTCCCTATACTTTTGTGGAGATGTGATGCTTTTCAAAATTAAAAACAATAATAAAAGGCTGTAGATATTAAAGTAAATTACCTTCCTTCTGACAGGATGAATACAAGAGATGTTCTTGGGAATGTAAAATTTTCATGATTTTCATAAGTGTAAGTTAACAGGCAGAGGAAAGTGCTGTGGGAAAAGGCAGGCTAGTTTGTTCAAATTTACGGCATTGCCACACAATCTGCTGATCAGTTCAGCAAAGCAGAATCAACAGCTGCTGTGGGAATGAGATTACTTAAAACAAGCAGAGGGAGCACATTTATGCCCAGGTTTGGAGCCTGAATATTGCTCTCTAAGTAGTGCTCGGAGAGTCCTCATGTATTTTGGCAGAGGAGAAATGCAAATTGGGTGAAATCCAAGGAGGACAAAGCATTTGAGGCCCCCAGTGATTCTAGGACTGTCACATTTAGCAAAAATCCACTGACCTTTATGTGCAATTTATGACAGTAATACCACGAGTAGAGATGGAAACCAGGCAACGCTTTTATCACGGAGAAAGACAGTCTGTGCATGATAAGTTAGACCCAAAATACAGGGGGAGAATCGTTAAGCGGGTTTCAGCGTGGTTGACAGGAAGCAGTTCTATTGAGCAGAGGTAATCCCTGGATTGTCCCACATATGTGTATTAAAAATAAGGTTGCCAGATTTAACAAGTAAAAATACAGGACACAGTTAAATTTGAATTTCAGATATAATGGAAAATTTATTGTAAAAATGGGCCAAATATTGCATATTCTCATGCTAAAAAATATTCATTGGTTACCTGAACTTTATATTTAACTGCAAGTCGTGTATTTTATCTGGCAACCCTCACTAGAAATGAATCTTCACCGAGAGGCTTGGATAAACTGGATTGAGTCTTCCTGTCTCTAGGGTTCACCTCAGTATATTAAAAGTCTCTCAGTTAATATTCGTTTTGGTTTTCTATTGCTGCCGTCACAAACAACCGCAAATTAGGGGCTTTACAGCCACACACATCTGTTATCTAAGCGTTCTGTAGGTTACAAGTCCAACGTGGGTCCCACTGGGCTAAAATCAAGGTATCGCCAGGGCTGCGTTCCTTCTGGAAGCTCTGGCAGAAAATCCACCTCCTTCCCTTTTCCGCTTCTAGAGTCCCCCGTGCTCCTTGGCTTGAGGCTCCCTTTCTCTGCCTCCTGGACAGAGCGTGACGGGCCGCGTCCTTTTCGCGTCGGGTGGGTCTGACCGGCTTCCGCAGGCCCATTTCCCTTGCGCTCTCTTCTCCCGGCCCGCCTACCACAGTCTTTAAGGCATATCTGCGTTGAATGAGACAATAATTTTAAAGCTGCCTTATCTCGAGTGGCCTGACATTCTACTCTTGTTTGTTTGTTTGTTTGTTTTGGTGCCCAAAACCACGTCTTTATTTTTTTTTTAACTTTTTATTTTATATTGGAGTACAGTTGATGAACAGTGTTGTGTTAGTTTCAGGTGTGTAACAAAGTGATTCAGTTATACATATACATGTATCTACTCTTTTTCAAATTCTTTTCCCAATTAGGTTGTTACATAACATCGAGCAGAGTTCCCTGTGCTCTCCAGCCGGTCCTTGTTGGTTATCCGTGTTAAATATAGCAGTGTGTATATGTCAGTCCCCAACTCCCTTACCATCCCTTCCCCACCCTTCCCCCTGGTAACTGTAAGCTCATTCTCTAAGTCTGTGAGTCTATTTCTGTTCTGTAAATAAGTTTATTTGTATCATTTTTTTTTTTTTAGATTCTGCAGAAGTAAGTCAGACATTCTACTCTTTTAATTGGCTAGTTAGATTCATTTTCTATAGGATGCAAAGAAGGCAGATTGTGCTTGTCGGAGAGATCAGACATTCTACTCAAGCGTGTTTAGAAGAAAGCAGTGCAACACAATACAGAAATGTCAGTGGGGAAAAGCTCCAACTGCCAACACCAAACGACTTCGTTTAGTCTCTAAACATCATTTTCTTAACCATGTACTGTGGAATCCTTGCATTGCATAATTTCATGAGGATGGGCATATAAAATGTAAGCAGCAATTTTACAGATATGAACCTTTTATGAAGAAAGAATTAGAACAAGGTGACAGTGGGGACAAAATCCTAATTTTCTATTGACTTATTACTTACCACGAAACTTTGTTTCTTGATAGACACACACACATACACACATTCTCTTGGGTCAGATACGAGTTTACAAGTTTGAATGGGAAATTACTTGGAGAACTTCCATTCTTAGGACTCTATTATATTAATATGATTTACCAGCTAAGGCCATTCTGTATGTGCCAGGATGTACTCCATCAGTGCCTGGAAAGATCTGCTTCTGCTTGATAAAATCATTTTTATCATTTTCTTTTGTAGACAGTGGGGGGAAAAGAAGTTCCCTTTTATTCCCAGAGTCTTTAATGCAATTGGTGTAAATATCAGGCAATTCACTTTTCAGCTGGGTTCTCTTTAGGTCGGTGAGTTTAGGTTATTGAGACATTTTGAAAACGATTCATTCCTTTATTACATTTTCTTTTTATGCTGCAAGTTCAGTGATAAGTTTCTGTGGTGTATAATCTTCATTAAATTTCAGCTTTTAATGATTATAATTACTGTAATTATTGAACACTTTCTGGGAGCCACATTATGCTCTAAGCTCTATACATATTCTTCATGCAAAACTCATCGTAATAGGTATTATTCACATCTCATTGAAGAGGAAACTGAGACTTTTATAACACTTGATTTTATAACTACTTGATTCCAAAGTGTTGGTCAGGATTTGAAACCAGCTCTACCTAAAGCCTAAACACCTTTCTCTTAATAGCTATATAGTCATGCCTCCAAAATATATGATTGTGCTTTATTTATGCAGTCATAATTTGCTGGTTTGCTCTTATTCTCTTTGATTACAGTGGTAATGATTACATTTTATTCTCTCCTGCTGGGTTGCCAACTAAAGATTTGAGAAATATTCTTGTTTGGCTTTGAAGCTCTGCCCTCATATACCGGGTCCATGCGTGATGACCACATAGCTCGTGAGCCCTCTGAGGTCAGGGGCTGTGATTCATTCAGGTGCTTTATATTCTGACAGCACCTACCGTGGCTTGCCAGTAAAGATACGCTCATCAATGAGTCAGAGATGAAAGGCCTTTATGGTAACTACATGTGTGATAAGAGTGTACCACCACACTGGACTTCCTTTTCCTCTGTAGAATGAGGCGTAAGTCAAAGCTCTGATGAGGCAGAAGAGCGGCCCATAAAAGATGTCCATGTCCCTGTCTCTGGAAACTGTGAATATGTTAGGTTTCATGGAAAGAGGAATTAAGGTTGCAGATGAAATTAAGGGTACTAACCAGATGACCTTAAAATAGAGAGATTATCCTGATGGGTCCAGTGTAATGACAAGGGTCCTTTTAAGTGGGAAATGGGATATGGAGGCAGAAGAGAGCCGGAGGGAGATGAAACTATGGAGGGAGGTCAGATGATGCAGCACGAGAAGGCGTGCGGGGCGTCTAGAAGCCAGACAGAGCGAGGAGCCTCCAGAAGGGATGCAGCCTTGGTGACACCTTGAGTTTAGCCTGGCCAGAATCATTTTGGACTTAAAACCAACAGGACTCTAAGACTTTGCTCTTGTAAGCTGCGGGGTCGGTGGTAACTTGGTACAGGACCACCACGAAACTAACATCGCTCTTAACTGGTATTACTCAGAAACCTCAGATTCTAAGCATACTTACGTCTTTTGACTTTGGAATTTGGTAACTGGGCTGCAGATGCCTGTAATATGTTCTCAATGGAGCCCAGAGGGAACATGTACTTGAATGAAGGCAAATTTACTGTAACGCTAAATAAATCACTTGGAGTAGGGGCGTCTTTTGTTGATGAGTGTGATGTTCCATCTTTATTTGGAAAGAAGTGTGCATTCTGAGTTCTGTGTGCCATCAACTTTTGTAACAAAACCATTTCACTGACTTGCACCTCTGGCAGCAAGAGCTGGCAAAACAAGTACAGTAGTTTTGTCTGTTTGGGGAATTGAAGAGCACTGAAGGACACCCCTCCTTCCAAACAAAACTGTGGCAGAATGCACAGTTAAATTTGAATTTCAGATCAACAATGAATAATTTTTTTAGTATAGCTATGTCCTAAATATTGCACGGGGCATACGTATGCATGGGACATTCTTACACTAAAAGATTATTTATTGTTTATCTAATACCCGTCTAACCGGGGCGTCCTGTATTGTATTTGCTGGATCTGGCACTCCCTATCCCTTCCCCGCTCCCAAAGCCCACCCTGGCCTCCAGAACCCAGGATGCCGCTTTGGGTTACTGGCATGTGTAACATTCAAGCAGAGAAGCATCAGCGGGAGGCAACTACTCAGTCCCCTCAGAACGTGAACTTGGACTAGTAAAATGATTGGACATCTGATTCTGCAGGTCTGGAGGCCACATGACCCCAGGCCTTCAGGTTTTTCCTAGAGTAACTGCGAGAAACTTTGGGAAAGAAGAGCAAGGTCTAGGGTGGGGTATAGGTGGGTGAGGAGTGGCGTGGGAGGGTTTCTAAGGGTGAAACTGAGGACTTTGGGACAAGAAGGGGTAGAGATGACAGCCAGAGAGGAAGGACCTGACTTGCTTCACAATGAAGCTTCTTTCTGGCCCTGACAAGAATGTCATCTGTTTGCCATTAGGCAGTTTTCCCATTTAAGCTGGAAATTAAAAGGCATTTCCCCTGGTAGCACTTGAGTGTTTCAAGCATTGGTGATTTTGATTGCCACTTGATCCCTGCCCAGTCTTTGAAAATTATTCCTCTCCATTCTAATTACTGTAAACAAAATCCACTTTGTGTCATCGCTCTGGACATAGGGATGAGTTCATGTAACTTTCCTACCCTGAAGGAAAGTGGAATCTGAATTGTCTACTTTGCTGTGAAAAATTCCAGTTTGCCCGTTTCCAAGCTGAGCCACTTAATCCCATTAGTTGAAGTACTAAATCCTGCATCCTTACGCTCAAGGATTTTGGAAAACATGTTGAGCATTTCGTTTTTAGTTTCACAGTCTCCCCGCCCGCACACCACCTCCACCCGAAAACTGCAGACTGCTCAGTTAACCCTAAATTCCTCAGGCTCCATAGAGTAAACACACTAATTTGTGCGATCTGTGACTCCTTCAGAACTTACATTTGTTTTTTAGAAAAAAATCAAGCAACTGAAATGAAAGTTCCTTAAAGGATATTTTGGGGATTGAGTGACAGGCCTTGGAACAATAAAAGACATCCTGGAGTGCTAAAACAAAAAGAAAACCAAAAAAACTGTAAGATGTGATTTTCTGTTTCATCTTTCTCAGAGATCATAGTTTATTTGTTAAATGATCACAGTGTTTGGGAAAACAAACCCAAACATTAGGTTGTTCCCTAAAAACTTTAGGGTTTCAAGTGAAATATTGGACTGATGCAATTTAATTATACTTTATCTCACCAGACATTTTTTTTTTTAAATTTTTATTTATTTATTTATTTATTTTATGGCTGTGTTGGGTCTTCATTTCTGTGCGAGGGCTTTCTCTAGCTGTGGCAAGCGGGGTCCACTCTTCATCGCGGTGCGCGGGCCTCTCACCGCCGCGGCCTCTCTTGTTGCGGAGCACAGGCTCCAGACGCGCAGGCTCAGCAATTGTGGCTCACGGGCCCAGCCGGTCCGCGGCATGTGGGATCTTCCCAGACCAGGGCTCGAAACCGCGTCCCCTGCTTTGGCAGGCAGACTCTCAACCACTGCGCCACCAGGGAAGCCCTCACCAGACATTTTATTAGCAATGGAGTGGTGGTCTTTGGGCAAATACTTTAAGAGAAAGAGCTCGCTGAATCTCTAGGATACTTGAGGTATATACTGGATGCCGCACGAAGCCTGTGGAGATATGAAGGGGCTGAGAGCTGGTCTGTGGTTTCCTCTTTGAGCTATGACTGCTGTCTGTCTCTGAACTGTCTCCAGGTTGGGAAACTGATGCTGAAAACTCAGCCTCTGCACTGGTGCCAGATCGAGTCTTCAGAGACAGAGTTTTGGGTGAAGTAGAAAAGAATAGCTTTATTGCTTTGCCAGGCAAAGGGGGACACAGTGGGCTCCGGCCCTGAAAAACTGTGTCCCAACCCAGGAGGATCTGGTGAGGAGTTTTATAGCAGTGGTTCAAGGGTGGGGTCGCTGACAAGATTAGGGTGTGTGCAGGGCCTGCACGCCTTTAATCTGGCTCAGGTAATCTCTCGATGAGCTTCTCTGGTTCCTTTAGTGTGGCCTCAGGTGGTCTTCTCTGGAATGAAGGATGCCGACATCTTCCACTGGGGGGTTTAGTTCTGTAAGGAGCTCAAAGATACCGTTATGTATATCCCTTTGGGCGGAAGCAGGACCCTGCCCCCAGGCTGCACTGGTGTCCCTGGCTGCTCCTCCCTCTTCTCTGCGTCCCCTCCCTTCCCTGATCAGCAACTGTTTGCAAGCTTTCTGTGCTCACAAGCCCCACAGGCTCCTGCGTGGTTTCAAAACCACTGGTATTTCCTTCTGCTCTTGAGTCGGGGTAGCTGTCTTTAGAAAACCGGCTGGATTTGAGTCCTAGCACTGCCGCTTAGTAGCCCTGCAACCGTGGTGGAGATGCTTGCTCTGTGCCTCCGTTTTCTCATCTGTGAAGTGAGGGTGTGAAAGGAAAATCAAGATGGAGCCCATGTGGCTGAGAGAGCTTTCTGAGACGGAGCTGGAGGCCGTGGAGAACGTGTGACTTACGCGTGTCTCGGCCCAGATGGGATCTGGCCTCTGACCACTTGCTGTCTTAACACAGAACCAATCTGCCCAGAGTCCCAGAGCCTCAAGATGCTCATTGGACCCCTACCCTAAAAGAACTCATGTCAGCCTCACCCCTTAAGGACAGATACTCCCTCTCTTGCGTCAGACTCAATCATAATTCTTACCCAACAACTTTAACAATCTTGTGCTCTTGCCTTTGTAAGCCCCTGCCTCTTCCTCTTCCCCAGAACACTCTGTTTTACCTGAATCTGTCTCCCAAATTGCACTTCCTAAGACCCCAAATAAACTCGTTGTTCTTTGCAGCCTTGATACTAATTATTACTATTTTTTGTTAAATTTGTTTTTTTAAAAAATTTTATTGAAGTAGAGTTGATTTACAGTGTTGTGTTAATTACTGCTGTACAGCAAAGTGATTCAGTTATACATATATATACATTCTTTTCCTTTATGGTTTACAGGATATTGAATATAGTTCTCTGTACTCTACAGTAGGACCTTGTTGTTTATCCATCCTATATATACGAGTTTGCATCTGCTAATCCCAAACTCCCACTCCATCCCTCGCCCACCCCACCCCTTGGCAACCACCAGTCTGTTCTCTGTGTCCGTGATTCTGTTTCTGTTTTGTAGACAGGTTCATTTGTGTCATGTTTTAGATTCCACGTATAATTGATACCATATGGTATTTGTCTCTCTCTGATTATTGTTCTACAAGGGTAGTATCTACCACATACAGTCTTTTGAAGGAAAAACAAAAAGTTAAAATCATGTAAAGCACTTGGAATGGTGCCTTCCACGCAGTAAGTTTTCCACAAGGAAAACTTGTAATTACTCATGCTACCCTTTGTTCATTATGTTTTTCCCCCTAACCTGTTTGCTCCACCAGTGATTTGAGGGGGTTTTCAATAAGTTCACAGATGTGATGGACTAAGAAAAAGTTCAAATAGAATAAGGGTGAGGGGATCCTTTTTAAAGTCAGGGGGTCCCAGGAGGACTTCATGTGATTTAAATTGGAAGCATTTCTCAGAAGACTAAAATTGGATCTAAGTAAGCATGAGAAAAATTACATGATTCTCATTGATTCCTCAATTTCTCCTATCTACAAAATACAATAAATATTTTTTGGAACTTCCTACTTCCTCTTTTTTAAATTTTTATTGCAGTGTAGTTGATTTACAATGTTGTGTTAGTTGCAGGTGTACAGCAAAGTGAATCAGCTATACATATACATATATCCACTCTTTTTTCAGATTCTTTTCCCATGTAGGCCATTACAGAGTATTGAGTAGAGTTCCTTGTGCTCTACAGCAGGTCCTTATTAGTTATCTATTTTATACATAGTAAGGTGTCTATGTCAATCCCAATCTCCCAATTTATCCCTCCCACCACCCGGAACTTCCTACTTCTTTTCATTCTTCCTATAAGAAAATGATGGTCTTTAGTAGTTCTCCTAAATAATGATTTGGGATATAAAAGTGCTTTAATCCAGGCTGAGAAATTCATGAGGGGATGGGGCAAATGTCAGCCTTT
Source organism: Eschrichtius robustus (assembly GCF_028021215.1). Lineage (NCBI taxonomy): Eukaryota > Metazoa > Chordata > Mammalia > Artiodactyla > Eschrichtiidae > Eschrichtius > Eschrichtius robustus. The sequence goes on from NC_090844.1 coordinate 6,126,103, forward strand.
CTGTTTCTTTAGTATTTTGAATAAATGTGATGGGCTCATATGTATTTATGACAGAATGGCACAGCTGTTTTAGGTAGAGTTAGCAATGACAATTTTCCTCTTCTTTTGAATCTTAGCCAAAGAACTACGGCTTAGAAATGGTATTTTTGGCTGCTTCACATGTGGGTGTTGTGCTAATGATTTCTATTAGCTGAAGCATGAAGCTGTAGGACGCGCCTGGGGCTGTCGGTTTACCACATAGAAGTATATTAGATTACATGTGCACCACTAGAACTTAAACTACCCATTTCCAACTTATTTTCATTATTTTACTTTAGGTGGTCAATTTTGAATCACGTTATATGTTAGTTTTCTAGAAAAAGGAAACCAGAACCATCTTAATGAGTTTTACTTTAAAATTTCTCACTTCCATTAGTATGCAAGCTAAACCTGTATTTTCAATTTTATTATGTATTTCCAATTCTTTTACCTAATACTCTGTACTCTGCTAGAAAAGCTGCAGCTTCTTAGCTGTCTTGGAAACTGAAAATTGTCAAAAATGGAAAAAGGCTTTTAGCCACAAGATGTCATAGTTTGTCTTTTCTTGAGTGGAGTAGTGATGGCCTGACTTGAGTTCTGTCGAGGCACATAGGGTTAGGAGGCAGAGTCCGCTTGGCTGAGCCCCGATGCTTTATTCCTTCAGTCTTATTGCCTCCTATTCTGTATCAGATACAGTTTCCCACGGTGTATGCCAATTCTGGGTGTATTGGGTGTACGAGTTTAAAATAGTACAGTATCTCCTGCAGCAAACTGTGTCATATTTAAAAGTTTTAAAAAATCTTTAGGTTTTTAAAAATTTAATAAACTGACAAAGTGTTCATTAAATATAACTTAAAAGGAACGTATCAGTTTGAATTATTCAAATCTAATAGGGACTTCATTAACCAAATTGATTCTTTAATGAATTGTTTTATTTTGAGTGCATTAGACTTGTAAGGGAAAGAGAGAGATTGTAATAAACTAGATAGAAATGAAGGATTTATTTCAAAATGCCATTCTAGAGATCTGTATAAAAACCAGTTTGTCTTTTCAACCTTTGACATTTATCTCTAGTTCTCCTAGAACATACAGCATTACAGTTATGAAACTCTTCAGTTACAAAGGATATCTTAACAATTATGGATAATCAAAGTTTTATCAAAACATTTATCCTCATAAGGAAAAAAAATCCAGAACATTCTAGATAATTTATTATTAAAATATCAACATCTGGTGGTTTTGTTATCTCAGGAAATTTCAGTGTAACCGAATTAAACCAAACTTGACTTAAACTGAAGCTAAACAAGGTTGGGCATTCAGTTAAAATGCCGAAAGTCAGCTTGTTATTATCCTCAGTTAACAAAGAAAATAGAATATTGATATCTAAGTAGATTCTATTTATAAAGTTATATATAAATTATAATATCCCGGCAAACATTTGTTTCCTCCTGCATTTGCCGAGTGTTGGCTTTATTAAATATGTCCAAACCATCTATTCTCAAATGGTGTTTCATGCAAAAGTAGTGTTATGGGTTAAGTAGCATCTCTCCGAAGTTCATATGCTGAAGTCCTGACCTCCAGTACTTCAGAACGTGACTTTGTTTGGAAATAGGGTCATTGCAGATGTAATTAGTTGACAAGCGAGCATACTGGAGTAGGGTAGGCCCCCATTCTGGTATGATTGGCATACTTATACGTGGGGGAAATTTGGATACAGACACACACACAGGGATAACGCCGCGTGAACAGGAAGACAGAGACCGGGGTGATGCTTCTACAAGCCAAGGAATGGCAAAGATGGCCAGCAAACCAGCGGAAGCCGGGAGAGAGGTCTGGAACAGATTCTCCCTCACGGCCAGGGACGGAAGCAACCCTGCTGACACCCTGATCTCAGACCTCTGTTCTCCGGAACTGTGAGGCAATACATGTCTGTTGTTTAGGCCACGCAGCTTGTGATATTCGGTTCCTGCAGCCCTAGCAAACTAATACAGCTAGTAACTAGGTGTTAATAGGTGTTTCATGGGGGAATTTGTAAAAAAATTCTAGAGTCACTGCCTCTTTCCTGAAACTTCATTCTTGGTTTCTTGCCCTCTCTGGGTTTCCTTTTCCCCAGTCGCCGTTGCTGAATCCTCTTTCTCTTCCTGACCCTTAAACAGGGTGGTGTCCCAGGATTCAGGCCGCAGACTTCTGGTGTGTCTATCCTTGCTCTCTAAGTAAACTCACTCAGTACCGTATCTTTGAATACCTGCTCCCTCCCAAATATATATCTCAGTGCTGACCTCACCCCAGTTCCAAACTTGTGTGTATATCGACCCACCTAATCTTTCCACTTGCATGTCACTGGGTGTCTCAAGCTGAGCTCACCTGACATGGAGTTCTGACCTGCAAACCAACTTCAGTTTTGGTCCCCTCCATCCCCCCGCTGGATAGCTTAGGCCAACAGACTTCAGAAGCATCCTCGGTGCCTCCCTTTCTCTTACAATTTACTTCCAATTCGTTGGAAAATTTCATTCCTCCAGCTTCAAAGTATATTATAAATTGAAACCACTTTCGACACCTTTTCCACCATCACCAGCTTCTGTTGTCTGTCTGATTCAGTTCTTGCCCCCGACCCCCCCGTCTGCTCCTCACACGGCAGCGGGAGTGATGTTCCTGTAATAAACATCAAACACCGGAGGAGTCGCTCCGCTGCTCAGATCCATCCAGAGGCTTCCCGTGACAGTCAGAATAAGATGCGAAGCCCTTACTGTGTTGTGCAAAGCCTGACGCCACCTCTCTGATGCTGTTTCCCGCTCAGCCCCCGCCAGCTCTCCCCCAGCCACGTTGGCCTCTTTTTAGTCCTTAAACTCAGCAGGACCGCGGGGCCTTTCTTGTCCTTCTCCAGGGCACTTACACGGCTCACACCTTCACTTCGTTCAGGGCACCACTCAAGGGCAGCTTCCCAGAAACCTCTTCCCTGACACCATATATAAAGTAACACCTTCTACTTTTGTCTCCTCAAGCAGCTTTCTGGAAAATAGCACTTATATTTTTTATAGAACTTATGTTTATATTTTAGGCTTAGTTAGTCATTAGTTTACCGTCTTTCTTTCCCACAGGAGAAAGTAAGTTCCACGTGAGTGGAAAATTGGTGGTGTTTGAATTTTCTCAGGGGACAACAAACTGTTTCAAACCTAAGAGTTAAGAATGGCTTTTACATTTTTTAGTGTTGTGTCAAACAAACAAGCAAACAAAAACAAGATTCAAGATTCATGACAGAGGGTGTATGTGACTGACAAAGCCTAAAATATTTGTCATCTGACCTTTTACAGAGAAAAATATTTCCAAGCCCAACACCTACTGAGCATTCAATAATCATTTATAATAATAATTATTATATTTATTATATATTTTTATGTACATTAAAATATATCAAAAGCTTTGAGAAATCCTGAAATAATTCAATTCCAAGCTTTTAATAGGCTGATTTTTATTGTGGATTTTGGTACCGCGGGGTTCTCAAATGTATTAATCTATGTTTCATGGCATGCTTATTAACCTTTCCTAGAACAGTAATATTTCTCAGAAGAAACTTAGAAAATGCTGTTTAAAATGTTAACCAGGAACGTAAACAATAGCCTACAAGTGATCACCATGAAGATAAGTCACCAAAACTCTTCCAGCAGCTAGCAAGAAACCTATTGGTGAGGGTCAGGCTGGGCCCCTGGGCTGAAGGCGCCCGGCCCTCCCGCACTCAGCGTTCAGCGGGAGAACATCACTCTGTGCAAAACACATGGTGTCGCTTGTGAAATATTTTCTGCCACTGAGGGCACAGTCCTTACAGCGTCAGAGAAAGTACCCTGTTTGTCCAGGCCAAACCTGGTAGGAAGTGACCGTATACTCAGTCTGCAGCGGTCTTCGTTGCTTCTCAGGCCAGTCGCTTGGAAGCTCCCCCTGCTCCCTCTGGCCACATTCCTGGTGTTCTAGCTTCCAGCCTCCTTGTTCGGCACCAAATCAGTAACTAGCTTCTCTGGGTCATCAGTGAAGTCCAGTAGATAAGTTCTCACGGAGCATCGATCGCGGCAGTAAAACCCGCAAATCATGGCCGGTTTCTGCTCATCTCACCCATAGATTCAGCAATTTTTAATAACTCATGAGATGGTGAGCTGCAAATACAAGCTGCCAGAAAGGCACAATTCGTGTCCTCAGGAAGCTCACAATCTGTGGTGAGCGGAAGACATTTTTATAAGTACCTGAAGTTCTGGTCTGCCGCTGTGTGACCAGGCGCCCCTGGGCTCCTCAGCCAGTTCCAAGGGCACCATGAAAGATTTTTAAAAATTCAAGGGAAAGGCAGATGCTGAACTTTTGTTTTTGGACTCTGCCAAAACTACTACCTCAGAGTACTTCTCAATTTCAGCATTACACCTGCTACGTTCCTCCCAGTGACGTCAGACCTTGCTCAGCTGCGATGTCAAGAGCCACACAGGAAATCGCTGTGGGGCAGAAAGTGAGGGTGGCTGTGTCCCATCTGATTCCCAGATTTGAGAAGTTGTTCAGTGCCCAGTAGGCACATACCTCCCGTTAGTCAGTAATTGGGTTATTTAAAAGTTAAAAAGTATTACTTTTTCTTTCGATTTGTGCGTGTTATTTTTCACATGGTTGCTATGTTGTTAGGGCAGAGATAACTTAAGTTATTAAGACCTAATAACTGAAACTGTTAGGCATTTCTTTTGGTCCAGGGTGCCATAGAAATAATTATGAGGCATTAAGAGCTCCATGAATTGAGACACTTCTGAACTAAGTTAAAATGAGTGAAGACGTCCACAGAGGTATGTTCATGTGTGGAGAACACAAAGGAGGGAGAGATTGATTTGCCTTGTGAGATGGGTTTGGAGGGCATCTGGGGGAAGGCTAAGCAGGGGTATGACAATTGAATGATCCCTTGAGGCACGTGTGGGATTTTATCAGGTGAAAAGTTAGGGAGTGATAAGAAAAGGCAGTTCATGATGTTGTTACTGCCAGTCATTCCAACATTTCACTAAACTCTTCCTTCAGCCTTTAGTGGGCTTTACCAAAGCAACATTTTCTCGCTTGGTTGTTCTCCAGATATGACGCTTCATTTCCAAGTGTGACTCTCTCTTTCCAAAGTCACCATCCCGCCTTATTTCAGAGGTCTCACAGCTCCACACACCAACACTAAGGCAGGCAGGTGTCTCCCCTGCCTGAAAGGCACCCCCAGCCAAACGATTTCTCAGTCTCTTCTCCGGTGCCCACAAAACCTCCCTCTTGCTGGTGGCTTGACCACGGGTAGGGCTGAGAAGAAAACGATGTCATAAAACTGATTCACAGCAAAAGAGGAGTTATTTAAAGGCACCCTCTTATCCTCCCAAGGCTAGTCAAATTCTAAAACAGGACTCACGTCAACACAACTGAATTTCTAATCTGTGGTATTTCATTCTCTGTGGAGAAAACCCTGCTGAGAGGAGGGCTTTGTTTTTGTCGGAGATTTTCCAGCTTTGTTGCCATGGAGGGTTGAATCTACCCCAGAGATTGTATCCTTTTAGCCAACACGGGACCCTTTTCTTTTGTACCCTCCCTCATCGTTTCAAGTAAACCCCTCAAAGTTACTCCCATCATCCGTTCTCTTCCGAAGGTGTCATACGGGCAAGCCTAGGAATAAAATGTCTCCAGAGGATTCACCGGAGAGCTGACAACTTTTGGCTTGTGATTCTTTTAACTCTTAAACTTTTCCTCAGTGTGCAATGACACATTTATCCAGTATAAGTTTAGTTGTGGAAAACCACGTCCTAAGTTGTGATTCTCAGTGCGTGTTCTGAGAGAGCTCTCTATACTCCCAAGAAGAATAAAGTAAGGGCATTAGGGATGGAAAAGCCAGCTCTAGGATGAAGCTCGAAGGTGGCTAGAGCCCCTTACCCAGTGTTCTCACAACGCTCTCTCCCTCTTTCCTCATCACTCCCAAGCACCCGGGACAGCTGAGCATTGCTCTCATGGTAAGTGCAGATACTGCCGTGAGGGCCTTTTATATGCAAATTCATTTAATCCTCATAATAATCAATGAAGTGAGTATGGCTATCCTCATTTTCCGGAATAGGGTCACACAACTGGCAGGTCATGGAGTTGAGATCTGCACACAAGCTGCCTGGCCTGAAGGCCACGTGCTTCATCACTGTGTCACTCTGCACCGGTCCAGAGCTCTGAAGCTATGCTGTGCTGTATAAGTCACTAGTCACATGTGGCGATTTAAATTAAAATTAATTAAAATAAAATAAAGCTTCATTTTCTCAGGTACACTAGCCGCAGTTCAAATCTTCGGATTTAAATTGACTGTTTTTCTTTAATACTCCTTCCAACGCGTATTAAATAATAGACCAGCTAACTACTAGCTTAAGATATAGGAACATATTAGTGAAGGATAATGACCTATTATGTCACCTGTTCCAGAAAACATATTTGAATTATGATAAAAATTTTAACATCTTACCCATAAAATAGCTAACAGGGATTGCTTCCTACTCTGGCTGTGCACCTGGCTAGGCCTGTGAGTGGGATCGAGTTGTGACGTTATGTTATTGCTCGTTTGAGCAACCTGACATTTCAAATGATGGCCCATGTCCCAGTCTCACCTAGACAAGGACATGTGCCTTCAGGTTAGCGCCTTTGAATTGAAAAAGAAGAGACGCCTTGAAGTATCATTAATGTTCCAGCTAATATCTTGTTGATAAAGCACACTCGCTTCAATTATGGCTTATTTCGCTGCAGTTATATTTTTCTATGGTTGATAACTTCAAATGGTATTTTGTAAGTGTTCCTAGGTGTGAAACCAACAGCTCTTATGTGCATTTGGTGAGTATATGTCTAGCAACATTTTAAGTAATAATAAATAAAAAGCCTAAAGGAAACCTTTAAAATCTTTATACAGTCTCTCGGTCAGAAAGAATAGAGATCTGAGGCTTTGGGAGAAATTGTTTCTCAGAGATGCTAACCGTCCATCACGCCATTAATAAAATAACAATTCCAACGCCCTTTGTCATCTAAAAACAAAAGTCCTTCCCTTATATTCTTACTTATTTTAATCTATTATGTCATTAGAAAGGATTGTCTAATGCTAATGAAATGTCGGTATTTAAGCTTCATGATCAATCCTGATGAAAATCTCCTTTAATATTTTTCCTAACATGCTTTTTTAATTTCAGTTTTCATAGGAGGTCACGAAACATATTAATTAAAGAAATGAAGCTTTAAATATCAGAAAACAATGGCATTTATAATAGAAACTATAAAATTTTAACAATTTGCTGTGGTTTCTTCTGAAATACCAAGAAATAGTTGTTTATCCATATATTCTTTCAATATGAAATCTATTTAGTTCCATTTTATTTATTTTAAACTGGTAATCTATGCATCGTATAATAACAAGCCTATCTAAGTACAATGATTTATTTCCTTAAGGTATTTTAGCAACAAGAGAACAGTAATAATATTAGCGGCAAGCTTTTCTGGGTTTCGCCATGTGTATGCCAAGCGCTTTGTGTACATGATCTCATTTAATCCTTACAGGAAGCCCAGTAGTTAGACTTTTTATTTCACTCATTTATTGGAGAAGAATTTTAAGGAAATGAAGGTAAATAAATAGTTTAAAGTCACATGACTGGTAAGCAAAGCAACTACAGTTTTTTGTGTTTTTTTAATTAATTTATTTATTTATGGCTGTGTTGGGTCTTCGTTTCTGTGCGAGGGCTTTCTCTAGTTGCGGCGAGCGGGGGCCGCTCTTCATCGCGGTGCGCGGGCCTTTCACTATCGCGGCCCCTCCCGTTGCGGGGCACAGGCTCCAGACGCGCAGGCTCAGTAGTTGTGGCTCACGGGCCCAGTTGCTCCGCGGCATGTGGGATCTTCCCAGACCAGGGCTCGAACCCATGTCCCCTGCATTGGCAGGCAGATTCTCAACCACTGCGCCACCAGGGAAGCCCCAGCAACTACAGTTTCATCAAGAACTGCACGCGTCAACACTGTGTGTTCCGTGAGACCGTGTGATGCACGGAACACGCAGATGTGAATTAAGGCGGATTTTGTACTCAAGAAACATATGGTCTTGTGGACACCTGATAGCCACATAAAAAATAGAAACATAAATCCTAAGACTATTAGAAGGTGAGATAACCCACCTTCTTCTGATGGAACACAGGAGACCAGCTTTACGGTTGAGGAAACAAAAAGCCTCGAACTTTGTGGAGTCATTTGGCCTCATTCAAAAGATTTTTTTCCATCCTTGTGAAACTCATGTTCTGTAATGTTCTTGCCCTCTTTCTTCCCCTTTCATTTTCTTAGCCATAAAGTACAGATGATCCAGAACAATTATTCTGGTGGAAATGATTCCAGCCAGAAAGTGGAATTATCTCGTGGCGAATTTGGAAAGAACCAGCAGGGCACGCTGAGTCCTCAGCACTCTGTTGTCTCCTGTGGGCCTCTTGCAGGGAGCAGTTCTTGCACTTCATTCCCCCAGGGCCGGGGGAAGTGGGTGGGGGAGACCAGCCTCAGCTAGTGTTGGCGGGGCTGGGTTGGCAGCGAGCTTACTGCTCAGGTCACGTAGCAGGACCGTGTGATGCGCAGACCTTGACTCACGCCACCCAAGTAGGTCTCTCTTAATAACAAAAATAATTTTTGGTCAGAATCAGATGAGGAAAAAGGTTGATATCCCCCTTTAGATAATCAAACACTACCTACTGCTATTTCATACCCTTATCATTTTTTTTCACATTTTAAAATTTTATCTTTTTCTTTTTTAAGAAAGTCATATTCTGTTTAAACGTCTTTAGGGTATGAGGTGCCTCTGTTATTTAGTTTAGTCTTGTAGTTCTTAAGAGGTTTGCAGGTGCATCAGGAAGAAGTTCCCCAGGGATGAGTACATGTAGAATTATTAGGACCTTTATTTCCAGTCAAGGGAGGAAAGCAAGTTTAAGAGGCGTCTGTATAAGTTAGCCTCGGGTTCTGGAGTTCTGAGTCAAACAGGAGTCTGTGAAGTTCACCCATGTGTTCTAGAGTTCGAAGGGCTTACAGTGTGCTGTCATCAAGGAGATTTTGATTTGGGAACTGGCGTTGGATAGGGAAAAAGTACCCACCACCTTCTACAGCATTTTTTTTCATCGTTACACACACCAATGGTATCATCCGTGCTGGTGCACCCTCCGTCTTTGCACACCCCTTGCAGAAGAATACATTGTTTTTGTCCTGGAATAAGGCCAGTCCTTGCTGCACAGAAAGAGATGCAACAACCTCATTAATTCACCATCAAATTATTGGTAATGTACGTAAAGCAATAAATTTACAGAAGAATGGCTTTGAGATAGAATAAATGATATTACCTATATGAAAAAAAATCACTTAGGCAAAAGAAGTGGCTTTTTGGAGGAGGGGTGCTAAGAGTGTGGGACTATACACATCTTAGAGAGGGCAGGCTGGTTTCTAGAAGCTTTTAGAGAGCTGTCCTTATCAAGGGCAGTACATGTTGAACCGTGTGGGGTGCTTTGTTGTCACCATGACTGGGGAGATGTCCTTGGCGTTGGTGGGTAAGGCTCAGGGTTGGTGGATTTCCCACCTAGTGAACTGTCCTGCCCTAAATGCCAGTAACGCCTGCACTGAGACAGACTACTTCAGCGGAAGTATCCACCCTCTGCCCCCTCGCCCGTGCTAGGCTCCGCATCCACGTTTACAGCATCCTTACCGTATGGCACCTGTCCTCATCTTCATCTCCTCTTGTGGAAAGTCTAGCCATCCTTCAGATTTCACCTTACCTAATTCCCCCATTTCAGGACTGTGCAGGAGCGGGATTTTCTGTGTTCTTCAATGCCCCTTATATGCAGATACATGCAGAGAATTTCCCTCAGAGCTGAAAGGTGCTTTTCCTTAAGCACACCCGTATGTTTTCCCGATTCATTGGGCTGCTGAAAAGCACATAACTGAGGGTGTGCTTCAGCACCGTTCCCTTGCCCCCCAGCGTCCTTCCTCCGGCGTTTCCAGCACAGCCAAGGGTCCTTTTCCGCGTGGGTCTTGGTGGCTGTTACGTAACAGGACACTTCTGTTCGCGGCCAGTAGTAGGGATTCGCTGGCTCCTGAGCCATCCTATTAACTCACTGTGTCCCGTTTTGTCTTTACTGTCCGGTAATACACTAACCCTGACTGGCTGGCTTCTTTGGTCCCTAACTTCTACCACTTAACCGAGAGTTTGAGCCCTTTGGGGCTCTGGATCTTTGTTTAGTGGGGGGCGGTATTTAAACCAGGCCGTCATTATTATCTCATCGTCCCGCAGAAAAATATCCACAGCCAGACACACCAGCGCAGCCTCTTGTAACTGAATTTTCAGAACCTGTGCGAGTCTGTGTTCTCCCCCTGCTGGAGGATCTGACTCTCAGGCGAGCCGTCCGTGGGCTCGGGGCCTCGTGTGGCAAGAGAACGGCATGCTGGGGAGTTGATCAGCATCCTGTGGTGCCGCCTCTGCTCTGCCGGTTCCGGAGGCTGGAGTGTCTGCCTTTCAGGGAGAGCGCCGAGGGTCTCACCACTCTCGGGGACAGAGCCGAGGGTCCCGCCGCTCTCGGGGACAGAGCCGAGGGTCCCGCCGCTCTCGGGGACAGGGCCGAGGGTCCCTCCCGCTGCTCTCGGGGATGGAGCCGAGGGACCCGCTGCTCTCGGGGACAAGGCCGAGGGTGACCCCACCCAACGCCTGTCTACACAGAGTGCAGGCTCCGTACCCAGCAGTGCAGCAGTCCTCTTACCAGCTGTCGGTCTCTCCCCCGGTAACCTCACCCACGCACTTAGTGTAACATTTGGTGAGACTTTCAGGTTTTCTAACGAAGCTAAAATCAAGGGTTTTTAATATCGGGCAAGGCATAGTGAGAGGCAGAGTGTGTTTCAAGGACGCATCTGGGTGTGAACATAGAGGCGTCCCACGCGGTGCATCTCCACATGCCAAAGTAAGGTATCGTGACCTTTCCGTGTGCCTGCAATATATTCTCTTCCGAACACACCTGGCCATTGAGAGTTTTTCCCTCCTGTGCAAGATTATAGGATCTTTGTTTAATCCATCATCTTGGCATAAGTGATTTGGGAGAAACCAAGGAGGACTGATCTGGAGGAAGGGGTCATCATGACTTGAAAGGCGTGATGCCTCCAAAGGGCTCTTGTCAGATTCGCGGGGAGCCCAGCTCTGCTACCAGCGCCAGTGACCTCCGGCTCTTCACTTTTTCTTTCTCTCTTTTTTTTTTTTTAACTGTGGTAAGAACACTAAACATGAGATCTCCACTCTGACATTTCTAAGTACAGAACGTGGTACCACTATCCAGAGGCACAAGTCTGCCCAGCAGATCTCGAGAATTCCTTCATCTTGTAGAAGTGAAACTTGAAGCCCATCCGACGACAACTCCCCATTTCTCCCTTCCCCCAGCCCCTGGAAACCGCTATTCTGCTCCAGGTGTCCATGAGTTTGACTATTTTTAGACGCCTCAGGTAAGGGCAGTCATGCAGTCTTTATCTTCTTGGACTGGCTGACTTCACTTAGCATCCTGTCCTCCAGATTCACCTTCCAGATTAGTCTTGAAGCAGAGTTTGTTGTGCGTCTTTGTCTACCTGTCTCACACCTATCGTCCTGGACCCTGGCGGTTTTTGCCTGTGAATTGTGAGTCCTTCATACCTTCAGTGATGCACTTTCCTCACCACCTTTGCTGGTTTTGTCTTATACTTTGGTATCCTACTTTAATGGAGCATGAATCGTGGTGCCTAGAGGGTAGGAACTTCCTTTGGAACACTGTAGAAGGGGCCTCATCCAAAGGACGACAGAGATTTCGGACAGTGCATATTTTCAAGTCTAAACATGATTATGACTTAGAGAATCCACCTAGATAGATCAGACTTATTTACCTTTGGATCACAGAAATTATCAGATTGAAAGGTTAGGAATTTTGATTTCCTAATTTCTCATGATTATTATTGATACCGTGTATCTATTTCCACACAGTCGCTGGTGGTTTCTCAGGCTTCATTCTATGTGTGTACCTCAAAGAGTGATTATCTCAAGATTAGAAAAGAAGGAAGCTACTCTAAACTTGAAACTCCTTCTGTGGCAGAACCAGGAAGAGAAACTCTGAAGAAAGAATAGTGGAAGTAGTGAAACAAAATGAAAGACCTATCAGGCTCGTAGGCCGCCTAGAACCCGTAGATGATCCTACTTTGAGCATAAACCGAGCCCCACCCCTGGTGATGGAGATACTCGTGATCACCCCTCCCGGCACAAAGTCTAGTAGCCTTGCCCTCCCTGTTCTTGAAGTGTCCCTGCAGATTGAGCCTTGGTGCCATGCAGCTTTTACTGTGGCCTAATTCCATGAGATGCTTGGCACATTTTCTGGTAGAAACTAGTGCTCTCCTGCCGTGGCCTTCTTGCAGTTCCTTAAACACACTGTGGTTTCTTCTGCATCAGGGACATTGCACTGGCTTCTTCCTCTGCCAGGAGTGTTGAGGTCTCCTTGCAAGGGGTTCATCAATGAACACTTATCTTCCCGTTTTCAGCTCAAGAGGCATGCCTCACTGAACTTTTCCCGGATGTTGCAGATTGACAATGACTGCATGTTTCAGGCACTCAGAATACTCTGTTCCTTTTCATTGTACTTATTAAAATGTATAATTTATAGATGCATTTGTAATCATTTGCCTAATGTCTGTCTTCTCTACTGTGGGAAGACAGTCTTCCTTTCATTTCCCATTGTATCTTGGGTATCTCACGCAGCCCATGGAAAGTAGCAGATGCTCAGTACACATTTCTTACCATTGAATGCAGTTAAGTGTTCTTTGACCACACACGCATTTTCTGTCTCTTATTCCTTCTAAAACTTCTTGGCTCCAGCCTATTTTTGACTATTTGGCCCCGACTCTTGGAGGTACAATTGTATTTATGGGTGTCCAGTCTCGTTATTACCATAGGAACTTCTCTAAACCTTAGGCCTAGATTTCTTGGAGTCCTGTTTACCTGTCAGTTATTTCTGGCCTTTGCTCTAGGACAACCTTTTTCTTGAATTGTTTTCCACTCTAAGAGTGAACCACTGCCATATCACTTTCCCACTATAATGGTGACTTTTGGCTCGATCTTTACTTCCAGAAGTATCCCTCCTTAACCTTAAAAAAAAAAAGGCCCATACATGGTGTATGACTCTGGATGGAGACAGTCATTTATACTGAGTTGAATTTAGCTTAGGTGGTGGAAAGCAAGCATGAGCAAAAAAAAAAAAAAAAAAAAAAAAACACTCATCAACCATGCACACATAATTATCTTGAACCAAGTGCTTTCAGCAGTCTGATTATCACCATTATATGATTTTAAGAACAAAGATCAGGAAAATCTAAAGACTAGTGTAAGTCATCCCAATAGTAATGCCAGAATGGTAAGCTGATTCAACATGCCTACCACAAACACTGAAGAAAAAAAATTTAGAGGTAAATGAAGTAACATGTTTCCAAGATATTGTAGCTTCCCAAAGAGGAAACTTGAAAATCTTCTTAGGTTCTTCAATGTCTAATTAGGGGATTTTGAGGTAAAAAGCCTGACAGAAATTAGGGTTACCACTTTATGGGCATACCTACACCCGTAGATCGATGGAAACAATACTGACCCAGATTAAAAATACTTGGTTCCAGCTGCAGTGTTGCCACTACCTATGTGACCTCAGTGAAATCATATTCTTTATGTGGACATGGATTCTCTTATCTGTAAAATTAAAGAATTAACCATTAAATTGCCTTCTAATTTTAAGTCATTAACATCATATAATTTTACATTAGCTGTCACTACAAGTGTGTCTTCTTCTGACAGAATTGAGGGCCAGGTGAGAAGTACGTGAACTCCTTCAAGAGGGGGCAGCTGTACATCAGATAGATCCCAAGATATTCATAGATTAGGCAAAGATCAAACATTTCAACATACATGAATATCTTTGATTGTATTTGAAAGAATCTATAGATGAATCAAGGAAGAGGGAGAGTTACCCAGACTTAATCTATGTTCAGTGTACACAGATGTTATTTTGAGGGATGTGAACATCCTGACATCAACAGTGGAGAAAACAATCTTAGTTTTTACAAGGATCTGAATGAATCAGCCTGAAAATGGCCATGTTCCCTTTTCCCTTTAAGTCTACACTTTAATATTCCAACTTCTCCATCATGAGCACCAAGGATGTAACTCAGGTTGTTAAAATGCTCCCTTCCTATTTTGCGTTATGCTTAAAATTTTGCCATTGACGTACTGTCCCAAATCCATGCTTTTTCCAAATTCCTCTGCTCCCTATTAATAACTTGATATAATTCTTTTTTGTTGAGCTCTGTATTATGTGCCTAATTTCTACCAGTCACAAATATTCCCTCACCAACAGACGACATCACTTCCATTCACTAACCAAGTCTGACCCAGTAGCCGCCATTTTCACTCTCCTTTTTGGAGGTGGGGGCCCTTGTAAAAGCTACTTGATTTGTATGCCGAGCCTGATGTCACATGTCAAAGCTTCTCCACTTCCACATCGGTTTGAGCCCCCTTTTCTAATCATGGAGCTTTTGGAACTCATTTTCTGTTGATGGAAATCCTTGTCCCACTTCACAATTTTGACCTCATCAGTTCTAAGGAAGATGATCATGTTGGACTTCTGCATCCCTAAGACTGTGCATTAGGGTCTGAGTTAAGATGGCCACAGCATAATTACGCATCCGAATAGGTCTCCTAAGAAACCTATCTCTACAGTTATTCACCATCTTACCTTTTGGTATTATAGTCAAAGAGAGGAGGAGAACAGAAAGCAGTAAATGGAGTCTCATGGTTGAATGCCCGGTAGAGAAGTGAGTAATCAGGAATAGCGGGATTCAGGGCCTTTTATTTGCTTCTGGAGACTGAGGTTCCTTTTAGTCAGTGAAGCTTAACAAGTAAGAAAATAAAACAGCTTCCGCTGGAATATTTCCAAACCCTGAACTCCCTAAATTTGGTGACAAATTAACCTAACTACTGGAGACCAGATGGCTAATCCTGTACTTTTTCTGTGGGCTCTCAAATTTCTCAGAGGTCAGTCTCTTTGGCCAGTCATCTTTTAAAGGGTCATAGTGTAATAGTGTAATAACGTTGTGTAGCTTTAAGGTGTACAACATGTTGATGTGATACATTTATGTATTGCGGTGTGATTGCCACCACAGTGTTAGCTGACATCTCTATTAGGTCACATAATTATCATTTCTTCTGTGTAGTGAGAACAATTAAGATGTAGTTTCCTATGACTTTGAGGTTTATCGTACAGTGTTGTTGACTATAATCACTATGTTGCCCATTAGATCTCCAGAACTTACTTATCTACTGGTTGTAAGTTTGTACCCTGAAACAGCATCTCCCCAATTCCCCCACTCCCAGCCCCTGGTAGCCACCATTCTACCCTCTGTTTTGATGAGTTTGGCTTTTTAGATTCCACATCAAAGTGAGATCACACACTATTTGTCTTTCTCTGTCAGACTCATCTCACTTAGCATAATGCCCTCCAGGTACTTCCATGCTGTTGCAAATGGCAGGATTTCATTTTTTTTCCTCATGGCTGAATAATATTTCATTGTGTGTATATATATATATATACACACACACACACACACACACACACACACACACACACACACGATATCTTCTTTATCCATTCATCTGCTGATGGACACTTGGGTTGTTGTCATATCTTGGCTATTGTGAATAATGCTGGAATGATCACGGGAATGCAGATAATTCTTCAAGATCCTGATTTCATTTCCTTTGTATATATGCCCCAAAGTGGGATTGCTGGATCACAGGGTAACTCTATTTTTACTTTTTGAGGAACCTCCACGCTTTTCCATAGTGGCTGAACCATTTTACATCCCACCAACAGTGCACAAAGGTTCTCTTTTCTCCACATCCTCTCCAACACTTGTTATTTCTTGTCTTCTTGATGACAGCCATTGTAATTGGTGTGAAGTAATCTTTCATTGTGGTTTTGATCTGCATTTCCTGATGATTAGTGATGTTGAGACTCTTTTCATGTACCTGTTGGTCATTTGTATGTTTGGGAAAATCTCTGTTTAGTTCCTCTGTTCATTTTTTTTTAATTGGGTTATTTGGTTTTTGTTATTGAGTTGTATGAGTTCTTTATATATTTATATATATTAACCCTTATCTGATATATCATTTACAAATACTTTCTCCCATTGTGTAGATTGCCTTTTCATTTTTGTAAATTGTTTCTTTTGCTGTGCAGAGCTTTTTAGTTTGATGTAGTCCTGCTTGTTAATTTTTGCTTTTGTTGCTTGTGCTTTTGGTGTCATATCCAAAAAATCGTTGCCAGGAAAATGTCAAGGAGATTTTTCCCTGCTTTCTTTTAGGAGTTTTTTGGTATAAGGTCTTATGTTTAAGTCTTTAATTCATTTCAAGTTAATTTTTTGTGAGTGGTATAAGGTAGGGGCACAATTTCAGCGTTCTGCATGTGGTTATCCAGTTTTCCCAACACCATTTGCTGGAGAGACTGTCATTTCC
Source organism: Eschrichtius robustus (assembly GCF_028021215.1). Lineage (NCBI taxonomy): Eukaryota > Metazoa > Chordata > Mammalia > Artiodactyla > Eschrichtiidae > Eschrichtius > Eschrichtius robustus. Next base: position 6,142,685 of record NC_090844.1, read on the forward strand.
CCACTGAGTATTCTTGACTCCCTCGTCAAGCATTAATTGACTGTATATGCGGAGATTTATTTTTGGACTCTCTATTCTCTTCCTTTGGTCTCTGCATCTGTTTCTATGCCAAAAGTATTTTATTATTATTTTTTTTTTAAAAAATTTATTTATTTATTTATTTATTTATGGCTGTGTTGGGTCTTCGTTTCTGTGTGAGGGCTTTCTCTAGTTGCGGCAAGTGGGGGCCACTCTTCATCGCGGTGCACGGGCCTCTCACTATCGTGGCCTCTCCCGTTGCGGAGCACAGGCTCCAGACGCACAGGCTCAGCAATTGTGGCTCACGGGCTTAGTCGCTCCGCGGCATGTGGGATCTTCCCAGACCAGGGCTCGAACCCGTGTCCCCTGCATTGGCAGGCAGATTCTCAACCACTGTGCCACCAGGGAAGCCCTATTTTATTATTTTAATTTTTGATGCTATTTTAAGTAGAATTTCTTTTTTTTTTCTTTTCAGATAATTCTTTGTTAGTGTATAGAAACGCTACTGATTTTCGCATGTTGATTTTGTATCCTGCAACTTTACTGAATTCATTGACTAGGTCTTACAGTTTTTTGGTGGACTCTTTAGGATTTTCTATATATAAAATGTCATCTGAAAATAGAGACAATTTTACTTGTTGCTTTCCAATTCTAAAAGCTTTTAATTTCTTTTTCTTGCTTGATTTCTCTGGCTAGGAATTCCAGTACAGTGTTGAACAGGAGTGGTGAAAATGGGCACCCTTGTCTTTGCCTGATCTTAGAGTGAAAACTTGTAACCTTTCACCATTGAGTATGATTTTGGCTGTGGGTTTGTCATATATGGCCTTTATAATATTGAAATACTTTCCATCTATACCTAAGGTGTTACAAGATTTTATCATGAATGAATGTTAAATTTTTTCAGATGCTTTTTCTGCATCTGTTTAGATGATTGCATGATTTTTATCTTTCATTCTGTTAACTTGATGTATCACATTTATTGATTTGCATGTTATTAACCATCTTTGCATCCCAATGATAAATCCCATGTGATCATGGTGAATGATTCTTTTAATGTGCTGCTGAATTCAATTTAGTACTAGTATTTTATTGAGATTTTTGTATCTTTAGGTAGATTTGTCTGTAGTTTTCTTTTCTTCTAGTGTCCTTTTCTGGCTTTGATATGGGGATAATGCTGACCTCATAAAATGAGTTTGGGAGTGTTTTCACCTCTTCAGTTTTGGGGAAGAGTTTGAGAAGGATTGGCATTAATTCTTCCTTAAATGTTTGGTAAAATTCACCAGTGAAGCCATCTGGTTTTTGATTACTGAATTAATATCCTTGCTAGTAATTAGTTTGTTAAGATTTTCTGTTTCTTCTTGATTCAGTCTTGGTAGGTTGTATATTTCTAAGAATTTATCCATTTCTTCTAGGTTGTCTAGTTTCTTGGCATAGAGTTATCATAGTAGCCTCTTATGATCCTTTGTATTTTGGTGTTCTCAGTTGTAATGTTTCCTTTTTCATTTATAATTTTGTTGATATGGATCCTCTCTCTTTGTTTCCTTGTTTAGCCTAGCTAAAGGTTTGTCAGTTTTGTTTATCTTTTCAAAGAGCCAATTCTTAGTTTTGTTAATCATTTCTATTGTGTTCCTGTTCTCTATTTCATTTATTTCTGCCTTAGTCTTTATTATTTCCTTCCTTCTCCTAACTTTGGTCTTGGTTTATTCTTCTTTTCCTAGTTCCTTGAAGCATGGAGTTAGGTTGTTTATTCGAGTTTTTTCTTGTTTCTTAATACAGGCATTTACTGCTATGAACTTCCCTCTTAGAACTGCTTTTGCTGCATCCAATAAGTTTTGGTATATTGTGTTTCCATTCTTTTCTCTCAAGATATATGTATAATTTCCCCTTTAATTTCTTCTTTGATCCATTGGTGGTTCAGGAGAGTATTGTTTAATTTTCATGTATTCATGAATTTTCCAGTTTTCCTCCTGTTACTGATTTCTACTTTCATACCATTGTGGTCAGAGAATATATGTAGGATTTCAATCTTCTTGAATTTGCCAAGACTTGTTTTGTGGCCTAACATATCATCTATTTGAGAAAATGCTACATGTGCACCTATCTATCCATTGTTGAGAGTGGGGTAAATATATCATTTCATCCTCTCCTGGTCTGAAAAGTTTCTGTTGAGAATTCTGCCATTCTGTTGAGAGCCTCCTGGGAAGTGGCCACAATGCTTGGGAAGCTAGATGTCCACATCAGGCTCTCTTTTTCCCACTGGAGAATCATAGGTCCACGGGGGCTCTTTTGGTCTGGTGCTGTGCCAGCCTTGGGGAGGGGTGATGAGGTTAGAGTGTAGCAATTCATTTGCCCTTCTAATACCATCCTTCTCAGTGTTCGCGGTCCAGAGAATTTCTTCAGACTCACCCGCTGTCCTAGGAGTTTCACAGTGGTGTCTAATCTGTGGATATTTGCTAGTTTGTCTTCTTGTGAGGGAGACTGAAGTCAGGAACAACTTATATAACCATCTCAATAACCAAAAATAGGATATTGATGTCAGAAGGCAGGACCTACTGTCTAATGGAAAAATTACTTTCAGAGACCATAGGCTGCCCCTCCAATCGCTTTGCATCCCAGAGTGCAAAGGTCTGGGGGTTAGAATGATTTCAAAAGAGGGGCCACCTGCTGCCTGGTGCCACCTCACGTTACGGACTCTCTCCCTGCAGCTGTGGTCCTCGGAGCCCCAGGTACAGCTCCAGAAGTCCTTGATGTGGTGTGTGCTGTGCACAGCAAAGCTGTGGGTGCATGGCTGCGTCTGCCTAGATTTCAGAGGATGCCCTAGAGAGCTGTGGGTCCCAGGCAGAGAACTGCTGCTGAGGCGCGGTCACCACTGACAGCCCCCCTTTAGGGCAAAGCCTAGGGGAGCCATATGCGCATGGTTCCCCTAAACTCCAGGCATGCAATTATAGCTCAGGAGAGCGGCCCATGTACCACCTCAATGCAGGAAGCTGTGGGGGTGGGGCTGCTTGGAGCCTCAGAGGCCCCAGCCCTGCCCAGGCGTGTCTGGAGGATGGGACCTGCGCCTGGATCCCTTGACTGGACTCCATACTCTCATAAAGGTCTTTTCATCCGTGTATAGTTGTTAAATTAGCCTTTGTGTGAGAAGAGGGGGTCTGGGACCTGCTGTTCTGCAGGTTTGCTTCTTGGAATATTTATGACGATCCTCTCTATTCAGATATTCCTATTCTAGTATTTAAAGTCTGAACAAAAGAATTGGAAGCATGAAACACACACACACACACACACACACACACACACACACACACAATCTCTCCCACGGAAGTTAGCCAACATGTTGAATTATTAAAGCAAGTGTGGCACGTCCAACCGTCAAAAGGATTTAGACAGGATGTTAAGGACTGATGTAAATTAAGTATAAGAAGGATATTTTTATTAAAAAGGATAAAAAAATGCCAGAGACAAGACTTTATTACTGTACGTGACTAACTAAAAGGTATTTGTAGGGAGACAGACACAAGTCAGGAGATTATTCTATATTTGGCAAGAGAAAAAAGAGAAAAACTATGACGAATACATCAGTGTTTCCGGAGGTTTTTGGAACCCACCATGAGGTTACTTCTTCTAGGGACCAGAGAGTCTGCTCATCCTGTTTTGATAGCGCTTGTAACGTAGCCGAAGCCTGCTGTTCTTTCAAGGTTTAAAAATCTTTCCTACATATCTGTAAGGGTTTTGCTTTTCTCTTATAATCCCCCATCCGCACCCCAGAACTATGATTGCATCTCATTAGGATAACAGTCTTTCAGGTATCTTTTCCTTAGTTATTTAAGACATCATGTTTCCATGATAAATCAGGAAAACAAGCGGACTTGCCAGCAAATTCCAAATTATAGATAATAGGTGCCATAGTGTTTTAAATGAATTAAGCCAGATTAAGGATCTCTTCTGAGCTATTAGACTCAAGAGCACTCACAGGCAGTTAGTCTAAGCTGAGGCACCCAATTTTGTGGAGTCCAGGTATAGATCAGTAATATAGGGCTAGATTGACTTGGTAGAGAGTCCCAGTTTCTCACCTGTATCCACAAAGGACATAGTCTTTGTAAACTAAATTCAACTCAGGTGTAGTGCTTATCCATATTCTTGCTAGATGGTGGAGATGAGGTAGGGAGGGAGAAATGAAAGCAAACCATCAAGCTGTCTCACCACTTACACACTTAGTTCCTTACCTACAGTATACCTCTGCTGTTTTAAGGTCAGTTTTGCCCTAAATCGAGTAAAGACTATACCAAATTATTATGGGAAATATCCATACTCTGAGAGTTAAAAAAAAACATAAAGACTTCATAAATACTGCATTATAGGAAGAGAGAAAGGGAGTCTTCACTACCAAAGCACATTTCCTTAATCATCGAAGTTTTATATATGACTCTTTCTAAGAACTACTTTGAGGTATATAGTTTACTCAAGCCCCAAAGACATTCAGGAAAGGAAAGTGAGACCTTATGACACTAGGGAGGAAGATGAAGTTGTAGCAGAAGTTGTGAAGCATCAAAAATCTATTTAAAAGGGGTATTGACAGCATACCCTTGGAAGAGGTTACTATGTTTTTTACAGTAAAATGTTTAGGTTCTATAAAAGGGAATTGTGTTGAGGAGTAAAATATTGATAATCTCTAAATGATCACAGTGTTTCCTCATAGCAGTAGAATATCAAAATCTTTTTTGTTGTTGTTAATTGAGGTTTTATTTTGTTAGGGTACTTCTGTTGGTCTTCAACCTTTCGTTCTCTCCTTTCTGTTTTCATCTCTTTCCAGTTATCTGCCATGCAGTTACAATCCTTACATATCATCCCAGATTATTTCCTCTTGCCTGATTCCAATTTTCTTCCCTTTCTCTGTTTACATCTCCTCCCCTCCATGATATTTTCTAGATTTCTTCTATATTTGACCTTTGCATTTCCTTTGTACTCTCTGTGCGTCTATTTAATTATGTTGCATATAACTATATTTTCATCTTTGCAACTTGTTGTTTAATCTTTTGATCTTTCTGTGACAAATTTTTAAAAAATTTGTCAAATAAATGGGCTTTCTTACTTCTAAAGAGATTGTTTGGATCTGAAAATGAGTCATAAAGAAGTAGTATCTGGGTAGATTTGAAATCAATATGTATTTATTTATTTCTCTTGACAAGGGATGATAGAAGTTGATAATAAAGCTGGCAGTGTTTAATATGTATATTTTAAATTTTTAGATACAAAGACGTTTCCTTTTGAGGCTTTTCCAAGTTTCATTTCAATTTATGCTTAATGGGTGGTTGATAATCTGAATAGATAATGGGCGTTGGAATTGGCAGAAGAATCCACCACTGGCGACAGCATTTCCACCGTCTTCGGCAGGCACCAATTATATCCTCTGTTATCTTGCAGGTGTCTCTTCTGCAAAGGCCAGAGAGATTGAAACAGTGGTTTTCAGCAGAAGCCAAACCACTTCTTACTGTAGAAGAAGAGTCAGTGAGATCATTAGTCCATGAATGGAATTTAAACCTGTAAACTTAAGAGTGAGAGTAGAAGAGTTCTAGGAAGAGCATTTCTACATGGAGAAAAGAAGCTGGACAAAGGGTCCATTCAATTGCTTCATCACGTTCACTGACTGCTTTTTACCCAACAGCCAAAATATTAACAAACCCCTCCCTCCTTTTCTTATATGTTTTTGGCATTTTGTTAATTTAGGCTTCAAAAATAACTTTGGTAAATGTCAAAGTGAAACAACGAGGGGGTGGACAAAATATATGTTCTAAATACAGCAGTGTCTTTATTATTTTACTCTTTATATGGATCTTCAACCAATATTTGCCAAATGTCTTCTATTCACCAGGCGTTTTTCTTTGTACTAGCAATAGAACAGTGGAAATGGCAGAAATATTCTCACAGCACTTATATTCAGTGAGGAAAATCTGACCATACACAAATAGAATGATAAGATAATTTCAGAAAGTGATAAGTGGTTAGAACACAATAATATAGTAATGGGCCAGATATAGTCTGGAGGATGGAGTTGATAAAATGGACCGAGAAAGGCTTTCTGAGGATATAGCATTTGAACTGAGATGTGAATGCTGAAAATGAAATAGACAAGCAGATATCCACGTGAGGGTATGATAGGCATGTAGAATAGCAGGAGCAAGGTCTCTTGCTTAGTTTATTTGAAGAACAGAAAGACCTGTGTGGATGGAGCATATTTGTTTTTATAAATTTATTTATATTTATTTTTGGCTATGTTGGGTCTTCGTTTCTGGGCAAGGGCTTTCTCCAGTTGTGGAGAGCGGGGGCCACTCTTCATCGCGGTGCGCGGGCCTCTCACCGTCGCGGCCTCTCCCGTCGCGGAGCACAGGCTCCAGACGCGCAGGCTCAGTAGTTGTGGCTCACGGGCTTAGTCGCTCCGCGGCATGTGGGATCTTCCCAGACCAGAGCTCGAACCCGTGTCCCCTGCATTGGCAGGCAGATTCTTAACCACTGTGCCACCAGGGAAGCCCGGATGGAGCATATTGGGAAAAAAATAAGTTTGATAAGAAATGAGGTGACCTTGATTAAACAGGATCAAGATCATTTTTGGCTTGTAGGTCATAGGAAGCTTGCAGATTCATATAGCTATCATTGTAGTTGCCTTCCGTCAGTTTCTATATGCTCATTCTTTTTAAAAAATGTTTAGCATTTCGGGACTTCCCTGGTGGCCCAGTGGTAAAGAATACGCCTTCCAATGCAGGGGACGCGGGCTCGATCCCTGGTCGGAGAACTAAGATCCCACATGCCGTGGGGCAGCTAAGCCCGTGCACCACAACTACAGAGCCCACGCACCCTGGATCCTGCGTGCCACAACTAGAGAAGAGAAAACCTGCACGCCACAACTAGAGAGAAGCCCACACGCCTCAACAAAAGATCCCTCCTGCCTCAACGAAGATCCTGCCTGCCACAACTAAGACCTGACGCAGCCAAAAATAAATAATAAATCTTAAAAAAAAAAAAAAAAGTTTAACATTTCACCTCCTCTTTCCTCCTATCCATTTAGATAAGGGGTAGGGGAGGATTTCAGTGAAAAAGAACCTGTGGGTGCTCAGTCGTGGTGCAGGTTTATTCTAAACAAATAGAAAACCTCTCAATCTCTTCATGTTTCAATCAGCTCAGAAAGAAGCAGAAGTTATTTTTTCTTTCCAAATGTAGATGTGATCTGCCTAACTCAAAGGACAGAGAAATTTTCATCATGGAGTGTATCAATTAGAGGAAAAGTAAGTTTGTGGACATTCTAAATAATCCTTTCAATTGTATCTAAAAAGTAAAGGGTATTAGAAAGCCGAAAATTGGTCATTGTGTCCAGACCATTTTATCCTCCAGATGACTTGTATGGTAGAAAAGTTAATTTAATAAATAACGCTCTAGTGGTAGAGCTGATGCCACACTCCTCAAAATAAACTGGCCTTCCAGTAGAAAATCCGCCTAAAACAAGAGTTAGGAAACAGACAGTTAATAGTTTCACTTTGGACTCATCTGTGTGTTAAGAATTTGCATAGTGTCAAGGTTTTACCACTCAAGAAATAATTCAAGGTCCATTTAATAATGTATGGGGTCTATTAAATAAGATATTTTTGGTGTCATCACATTAATTTTACTTATATTTGCCTATCGAGGCCATTCCTAGCTAAGAATAATAAGTCAATATTTTTAGATTAAAACTTGGTGTTGATGTTCCTGTTTACTGTGACAGAATGACATAGACAATATACCCACTTAGTCAAGTAACTTCAGTATGTATTTGCAGGGGAGAATGGAAAAGAAAATCAACATTGACACCTGATAAACATTATTTTTTAAATAGGAAGAGGACAGTATTGCCTTAACCAAGTTAAAGTTTGTCTGAACACAAAAAGCCATGTAGTGTTTCATAGTAAAATGTCCGCCTCGATCTCATGAAGATCAGAAAGAAAAGAAGAATGTCCACAGTCAATACTACATGAATATAGTTCTGAAATTTTTGAACCATGCCATAAGTCATAAGAAGGAAAGTCAGTGATGGCTTGAGCCTACTGTTTTTCCTCTCCTTCTGTAACTCTCCAGATGCCACTGGAATGATGTAAGTAGCATTTTGAGAGAATCTGTAGGGGTGCCAGAAATCACAGGGTACCATCAATGCATCAGAAACTGAGAAATAACTGAAAGATGCAAACCGAACATGATCAGGTAGAAAGAAAGATTTAAACTTTGGCCAAGATTACGGGTTCAATGCTCTCAAATGACTGCTGTTATAGAAAAAATAGACCCTAGAGAATATCTTTGAAATATTTCTGTTCTTGAAAATGGTAGGGCAATTTCCTAAAATACTCCCTTCTTCAAGGAAAAAAGTCTGTGAACTGAAGCTTGAGCAGTAGGCCCTCTGTATTGGTCAGCTTGGTGGGTGTAGGGCTTTCCGGAAGGTCAGTGCTATTGTCACCAGTCCTAATGGGGGACTGACTCGGGTTTGCCACGTTGCCAGTAGGTTAAGGTTGGAACCCAGGAACTGAGACAAAGAAGGGAGAGGTTTCAGAGCAGTAGCTTTGATTGGTAGCAGAGACACATTCTCAAATGAGACCGTAAGAAAATGGCAGGCTGAGTATAAGCAATGAATTCATTATGAAAGAAGATCAGGAAGGCCAGACACCGTGAGTACAAGTTAATGGAATAAATAACATATTTGGATCCTCAGGGACTATTGGAATAGCCCATGTGAGCAAATAATTATGTTCTTGCCCTGACAAAGAGAGCAAGCTGGATAATTTGTAGATCACAGTTTTTAAGAGCCCCTCAGAGATCTGGGTTCTCAAAGAAAGCTAGTTAACTAAAATCCAAAGTCCTAAGGTCCTACTAAAATGAAGGGGGCGTGACATCACAAAGGTGACGGTGTGTGTCTTTCGGGCACCTCTCAAAGGTCTTATATTTATTCTTAGAACATGCTAGCTTCCGTTTCCAGACTATCTTCAACTTCTTCTGAAGTTTTACAGACTCTTCTCTTTAAAGGACTGGAAAATGACAAAATGAGTCACAGTTCTTATCCTCACGTGAAATAACACAAATGGAAAAAAAAAAGAGTCATTTGCACTCTTTCTTGCTACAGATACTTATTCAGCGTATATACATTTGACCAGACACTATGTCACTGGATCGGAGATGGAAGTCATTGCCTGCTAGTGTGAACCACTTTTTCTTCCAGATAAGGATTCATTTTCTCGCCAATAAACTTGACCTTCAAAATAATGATTTGGGGTCACTCCAGCATACTCTCACACATAAGGGACTGGTGATTGTAGGCAGTGAAAATGGTAAACGCAGTAAAGTTTCCATGGAGATGTATTTCCATACACACACACACACACACACACACACACACACACACACACATATATATGTATATCTCCCCATTTCCTTCACTCCTCAGCTCTTGGTCACCATCATTCTACTCAGTATTTCTATTGAGTTTAACTGTGTTAGAGTCCACATGTAAGTGAAATCATGCAGCATTTATCTTTCTCATTTTACTTAGCATAATGTCTCCACGTTCATCCACCTTGTTGCAAATATGTATGTATATCAAATCATCATGTTGTACACCCTAAATACATACAAAGTTTATTTGTCAATAAAGCTGGAAAAAACTTGTAAAAAAGAAACCTAAACAACCTTATGACCTGATTTGAGTCACAACATTACGATGTTGAAAGTGGACCTCATTTTGTTCCTGTCCGAATCTCAAGAACAAAGAAACACAAAACCAAGCATTCTCATCGCTGTGTTTCCTTTCTTGGTGAATATGCCCTTTAACTTTATTCAGGAACCCAGTGCATCCATTCATTCATTAAATGTAGTCAGTTACAGCTCTTCCATATTCCTTTCACGTGTCACCTTCTCTTAACCCAGAGTTTACCGTCCAGTTGTTCTATCTCAGCTCAGTTCCAGTGATCATTCCCTTCCAGGCTACCCCTTCCTGTCCGTCTTCTTCGTTGCCCAGAGAGACGTGTCTCAACTCAGATGAGTTTGTCCGTTCCATTATGAGAACGAGCCAGTACATACAGCCCCTCCTTAGCATGTGCCATCGGGGCACTCATGGGCTGCTTCTGATTCTCCTCACCAGACTGCAGGCGTGATCGCTTCAGCTAACATCACTGGGCTGAACTTATAATCCACCACCATCAGTATACCACGGTCATCACATCTCGGCGTCTTTCCTCATGTTATTTCGTTTGTCTGAAGTCCCCTCCACTCTCCTCTCTAGTCCTCAGATTCACTTCACAAATCATTTTTCATTTATAAATGTATACAATCATGATTTCTTTTATAAAGTTGGTGTTATGTTGTGGTTTTTTCGTTTATACTTTGACTAATTTCACAAAAAGAACTAGTTCTCTTTCTCTGTAACCCCGTGTTTCCAGAGAGTCATGCTTTAACTTTTCACTTATTTTGGTATAATCATTTTTTCCTATGTTTGTCTCTTCCCATAAAACTTTAAGATCCTTGTGAGTAGTTATGTGGCTTACTTGTGTTTTATACCTAAAACTCAGAAAATTGACTGGAAGATAGTATATTCAGATATAAGATGACTGACAGATAACTTTATTGAAAACTGAATAAACAGATATTTTCAAATGACCATTTGGGGTTGAAAAGTTAGAGGTAAAACTACAAATTGGGAATCTCTTCCACAGAGGACTCAGAAGGAGGGATCAAAGTAAAAGATGAAGACATAGAAGCAAAGAAAAGGAATAGGTGGGCCATGGGCTGGAACCAGCAGAGGAGAAGGAGCAAGAAGGTAGGCCTCTGGACTGCTTGAGTCTCAGGGCTCCTCCCTGGTCAGGGGGCATGGAGACGCCCACATAGGTCTGACTTGTTAATGACCCGTTCCGCCAAGAGGAAATGAATCCACGCCACTTGAGTCAGTCTATCCTTAGAGTGCAAGTAAATTGAGTAGAGGATAAAGAATAGCAGCATGTGAACAACATGAAAGGTTAACATTGGAAGCACCATTCAAGCAGGAAATTTTCCTCTGTTTTAGTCATAGTCTTCATTGATATCATACTACCCGATAGGAAATTTAGAACAGAGCCTGACAGTATACTCTAGACAAATTCCTCTTTAATGAAGAAAGAAGTGCAGAGATCATTGTGTCCAATCTGTGTCTTCTTAATATGTTTGCTCCCACTGATACCAGCTAGTCTTACATGACCTACAGACTATTTAAACTCTTTCTACAGAATTGACTATCAGCCTCCTCAACCCTGACATATTGTTTTCAGATGCAGGTATGAATGCTTAAATTATAGAATGTGAAGTACTTCTATGGACCTCAGTCATCTTATCTAAAAATGACGAGTTTGAGCCTGATAGCTTTTAATTGACAGTCTTAGCCCTAAGGGTTCATGATCACAGAGTATCACATTTTGTGTTGCTGTCTCCATTTCCCAGCCCAATCATTTTCTTCCTACATAACTCATGTGTCAGTATTCCAAAATGTGTTTTCCTCCTTATTGCCTCCTTTTGAGAGACTAGATTTATGTTGGAGTACCTATGCCGTGCGAGTGCTATTTAACATGAGAATCCCTTCCTAGAATGTGGACCAGCACTTGATCTTCTCAGTAACCCCTCCCTGGGAACCGTAATTCTCTTTCTGAAACCCTATTCTGGGTCTGTGCCATTTACATAGAGTGGCCCAGTGACCAGTTTAGGTGAGACAGTTCTGGTTTATGCCTTAGTTCTGATACAGTTATAAGACTGCTTCTTTCACTTTTCAAAAGCGTCTAGTTTGGATTTAAAAAATGCTCACCCTACTCCCACAATTATGGATATATGTCTCCCATAGCGAGAGTTATACTTGTTATGCTGATTTCTCCATTCCTTCAGGAGACGAACACCTACCGGACAGAGTTCCCCAGGACACCCCCTTAGCACTAACCCCTGTTGATAAGACCCTGTCCATCTCTTTTTCCGACCTACTGAATAGATAAAATGATAGATGCTGATGAAATCCAATCCTTTCGGATCTACCTGCCTACAAATAAATTGCTGTGCCTCACCTAGGCATCCCAAGATACAAAGTAAGGATAAAGTGGGATGTGACCTCATCAGGCAATTTGGCTAATGGCAAAGGAATGGTCTCTTTCCTCTCCTCCCCCATTGTAATCCCAGGGAAGCTGTTGATACTAGGTTTACGAATCTGTAAGACTGATTCCAGGGTCTTGTCTGACCTGCCCAATAGCCTTCTAAACTGCAGACCCAGGTAATCAGCCACCACCTTACCTGGGGATAAGAGAGTCAAAAAGAGGAGCATGGAGAGAAGCACATGGAGTCTCCTGGATGAACGGCAGCTGAAGGGAAGCGGCATCAACATGGTCGGAGCCTGGGGTCACTGAGCATGGCAGGCCCATGGCCTTTTATGATGCTCCCTGGACCTGTGGTTTGTTCATGGTTAGTGGAGCCTAACAAACAGAGAATAACCCCGTCTCCCACAGGAAATCTCCAGGGACAAAAGTACGCAATGTGGTGGTAACTCAGTGGATGAGAAAGCAGAAGTTAGCGTTATGCGTTTCCCACAGATTTAGGATATCCGCGTGGTCTGCTGGGTTCCGTTATGGGAAGAACCATGTGGCAGGGGACTGACGACGTTAGCAATTAGCCAGTGAAGACGTGAAGCCTGTGAACAACTGCGTGAGTGAGTGAGTGAGCTTGGAAGCAGGTTCCTCCCCACCCCAGCCTTCAGATGAACCTCCAGCCAGGCCCCCAATTTTACAGCAACCTCGTAAGAGCTCTTGAGCCAGAGACACTTACCTGTCTCACCATATAAATTACGTTAGTAACTGTTTACTGTTTTAAGCTACTGACTCTTGGTAATACACTATATAGCAGCAGGTAGCGAATAATACAAGTATGCATCTGTCCTCTAGCAAACCTGCTTTAATAGGGCGCAAGTTCAGGTGGGAGGATCATGAGAGTGTTAGTATTTCAGGTCTTTTCCAGACATATGTTAAAGAGGTAAATGTATAACAACATTTAAAGTAACCGTGAAAGTGACCCTATCTACCTTGCATACAACTATGTGTCTGAGTTTGTGTGTGTGTGTAAGAGAGAGAGATGGGGGTGGGAGACTGGGGGAGGGGATGGGCGGGAGAGAGGATGAATGAGAGAACAGAAAGGGAGAATGAGGGAAAGAGAAAGAATAAAGAAATATGAAGCAATCATTAGTTCAAGAGTATTCCCTGTGATAAACAAACACTTGATGTTTCTTTTTCAACTTTATGCTCATTGTTGGAAGAAGGAAAAACAATGAATACTCCATGATAAATGTCTCTGTAAGAGACATTTCAGCTCCTATATACCTGTATCTATCTGTCTGTATCTACCTATCTATCTATCTATCTATCACTTATCTATCTATTATTTATTATCTATTGTATCTATCAGTCATCTATAATCTATATATCTATCACCTATCTAAATCTATCATCTATTTATGTCTATATCTATCATCTATCTATATCTATCTAGCTATCTACATATCTATCTTTTGCTGTTGGTAATAAACATAACGACGAATTCAGCAGAAACAATGATAAGGTTCAATTACAGATCCTACCTCATGTCATCAGGAGCTATATAATCACAACAGAAGAAAGCAAACAAATATCCATTTAGAGGTTTTGCTCGTTTGTTTCATTTCATTTCTTCATCCAAAGCTTCAGATAATGGTGTATGGCCATCTGATTCTGAGATGTGAGTGCCAGAAAGAGAAGACTGTCCACCACTTCTTTGGGTGTGAACATAAGTGAACCTCTTACATTTTCTGAGTCACTCACAACTTTGCTCACCCTTGGTTAATTCCTCTCTCCCCTGCCAACCCAAAGCACCTGCTTTGTCAGACATTATTCTCAAAAAAAAAAAAACTGTAAAAAGACATGATGTTTACAATAAAAGAACTTAGAGCCTAGCAGGGAGACAGTGATGCAAGCAAACAATTAAACCAGAATCAGATAATTAAAAGGAAACCAAATACCATTTTCATAAAGAAAGAGGTGAGGACATGGGGAGGGGGAAGGGTAAGCTGGGACGAAGTGAGAGAGTGGTATGGACATATATACACCGCCAAATGTAAAATAGATAGCTAGTGGGAAGCAGCCGCATAGCACAGGGAGGTCAGTTCGGTGCTTTGTGACCACCTAGAGGGGTGGGTTAGGGAGGCTGGGAGGGAGGCGCAAGAGGGAGGGGATATGGGGATATATGTATACATATAGCTGATTCACTTTGTTATACAGCAGAAACTAACACAACACTGTAAAGCAATTATACTCCAATAAAGATGTTGAAAAAAAAACTGGAGGGCAAGTACTATTACAGTTTTAAGAACAATGTAACTTGAAATAAAATATATCAATATGCTGTCAAAATCTAAAAACTTGATAGAAATGGCTCTAAAATTTATGTCTATAATTAGCCATAATATTAATAAATACAGAACTTTTCCCTATCATTTGCTACTGTTTTAACTTTAAGATATAAGAAAAGAATTATCTATTTTTATTTGGGAAAAAATTTTTTACATTTTACATTGTCTTACATAATAATTCCACATGTTATATAGGAGTAATGTTAGCTTATCTGATCAGTAAACCAGTATAAGGAGTATTTTCATTATTTCCTTTCTAGTTATTAAAATGTTTTTGAATTACTTTATGCTTTCTTATTTTAATTTTCATTTGTTATTAAATTCCAGTTACATGCATTATTATCAAACATACTTATCTGTGCTATTTTCATTAAAATTGTTGAGGATCCTGAGAGGACTCATATGTAGTCAGTTCTTCTTTATGTTACGTGGAAAATAGAAACTGAGTTATATTTCACGTTTATAATGTTTAGAATTGAAAGTGTTTGTAGATTTTACCTTAAAAATTGCTGTTTTAGGTGTGCTATAGTCTTAATGTATTTTTAATACTTGATCTATCAATTGTGAGTGAGGAAATGTCATCTGCATTACTCTTTGTCCATTTATGGTTAGGTAACTAGACGTGTTACCTAGATGTGTTATCTAGGATGATAATAGTAGTAGTAACCACAGCAACGACAGGAGAAACAATAGTAGTAGCAGTTCTATCAGTCAGGATCCAGTCAATTAGAATATACTAGTATTTTGGACAAAGGGGATTTATGTCAGGATTTGTTCAAAGAGAATGCTGAGGGAACCCAGAAAAAACTTCAGGAAGTAGATAACACCACTCAATGGGACAACAAAATGGAAGCAACCAGGAGCCTGGGAAGGAGTCCTGTGACCCTCAGGCCTCGGAGGAGGGGCATGCTGTGCAGCTGTGCCTGGCGCCTCTGCAGCTCTAAGGGGAGACCTTTCAGGGTCAGCCCTCAGATCTATGAAGAAGGGGCATCAGATTGCTGGCATCTGTTTGAGGACATGATGAAATTGGTCCTGGAGTGCCATGAGAAGGTGGACCCTGGGGCCGACCGTTTCTCCTGGATGCAACCTGTCATTGCTGTAGCAACAGTGACAGGAACAAAAATGAGGAAAGAAGTCCCTCCCCCTTCTCCAAGCTCTACATCCCCCTGTAGTGCCTGTCATTGAAGACAATCGGCAAAGGAGTCTGGGAAATGTGATTTGCACAGTCCTGGTCCCAGCATCACTGGAGAGCATAGTATCAAGGAAATTGGAACAAAGAGACATTGGGGGAAGTGACGCCACAGTGGGTGCAATGTTATAAAGGTTGAGCAGTCAGATTTTCTTTGATGTGCAGATGTTTCAAGTGATTATGTTGTAAACGCATTTGTAATTTCCTTGACAGAATTTTTTTAAGTATACATAGTTTAGATTTCTACTTTTTAAATACTTATTTATTTGGTTGTGCTCGTTGTTAGTTGCGGCAGGTGGGCTCCTTAGTTGCGGCTCCAGGGCTCCTTAGTTGCAGCAGGCGGGCTCCTTAGTTGTAGCAGCCAGGCTCCTTAGTTGTGGCATGCAAACTCTTAGTTGCGGCATGCATGTGGGATCTAGTTCCCTGACCAGGGATTGAACCCTGGCCCCCTGCATTGGGAGTGCAGAGTCTTATCCACTGCGGGAGTCTTATCCACTTACCTCCCCAGGGAAGTCCCTCCTTGACAGATTTTAAGTCGTCTAGGAAAACAATGTTCTAGGGCAAAATACAAAGAGAAGTATGGAACTGGGGATGAATTAAGTCACATTCGTTCAGGCAATGGGATCTGATGCTAATTGGGCCAGAAGGTGGTTAGGCACTGAAAAAGATGGAGAAGCAAAAGCAGGAGAGAAACAATATGTAAGACTGAAAAATATCACCAATTTTGCTGGAGTGTCTGAGAATTACTTACACATGCTGCATGTCCATGAATTAAACGCACACCATTCTGAAGGATAGTTATGGGAGTGGGTGGATGCCTCACACCTATTTAGGGCTTTCCTAGGAAGGCTACAACATGCTCTTGAGACAAGATATTTATCCTCTTCTGGGTTTTGGTTCTTACCATTGTGTCAAAGCCTGTAGCAGAGTTTTTTCAATCTCAGCACTACTGACATTTTGGGTCAGATAATTCTTTGTCTTGAAGGTCATTTCTGTCATTGTAGGATGTTTAGTAACATCCTTGGTCTCTATCCGCTAGGTGCCAGTAGCATCTTTCTGGTTGTCACAACCGAAAGTACCTCTAGACATTGCCAATTATGTGCCAGGGGCAAAAGCGTCTCCAGTTGAGAACTCTGGCTTATAGCGTCTAAATCCTCATGCAGGGTTTGTTTTTCTTCTAGCCATTTGGACCAATCCTTAGGGCTAAGGTTTGTCTGTAGGGTCATCAGGTGGTAGCTGACATTGAATGTACCCAGGAAACAGTTTGGGTTATGTGAATGCATCAGGAGCAGAGCCAGAGCGGATTTTTTTCCATTGCCCAGTATCAGTGCCCACTGTTTTATACTTTGAACTATAAGAGAGGGTGATGTAGGCTTTTCTGCATGACTGGACCTCCTCCAGATTTTTACCTGTCCCTGTAGTGGTGCCAGGCCTCAAAGGTACAGGAAAGGTATGGGGGTGGAAGCTGTGGTTACTCTGGAAGGCCACGTTCTGGGTGGAGAAATATAGCAGGTTCTTGTAAGTGAATTCTATCATGACATTCAAGCTTAATGAAAAGAAGACACAAGCTATTAGAAGTCAGATAAAGGGAGCAATAAAAGCAGAAGACAGGAACAGAATTGATATTTGTATTGTCTTTTAAGTCACATTTATTGAGATGTCTTACATAGCAGACATCTGAATTTTATTCATTAAAAATTAGCTCAATTCTATGAGATTTAAAAAGTGCATATAATTGTATAACCAACACCACAATCAATACATAGAACAGTTCTATTACCTACAAAATTCCCCTCACATCCTTTTGTGGTCAACGTCTCCTGTTCCTAGCTCCTGACAATGTCTTATCTTTCTGTCCCTATAGTTTGTCTTTTCTTCTTTCTTATTTATTTCTTCTTAAGTGAGTTTTGGTAGTTTGTTTCTTTAAAAGAATTTGCCTATTTTCATTGATCTTGTTGGATTTATGGACATACAGTTATGCCTAATAATGCCTGGTTATTCATCTTATATCTGTAGGATCTGATGTCCTTTCTTTCATGGCTGGCATTGGTAATCTGTGCTCTTTTTGTCTATCTCTCTCAGATCAGAGTGGTAAGACATTTACAAATTTTATTCATCTTTTCAAAGAACCAATTTTTGATTTCTTTTTTGTTCTCTATTGATTTTCTGTTTAATTTCTTTTATTATTTACATTAATCTCCTCCTTTTCTTGTTTTAGATTTAATTTGCTCTTCTTTGATGATATAAGCATTTGGATACTATACATTTATTTCAAAATGCTACTGGAGCTTTATTCCACACACTTTGTTATGTTGTACTTTTATTTTTACTCAATTCAAATGCTTATTCATTTTTATCCAGAAGCATGTTAATTTCCAAATGTATGGGAATTTTCTAAGTACTGAGTGTTGATTTCTGGTTTAATTCTATTAAGGTCACAGAGCGTATTTTATATGATTTGGATAATTTTATGTTTATCAAGACTTGTTTTGTGGCCCAGAATATGGTTTATATTGGTAAGTGCACACTTAGAAAGAATGTTTATTCTGCTGTTGTTGTGGGAAGTTTTTAAACAATATTAATTAGATTGTTTGTTGTTAGTATTGTCCAGGTCTTTTATATGCTTACTGAATTTTTGTCCTCTTATTTTATTGATTACTGAAAAAGAAATGATTTTTTATTGATATGTAATTGACATACAACATTATATTTCTGGTATACAACATAATGATTCAATATATGTATATATTGGGAAGTGATCACCACAATAAGTCTAATTAACATCCATCACAATGCATGACTACAAATTTTTTCCTTGTGATGAGAACTTTAAGATCTACTCTCTTATCAACTTATCTACTCTCTTATCAAGCATGCAGTACAGTATTATTAGCTATAGTCACCCATGCTGTACGTTACGTCCCTAGGACTTATTTATTTTATAACTGGAAGTTTGTACCTTTTGACTGTTTCACCCTTTTTACCCACCCCCAACCCCCGGACTCCAGTAACAACCAGTCTGTTCTCTGTATCTATGAGTTTGTTGTTTTCTTGGTTTGTTTTTTCTTTTGGATTCCACATATAAATGAGATCATACAGTATTTAACTTATTGCACGTAGCATAATGCCGTCAAGGTCCATCCATGTTGTCACAAATGGCAAGATTTCATTCTTTTTTATGGCTTAATGATATTTCATCATATATATAATGTGTATCACATTTTCCTTATTCATTCATCTATCAATGGACAAAGGTTTTTTTCCACGTCTTGATTATTGTGAATAATGCTGCAATGAACATGAGGGTGCAAATATATTTTTGAGTTAGTGTTTCTGTTTCCTTAAAATAAACCCCAGAAGCAGAATTATTGTATCATATGGTAGTTTTATTTTTAAAATAGTCTTTGCAGATGAAATAACCTTATATATAGAAAACCCTAAAAGACTCCATGAATAACTGTTAGAACTAATAAATGAATTAAGTAAAGTTTCAGGATACAAAATCAACATACAAAACTTAGTTGCATTTCTATATGTTAAAACTGAACTATCTGAAAAATTAAGAAACAATTTTATTTGTGATAACATCAAAAACAATAAAAGATTTAGGAGTAAATTTAACCAAAGAATTGAAACACCTATACACTGAAAATATAAGACAATAATGAAAGAAATTGAAGAAGACACAAATAAATGAAAAAATGTCCCAGAATAATTAATATTGTTAAAATATCCATGCTACTGAAAGCAATCTACAAATTTAGTGCAATACCCATCAAAATTCCAATGGCATTTTTCACAGAAAAAGAAAAAACAAGTTCTAAAGTTCATATAGAACCACAGCAGAACCTGAATAGCCAAAGCCATCAGCTAGAAGAACAAAGCTGGAGCATCACAACTTCCTAATTTCAAACTGTATTACAAAGCTATATTAATCAAAACGGCATGTTATTGGCATAAAACAAACACGTAGACCGATAGAGTAGAATCAAGAGCCTAGAAATAAACCTGCATATATATGGTCAACTAATATTTGACAAGGGAGTCAAGACTCCTCAATGGGGAAATGATAGTCTCTTTAATAAATGGTGTTGGGAAACATGCATTGAGCATATACATACACACAGAATGGAATATTGTTCAGTCATGAAAAAAAGAAGGAAATCCTATCATTTGCAGCAACATGGACGAACTTTGAGAACATATGCTAACTGAAGTAAGTCAGACAGAGAAAGACAAATACCATATGATCTCATTTATATGTGGAATCTAAAAAAAATCCAAACTCATAGAAACCGCAGGTAGATTGGTGTTTGCAGGGAGTGAGGTTGGGGTGAATGGGTGAAGGTGGTCAAAAGGTACAAGCTTCCAGCTGTAAGATGAATAAGTTCTGGAGATCTAATATACAGCCTGGTATATATAGTTAACAGTAAGTAATTTATTGTGTAACTGAAAGTTGATAAGAGAGTAGATCTTAAAAGTTTGCACCACACACACAAAAGTTCTAACTATCTGAGGTGATGGAAGTGTTAGATAACCTTATTGTGGTAACCATTTTGCGATAAATATGTATATTAAAAACTCGGGCAAAGGACCAGAATAGACGTTTTTCCAAAGAAGTCATACAAAAGGCTAATAGGTATGTGAAAAGTTGCTCAACGTTACTATTCATCAGGGAAATAAATGCAAGTCAAAACCACAGTGAGATACCATCCCACACCTGTTAGGATGGCTACTGTCAAAAGATAAAAGAGAAGAAGTGTTGGTGAGAATGTGGAAAAAAGGGAACCCGGAGGACTGGCTTTGAAAAGGGTATGAGAAGAAATTGTCTTTTATCTGGGTGTTGCTCTGTCCACATTCAGCTTGCTGGCGAAGTCTGGGAAATCCGATTATACAGGTTTCCTGTGATCTGCCCTTTTGATAGGGAGGGAGACCCCAGAAGCCTGCATGGAATGAAGTCGTGCATTTTCCAAGTGGGGAAGGCGAGTAGTGTCCCCAGATGAAGGGTGGAGGGCTGCCGGGCCAGGCAAAAACCGTAGGTAAGAAAAAAGTACCCCCACCCAACCTGGAGCTCATCCAGGCCGTATAGAAAGATGGAGACCAAACCATGACCAAGTGAGAATACATCATACGAATTCTTAAAATAGGTTTTGTGTTTGCAAGTTTTGTTTTTTTACTTATTGAAAACTCACTAAGAATCCCTGTGAGAACAAAGACAGAAAGAGAGGCAAGAGCAAAAGCGAACGAGAGAGTGAGAATAAAACATCCAAACAAACAAAAAGCTTAAGAAGGGCGTCAGTGCTCCTTGGGTGTAGTAGGGTCGACTTCAGGTACGTGCACCATGGGCAGACAGCATGGTCGGCCGTCCAAACATCTCCGAGCCTGGATTCCTGAGTCAATGCAGAATTCCTGGCAGGAGCCGTTTGGACGCTCACAGACTTCCTTGAAACCGGCCCCGCCTGCACAGAGAAGAGAGTTGTGGTAGCTATTTCCTGGTGTCCCTGAATTATTATTGAATTACATGGGAGGAGGAAGTATCTGGAAACAGTCTTTGTGGATTTTTCATTGTTATTTGATTTCTTAAAAATCTGCTTTCACACAAAGATTTGGATTTGGGGCATTGCTGTAAAATCTGGCAATATTGAGTGCATCTAAGTAACGAAAGGCTAGCCGTGGGCAGCCCTGCCCCCATGCCAGGGCACACACGCCGCCCCAGCTCTTCTGGGTCTTTCTCGATCCTTATTATCTCCTAACACCGATGACAGAGGTCAGTTTTTATTTAATATTAGTCTTGTACTGCTGGTTTTCCTAGAGTAGAAGAAACTTTTTAGAGATATCTCTCTTTCTATATGTGTGTGTGTATGTGTGTGTCTTTCAAAAGTGGAACTGAAATACAGATCCAAAAGATAATATACATCAAGGAAATTATTAGAGAGGATATTTTTCTGGGGGAAGGGAACAATATTCCTACATATGTAATATGCAAACAGTGCCCATGTCAGTATTTCTTGCATCCTGAGGCTGCACTCACTGCCTCTCTCCCTGGCTCTGGTCTTTGAGGTTGCAATCTGCTGCAGGAATCATTGCATACATTAAGATTCTTAAAAGCTAAACAAACATCCTTTTTAAAAGCATTGAATAGTATTTGACTTATGTCCTAATATATTAGTGTTTCGGGGGTGGGGTCATACACAATGAGGGGCTCAGTTTTGAAAGTGGCTTGATTCTGAGCCGTCCCTGTATGTCACAAAGTGTACCTTTCCCCTGACAACTTCCTAAGCTCTTTGCTGACATTAAAAGAGGTCTCAAAACCAACACTTTGAGATTTTCCTATTCTGGAACATAAAAGCCAATTCTTGAATAGCTTCAAATCAGTATAGGGCATTCATAGACATTCAACAAAAGTCCATTGAATTCTGCTGTAAGTCAAATGCATTAAATTGAATTTAACTCTTTACTGTTCACAAAGCAATCATTAATGGATATTTGTTAAGAATCCACTGAATGTGAGGCCCTTACTGGGAAGCAGGCATACAAAGATAAAAAGATATGATGGCCTTTGACTTCCAAGAAATCATAGGCCAGTAACCTTGGTTGCTAGACAGTACAGGGAAGAGTCAACTAGCCCTCAAAATAGAGCATTGGCACAAGGATGAGGGAGGAGGTTTCGTAAGCGAGAGCCAGAGAGAAATAAAGCATGGCTGAAAGAAAGACAAAAGAAGTATCGCAGGGGTTGAAAGCTTAAGACACTAAGCCTTGAAGGATCTGATGGTCAGAGCAGGCTTTGGAAGGAAACTCATGAGATCACATTAGTCCTAAGTGTTTGAGGCTGTCTATTTAAGGTTTTCATCTGTGTTTTTACCTGTAACCAGAATAGTAATATTCTGTGTGTGTGAATGCAGAATATAGTGAAATATATCCACTACCCCACACTCCGCAAGGAATTTGAGATGAATAACAGGGCCGGGATTAAGTAGGCTACCGCTCCTTATATGAGGACTGTCCCCATTCACGCATCTGTCTACCTTCCTACTTCTTCCCAACCCTTGAGACCCTGAATTCTCAGGAAAAGATAAGACAGTCCTCTTGATGTAGAGCAGTAAGTCACTCATCCCTCCTTAGATCTACATGTCCCGGAGATATACGTCTGTGCCTGTACCTGTGATCCACGTTCGCATGCAGAGTGAAGGGGGTGCACTCACTGCAGTGCCATCTTGACCCCTGTGTTTAAAGTTCTACTTTAGGAGAACAGATGTTGAAAAGGAAGAGGATAGCCCGAGGTTGGCATGGAGCCTTCAGGGGCATCATCAAGGCTGGGCGGCCAACCGTATTAAGGGGCAGCGGGTTGGAGGTCTCTCGGACTCAGAGCAGGCCTTTCAAGGAGACCCCCTCACCAATCCCTCTGCCCCTATAACTTTGGCATAGCTCTTGTATCAGTATCTTAGGATGCTAATTTTTGCTGAAAGTAGACGAGTTTTGGAGACCAAGATTTTGTAGAATAATGCCTCATTTTTTTGTTACCTAGATCTAGAAACTGCTAGTAAACTTGCCTAAATAATTCATCTTCAGTGCTGGAACAAAGAGGGTTTCAAGTGCTTGAAACGCCCTTGACTTCATGCCATCTAACTGAGAGCTGCTGTGGAGAGCTACTGAGTCAGGTGGCTGCAGGACTTCCCAGGTTTCCCACGAGACCGCTGCTCAGGGCAGAGGTGAGGCGGGTGTTGCTGTGAACACTGGGCCCCTGTAAGGCCTCAGGCACCCTACTCTTACCAGAGCTTCGGCAGAGTTTGTTTTGTTACCTGGTGGGGCTTGGCCCATAAAGAAGAGAATGGTAAGCAGGGGAACAGCAGTCCTCGTGGCTGGAGAGAGAAGGCTTGGCTTCATTTCCAAGAGGCAGAGAAAACTTCCGTCTGCGGCTCCCTGGCACCAGCGGAATGTCTTTGGCCGGATATCAAGTGCCTTCCTCTACCTCATTAGGGCACTTGTGGACAGAAGTGTTCTACGCACGCAGAATGGCCTTTGCAAGAAGGCTGAGAATCCTTGTTGGACGCTCAGTTCATTAGGGAGATGTGGGCGCACACTTCTGACCAGAAAACCCTGTTAAATGGGAACATAAGCTACAAACACTTTGGCCCCAGATAAAGCGTCCAAGCGAAGAGCTATCTATATTCAGTTACAAGGAGTCGGGCTGTGTACAGAAACCACTTGGTTTAGTTAGTAACTAGACGTTGTGTTAGTACTTCCCAGGCTTTGCTAGCCCTCCTTGTGATTAATCGCCCCACTCACTCCTGGTCCGAAAGCCCACAGTGCCCTGCTCAGGATGCACTAACCACACGTATGTTAGTTTGCTTAACAGACGCTTACCTCCCAATAAGGTGCAAGCTCCCTATTGTTAAGACCAGACTTTGCTCCTCAGGGCTGAGGAGGAAGTTGAATCCTGTTGTCATTTACTCTCAAAAGCGCATCAAGTGCATACAACACTGGCAGGGCAGTCAGACGCCTCTGAACGTGAAGGCAGGGGGTCTGGGTCTAAGTTCCAGCCTCTAGGCCTGCTCCTCAGCAGAGGTCCAGACATCGGCAGGAGGGCCATCCCCCTTGAATCTCAATAGCGCCCGTACAGATTTAGGTCTGTTGGGTCGCAATCAAGAGACTCTCGATCATTATGCATAAAAACAACTGGGAAAGTTGCTTCAAAATGCAGACACATCGACCCACTCCAGGCAGTGTTAGTTTGGTAGGGTGCCTACAAGTCTAGGTACGCCTTCTAATTCCTAGAAGTCTGCTTTTTTTTTTTTTAAAGGGAACGCTATTTATTTATTTATTTTGGCTGTGTTGGGTCTTCGTTTCTGTGCGAGGGCTTTCTCTAGTTGCGGCGAGCAGGGGCCACTCTTCATCGCGGTGCGCGGGCCTCTCACTGTCACGGCCTTTCTTGTTGCGGAGCACAAGCTCCAGACACACAGGCTCAGTAGTTGTGGCTCACGGGCCCAGTTGCTCCGCTGCATGTGGGATCCTCCCAGACCAGGGCTCGAACCCGTGTCCCCTGCATTGGCAGGCAGATTCTCAACCACTGTGCCACCAGGGAAGCCCAGAAGTCTGCATTTTTAACGAACTTCCCAGGAACCAATTCTGAAATGTATTCTGGAATACTCAATGGAAAATATCAACTTAGGTCACCTCTCAGCTTCTTTCTAGCTCTTATATTAGAGTATCTTAAGTGCTCTTGTCTTAGAATAAAACTCATGCTTGACTTTTATGACTGACAACAACATTTTGTGTGTGTGTGCGCGTGCACCTGCCTGTGTGCAGCACAGAAGGGTGAAGCTCACACCTTAATCTGTGCAAAATTAGATTCCAATTTTATAAAAACAACTCCGGAATTGGCCAGGACAACTAACTAAATAGACAGAGCAATCTATTTGGAAGAAGGCTGTTGCAGTAATAGACCCTAGATGAGGCTCCAGACTAAACCAATGTGAGTGTACAGAGAGAGAGGATGGAGAATGTTTGAGAGACGAAGTATAGGGCCATGATGACGTTTATAATGAAAGTGGGCACATGTGAGTAATCCAGTAAGTTTAACCTGAGTGCCTAAGTAAATGGTAACAGCGCTTACCTGGAAATGGTGCTGCACTGAGAGGCGCGGGGGGGTGGTGACCCTCAGCCTGAGCAAGCGAGCTGGTCGGGGAGTTCTAGAACCACTCGTTGGCCTATGCCGCCCCCTGCTGGTCGAGAAACAGCTGTCACTGACACCTTCCTGTACCCCGCCTCTGAGATACACAGCAGCCAGCTGTCTGGACCCCCAGGGTTCTGGAGGAAGAGCTGGCAGAGGGCATGCAGGTGTGAGGGCTGAGAAGAGGCTGGGGCTTCCTGTGGGTGTAGCTGGGGCTTGCGCTCCGGCTGTGGGTATGTGGTCCTGCATTCCTCGCCTGCAGTTCCCGGGGTAGAACTTCTGAAATCAGTGGGTGTGGAGGGGTAGGGAGGCTCAGGACCAAAGTCCCCCTGTCTCTGTCCCTTAGGACATCCCTGTGAGATTTGTCCTCCGGGGTTTGTGCCAGAGT
This sequence comes from Eschrichtius robustus, assembly GCF_028021215.1. Lineage (NCBI taxonomy): Eukaryota > Metazoa > Chordata > Mammalia > Artiodactyla > Eschrichtiidae > Eschrichtius > Eschrichtius robustus. Next base: position 6,168,399 of record NC_090844.1, read on the forward strand.
TCCCAAGGTCACCTGTGTCCTCCTCCTCCTTGTTTTTGTATTCTCTTTTCCTGCTACGTTCTGCCTTACTTTCTTTTCTCTTTGCACAGACCCTTGGACTCTGAAGCCAAAATATCCCATGAGGCCAGAAATTAGTACCTGGCCAGTCATACAGGAGAGTCTGTACTCTAATCTCCCATTACCTTAAGGTTTATTTTTATTATCATTAATAGTGGTGGTATTATTATTATCTTTATGATGGCCCTCAATTTTTGTTGTCATTGTTAGTCATTATTTATTAGTATTTTATTGGTAGCATTCATTATTTTATTAGTATTTATTAGTAACACTATTCATCTTTTTTTCTTATTATGGATGATTTTGTGGTCAATTTATAGAACGTGAGGGCTTCTTGCAACACTTAGACAAATCCGCGGGTGGTGGACAGGCATGTCGGCACCTCTGTGCCGTCCAGTTTAGTAACAGAATTTCTGGGGCCAATGAGGGGACTGAGAATGTTTCCAGAGGCGCAGATGGTCCTAGAATGCCCTAACTGCACCTCAATTTTTGGCAGTGTTGGCTTTCTGGTTCTGAGCTGAGATAGAAAATACCTGCAGGGACAGGTGGTGACACTTTCTAGAAAGCCAAGAGCAGTATTTCCCCCTAGTGGACTTAGAAAAAATGTATAGAGGATTAGTTCAAGATGGCAGAGTAGAAGGATGTGCGCTTACTCCCTCGTGCAAGAGCACCGGAATCACAACTACCTGCTGAACAGTCCTCAACAGGAAGACACTGGAAGTCACCAAATAAGATACCCCACATCCAAAGACAAAGGAGAAGCCACAATGAGATGGTAGGAGGGGCACAATCACAGTAAAATCAAATCCCATAACTGCTGGGTGGGTGACTCACAAACTGGAGAACACTTATACCACAGAAGTCCACCCACTGGAGTGAAGGTTCTGAGCCCCATGTCAGGCTTCCCAACCTGGGGGTCCGGTAACGGGATGAGGAATTCCTAGAGAATCAGACTTTGAAGCCTAGTGGAAATTGATTGCAGGACTTTGACAGGACTGGGGGAAACAGAGACTCCACTCTTGGAGGGCACACACAAAGTAGTGTGTGCATCAGGACCCAGGGGAAGGAGCAGTGACCCCAGGGGAGACTGAACCAGATCTACCTGCTAGTGTTGGAGGGTCTCCTGCAGAGGCGGGGGGGTGGCTGTGGCTCACCGTGTGGGCGGGGACACTGGCAGCAGAAGTTCTGGGAAGTACTCCTTGGTGTGAGCCCTCCTGGAGTCCGCCATTAGCCCCACCAAAGGGCCTGTAGGCTCCAGTGCTGGGTCACCTCAGGCCAAACAACCAACAGGAAGCAAACTCAGCCCCACCCATCAGCAGACAAGCAGATTAAAGTTTTACTGAGCTCTGCCCACCAGAGCAACACCCAGCTCTACCCACACTAGTTCCTCCCATCAGGAAGCTTGTACAAGCCTCTTAGATAGCCTCATCCACCAGAGGGCAAACAGCAGAAGCAAGAAGAACTACAGTCCTGCAGCCTGTGGAATGAAAACCACATTCACAGAAAGACAGACAAAATTAAAAGACAGAGCACTATGTACCAAAAGAAGGAACAAGATTAAACCCCAGAAAAACAACTAAATGAAGTGGAGATAGGCAACCTTCCAGAAAAAGAATTCAGAATAATGATGGTGAAGATGATCCTGGATCTTGCAAAAAGAGTGGAAGCAAAGATTGAGAAGATGCAAGAAATGATTAACAAAGACCTAGAAGAATTAAAGAACAAACACCTGGAAGAATTAAACAACAAACAAACAGATGAACAATACAATAACTGGAATGAAAAATATACAAGAAGGAATTGATAGCAGAATAACTGAGGCAGAAGAACGGATAAGTGACCTGGAAGACAGAATGGTGGAATTCACTGCCACAGAAGAGAATAAAGAAAAAAGAATGAAAAGAAATGAAGACAGCCTAAGAGACCTCTGGGACAACATTAAACACACCAACATTCGCATTATAGGGGTCCCAGAAGAAGAGAGAGAGAAAGGACCTGAGAAAATATTTGACAAGATTATAGTTGAAAACTTTCCTAACATGGGAAAGGAAATAGCCACCCAAATCCAGGAAGCTCAGAGAGTCCCAGGCAGGATAAACCCAAGGAGAAACACGCTGAGACACATAGTAATCAAACTGACAAAGATTAAAGAAAAATTATTAAAAGCAACAAGGGAAAAACAACAAATAACGTTCAAGGGAACTCCCATAAGGTTAACAGCTGATTTCTCAGCAGAAACTCTACAGTCCAGAAGGGAGTGGCATGATATACTTAAAGTGATGAAAGGGAAGAGCTTACAATCAAGATTACTCTACCCCGCAAGGATCTCATTCAGATTTGATGGAGAAATCAAAAGCTTTACAGACAAGCAAAAGCTAAGAGAATTCAGCACCACCAAACCAGCTCTACAACTGATGCTTAAGGACCTTCTCTAAGTGGGAAACACAAGAGAAGAAAAGGGCCTACAAAAACAAACCCAAAACAATTAAGAAAATGGTCATAGGAACATACATACCAATAATTACCTTAAACATGAATGGATTAAATGCTCCAACCAAAAGACACAGGCTCACTGAACAGATACAAAAACAAGACCTGTATATGTGCTGTCTACAAGAGACCCACTTCAGACCTAGGGACACATACAGACTGAAAGTGAGGGGATGGAAAAAGATATTCCATGCAAATGGAAATCAAAAGAAAGCTGGAGTAGCAACACTCATATCAGATAAAATAGACTTTAAAATAAAGAATGTTACAAGAGACAAGGAAGGACACTACATAATGATCAAGGGATCAATCCAAGAAGATATAACAATTATAAATATATATGCACCCAACATAGGAGCACCTCAATACATAAGGCAACTGCTAACAGCTATAAAAGAAGAAATCGACAGTAACACAAAAATAGTGGGGGACTTTAACACCTCACTTACACCAATGGACAGATCATCCAGACAGAAAATTAATAAGGAAACACAAGCTTTAAATGACACAATTGACCAGATAGATTTAATTGATATTTATAGGACATTCCATCTGAAAACAGCAGATTACACTTTCTTCTCCTTACTATGCCATCTGTATCTCCTCATCCCTTAAGGCAATGTGTGTTCTACTGTCCATCTCTTTGGAGTTACGATTTTTCAGCATGGTAAAATGTACATAAACTTACCATTTTAATCATTTATGGTCATACAGTTCAGGGACCTCAAGTACATTTACACTGTGGTGCAACCGTCACCACCATTCATCTCCAGAACTTTTTTCAGCTTCTCCAGGCAAAGAAGACAAGAATGCACATCCACAGTCAGCGTTCAGATGTCAGACATGAAGCCCCCAGCACTGCCCAGACCTCGCCTGCTGTCGGTCCTTCTCTTTCTGGGCACCTTGAAGTCCAGGCCCCTCCATTTGCATCTACACTGTCCAAGGTCATCATCTGGCCAGCAAGGGCAGAAGGGACTGGCCGCACCAGTTTCCCAGTTGCCAGGTGGACTGAAAACTTCCTGCAGTTGCTTGGGCGAGCGAACCACATTCTCCATGCCTTCAAGGTTGGCACCGGCCTTTCCTGGGCACCCGTGGGAACTGAGAACATTCTAGAGGCTCAGGGGGGGATAAGATGACCTCTGTGCACCTCTGTTTCCAGCAGTGGTGGTTCCTGGGTTCCTGATCTGAGAAGAAAATTCTGAAGATGCTGGGGGCAAGGATGCCATCTCCAGCCTCTCAAGGAGGGCAAGAGTAGTTCCTGGGCCCCCAGAGTAACCTTGACAATGTCGCTGTGGTGGGCAAGCATACCCTCCCTGACTTCCTGGGCGACACAGGTGTTTCTGGGCCCTCAATAGGACTCATCAGTTGTCCTATAGGCTCAGGTGGCCCATGGACATGCTCTTCAAAGCTCCCCTTCCAGCCTGGGCTGCTCACCGTTCCCTGAGGGGAACATGCAGGATTTCATGAGCCTCGTCCAGCCAACAGGTGCCGGCAGTAGAGCTGCAGTCGAAGGGCTGCTGTGTGTGTGTCTGTGGGGAGAACCCTCAGGAATCATCTTCAGCAAATCCAAAACACTTTTGAATAGAGCAGTATGCAAAAGATAATCTATAATAAGTAGTGTAATAATAAAAATAATGATAATAATGATAGTGATGATGATGTTAATGATATTAATGCTACGATGGCTGTTATAATAATATAATAATAATAATAATAATAATAATAATAATAATAATAGTAATCAACTTAAGGAAATGGAGATTAGGAAACAGATTCCCCCAAGTGATTGACAAGGATTTACATTGTCACAGTTTAAGTGACCAACATAGGTAGACTAATATATTTCTAATTACCCTCGTGATCATTATATTGATGAGTTAAAATAGAGGAAGCGCAAAAGTGTAGAAACAAAACCACAGGATGATAATCTTTTTGTTCAATATTTTTTGGCCCTCCGTAAATACTGGCATTTGAGAAGGGAGTTCTGTCTACATAAAGTGTGAACGTTGTACAGAAAATTTTCTTCCACATAATGGAAAACTTAATGTAAATGACACTGTTAATTCACTGTTAATTCAGTGTAAATGACACTGTTAATTCACTGTTAATTCAGTCCATTGCAAGGTGGATACATTCATGAACGACTTCCTTCTGAATTCTAAACCATCAAGGGAATCTGTTGGGAAAGATTGCCAAGGATATTCAGGGAATTGAGAAAGTGATCGAAAGTTTGCTCTTCATTTAAGAAAATGGCAGAAATCTTTTTGTTAAGTACAAACCGTAATACTTTAAGAATATTAGTACTTTGAAAATGTGCATGCCTAAAGGTACTTATAAATACACACACACACACACACCCCACTTATTCCAGCGGTCTTCCTTTTCTTTCTTTTGGAGGGGCTAAGCTAAATGTATCCTCATTACCCGAACGCTGTTTTCCTCTCTCAGCATATTTATGCATGATGCTGACAAGTAAACATATTTTAGGTAGTCTACAAATAGACCCTTCTGACCCTTATCTGGGCAGCACCCTGGATATCATGGCAGCTCAGAGTGTGAACCACGCTTCGAGAGAGTTGGAGAAGCCCGAAAAGCTGGACGGGGAAAATGCCCATCATTGTAGTGTTTGTCTCAAGAAGGTGCCTACCACCAAGAGGTTGACTTTGCACAGCACCCCAAGGTCCTGATCCTTGTGCTGAAACGGTTCTTCAGATTTCACAGGTGACAAAATGGATAAGAAAGTTCTATATCCCGGGTGCTTCGACTTGCAACCATACATGTCGCAGCAGGAGGCGGGACCACTGGATTATGTGTTCTATGCGGTGCTGGTGCACTCCGGGGGCAGTTGTCACCGACAACCCTACTTCTGTTACGTCAGAGCTGGGAACGGCCAGTGGTATAAAATGGACGATACCAAGGTCACCACCGCCTGTGACGTGGCTTCTGCCCTGAGCCAAAGTGCCTATGTCCTCTTTTACGTCCAGAAGAGTGCATTGGAAGGAGACGGTGGGGGACCGTCACCGGGAGGGGCACCGACATCCCTGGGGCTGACCCCACAGGCATGGATGCAGCCCACGGGGAACCTGGAAGAGACACCAGCATCAGAGTTCCTGGGTCGGAGGAGCACCTGGGGGAAACAGATGTTCAAGAAATCACCTTAGAGCAGTGGAGGTGCCGCCGAGAACACAACCGACCTCAGCCTGAATCCAACCACAGGAAGATCGAGTCTACCTTGCCTGCCCATGCTGTCGTGATTCACCCGTCGAAATATGGAGATGGGATGAAAATGAAACTTCCTGAACAGGAAAACTACCTGCTCAACAATCCAGCCAGAGGCACCGCACCTCAGGGACCAGTACACATCGGCCACATCCCTTGTCTCAGAGGGAAGGACAGAGCTTCCAAGAAGAAGAACGAGAATAAGCTGAGGTCTCTGGCTGCACTGCAATAAGCTCTGCTGCACATCTGCAAACACACACACTCAACACACACAGTCACACACACACTCACAAGCCCAGTCGTGTATAGGAAATTGTGTTGCAGGTGTGAATAATCTAGTCTTGTGAAAGGACTGTGTGTCTGCAGCATTCACGGGACACGATATTCAGTGGCAACTTGTGCCTCCTTCTCAGGAGTGTGGTGTACGCTGCGAAGTTACTGGAGCGGGTGGGGTTGATTACTGGGTCTGAGAACTGTCTGATGACTTTCCACTTGTGCTGCGTTTGAAGACTCATTTATTGATGGGGTGCAGGATGTCTGAATTTTTGCACTATGGAATTCTTACGAATCAGTTGAATGACTTTCCAGTATTGAACTTGGAGTGCATTAGGCAGAGATGGAGAATGGTATTTATCGGCGCCAATTTTTCTAGGGGATTCGGTGTTGCACATATTTGGCAGGTTGTCAAAAGAAGTCCGGTGGTGTGTTCTTGGTTAGCAGTGGGCTGGACAAGCTCCATAACTTTGGAGAAGAGGCATTCTCATTACAGATCTTGTGGTTTATGTACAGAGCGTGGGGGTGGTGGTAATTGTGTATATCTGAGAATGCAGCTGTGTGCATACAGCCTGGCTTGGGATAGGTTAGGGATTTCGTATTTGGAGAATGTTTGTGTTTTTTTGTGCATTTAGAGATGAGAGGTTGGGTTGGTAATCTATGTGAAGATATCCTTTGCGTTCACAGAGTTTTCCACTTAGAAAGTGTGTAGGTAAATGGTTATTTGAAAAATGGTGGCCAAAAAAACCTTTGCCTTAATGGAAAATTTTCTATAGGCACCAATGTCTTAGGAATAACATAATATAAAATTAAATGCTTTGGATATCTGTTTTTCCTGTGTCTAGGGCTACAGAATATTAATCTTTTAAAGTTGCACTGGTTACCACCTCTGTCATCAAAACTACCTGCCTTCTATCCTTAAATAAGTATTGAAGATCCTACCGAGGGTCTCCCTCCATGTATACAGGCACAAAACCTCCACTGCTTGTGCTGTCAGGCTGTCCTGGGGAGGATGGCCTTGCCCTGTCTGAGGCTCTTAAATTGAACCTCCAGGGGCCAGGAACGTCTTATGCTGGCAGTGATGACCCAGAGACCTTACCCCACCAGAACCAGCAAAGGAACGGCTCTTACTCTCCTAAAGAGGGTGGAGAGAGTAACATAGCCCTGGAGGCTCGTTGTAAATGCTACCGTCACCCAAGCAAGGAGAGTATTCTCTGAGCCCATCAGGAAGTCCTGACCTCTCCTGCCTGTGTGTTTCTCCCAGTCCGGTTCCAGCGCCGTGTGGCTGACCCCTTCCCTTGGTCATCAGCACAACACAGAGAAGTCGGGTCATTCTGGAGCCTTGTTGAAAAAAGAGGGCTTGACAATGAATGAACCGACTGTGATGGACTGAATTGTGTCCCCCCCCCCCACCCCCGCCCAGTTCACATGTTGAAGCTCAAACATTTAGTACATCAGAATGTGACTTTACACGGAGAGCTAGCAGTTAGAGCTGTGATTACCTTAATCTGGTGGCCTTATGGTGAGGCCCTAATTCAACCTGACCTGTGCCCTTAGAAGTAGGAGAAGAGACCAGGGGTCTGAGCAAGAGGAAAGGCCATGTGAGGACAGCAAGTCAGCTCCTGTCAGCTCGACATGGACGGAGGCCTTGGGGAGAAACAAACCCATCTACACCTGGATCTGGGAAATTCTGGCTCCAGGACTGTGCTACTTCCAGCAATTAGAAACCTTTATTTAGATGGAAACTAATGGGAAACTCCTTCTCGGCCTGGAAGGAATGCACTGTTTCACACTAAAGGTTTCAGAACGTATTTTCCATGTCTTTTGTCCATTCCCTCAGGAGGCAGAGACTCCACACAGGGCTCAGCTCCAGGGACCTCACGGGGCCAGGACGTGGTCAGTGAGGATGGAGGGCTTACGAATTCCTTGAAAAGAACACGTGCTACTGTATATATCTAATATCTATACAATATCACCTGTATACATTCTTTCTCATTCTTTATTTGCCACGTGTTCTATTTCACACATCTTGAGATGAGTTATAAATTCAAATACCTTTTTAAAGATGTGGATGGCATCTCATACTTTTTCAGTTTTTCTACATATATTGTCATTTCACATTTTTCATTATCTTTCTTCCCTGGGCTATTTGAAAGATTGTTTTTATTTTTGAAAGTAGGAGATTATTGAACCCGTTTTTGCTTACTCTGAGTATTTTGGGTCGAGTGTGTATAATGAGCTGTGTGCCGTCACCTGGGTAGGTGGAAGGTACGCCATCTTCTCAAAACTGACAACACGTGTTTCGATTGAGCCCCAGATCAATGCTGTCTCACTAAACCCATCCTGTGTCCTGAAACCCTGTCCCCTGTATTCGCAGGTCCAAGAATACGGAGCCCATCCCTCACAGTTCCAACCCCAGATGGCTACTGTGGCAGGCTCCTCTTCTTTAATCCTGTGATGCTCAGAGGATTCCATAGCATAGAACATCTGTCAGGGCCTATTCAGGCCCTTTGAAATGCCAGAAGTAAGGATCAATGGTGTTTTGTTTTGTGAGAATCTGTAAGAAAGTACTGGGACAGGATTGAGGTCATGAGATAAGAGAGTATAAGGAATAGGGTCAGACCCAGGTCACAAAGAGAAAGGTCATTTCAGAAGTTCCAGCAGGTCTGGGCATGGCCCCGAATGTGCCAGCTCTGTTTTCCCCGTATTTTAACAACCTTGTGCCTTCAGCCAGCACTTGCTGCCCTTGAGGTACAGGCTTCTACGGAATGAAGATGCTCTCCCCAAACAGTTGTTCTGTGTGGAGGTAGGAACGTGGTTTGCTCTTCCCGGGAAGCCCTCTCTACACAGCTCGGTGCATTTTCTTGGACCTGCTCAGGTCTCTTCCTGTTAGAGAACAGAGGCAGCATGTGACGTAGGTGATTTCACTGCCACCACCTCCAGTGGTTCTCAAACCAGATGGTATAATCATCTCCAGAGCAGCTACAATCCCAATGCCCGGGCCTCAAAACAGACAACATAAACTCGTACCTTTTGAAGTAGGATTCAGGCTTATGCACCTATTAAGATTCACCAACTGAGCCCAATGTGGCCCAGTGTGAGAATAAGGCAGCCTACACGTTATCACATCGTCCATGCAGGGGATTGACACGGTGCATTGTTAATGTGCAAGTGTTGACCCGTGGACCTGGGAGGGCCGGAGATTCTGTATTTTTAATAAGCCTTAGGTCCTCCCAAGCTCCCCTTTCCCCTCAGTTACGAAATCCATCTTAATTTTTCTTTTTTTGTTGTTGTTCTTTGGCCGCACGGCATGTGGGATCTTACTTCCCTGACCAGGGCTCGAACCCACGCCCCCTGCATTGGAAACAGGGAGTCTTAACCACTGGCCTACCAGGGAAGTCTCCACAAAATCTATCTTGAGTAAAAATAAATGTTAAGATGATCTACAAGGCTTAGAGATAAAAACCACGTACAACATGTCTTATACGGTAGAACTTTATTAAAATTGAAAGAAAATTTGAAAACAGAAAGCTTTATAGTAACATTCAATGAAACATAAGAAGCAGAGCCGTGGGAGTGTCCCCACCATGATTTACAGTGAAAGACTCCACAGAGTCCACGAGTCTCATCTCAGGACAGGACACTGCTGACCTTCTGCAAAGCACAGAGTTGGGCCCTTTAGCCAGGTTCCAAAAGTTCAGACGTTTGCACCAAATGCAGATTACTACCATAGCTTCCTTATTTATACAATAGTTAAAAGTTACTCCTAGAATTTGCCTCAATTACTTAAAATAGATTCAGACTGACAAACAACTTGCCATTCCAGTGTGATAAGTACCATCTGACGGATGACTCTAGTTCCATCAGGAGAAAGTGCAGTGCGTGCACGTGTGTGTCCCTGGGGCTTGTCTGGGTTTCCACCATCTTTTCGCCCACCAGGGGTGGGGAATCGCTGCTTCTCCAGGAACAGCTGCTCCCTGTGACTCCCCCTCCTCAGGTGCACAGTCACCTCCAGGGCACCTGGGGCTGGAGGACAAGTCTTAGTTGCCATAGGCGTGTCCCTCCCAGTCGCTGTCTTCAGAGGAAGAAGACACCTGAAGGTCATCGTAGAGGACACTCCGGGGGCCAGGGGCCCAGTGCCCCTCAGGCTTCTTGCCAGTGGGAGGGTTCTGAGCAGGAGGGGCTGACTGCTCAGGACGAGGCAAGGAGGGAGGCGCCACGTACCTGCAGCTCCACCAGCCTTCGTCTACTCTCACGAAGAGCATCCTGAGAGGCTGGCCTGGAACGTGGCTGATGGGTGGAGGATGGTCTCTGGTGCAGGCTTGGACACTATTGGGGCGAGATCTATCCAGTGGAGGTTGGAGGGCAAGGCTTTGCCCCTGGGCAGGTGACTTCCTGCTGACTTGGGGGGTCACTGTGGGTCCATGTCCAGTTGTACTGGGTGGAGGAGGGAGATTCTGGAAAGCCCCCAGATCTGCTGTCAGAGTGCTCTTCTGGGGAGTCTGGATGGGGCTGAGTCTGGGTTTCTTTGGGGGGTTCAGACATGTCTGGGTGGGGATCTGGGCAGATCTCTTGCCTGGGGCCTTGATGCTGCTTTTGGAGTCCTGGACCAAACTTCTGCTTATGAGAGACACTGCAGGGTGGGTGGATTTCCTGTCATCTTTCCTGACAGGTGACCTACTTGGGAGATCTGGATCCTGGAGGGGTTTCCTCTTGGATGCCTGGATGAGCGTGGGCATGTTTGGATGCTGTAGGAGAAGACCAAACAGAAAGGCCAGACGTGAGAATCTTCTCTCCATCCAGGAAAAATTAAAATTAACCAAAAACCATCTCATAGGAATTAATTTTATGTGATGAGATACTCAACCTCAGTGATGCTCATGAAAAAGAAAATATCACCTTGAGACATTTATACATCAAATAGGCACATAGAAAGAGTTTAACAATGTCTCCTGTTAAGTAAGTGGAAACAAGCTTTTTGTATACCCCCTTCCGAGGACTGCACACAACTCGGTGTTTTGCAGGCACTTTGGTGACAAAATAAGTTCTGATGGCCACTTTTGGAGGATGAACCACAATTTACAGATTCGTGTTCTGACTTAAAGGATCCTGCTTATGGAATGCTGCTGATAAAATCACTTCCATTTACCAAACAGCATATTCTTGCCAGCCATGCAAGTAAGAACGCAAAATCAAAGAAACCGAGGAAAGTGGCATCTGAAAAGTACTCTAAATGGTCACATTGGTTGGAAAAGAACGTGACCCGCTCCCTCCCACAGAAGGGGACTGAGGCCAATTGGGTTACCCCAGAAGGAGAAAGCGCGGGAACCAGGAGACTGACCCTCAGGTAGTGGCAGGACTCTGTCCCCTCCTTCCAGTACCGCTGCCGCCACCCTTGGGGTTTCCTGGGAAATCTCTGAAGCAGCTTCCTCTGATGCTCTTCTTTCCTGCAAAACAAACCACGTTAAGGGGCAGAAGCCCTATTTCCTTGTCACAACTGGGACCAACGGTGCTGTGGCCCAGCCCCTTTCCAAGTCCGGGGGTGACACTGGACCTGAATCCCTGTGCTTGGTGCAGACTCCTGCCCCGCTCATGTCCTTCCCCCAACTCCAGGGTTCCCTCCTGGGTTTCCCAGGAAGTCCTGTCTATTTGTCCCTATGGGTTTGGGGCCTGTCAGGTGCAAAACTGCATGTGTTCTCCACACCCCTCAGTGACTTCAAGGCATATTCTGAGCTCCTGAGTGTGGCCCCCTCGGGACATGGCTCTTGTTTCCCCATTTTCCCTGTCATTTCTAGAGATGGCTCAGCACCCAGTGTAGAGAAGGAGAGGAACCGTCTCCGCGATTTCAGCCCAAAGCTTGGGTACCACCCACCCCACTGCTCACCTTTGCCTTTCACTCTTCTCTCTCTCAGCCGTATTAGGGGTCCCGGGGGTCTGCAGGTCCTGCAGCTTCCGTGGTTCCAGGTTCTCCTTGCCGAGTTTGGAGCCCAAGGGCTGGGGGACCAGGGCCCCATGCCAGCGCTTCATGGGGCACCTGAGGCTCCTCGCTTTGTGCCCAAAGGCTCCGCAGTCCCTACACTTCACCTGTGGGCGGGGGAGAACAAGGTCAGTGAGTCAGCAGAACTCACAGGCGCATGTCCAAAGTGAACACGAGGACAGATTGAGAGGGATGAACACTGGTTCTGGAGAAAGGACAGAAGCACACGGCCCCTTAGGTGCCAGGATATTTATGATACTGTGGTGCTTCCCAAAGCCTTTACCAGGGAGCATCAAAGGAGGAAGGGCTGGTGCTCCAAGTGTGCACAGCAAGACCCCGATTGAAGGATTTGGATAAAAGCAGGCCAGACATCACACTAAGGAGGGGTCAGGTGGCCCCCGTCTCTGAACAGCCCGGTCTCCCTGGGGATGAGGTCCCAAGGCAGCTGTCTTTAGATGGGGCTGGACAAGGGAGTTATGGACCCAGGTATTCCAGGCCCAAACCCTGTTTCTGCAGTCCATGCCTCCACTTACCCTGGGATCTTCGTCCTTTGGCGGGGGAGCCACCTGCCTCCCTGCGCCCGGGTTTTTCTTCCTCACTTGCTGGGCTTGAGAGAGTTTGCAGGGACCCAGCTGTCTGTAACGACCGGCCATGTTCCCCGCCTCCTCGGTGCTTCTCGCCAATCTTAAGTTTTGGATTTCCTCTGTAAAAAGAAAGAGAAAACTGTCATATTCATACAAGTCACCGCTGCCCCCTCTACACAAATGGGGTCATGAAACCTCACGACCACTAAGGAAATCCAGGTTTCTGATACTTTGACTTCTCTGCCCAGACATTTCTCCATTCTCTCCAGAGACCTACCCACAGATGAGGGCCCTGACTTGGTTAGAAGTTTTAGGCAGACTGTGAATTTGGATTTGCATCATTGAGAGACTAAGTTAGAGACTTTGGTTACATGTATCACGATCTAATAGATAAGAGTGAGAAAAGATTTCCCCACACATACAGAAATACTTATGCTATGGAAAGGCCACATTTAATATTGACGCCCAGGTATTTGAAAATCAAACATAAGTTTGATAACTCCTTGAGAATTGGGCTCTCGCATCTGACATCAGAGAAGGCAATTCTCAAATACAAATTCACGTAACACAATAATTTTCTCCTCTGCTAGCTTAGACGGGGCACAGCGCAGGGTCTGAACTGTTTTCTGAATCCTTCACCCTCAGTGTCTCACTTTTACCTAGTTAATAAAATGTGAAATACATGTTTCAACTGAGGATGAATGAATAATTTTTTAGGTTTTCAATGCCTACAGACAATCCCACAAAGTTTTCATAACTGCTCATCCAGTGCCCCACATCAATCAGAATGCTAGGATGCTAAATGCCTTAGAATTTGAATCTTCACGTAGTAAGAGCATTCAGAAGGATATATTTTTTCAGCCTCTGTTCTCAAAACTGCTACTGAAGTTAAATGATCTAGATCATTATCTGGCACCGTACTTAAAACTCAACTCAAAATCGATGAAAGATTTGAAGATAAGACCTGAAATTGTAAAACTCCTAGAAGAAAACAAAAGATATATGCTCCTTGACATAGTTCCCCGTCAACGAAAAAAGGGATAAGGAAACGAGTATGTATATTCTATGGAAATCTATTCAGCCGTAAAAAAAAGTTGAAATCTCGTTATTTTCCAGAACATGGATAGAACTTATTGTTATGATGCTAAAGAAGAAAGCCAGAGGCTGAAGGTGAATACCAAAGGACTTCACTCATGCATAGGCTAGTAAGAACAAACAGAAAGGAAATAAACCAACAAATTGGTGAACAAACCAAATGACAAAAACAAACATATAGATTCACAGAACAGAGTAGTGGATACCAGGGAGGAAACGTCAGGGGCCAAGGCACAATGGTAAAGGTGGTCAAATGTGTAGTGACAGTGGGAGAGGAAAATTTTGGTGGTGAGCCTGTGTTAAGGTTTACAAAATTTGAAATGTAATACTGTACAAACGAAACATCTAATATTGACACCCACTGTTAACCCAATTTAAAAAATAAAATTATAAAAATAAAGACACCTTGGGACTTCCCTGGTGACGTAGTGGTTAAGAATCCACCTGCCAGTGCAGGGGACATGGGTTTGAGCCCTGGTCAGGGAAGATCCCACATGCTGCGGAGCAAGTAAGCCTATGAGCCACAACTACTGAGCCTGCGCTCTACAGCCCACGAGCCACAACTACTGAAGCCCGTGAGCCTAGAGCTGGTGCATCGCAACAAGAGAAGCCACCGCAATGAGAAGCCCACGCACTGCAACGAAGAGTATCCCCCACTCACCGCAGCTAGAGAAAAGCCCGCACACAGGAACAAAGACCCAACACAGCCAAAAATAAATTAAAAAAAAAAAAAAAAAAGACACCTTACCCTATTGCCAGGCCAAATCACTACATATCTTCACTATGGACTTCTTGTTCTGAGGGATATGCTGAACACAAATTTAAAGCAAACGATCCTGAAGTCCAGCTGTGCTCCTCCTCTCTGTCAGGAGAGTATCAGGGAGGTGGGTGGAGGAATGCAGCTTTGAAGGGGGCTGAGGACGGGTCAAGGGGGACCTTCCTTTCCTAGCTGACCTGATACTCCTCCAAGGTCGCATGACCTTGTTAAGCGTTGCTTAACCAACCAACGTCATCTGTCACCTTTGGTCTAACCACGTCTGAAGACATGTTAAGAGAAAGAAATAATTCGTGACTTCACTCACGTGTGGAACACAAAAAACTAACAAACAAAAAGAAAATAAGTAAAAACAACTTTCAGGAAGAAAAAAATTGACACGATAACAAATACAAAGATACACAGACCTGAGTAGTGGAAATCAGAGGAGAAGCCACGGGCAGAGGCAAAATGGACAAAATGGGGCAGCTAGATGGTGACAGAGGAAAAAACTGCAGTTTTGGTGCTGAGAAGGTGTATGGTACACAGAAACTGAAATGCGTTGCTGTGCACATAAAACTTACTAACATTATAATGGAATGATACCTAAGTTAAAAAAAATTTTTAATTAAATTAAAAAGAAATTAAAGAATCGATACTCAACTGCCTAAAGCCACATCACTACGTAATTTTATTCTTGTCCTGTTTCCTTGAGGGACTAGCTGAACACCAAATGTAAATCACACAACATGAAACTCAGCTGGATACCTCTCCTCTGTCAGTAGATGCTCAGAATGGTGGGTGCTGGACACTCTCCACCTGAGGAGATGCAGCTTTGTGGGTGGCTGAGGAAGGAATTTCCCTTTCCTGCTGACTTTATACTACTCTAAGGTCACGTGACCTTGATGAGGTTTTTTTTTTTTTTTTTTTTAAACCAATCAACATTATGTATCACCTTGTATTTATCAATGTCTTGATACATTTAGAAAAGAGAAATATCTTATGAATTCACTTATATGTGGAACACTAAACACAAATTAAAAAAGCAAATAAGTAAAAAAAGATTAAAGAGGAAAACAAATGACACAAAAACAAACACATATATTCACAGAACAGAGCAGTGCATATCAGAGGGTAGGTTCAGGGGGTTGGCCAGTGAGTAAAAAAACTTAAGTTTTTGGTGCTAAGCAATTTAATGGTATACTGGGGTTGAAATACA
This sequence comes from Eschrichtius robustus, assembly GCF_028021215.1. Classification (NCBI taxonomy): domain Eukaryota; kingdom Metazoa; phylum Chordata; class Mammalia; order Artiodactyla; family Eschrichtiidae; genus Eschrichtius; species Eschrichtius robustus. The sequence continues at coordinate 6,184,067 of NC_090844.1, forward strand.
TTTTTGTGCACGTAAAACTTACCTAACATTTTGACCGAATGATACCCTACAAAAATAGTTAAATTAAAAGATTAAAGCATCTGCACCCCATTGCTTAAACCACATCAGTACATATTTTGTCTACTGTCAGATTTCTCTGACAGACAAGCTGAGCACCAAATTTAAATCAAACAACCTGAATCTCAGCTGTGTACCTCTTATCTGTCAGTAGATGCTCAGAATGGTGGGTGCTGGATACTCTGTGTACCTTTGAAGGGGGCTGAGGACAGGTCAGTGGGGGAACTTCACTGTCACTCTGCCTTTGAGTCTGCTCCCAGGTCACATGACCTTGATGAGGTTTTTCTTAACCAATCAAGGTTACGTATCACCTTTACTCTAATAATGTCTTGAAGACACATTTAGAAAAGACAGATACCTTACGACTTCACTCATATGTGGAACACTGTATACAAACAAAAAGCAAATAAGTAAAAAAATTAAAGAAGAAAGTAAATGACACAAAAACAAACACATATATACACACAACAGGGTAGTGGATATCAGAGGGTAGCAGCAGGGGGATGGCCAATGAGTAAAATGGGTCCACAGGATGGCAAAAGAAAAAACCTAACTTTTTGGTGCTGATCAGTTTTATGGCATACTGGAGTTGAAATATATTTTTATACATATAAAACATGTAACATCATAACCCAATGATACCATAGAAAAATAATTACATTAAAAATTAAATTATCCATGACTCATTGCCTATAGCCACATCTATACATATTTTGTCTAGAGTCCTGTTTCTCTAGGGGATACGTTGAACACCAAATAAAATCAAACAACCTGAAATCCAGCCTGGTACAGGAGTTGAAATATATTGTCATACACATAAAACTTATCTAATATTATAACCAAAAAATACCTCATTAAAAAAGTCTACTGAACAATAAATTGAAAAGAAATTAAAGAATCCATATCCTTTGCCCATAGCCACATCATTATCTTTACCACTACCCTGTTACCTGAGGAACAAGATGAATACCAAATATACAGCAAATCAACCTGAAATCCAGCTGGGTACTTCCTGTTGGTAGATCATCAGACATATGTGTGCTGGACAAACTCCACTGGACACAGTGTGGGTTCCAAGGTGCCTGAGGAAGGGTCCATGGGAGAAGGGTCCTTTTCTTGCTTACTGTTATACTACTCCAGGTCACGTGACCCTGTTAAGACATTTGTAGCCAAGGAAAGATATCAATGCCCTTTTTTCTTACCCTGTGTCTAAGGAAGGTTTATACATTATGATATATTGTTATCATGCATTTTAAAACTAGAGGGACACCTGTACATACTTTTAAGAATAATTATGATCTGAAAGAAAATTAAACATTTTTGCATATGCTTATTTTTTCTGAGAATTTTTACTGTGGTAAAACATGCATGACATAAAATTTACTATTTAATCACAATGAGGTGAGTCCTATGGCATCAAGTACGCTCATGTTATCCTGCAGCCATCAACACCATCCATGTCCTGATAAAAAATAGATAGGAAAAAGAAAGGTAACATTTCCCCACATGGAACAAATAATTATCCGATGAGAAAGCTGCATTTAATATTGTGGTACATGCATTTGAAAATCAAAGGAAGCTATGCTTACTTCTTGAAAATTCGACTTTCCCATCGGACATCAGAGCAGGCCATTTTCAAGTACAAATTCACTTAGGAGAAACATTTTCTCCTCTATTAAACTAGAAGCTTCACAGCTGAGCTTTAAATCTTTTCAGTGTTTCTTTTTTATCTAATTTCTGTTAATGGAAGACAAAGAGGTTTCAGCTAATAATGAACAGATCCATTATTTAGGCTTTCAATGCCTATAGAAAATCCCACCTTGTTTTGATAACTGCTGTTTCAGTTCCCCACATAAATCAAAATGCTAATTTACATGCCCTCTGAATTTTCATCTTCTTGTAATAAATAGTGTGAAGAACGATGTATTGTATCAGTTTCTGTTTTCAGAATTACCCTTAAAAATAAAGAATCCAGGTCACGAACTCATGCCATACACAAACCTGAACTCAAAACGCATGAAATACTTGAATAAAAGACCTGAAATTATAAAAATGCTAGAAGAAAACAGCGACAGTACACTCCTTGAGATAGGTGGTCATCAATGGAAAAACAGATAAAGAAGAGGTAGTAGGTATTTAATGGAACACTATTCAGTCATAAAACACATGAAATTTGCCATTTTCCACAACATGGTGGGACCTGGAGGGTATCATGCTAACAACGTAAGACAGGCAGAAAAGACAAACACCTTGTGACTTTACCCGTATGTGGAATACAAAAATATTACAAGAAAAAATAAAGAAAGAAAAAAATTAATGATGAAACCAAAGGGCACCAAAACAAACACATAGATGCACAAGACAGAATACTGGAAACCAGAGGGGAAGTGGCAGGCGGAAGGCCCAATGGGTAAAATGGGTCCACAGGATGGTAACAGACAGAAACCAAATGTTTGGTCCTGAGCAGGTGCGTGGTGTACAGGAGTTGAAATATATTGTTTTGTTTTTAACAATTCATGTTTTTTTAAAATATCTTTATTGGAGTATAATTGCTTTACAATGGTGTGTTAGTTTCTGCTTTATAGAAATATACTGTGTAAACATAAAACTTATCTAATATTATAACTGAATGATACCTCAGTAAAAAAAAGAAAAACAATAGAAATGTAAATTTTAAAAAAGAATCTTTACCCCATTGCCTAAAGCCATATTACTACATATTTTGACCACTGTCCTATTTCTCTGGGGGATTAACTGAACACCAAATTTACTTCAAACCAACCTGAAATCCAGCCGTGCTCCTCCTGTCAGTAGAATCTCAGAAAAGTGGGTGCTGGACAAACCCCACTGGACGAGATGCAGCTTCCAAGGTGGCTGAGGAAGGGTCCATTGGGAAAGTTTTCTTTCCGAGCTGACTTTTATGCTGTTTCAAGCTCACAGGACCTTGTTAAGCCTTTCATACCCAAGGAAAGAAATCTGTCACAACAGATAGACAATAGAATTGGTTGCTCATCCTCCTTACACAAGATTGTTTTCCACCCTGACTGTTCCCCAGAATCCCTTGTGGAGATTTGAAAAGTAACGATGGGTCAGTATCATCTTTGTATGTGTTCCTCTAAGGGGACTCAGGCCTGTAGTTTGGGAATTGTGCTACTTTGTGCTACAAGAACACAAGTTATCCCAGTAGATATCCTGGAAGAATTTCCCTTGAGATTTATGTTCAATATTGATGTGTGTCAAAGGATAACATTCCAAGTCCTGCACAAAATGGGGAGATCTCCTTTGTGAGAACATTCATTTTTTCTTCTGGAACAGTACATTGCACAAATTATTTTAAAAACTGGCTTGCGTGATGGCTGATAGTTTCAGGCATTTTTTAATCCTGGAGGTTTATTCCATGAGCTTATGCGGGGTTAACGAGGCTGGGTTCCTCTTTAGTGAGACTGCTGGATGCATAATTCAGGAATCAGCTGAATAAGATAGAGAGTATGATCGTGGAAGGAACTCTTCATCCACGTAGCTCAATTCAGAGGTTTGGGGACAAAATAACAAAGAGATTTCTGAGGTCTGGGAGGGCAGACATGCCTGTCTCTCTAGCCCCAGGTGGTTTCCATCTGCAGACATAGGTTGAGGGGCCTCAAAAAGTGTAGGACTAGATAGATGTCTTTGAGACTTCCCCATGACCTTGCCTGACCAGGGTCGTGACATTCTGGGAAACATGACCAGTGGAGCTGAAGGTCAGAGCTATGTCACCACCAGGGCCTGAAAGGGTAGATGGGGTTGAGAGACGTTGGAATAAGTGGAGCTGAGTTGTGTGGAAAGAGCTGTTGAGAAAGGAGACACTCAGAGTGGGGCTGAGTCTCTGCCTGCTTTCCAAGGGTGCATACCTGAATCCCTGTGTTTACAGGGGCACAAAGAAAATCAGACACCAACACTTAGCTCCCTTAGCCACAGACTTTATTGTTTGAATATTTGCAACTATTATTCTATACACAAATTTTAATTTCTTCCAAACTCTACATTCTATATTGCTAGATCACTTCACTCTCCTTTTTATGCCACATTTTCATGAAGAGGTATTTCGCCAAATCACAATTTGCCTGACTGTATGTTAAAGGATTCTTTTAGAGGCTCCTTCTCCCACATACTCAGTCATTTATTTCTGATATGAAATCTAGCTATAGCTCCATTTTGATTTTTAGGATTGCTGCATCCTCAGTGTGAGAATTTAATGTTGACTAAGAAATAAGTGACCACTGAAAACTTCCCTTCCTTCAGAACACTGAAGGTGTAATGTACAGTCTGAGCACACATGTACCAGAGAGGTTGCTCTATGAATAAAAAATTTCTCATGACCTTACATTGAATAACTTCTCCAGTACGAATTATTTATAAGTATGCTTTGCTGTTGCTCAGCATACTTTCGTATTTCTCAAGAGTCTTCATCTTTGTTCTTGATTTAGTGTTTATTCTTTCGCTGAGTTTCTTGTGCACATCAAGGCTGGTGCTTGGTTGAATGTTTATTAACAGTTATTATAGTCTTAGTGGTTCTCCACTGGGAGTTGGCTAATGTTGACCAATAATTATCAAAGAAGAACTAGGGGTTGGTTATCCTATGCTCAAGTCTTCTAGGGCAGGGGTCCCCAACCCCCAGACCATGGACCAGTACTGGTCTGTGGCCTATTAGGAACTAGGCTGCACAGCAGGAGGTGAGCGGCAGGCAAGCAAGCAAAGGTTCATCTGCTGCTCCCCATAGCTCACATTACCACCTGAACCGTCCCCGTAGCCCCCAATCTGTGGGAAAATTGTCTTCCACGAAAGTGGTCCCTGGTGCCAGAAAGGCTTGGGACCACTGCTCTAGGGTCTTTAGAGTTGGGAGCTGTTGCTAAAAACACCCATATTGTATTTACAGAGTGAGTTCTGTTAAGTTACCTGAGGTCAGGCCAATGACTAAAGGCTTTGCCACAGAGACAGGGCACATATGGATCCACATCCACAGGTGATGCCTGTCTGGACTGAGGAGTGTGATGCCTGAACGAGTGTCCATATTGATTACAGACAGAGTTTCTTTAGTGGGTGTGAACCTTGGTGTGGTTAAATGCTAAAGCTATGGCTGGTGTTCCATCCACATTCCTCACATGTATGATGCCATGTCATCTCAGGTCAGAACGTCTACTGAGGGCCCTCCTGACTTTCTCTCCAGTGCTGAGTTCCCTCATGTCGTCTAAGGGAAGAGCCGTGACTGAAGCATTTCCCACACCACTGACATTCATAGGGCTGCTCTCCAACGTGGGTTCTCTCATGTCTTCTCAGGTTTGCATATTGACTGAAAGCATTCCCACACTGCTGACATTTATAGGGTTTCTCTCCTGTGTGGATCCTTTTGTGCCGAGTCAATTCAGAACTGTGACTGAAGGCCTTCCCACACAGAAGACATACGTGTGGTTTCTCTCCAGTGTGGATTCTCTTGTGCTGACTAAGTCCAGAGCTCTGACTAAAGGCTTTCCCACACTGATGACATTCATAGTGCTTCTCTCTGGAATGGATTTTCTTATGTTTTCTAAGGTAAGAGATTTGATTAAAAGTTTTCTCACATAGACGGCATTTATATGGCTTCTCTCCTGTGTGAGTTTTCTCATGTTCTTTCAGGTAGGAACTTTGACTGAAGACTTTCCCACACACATGACATTTATATGGTTTCTCTCCAGTGTGGATCCACTTGTGATTTCTAAGGTCAGAACTTTGCAGAAAGCCACGTCCACAGAGATGACATTTATATGGTTTCTCTCCAGTATGAATCATCTTGTGTCGTCTGAGACAAGAGGAATTACTAAAGTCTTTCCCACAGAGAGGACATTCACATGATTTACCTCTAGTGTGAATGTGATCCTGTCCGTCAAGGAATGACCCTTGACTAAGTGAATTTCCACACTGTTTGCTGACATTACGTTTCCTCCCTAAGTGAATTGATAAATGTTTAGGTGAAGATCTAGGAGTAAATTCATCACTCAAATCAGTCCATCCAACAGGATCCCCTTGCATGTGAGGAACCTGTTTTGGGAAGGAGATATGAGTCTGTTACTGGTTCACCCACATCCATGCAGACACTCATGCCTCTACATTTACACCCTAGAGCATCAGTTGTTAATAGTCTCCTGTTAAAATGTTTCCAGTGTCAGTTGCATACACATGTTGTGTTACTCCCCTGCAGGCACAAACATTCTTTTATTGTTTCCCAACCCAGATATCAGATTAATTTTGAAGACTTCAGTCTGCTGTAAAGACTATGAGATGAGCAATGTTTGTGCAACTGCCTTTTTTTCTTAGGTCTCATGTTGTCGTTTTGAGCTCATATTAATTTCTTAACTGATTTCAGCCTATCCAAAAATATTCCCAGAAAGAGGTCAATCTCCACTTAATTACATACAAGCAATTGTGCTCAATTGCCAACTTATCTCACTGCCAGGTCCTTCATTTGGATGACTGTTGTTCTACCCATGAAACTTACCATTGGCATGGTGGCAGATATGTGCTTCCTGTAGACACTTTGCGTGAATATCATTTCTTGTCTAAGTGGACTTTCACCGTCTAAAGAAATGGAAAAAATATAGATTTTAGAATGGCATTAGGGAAATAGAAATGTAAACAAACACCAAGGTCCATGTGAGTATCTTTCAAAAGTTGGCACTTAGTTGGAGAAACAATGTATAATAAAGAAATACTCAAGGTAGTAGAAATACTTTAAAAGTCATTGTCTATTAGAAAAAAACAGGATTAAAATATAAAAATGTAATGTGGTGGAGAGACATTGGGTCAGCAAATGATGCAAAACACATTAAATGGGAGGATCAGGACAAGAATCACTGTGTGAAAGTTTAACTGCAGTAAGTCCACAAGCACCCTTTTCCCTAAAGAATAGAAAATGGCAGGAAGTAATATGAATTTTCATTGCTAGATGCAAAGAATGATAACAACATGAAGAATTTCAGCCCAATGTCTTCACCTCCAGTTTAGAATATATCGCTCACTTCATAAAACTTTCATTTGGTGTTTCCAAGGACTTAGCACACTGACTGAAACTTTCTTGCAGTGAAGCACAGGCCCCTGATTCTTACCTGGACTCTGGCCTTGGAGGCATCCTGTTGCTTCACTCCACAGCTCTTTTCCTTGTTTGAGCTGGGAAATCACATCTGATTTGCTGATCTGATACCCTGTTTGATTTGAAAAAGAAAAAAAAAGTGTTGGATTTTGAGTCTGAGCTAATTACCCTTTGCTGTGCTCAAGTCCAGGGTAAGGGAAAGAGGAAAATAAAGAGATAACTGAAGGTCAGTGCAGGCAACAACATCTTCAACAGACAAAACAGTGAAGGTCCTTCAGCAGACCAGGAGGAAATCCAGAGCAGCAGCAAACACAATGAGGTCCTCTAGCGGCTGATGCCTGTGCACAAGTTCAAAGAGGGCTTACAGAATCCTCAGTGTTTTCCAAATGGGAAAGATTAAAAGACTGTACAGTGGGCTGAATATTACTTTCACACAGGAGCCAGTGAGGATATACCTTACAGGAATCATCAAAATTATGTCATACACACAACTCTGGTCTCAAGCCTTCATGGAATGACTAGAACAGAAAAATCATTTTTAAAATATTTGATCCATTTACTTCTGCATTAAAGTATCCATTGAATCCCCAGTTCTGTTCTGAGTGTAAACACTGAGTAGCAACAAAGGTATGAAATGTGGCCAAGATTACCTTCCAGTGTAGTAATGAAAAGTGCAATGAAAAGAAACGCCTTCGTTTTAAGTAGTTATGAGGACTATCAAAGAATCAGGAAGGACTTGGAGTGGGACACAGGGAAGCTGATCTAAATGCTTGTTCAGTGAGTGAATGAATAGAGTGAACACACGTGCACCTACATCCGTGTTGACAGACTCACCTACGGAGACCAGGTGGGTGATATTTTCCAGCATCACATTTCTGAACAGGTTTCTCTGGGATGTGTCCAGCAGCACCCACTCTTCCTGGGTGAAGTTGATCGCTACATCTTCAAACGTCACTGATTCCTAAAACATCAGGGATGTTCTGGTTTAGACAGAGCAGTCCCTACCACTGTCTAGGGTGGGAGTGTTGAGATGAGGAAGTGATGGGGTCTGGGTGGATAAAGGATCATGCTCTGTGTGGGGTTCCCCTCAGTTCCCTGTCAGCGCTGAGCTGGTGTCTGCCTTTCAGGTACATTCACAGACAACTACACACTCTGACATCATGAAGCTTTATTTCACAGAAATAGCACATGAAGTGTGTTATAATACACCAGGGAAGTTTTTCAATAACCAGGTAATTAGGACTTTCAGACAGATGATTATAAAATATTCACTTGAAAATTCATAACCCAATCTCTCTTCCCTATTAATTTCAAGGAACTCTACAGATTCATGACAAGACAAAAAATAACCATGATGGGCTACTTTGAAAACGTGACTATTGGTTTAAATTATGTCCCTAGAGGAACCTTTGATTCTCCAAATAGAAACTGCTTTCATTACTTCTTATGAGTGTTGAATCATCCAATATATTATTGTATGAAGGGTTTGCTGTCTAGCAAACCTGGGTTAAATACAAAACATTATTCTGCTAATCATGCCAATGTCAGGGAACCATGAAGGGATCCTTCATGTTCCTCAGAACTGAGCAAGATTCATGCAGAACTTGGTACCAATAGGTACTCTCTTTCTCAACACTACAGGTCTCAGGTGTTCATAACAAACTCTGAGGTCAGATGGTTCAGCAGAATAAGCCGGGGACTCGGGTGGCTGGAGTCAAGGACAGACCTAGCCTGACCATCGCTGTGGCGTGAGGACTTCCACTCTCAACATTTTCAGGGACCTTGACCTTAGTTATCACTGTTTCTCTTGTAATCTAATGTCATCTCCACGCTGAGGGATGAAAGAAGCCTAGTGAATGGTTTTGTTTTCTCCAATTTTTCAAAAATCTATGAGAGAACCTAATTTTATTCTACCTACTGTACTGTTTCTCCTTTCTGTGCAGCACAGTTAAGAAAATACTCCTCCCTACACATTCCTCCCAGTTATCGAATATGAATAAAAGCTTAATTACTAAGAGGTGGAATGTGTGAATGAGGGAACGATTGCTAATGGCACTCGGGGTGTAGCTTCAGGAGAAGGAGGCGTCGCTACTCACCAGAGGCTCCATTGTCAACAACTCAGCCGCCAGGAGTCTTTCTCCGGATTTCACTCACAGCCAATCCAAGCACTGAGCAGGCAAATCTGAGGATGGAGAAGAAACCGTGAGACTCCAGTCTTGTGCACAACTTCCAGAAGAAGCCATGAGACTCCAGTCCTGTGCACAACTTCCAGACCCACCTGAATTGGAGCCCCCCACCTCCACCTGGGTGTGACCCCAGCCCAGCAAACGGAAACCAGTGGTGCATCCTAAGAACACGGTGCGGCCTCTCCTCTCCCAGATCCCATGTAAGAAGCTAGAGCTGTGGTTGCTAATACAGAAAGTCAAAGTTCAGAGAGTTTGCAAATAAGAATGTGCTAAGCACTGATTTTGTGTGTTCAGCGGCCTAGGGCATCCAGAAGCATTCAATGTCCTCCTTGATTCAAACCCTCAGGAACCCTGACTCATGCCAGAGTAGAGTTTGGTTTCCTCCTGTAGGAAACCCTGGAAATCCCCAGATCATTCTCTTCCCTTATGCACCCACAGTGGTTCTCCAACACCCCGGGCAGCCCTCTGGAACCTCACTGCCTTCCAGCTCTCCCTCAACCCTGACTTTTAGTTCTGTCCCCCATCTACATGGATATTAATCAGCCAAGGACCTATTTCAGGATGCAGTTAAACCAAGGGCTTATTCCACTTGGAGGGACCGTGACACCCACCCTGCCAGCCTAGTCCTTAACATCCGCTGCTCCAGAAAGTAGCAGGAGCACACGAGTCATAGTGTTACGGTCATGGACTGTCTCAACCCTCTCGGTCAAGGATGCTCAGAAATATAAAATGACTGAGGTTTTGGAGGAAATTGGTTTATTTACCAATTTACAAATGACACACAGAGGTTCCAAAAACTTGAGTATAAGACAAGAGTTACACATCTACAAAAAGGAGCAGCTGTCATTTAATTTTGCTCAGCCTGTGTCCTGTGCTCAAATTCCTTTAGGGTAACAAAGATCACCTAGGTTTTACCTGTAATACGACCTCTAACATTAGTAATCAGAAGAAGCTCCCTCTTATTTCTCTCTTAATGTTTATCACCCAGATATAGGGGAAACCTCTCCATATATCCACACTCAATCCCCTCATTACATCCTGTCTATCTTGAAACAGAAATCTCTTCTAAAGATATTTGCTCTCAAGTTCCTTCTCTCCTGTCCTCCCTCCACAATCAAAGTGAAAGTGCATTTTCTATCAGAAAAAGAGAAGCCCTGGATTAATGCCAGCATCTGCTAACTGTGGATAAACACACCAAGAAAAAGTGATTGTATTATTGTTTAGTGATTGTATTATCCAGAGCACCTAGGAAAATCCAAGGTGGGAGGGACTATCTAGGAAAACCACTCAAGACTTGGCCATGAATTACCTTTGGTTTTGACTTCAAGACAAATTTCAGAGGGAAATGAAACTTTCTCTTTCACTCTTAGAATGTTTCTTCTATTGATAGTAGGAATATGTAAATCCCTATGATGTCCAGGGAAACCCCAGGCATATGCAAAAGAGCCGCCTTACAACTAGAAGGTGGAACCTAGGCAACCCTGGCTATGTCCAGATTACAAGTTATAGGAATCAAAGGAGGTTCTAAATCTATTAATTTAGGGGAAGAATTAAAATAAATATCTCAAGAGATTTATTTTACCTTGAGATAATTAGTTCAACATAAAAATCTATCTCAAGACACATAAGAAGTGAAATGAAAATCACTTGATGAGACCCATAAAAAGAAATAAATTCAGAGAAGCAGAAAATGAAGTATTTAGAAAAAAATTAGTAAAACTATCAGATGTAGATCAACAGCCAATAGAACTTTCCAAGATGGACACGCTCTACATGTACATTGTATGGTACAGAAACTGCCACACACATGTGGTGACAGAATACTTGAAATTTGGCTGGCACTACCAAGGATGCAAAGTTTAGCTATTTAATTGCATTAATTTAAATGTTCTAGCCACATAGGGCTTGTTGTTACTATATTGGAGAGCACAAGTTTAGAATCTTAGGTTAGGCAGATAAAATAAATAGATTCAAGACAACTGTGTTGGAGTGGAAAAAAGGGACATGAACAGTGAAGAGTAGGAAATGAGGGTGGCAAAATACATGTTGACACAATATGATTCAGAGACTACAAGAAGCTACTTTGATAGGACAAGTGTCTAGAGACAGATAGGACTTAACAACGTTTTCATGGGATGAAACAAACTCACATCTCACAGTTGGGAGGACTCACCAAAACCCCAAGTTGCAGGAGCTGGTGAAGCCAAATAGATTCTGAGGTAAGTTCCACAGCAAGCAGCCAATTTCTCTTCCTCCAAAGTCCCAAACTGTCCAGCTTCTTCTTCTCTGGACAAATGCATCCCTTTGCCTGTCTGACTTTCCTTTATACCTGGATAACAGTTTATAACCCAATCTGGGCTACATTCCGGGATCCACCCTCTCAGAAGGTTACTGACCCTAATAGGGTTTCAGTCTGTGAGCCACACCCTGTTCACTTTGATTGGATTTTCCAGACTAATAGGAAATTGTAACCCTCACACAGTGTTGGAGAGCAAAGATGTAAGATCATTGTCCAGGGATAGTGAGAAGATCCATTCATTCCCTTCTTCATCTGTAAATACTGTTGAGTGCATTCTCTATACTGGGAACCATTCTGTGTCTTCAGAATAACAGGGTATCAGACACATGGGGATTCTGTGGAAATGAAGCTGGGATTCCCTGGGAGAAATCCGGAATTAAAAATAAAATGCAAGATGAGGAACTATGAAAATGTGAAATATAAATAATGAGGTGACAAAATAAGATATATTGCTGGGACGCAGAACATGACTCTTAAGGCACTGGCCACATAGTACTTTCAAGAACATGTTAAGAATCTATTAACTATGCAAAGAAGATGGGAAGACAATTTTATACTTTATTTCTTGGTTAGTGGGGAAATCCATACAAATGTTCCTACATAGTAAACTATTGTAAATAATTTTCCTTCCATGTCATTCGGAATCTATTTATACATTTGAGTGGAAATCTTACGGTGTGGAGATGGCTGTTTAAGCTTAAAATTCCTGGTTCCCAAATGGAAAAAATTAAACCAGGGGACATGGTGAGTATTTCGTTGTAGCTGAGGACATTTTGCTTGTATCATACAATGCCTGGCAATCCTATTATCTCGTGTATTTCAATTCCATCTCCCATACACATTGAAGAGTATTTCACCTGAAACAAATATATTAAGGTAAATCAGCTATACTTCAATTTTTAAAAAAAAAAATTTTAAACCTTCTCCATTACCCCTCAATCTCCAAGGACTCATCCTTTTCTCTTACAGTCATCAGATTATGTGTAACCTATTTCCCAAATGAAACTGATATTTTGGATGTAGATACTTTCCACCACAAGATTTAAAGTACTCTGTACTGTCATTCACTACTTATGCCATCTTCCGCCTAAAAGGAAAGGAATTGCCTTTCCTCTCAGCTCGGAAATTTACTTCTACATTCGTGTTCTTTCCTATTCTCCCCTGCCACGTCAGAATGTATGTTATAATTTAAATTGAATTCACTTTATTTTTCACATTGGTTGATTTAAAATATTATAATTGTTTCAGGTGTACAACATAGTGATTTAATTATTTTAAACATTATACTTCATAACGTATATACTGCATTTAAAGTTATAATGAAGTATTCCCTGTGTGGTACAATTTATCTTTGTAGCTAAGGTTTTTTAATTTTTATACATAGTAGTTAGCATCCCTTAATCTCATGTTTTTAATTTCCTCTCCCCCTTCCCTCTCCCCTTTGGTAAACACTAGTTTGTTCTCTATATCTGTGAGTCTGTCTCTGGTTTCTTATTTCATTTCATTGTTTCATTTTGTTTTTTAGATTTCACATACAAGTGATAACGTACAGTATTTGTCTTTTTTTGTTTGTCATATTTTTCTAATCATAAGACCCTCCAAGTCCATCCATGTTGTCACAAATGGCACAATTTCATTCTTTTTATGGTAGAGTAATATTCCTTTGTATATATACAACACTTGTTATTTATCCATTCATCTGTTGATGGACACGCAAGTTGTTTCCATATCTTAGCTATTGTAAATAATGCAGTTATGAACACTGGGGTGCATGTATCTTTTCAAAATAGTGTTTTCGTTTTCTTGAGATGTATACCCGGGAATGGAATTGTTGGATCATATAGTAGTTCTATATTTTAGTTTTTTTAGGAACCTCCATACTCTTTTCCATAGTACTAGGCCAAGTTATATTCCCACCAACAGTGTCCTAGGATTCCCTTTGCTCCGTATCCTGGACAACCTTTTCTGGCTGTAGAATTTTTTATGAGGGCATTCAGACAGGTGTGAGGTCATAGCTCGTTGTGGGTTTGATGTGCATTTCTCTAAGGATTAACGATGTTGAGCATCTTTTCATGTGCCTGTGGCCATGTGAATTTCTTCTTTGTGAAAATAATCTGTTCAGGTCCTGTGCCCATTTTTCGGTTGGGCTGTTCGTTTTTTTGATACTGAGTTGTATGAACTGTAAAACAACATGTACACTTTATTTTGAACCACTCCCTCTCTTTGAACCCTCCTCTTACCATTTAAATACGCTATGGTATCACTCAACCTTAAATTTGAATTTAAAAAAAAAAAGCTAAAATTTTGAAGTCCTTTTATTCCCAATAGCTGCCCTCTCACTTTTAAAATCCAATTTGAGGGCAGAGTCCATCAATTTACATTTCTCCTCACCTCAAACAATCTTATTTTTTGTCCCCATTAATTCATGGATATTATTCTTTTATTTTAAAAAAAGTAAGTTTTTTCCAGAAAAAAAAAAAAAAAAGAAAATGGTCAGAAGAACCTAGGGGCAAGACGGGAATAAAGATGCAGACCTACTAGAGAATGGACTTGAGGATACGGGGAGGGGGAAGGGTAAGCTGGGACAAAGTGAGAGAGTGGCATGGACATATACACACTACCAAACGTAAAATAGCTAGCTAGTGGGAAGCAGCCACATAGCACAGGGAGATCAGCTCGGTGCTTTGTGACCAGCTAGAGGGGTGGGATAGGGAGGGTGGGAGGGAGGGAGATGCAAGAGGGAAGAGATATGGGGACATATGTATATGTATAACTGACTCCCTTTGTTATAAAGCAGAAACTGACACACCATTGTAAAGCAATTATACTCCAATAAAGATGTTTAAAAAAAAAAAAAGTAAGTTTTTTACAACATAAAAATACAAATAGAATGAACCAACTTGTATAAACTGAATTTTGTTCCCCTCCCCCAAGTTCATATGTTGAAGCTCTAACATTTAATTCATCAGAACGTGAATGTATATGGACACAGAGCGTTAAAACTGTGATGAGATTAAGGTGAGCCCTTTAGGGCTGGTCCCTAATCCAATCAGACCTGTGCTCAAGAAGCAAAGCGAGAGACTGCAGAACTGTGTACCTCAAGGGCAAAGAGCAGCCGGTTGAAGGCGCAGTGTGTATCTATTGATCAGTGGACCTGCGAGGGCCTGAGATGCTATATTTTTAATAAGTCTTAGGTTCCCCCCAAGCTCCTCTTTCTTCTCAGTTACATAAGCTTTTTTTTTTTTTTAAGTGTTTATTTATTTATTTATGGCTGTGTTGGGTCTTCGTTTCTGTGCGAGGGCTTTCTCTAGTTGTGGCAAGCGGGGGCCACTCTTCATCGCGGTGCGCGGGCCTCTCACTATCGCGGCCTCTCTTGCTGCGGAGCACAGGCTCCAGACGCGCAGGCTCAGTAGTTGTGGCTCACGGGCCCAGCTGCTCCGCGGCACGTGGGATCTTCCCAGACCAGGGCTCGAACCCGTGTCCCCTGCATTGGCAGGCAGATTCTCAACCACTGCGCCACCAGGGAAGCCCTACATAAGCTTTGATCAGTAAAAATAAACGTTAAGATGATCTTCAAGGCTTAGAGATAAAAACCATGTACAGCATGTCTTATACTGTAGAAGTTTATTAAAATTGAAAGAAAATTTGAAAACAAAAAGCTTTATAGTAACATTCAATGAAACATAAGAAGCAGAGCCGTGGGAGTGTCCCCACCATGATTTACAGTGAAAGACTCCACAGAGTCCACGGGTCTCATCTCAGGACAGGGCACTGCTGACCTTCTGCAAAGCACAGCGTTGGGCCCTTTAGCCAGGTTCCAAAAGTTCAGACGTTTGCACCAAATGCAGGTTACTACCATAGCTTCCTATTTACACAATAGTTAAAAGTTACTCCTAGAATTTGCCTCAATTACTTAAAATAGATTCAGACTGACAAACAACTTGCCATTCCAGTGTGATAAGTACCATCTGACAGATGACTCTAGTTCCATCAGGAGAAAGTGCAGTCCATGCACGTGTGTGTCCCTGGGGCTTGTCTGGGTTTCCACCATCTTTTCGCCCACCAGGGGTGGGGAATCGCTGCTTCTCCAGGAACAGCTGCTTCTTGTGACTCCCCCTCCTCAAGTCCACAGTCACCTGCAGGGCACCTGGGGAGTCCTACATGGAGGGAATGAAAAGTGATTGAGGCAGCCAGATAAGACCAGAAGAATCTCTCAACTGAGCTCAGCCCACTTGCCAATCATGGCATCATGAGCTAAGTAGGTGGTGGTTGTATTAAACCATTCAGTTTTGGGGATGGGGTCTTACAGAGTCAACTGATAAACTTTTGAATGACCCAGAAAATGGCTCAGCATATATGGAAAACAGAATAAGGTAAATTCCTAATTAAATATCCTGGCTTTCTCCCCTGCACACACGTCTGCCTGGTATAAGCACACCACAGGCCACATAAAACTACCTTCCCCACCATTATGTTTACAGAAACCTCTCTTGTAGCCCATAAGGGAAACCCTGCCATTTCGACGTAAAAGCATCTCCCATTTCAGGTGCACCAGGCCCGCGCCCGACACACACGCCCCGCCGTGCACACATCATTCCGTCTCGGCTTCAGCACACACGTGTCTCCCAAATATTCTTATGCACAGTAATTACCATTTGTAAATACAGCACCAGGTCATTTCTTTATTTTCAGGAAATTATACGATAGAGCTCACAGAGTTAAAGTAGTTGCTCTGTTTCATTCTCCGGGTTCCCGTCCTCCGGGCCCTCATCGGCCCTTGCAGCAGTTCTTTCTTCCACCGAAACGCGAGCTGGCGGGTGTCCGGTGTATCGCGCAATAGCATTTATACTGGGCCCCGTTCTGGGAGCATTACGAGGTTTTCTGTCTGGCCTGGACGTAGGCTGTGGAGGGGAAGATATACTGCTCAGTTGGGAAGCGTGTCCCCTGTGAAAGCTGGGCCATGCACGTGCCCTGAGCAGCCGGCCAGGTGGCACCTTCCGCAGGCGGCGCTCTCGGAACCCGTGTTCCCTTCTGCCACTGCTGCCCGTGCCTCCTGGCTGGCAGGACAGGCTTGACTCCGAAAAGGCCAGATACTGGAGTGTCTGCCCCAAACGCGGATGCTGAGCGCCCCGGCCTGGGTCCGCCTTGCTCAAGAGGCACAGGGAGACCTGCAGCCTCGGGCCGTCTGATGAGAAGCTCAGCTCGCTGTGCACCGCACGCCCCCTGGGCACGGAAGGGCGGGGACGTGTGGCCAGAGGCCCTGGGCAGAAGGAACAGCGGGGTCAGGGCCATCGGCCCTGCATCCGGGGGCTCAGGAAGGGCTGGCGTGGTGCGGAGTCCCGTCAGAGGACACAAAGGATGAAAAGGGCAGGAGTAAGAGGCAGCAACCTCCGCTTCAAGCACCCCTGGGCTGCTTCCCCTGAGCTTTACCTCACTGGTCCTCAGCAGAGCCTCTGGGCCCCTCTGGGGTCTGCAGGGGACACGACTGAGTGTTAGGACGCCCGCCGGAAGGCACTCTGCCAGGGGGCGTGGAGCCGAGGAAGACGCTGGTGTTTGCTCGGTCCAGCTTCCTCCTAGCCCCGGGCTCGCTCCCGGGCAGGGCAGACAGCCCAGGAGCCCCGGGCACGCCCTCCGACCTGGGGCTCCTCCCCAAGGCCTGCTCCAGCTCCAACCACGCCTGCTGTCCCGAGAGCGTGGCAGGCACACTCAGTTCACTCTCTACCTGCCGCCCGGGTCCTCGTTCCCGGGAAACGACCCTCCCTCTCGGTCTACAGAGACGCCGAGGGGCGGTGTGCCAGTCAGTTAAGAAAGAGATGAGCATTTCCCCCGAGGCGTTCTCTTTGGTTGATGCTCAGATTTGTTTCTTGTTTCTAGGCCCTGACCCACTCCCCAGTACAGCTTGGTCCCCATTCCCTGGGCATGAGACCCCCGTGCCCCCCCCCCCCCCCAAGCCTGGCTCCAGGGCTTACCTGAGGCAAACTGAGCCAAGATGATGCAGGAGGCCAGGAGCAGAAAGCAGAGGCGCCTCATGGTGGGTCCTGGGTGGTGAGGAAGAAAGAGGGGGAGCTGGCGGCCGAGGCCCACGAGCTACCGGGGCTGGAGCGGCCTCTGTTTATAGGTCTCCAGGCGCTTGCACAAGAGGCACGTGGTCCAGAAACGTGATGATCCTAATTATAACAGGAAGATCCCTATCTGTCCGTGAGACCCATGCCAACGGAGCTGCCCCACTCCTGCCCCATGTCCCACACTGTTTACGTGGGAAGAGTCTCCCTCCCTGCTCCAAGGCTGCATGCTCTACGCACACACCTGACTGCAGAGGTTGTTCCAGACTGGACCCGTAACCTAGGCCTCAGCAAACTAGCCAGGACATTCCCTGGGTCAGAATGATTACTGGGCATGGGCCGCGGTGGAGACTTCCATTACCATGAAGTCCGTTGTGTTTGTTCAGTTGGTGGAGAAGGAAAAGCTCTTTTTCTCCGCAAGGCTACAAATAAAACCAATGTCGCCCGGGATTTTAGCTGCCATCTCGCTGTTGTAAGGAAGTGGGTCTGAGAATAAATCAGACCCTGGTGAAAATACACCAGGTTCTTGGCGACACTGGGTCTGCACTGGATCCAGACACCCTGGAGCCTGGCCTTCCTACTCTGGATCTTTCAGACAGCAGCCCTTGTTTGGTTAATCCAGTCTGAGCCGAGTTTCCGGTTGTTTGCAACTGCAGGTGTGTTGGCTGGCACAGTGCGTGATTTGGGGCTCCAGGCCAGGGGCGCCGTCTCCGTGCCCCGGTGCGGCCTGGACACGATGGGGGCACTGGGAGGGTTGTTGAGGCCCCTGGGGATAGAGCTTGCTTTTGTACTGATAGCTGTAGTAATACTTTCAACATTTGCAATGAGGCTGCTGTGTGTGTTCTAGATTCCCTTTGGAAATTGGGGGGACCCTGGAAATGCTTGGGGAAGGTATCCCAGCGCATATTCTCTTGCACACTTATGTGAGGTGCCTCTGTCTTTCAGATCTGGAGTATAAGCAGGTTTGTCATGTAACGGTGGTCTCTAGAAGAGTGGATGCATGCCTTCCTTGTACCATTTGCTCTGATAAGCCAGTCGGGACCAGATGGGATCCTTCTCAACCAGCATGCGAAGTCACTTCTTTCTGGGTTTGGAGGCTGTCTTCATCTCCTGATGGTGAGGTAATAACTCACCTCAAACTTGGTGGTTTAAAACCACAGGAATTTACTCTCTCAGAGTTCAGGAGGCCAGACATCTGCAATCAGTTTGGGGCTGAAATCGAGTTGTTGGCGGGGCCACGCTGCCCCCAGAGGCTCTAGGGGAGGATCTTTCTTCACCGCTTCCAGCTTCTGGAGGCCGCTGGCATCCGTCACGTGTGGCCGCGTCGCTCCCGTCCTGGCCTCCGTGGTCCCATCGCCCCTCCTCTCGCGTGGGTCTCATCTGCTGTGCCACGTTCTTATGCCAAATGCGCTGGCATTCAGGGCACAACCAGAGAGAATCCAGGATCATCTCCCCATCTCAAGATCCTTACCTGAATCACATCTGCGAAGACGCTTTTTCCAAATAAGGTCACACTCACGGGACCCAGAGGTTAGGACCTGGCACTGTGGGAGGCTCTTACTCAGCCTGCTCTACAGACTTTCAGATAATTGCCATTCTGTTGGCAAAGGAGTCCGGGAAGCAGGGCTTGGTGGTCACAGCGGTGCATCTGCCCCAGGCGGTGGCAGCAAAGTATCACCCACCAGAGCGGCAGCTACACCCAGACAAGCCTCTGGAGCTGCCTCTTGCCCCAGGCCGGGAAGGTGGGAGCTCTGGAGAATACAAACCCCCGGCGGGGACACGATGGCCTCTTGCTTGGTGACTCCAGGGAAAGGATCAGGAAGCAGAGGGTCCGCTTCGATTTTGAAGCTCAAACTGGGAGACTGGGCCCTGGTTTGAATGATCTGGTTCTCACTGGACTCTCCTTCCCAGGAGAACACATTTCTCAAGGCTGCACAAGTGATGGCTGGCAGAGGAGAATGTGACTGGTGTTTATCGTGGTATTCGAGCTGGCGGTCGGCTGTTCCCACAGTCAAATAGCCAGATAGATCTGTTAGTTCCAGAGAGCTGGAGGAAGGTGAGCTTTCTATTACTTTCATTGTTAAAAAGCCCCCGGGAACGCCAGGAGCTCTATTTTTTCCCCCTTTTACCATGTGTGAATGAAAGGTCTGTTTCTTGGGTGGGTGATGATTGTCACACGAGTTTTAAAGTGAAGTGAAGGGTGTTCTCAGTCCAGGCGCACAGAGGAGGATTATATCGTCAAGGGCAGAGCAAGGTCACCAAGAGCAAGGGCTGTGTTTGACACTCTTTACAAGCTCACGTTTCATGCAATGAAGCCGTGCCGCAGGTTTGCTGAGTGCAGTGACGGTCATCCTCACTTCTGGGGTTTCTGCCCCAAAGTCTTCCACCACAGCAAGAATGGGCCCACTTTTCCCCACTAAGAGGGGCAGCTCAAAGCTGCTGCAGCAGGCAAGGTGCCGGAGACACTTCCTTCCGGCGTGTCTGTGCGTCCTCACCTGGCTCAGGTGATGTATCTCGACGTGTGGGGAAGCAGGTACTCCTGGACCCGGAGAGGAACAAGTCACCTGTATGAGGGTGAAGCGTCACTGCAGGAGGGAGAAGTCTGGGCAGGTCTGGAATCTACTAGAAAGTCCTGTGGTGAGCATGTAGATTTGCAGATAATTTTACTCTAAGCAGCACAGCGTGTCTCTGAGCGGGTGCTAATGTCTACCCGAGGAGAGGCACACAGCAGGGCGTGGCTGCAGGTGGGCTGGGACGGCCCCCAGACCTGTTCCAAAGCTCGGAGCTCCCAGGCCTCCGCTCCCACGTCTGGCCAAAGCAGCTGGACGTTAGGTTTATATCACAGCGTGGTTTGGAAATTAAACCAGCAAATGTGAGGGGTGAAAATCCTTCATAAAGTGCTTCTATAGGAAAAAAAGGACTCAGGAAAATGGAATTCTGCAGCTGGAGGCCCACGGGTCCAGTCTAACAGGCTTTTCAACCTGCTTTAGAGGCCACAGACAGCAGGGTCCAGAAAATGGGCATAAGTGTCTGTCAACCTCTCACTTTAAGAGTCTGCAGGTGGCCTTGATCAAGGCCACACACAGGACCAGGCTGCAGGCTCACCGGAGAGGTCAGCGCTGAGTGTCCCCTGGGCCACAGAGCTCAGAGTCTAGCTGGTGACAAAGCCTGGTATTGGGAGGGAAAAATCACACACACGCGCACGCGCGCACACACACACACACTCACACTCACATACACGTGCACACACCCTGAGCTTAGATTTTTCTGTTTACAGTAGCAGGGCCGAGGCATCGCTCACGGGAATCTGTTTCAACCCAGCTGGGTTAGAGTTGGTCCACTTCCTTGGCCACCTCTCCACCTGGGGAGCTTTCAGGACTCAACCTTTAGGGCCAACTGGAAACTCTCTCCTTTGGGCTTGACCGTCTCAGTACCAGCAGAAGACCCAGGCAAGGGGGTTCCTCCCCGGGGCTCGGCTTTAGGGGGTCTCCTCTCTGGCCAGACCCATGTCCCTTCTCCCCTGTAAATCATCCTCTGGGTTCTGGTGACCCCAGAATTACTGACTGCCAACAGGAGAGCACGCCGCCTCCTGGTGGGAGCGCAGGAGACCCCCGGGGTGAGGGGTGGTCTGGAGTGTAGGAAGAAAGGGAGGGGCTGCCGGCCAAGGCCCCCGGCTCATCCTGAGGGCTTTCAGGAGTCCCAGGATCCTGGTTTCACCTGGCCGTCCAGGTTGCTGTGGATGTGTATTTGTCCCGTGGGAGGGGTAGGGGAGAGGAGGATAGGACACAGCTTATTCAGCAGTCTGATTTATAAACGTTAACTGTTAGTCACTTGTCACATGAGCCTCTGTGTGGGCTCTTCCCAGAGCCCAGGAATATTTGGGCGGCTCTGGGTTGCCTCCAGGGAAAGTGACGCACCTCCAGCCGGGGCAGGGCTAGGCTTCCCGCCCGCATCATGCTGGGATGCAGCTGTCGTAAAATCATGGGCGTTTCGTGAGGCTCTGACCCTCAGGGCCCTCGTTGCTTCTCCTACAGCATCTCGCTGCTTCTCTCTGCGGCCAGCTGCCAAGGGCCGGAGAAGGACGTGTTTCTGACTGCCCCCATGCAGTGCCACTGCGTTTCTCATGGTTCATCTAATCTCTGGACTCGACGCAGATAGCCAGAGAGGCAGGGCACCTGCACCCAAAGCAGCTCCAGCCCTCAGCTCTCGTTCCAGGGCAACGGCCCCTGTGGGGAGACCACGAGGGGGGCCTACGGAACTCCGTCCGTCCATCGGCAAACGAGCCGCATGGCCACCCCCATCGAGAGACTGGAGCCGGAGGACGCCGGCAAGACCTTCCTGGCTGCAGAACTGCCGTCCCAGCAAGTGTGCGTACTTTATGTGGTCTTCAGGCAAAGCTATTCAGACTCGACTGCTGGGAATCCATCAAGTCCCTCAGTGGTCTGAAAAGTGTCTTCCTCAAGGTCCTGAACTAGACGCAGCAGGCAGTTGGTTTTGGAAAATTAGAAGACGGAGACTCGATCGTTCAGAGCTTTGCCTTTCAGCTTCCTGAGAAAGCCCTAGAGCCAAAGGATGCTGTTGGCAGGTGGCACCCGCGTTATACTCATTTGTCTCTAGATGGCGCCAGAGAAGGGAAAGCCTGGGCCCACTTTCCCTTGGGACCAGGTGGAAATGGACTCAGCCTCTGCAAAGAGCCTGGACAGACGGACCCGTGAGCCAGTGAAACGCAGGTGCTCGCTCGGAACGGCAGAGTCAGTAACAGGCAGAATTTCAGACCGGTGGCTCCTCCTTTAAAAACGTGCCATAAAAAAGAATTGCGAGCGGGCCGTCACTGCCAACACTGACATAGGAAGGGCTTGGTGGGCGGTGTGGACGCAGAGCCATGGAGAGGGACAGCCACCGAGGGCAGTTCAGAAACCCCCGGCTCCTTGCAGAGCATTCAGCTTCTGCTTCTTTTCTTGGTCCAGTGGTAGGTACCAGGGCTGTTCACTGGCAAGTGTAGAGAGGGCGAGAGGACCCTGAGAGATTCATACCAAAACACACAGGGACAATTTGATCCTGTAGAGCAGGTTCAAGTGCAAATATTATAAGAGCCTAAGTCAAAGCGGCCATTCCGATGACAGCAGGTGAGGTCAGTGCCGCCACGTGCGGGCGTGCACTCGCTCACGTGAAATGCAAGCACACCCGGACCTGGACCTGGACCCGGATCCGGACCTGGGAGGGTGAAGCAGGATGGCTCCTGAGGGACAGGGCTTGTAGGAGTGTAAGTGACCCCGTAGATTAAGGGACTTGGAAAGTCCTCTGTGACTGTGTCCTTTGTTAGGGCAAATGGCCAGTCAGGATGTTGCTTATAAAAAAAGAGAAAAGAATAATCATTGCAACAAGACTAAAACTCATGCCTTTTCTCTCTCTCCCCCCGCTTTTCCTTTATTTCTCTCTTTTTCTTTCTCCCTTCCTTTCTCTTTCTTTCTTGCTTTCTTCCTTTCTTTCTCTCTCTTTCTTTCCCTTCCTTCCTTCCCTCCCTCTCTCCCTCTCTCTTTCCCTCCCTCCCTCCCTCTCTCCTCTCTTTCTTTCCTTCCTCCCTCCCCTCCTTCCTTCTTTCTTTCCAAGGAGGCACGGCTGGGAGGCGGCGGTGAAGGGGTTTAGCCCAGGTGCCCTCCCCGTTCTGCACCGTGAATGGTTTCTGAGGTCTTTCTCAGCGTGAACTGTAATGGCTTTCTGTAGCTCTGAGATCTTCCGAGTCTCTGATTGCACACGTATTCTGATTCAGCCCTGAGTCAGCCTGTGCCACAGAGGGAAGCTCTTCAACCCACAGAAGCGGAAGAACCAGCTTGTTAGTGACAGGAGGAGCCGTGTGAAGCTGGGCTGGCCAGGCTCCTTATCACTGACCTGCTGGACGAGGGGATGACACATCTCCCTCCAGCGGCTACACCTGCAAGAATAAGGCCGAGCACAGGGAAGAGAGCTGCATCACCGAGTCCCTGTTGTCACTGTGTGTCAGGGGTTGGGCTACACCAGTGCTACACCAGTGCTACACGTGAGTTAGCCCGTCGAGTCCTCACATCAGCCCTGGGGGTAAATCTATCCCGGTCCTTTTTATATTCTCGAGAAAGCCAAGCATCAGTGACGTTGCTCGTCCAGAGACCCAGGTCTCTGTGACTTGGAAATCAGCGTGTGGTTCTAACACCACCTGGATTTCCGTGTGAACTACTTTGGTGGTGGGTCCTGGATGCCGGGGCCAGTCGTTCCCCAGCACGTCTAAGGGAGATGGACTCACCAGCCGCAGAGTGTAAGGAGACGGGAAAAGAAACCCACCTGGGCACAGAGGGCAAATGGATCCCAAACTCCGGGTAAGGCAGAGGCAGGAACGGTTCGGGGGTGAATGGTGAATGTGGTGGTGCGGTGGCCACTGCATGATTGCTGCCCCGGGAGGGATCACCAATGTCCTGGGTGACAGGGAGTCTCTAACCACACTGTACCCCAGTTTCCAGAGTCACTGGGCCGGTGCTAAAGCCCCAAAGTCCACATTCTGCTCTGCACCAGCTTTGGTGATGCAGGCGTGGGACCGGGCAGCTGCCCCTCTCACCACCCACGGGGCCAGCAGGGGAGCCCTCAGGGCTGGAGGGGAGGCACTCGCTCTGCTTCCAGGGCGCACATGTCTGACCCGACGGCCCTTTCTCTGACAAGTGACAAGAACACAACATCTCCGGTGGACCCCACGGGTAGCTCCTGTCGCTCCCACAGCCACCCTGTCGTGGTCTGTTCAGCTGCCCCCAGGACCAGGGAGTGATGGGCGAACCCGGGAGGGAGGCTGACAGTGAGGGGGCCACTTGCCAGCCCTGTGGTGGATCTCTGGTCCCATCCGGTCCCATCCGCAGCTGGTGAGCTCTGGACGGGACCACAGCGCTCTGCCTCTCGAGGAGAGCCTGTCTCCTGTCCTGTCCTGGAATCTCCTCCTCTTCTCTGAGTTCCTGTACACAGTGACCACTGCAGGGGCCCCCAAGTCTGTTTGCTTGTCAATAAGGGAATTCACACCGATGAATCAGGTCCCTGGGATGTTCAGAGAGGGAAGATCAGGAGGTCTAGTATGTCCAAAGGCAGGTGTGAGCTCAAAGAGACTCTGCTAATGAATGATTGAGGTCTGCGCTCGGTTGGTTGAAACAAGCCACACTGTTCATCGGTCAGAAGAGTCTGCATTTAGGTGCATGAGGTGCTGTCGCACTGGGTCACTCCCGGTTCTTAGTCACTGACCAGTTCTGGTTGGTTAGAAATAGCTGGATTGCAATCAGCCTTCAGGTTGGGTGTGCTCCAGGCAAGGGCTGCTCTAGATGAAAACATTTCCCTTTACCTCCCTCAAGCATCTGCAGAACTCAGCAGCCTTTCCTTAGACAGATCACCTCTGAGCCCAGCATCTCCTAGAGTTACTCCAAGAAACCTCCTTTCTGGATCTTAAAGGACCCCTCCCTTCTCTCCCTTAGGAGGGGGGTTATGTTGCTCCTTAACCTAAGGAGAGGGAGAGGATGTACATCTGCCCCCAGGATGATTGGGGGGGAACGCAACGCTCTGTACTCACTGAGGAGGGGTAGGATGGTGGTTCTGATGAGGCCACGGGGGTGGGGCAGGTGGGCTGCGGACCTAAACTGTACCCAGGAGTCAGAATGGCACATATGCTGTGAGTGCGATTCTGAAAAGAAGTACACGGGCCATCAGGACTGGAGAAGTATGAGGGGAAGACAGGTCACCAGCAGATTTGATTGGAAGAGTGGTATTTTAAGCAATTTTTTGTCTCATTACTGTTTTGTAATGTGTTTGATTGTGACAGGAAAATATTTTTCTACTTATGTTTGTGAATTTTCAGGGTTTGGTTGGGGTAATGGTACGAGAACTTTGTCAGTGGAGAGCGCGCTCTCTCAGACCTGCCCGAGTAGGACGGTCGTGCACCCCACCGAAAGGGGACCTAATTCCCATCAAGACCTGTGGTTGTCCAAGCTTTGGGACTTACAGTAATAAAGACCTTAGGTGGCTTTTGTCTGTAAGTTGTGTTTAGCGCCTGTGATCTATCAGAGGAAATAAAAGCTGGGGAGTTAGGTATTTCTCCTAAGCCTTCATAATACTATGATTTTACAAATTATTATTTTTCAGTATTTTTGGATACTTCTATATTTTGGGAGCAAAGTAGTCATCGAAAAAGCATATATATATATATATATATATAAATTCCCTATATATATGTAAATTTATATACATATGTAATAATATATATATATTTATTAGAAACACCCATTTCCATAGTAGTTCTCAGTCTAAACATTGGACAGAATCAGCATAGTCTCCTACACCAGAGGTTGGAAAACTATGGCCCTTGGACCGAATCTGCCATGCTGTCTGTTTTTGTAAATAAAGTTTTATTGAAACACAGCCACACCCATTTGTTTTTGTATTATCCATGGCTTCTTTCTCTTTACAGTGGCAGAGTTCTGTGGTGACAGTTACCACATGACTGGCAAAATTGAAGATATTTATTATCTGTCCCTTTAGAGAAAATGTTTGCAGACCCATGTGCTAAACCACTGACATCATGATCTAATCCTACATGGTACAACCGGTGAGTCATTGAATAGAAGTGTCATCAGGGTCCACTGATGCAGAAGGGCTGGGACTTACGTTTGTGGAAACATTCTTTAAAAGAGCTGCAGTGGGAGGGCTGTGCCCACTGACAGTCCAGTTCACCAGAGTTCTAATTCCCTGCAAGTTCCAGCAAAAGAAATTCTTACTAAGACAAAGCGTATTTTCCCCCCATTATATTCCATTATACCTCCACTCTCATCCTTTCTTTTCACTTAACAAACTAAATTTAAAAACCAACAATAACCATTTTGATGACTTTCAAACCAAGGCTTCAAGAGAGAAAAACGGTGCTGGCCAAAATGGGAGAGGGGCAGTTATAATGATAAACCGTGACATTTCCTTCCTCCCCACTCTTTCTTCCCTCTCTCCCTCCCTTCCTCCCTTCCTCCCTCCCTTCCTTCCTTCCTCCCTCCCTCCCTCCCCCTTTCTTTCTTTCTTTCTTTCTTTCTTTCTTTCTTTCTTTCTTTCTTTCTTTCTTTCTTTCTTTCTTTCTTTCTTTCTTTTCTTTCTTTCTTTCTTTTTCTTTCTTTCTTTTTCTTTCTTTCTTTCTTTCTTGCTTTCTTTCTTTCTTCCTTCCTTCCTTCCTTTCTTCCTTCCTTCCTTCCTTCCTTCCTTCCTTCCTTCCTTCCTTCCTTCCTTCCTTTCTTTCTCTCTCTCTTTCTTCTTCCTTTCTTTTTTAAATTCTCACTTATGACATATCAAATATACACAAATATATAATGAATCCCAATATTCTTATTTCCTAGCTTCAGTATTTCTCAGCATTTTACAGATCCTTTTTCAGGTCCGTACTTTTCATTTCTTTATTTCTTTATTTCATTTCTTTTTGCTGGAGTGTTTTAAAGCAAATCCAAGATATCATGTCATTTCACCTATCAATCCTTCAGTCAGCATCTTTAACTGATGAGGCCCTTTCTCTTCCAACATAACTGCCACATTGCTGCCACCCCTAATCAAATCAATAAGAAGCCTTTGATATTACCCAGGCCATATTCAGATTTACCTGACCAGCTCAGAAATGTTTTCTTGCAATTGGTCTGTTCAATACAGAATCCAAACAAGGCCCACCCATTGGTTGCTTCACCTCTTTCCTCTCTTTTTCTGTAATAGTAATTCTTATTTTTCCTCATGCCTTTGAGTTTGTTGGAGAAACTAGGTCGTTTTTCCTATATAACATCTCATGCTCTGGGTTTGACTGATTGCTTCCTTGAGCGGTTGTTTTACTTGTTTCTCTAACTTTTGTAGTTCCTGTGAATTGTCAGTTACGTGTGGCAAGTCGATTAGTTTCAGGTTCAGCTGCTTGAGAAATAAAATATTGCCTGCAGTCATCAGAGACTGCAGCCACCCCTGACGGTGAGCCCTGAGAAAACTCAGGATGAGAAAACATAGGGTACTGGCCCCAGACAGCTGAGGTGCATAGCAAAGGAACGATTTCAGGGAGCCCAGACTCTTGCATCTTCCCATACATAGAAAAGCACTAAATTCCTTAACTTGAGATGTCTAGTTTCCTTTTATTATCAGTAGCTTTTTGTTCTGATTACCTGGTCCTATAAAAACTCCTATATATCCTGGCATGTATCCTGGGTTCCCCATTTCCTCTT
Organism: Eschrichtius robustus; assembly: GCF_028021215.1. Taxonomy (NCBI): domain Eukaryota; kingdom Metazoa; phylum Chordata; class Mammalia; order Artiodactyla; family Eschrichtiidae; genus Eschrichtius; species Eschrichtius robustus. The sequence continues at coordinate 6,211,999 of NC_090844.1, forward strand.
TGCAACAGCTTTCTCAACGTTTATCTGAGAGGCTGTCTCCCGGGCTTGAAGTCCTAAGAATGTCTGCCGAATAAAACATTAACACTCAACTTTTAGGTTGTGCATTTTTTTTCATACTTTTGGCCAGAATATTTCATAGGTGGTGGTGTGTGCCTCCTTTACATCACAACAGGAGGCCCATGAACCTCTGGTCCTGCCACTTTCAGTGAGGACCAGGTGAGTCATTGAGTTTAGTTGGTGTTAGCCTTAACCCTCTATTATCAAATTCCCCACCAAGCTTTCCAACAAATGGTTTTAAAGCCATCCATTGACAGTTGTTTTAGATCTATGATTTCATTCAGGGGTGCAAAACAGTGATTTTCCAATTCTACCATCCTGTCGACTTAAAAAAAATATGCACAACCTAAAAGTTGACAGCTGTGTTTTATTTGGCAGAAATTTTTAGGACTTCAAGCCCGGGAAGGAACATCTCAAGTAACCCTGAGAGAACTGCTCAGAGGAGGCGAGGGCGGGGAGCCAGGTTATATAGGAGTTTTGCAACGAAAGGCAGGTAGTCTGAATGTCAAAGAATTATCGTTAATTAAGGAAAACCAGATATCTCAAGTTAAGGAATTTAGCGCTTTTCTATGTATGGGAAGATACAAGAGTCTGGGCTCGCTGAAATCATTCCTTTGATATGCACCTCAGCTATCTGGGGCCAGTATCCTGTGTTTTTACATCCTGAGTTTCCTCAGGGCTCATGGTAGGGGGTGGCAGCAGTCTGATGGCTGCTAGATGGCAGGCATTCTTTCCTTCCTGAGTTTCCTCCAGGCTCACGTTGGAAGGCTGCAATATCTGATGACTGTGACATCCTTTGTTTACTGATACGGCAGGCAATATTCCATTGCTCAATCCCTTCTTCATTTATTAGCTGCAAATTTTCTATAAATAAGATATTTCCTTCATATAATGCTTGCTTATCCTAAAATACAGTTTGTACTGGAAGGGCAGAGTAAATGCTTGATCTTTTCTCCTATGTACCAATTTCCAGAGTGATAAGTTGGCACCTTAACAAACTCCAGTTATAAATAATACTGTTTCTTAAGTATCATTCTGACCTCATGTATTTGATGTGTTTAAAATATAATTTAATATTATACTTTTATATATTTAATGTGCTTATATATTTTAAATACTTAATCAATTGTAGTCACGATTCTCTGCTGTGATGAAAAATGTTCCATCCTTGCCCAGCGAGTCCCCGTCAATTTGGAGCCAGTGTTCTACAGACGTGACCCATCAGCCTTTGGTAGCTTCCCTACTTTCTAGCACAACGACATACCCCTGGCTCATCTTGTACATCTTATGCTCCAGACCTGGACTCTTCTGTTTCTGTAAGACATCCCGGTTCTTTCTCGTGGGAAAGAGTAGTGACCCGTGGCCTGTGTGCTAGGGGTGCTCATTGTTACTGCACTTTTAGGTGCAGGGGCTGAGAAACACACACTTGTGTTAAGAGGGAAAAAAGCCAGGGTTTTATAGTGATAATCCCAATTCAAATTTAAGGCTATGGGATTTTAGTATAACCTTTTAACTTTACATGAATCTTCTCTTACATTGAAAATCTTGGTTCTGATGATTTTTTTCATCCCCCCCAACTTTCATTTTGAAAAGCTTCAGACGGACACATACAGGCAAGCATAGTACAGAGCGTACCTGTACACCCTCCCTCTGGATCCACCAGTTGTAATCGCTTTGCAACTTTTATTGGCTTTGAGCTATTACAGAGGAAGTTGCCAGCGTCGTGACATTTCAGCCCTAAATACTTCAGCACATACCTCCTAGGAGCAGGCCATTCTTCCACAGAATGCCAATGCGGGAAACCAACACTGATGCAGTTCTTGTAGAAGTTGCTCTGAGGAGGGGCGCGGGTTCACACGGCTTTGGTTTTTCCATTGGACAACAATAATGTCTTACATCTTCAAAATATACATTCGACACTCTGCATACATTTTACAAAACTTGTACGTGTATTTTATGAAAACTAAATTCTTGAAAAGTATTTATAACAGGAAGCAGCTACCTTTCACCTTTTTTCACGTTCAGCTCTGCTCCTTTTCTGAATGACATGCTCGCACCTCTTGTTTTCACTTATTAACTTTAAACACCGTCTGTTATCCCATAAACCACGAGGATTTAGTTGATACTACCCAACCCCCTCCCCTTCTTATGTCCAAATAAGAGGGCATGTTATTATTTCTAGTTATTTTATTGGTTTAGTTTAGGCCTTTATATAATATACTCATTGTCATAGTCTGGGTTGCTATAGCAAGATACCGTAGGCTGGGTGACTTAGACAAGAAACATTTATTTCTCACAGTTCCGGAGGCTGGAAGTTGGAGATCAGGGTGCCAGCATGGTTAGGTTCTTGCGAGAGCTGCTTCCTGGCTTGTAGGCAGCTGCCTTCTTGCTGTTCCCTTCGATGGCAGAGAGAAAGACCATCTCTCCTGCCCCTTCTTATGAGAATTCCATTCATGAGGCTCCACCTCGTGATCTAATCACTTCTTAAAGGCCTCACCTCCAAGTTCTATCACCTTGGAGATTAGGCTTCCACGTGTAAATTTGGGGAGGACATGGCACTTCTACATCTATTTCTCATGCAACAACTTTAGACGATGTCCCTGATTACCCACCATGTACAACAAGACGCCTCTCCCTCTGTCTCTCCTTCCCCATCTACCTTCCAACTGCTCTCAGTTATCCATTGATGCGGCCACATCAGTAACAATTGTATTCTAATCTGTAACCTTAAAGAAATCTTCGGTGCATCGTCCATAGTTGATTCTAAGGGTTGACAAGTAAGAAATAATTTTATATTTGGACCACAGTTATGTCACGGAGATGCTTTCCAGAGGCTATTAAACATTGTGTGTGTGTGTGTGTGTGTGTGTGTGTGTGTGTATTACATTACTATCTTGTGAAATTTACTCAGCTGTTTAGCCTACAGTCCAATACATGGGGTCCCTTCCACCCACAGAAATCCATCCTACAGCTCAAATCTCCTTTTTCAGGTTGTTCTGCTTGGTCCTTAGGTCCGTGGAGTTATCAACTGGGGATTTCACTTTTCATCAGTCTTGGGTTAGAGGCTGTGTGTGGAGCCATGTCTAATAGTTAGGGCCACTTTGGCTACAATAACAAATAAACTTTCTAAGTTTAGTGACTTAACACCCTAGAAGTTCTTTTCTAGCTCATGTGAGAACATACCCTGGATATTCCTGCTCAGGAGGTGACTTTCTCCACGTCACCATTTAGGACTTACTTTGTCCTTCTGGTGGCTCCACCAGCTCCAGTGGTCTCTGGGAACTTGGGGAACTTAGGGGACCTTCATCTAAATGTCAAATTTTCTTTTTTTTTATTAACCATTTTGGATGGAAATGTTTCTTAAAGGCATCACAACCTTTCTCTGCTTTATTAAATATTGCACTGAACGAAAAAATTTTATTTTGTCAACAATCCATAAGTGGCTGTCTTCTTTGCATTCTCTGAGGTTTCCCCGGGACATTTTATTAGCACTGTATGACTACAATATCTCCTTTCATCCATTTGATGATACTAATAACAATTTTTACAAGTTCTCTTTTGTTCCCAGGACTAACAGTACTTTCTCAGAGGCAATTTGTATTTGTTTAATGTGGCTTTCTCCACCATGCCTTTGGTTGACCTCACATGTCTTCTTTTTCTTGGTTGTGTGTTCCCAGTTAAGGACAAAGATCTGAGATGTGTTCTAGGTAGGAAGAGTGCGTTTCCCAAGCTATTCTGTTGGAAGACCTGTTTCCTCATAAGCTTTTTCTTTGACAGGCAAAACCACGTGGGAACCTTGACATGGTTAGGTCATGCTGATAAGAGATCTTTGTTTTCAGGTACAAATATGGGATGTCCGCCCAGCAGAATGACTGCCTCTAAGGTGCCATTAAAGATGCCTTGATTGTTGATTTTCTGTGCCAACTGGGCTGGAACACGGTGCCCAGATATTTGGTTGAACATTAATTGGGGTGTTTCCGTGAAGGTGATTTCGGGGTAAGGTTAACATTTGTTTTGTGTTCTTTTATGAGATGGTCAGTCAGGTGAGGCCACAAGAGGAGCCAGAGGAGAGGCTCAGGAAAATAAAGTTTATTATCCTCACAGGTCCTAGAGCTGGGAGGCAGGGCACACTTCACAGGGCCACATGGGGAAACAGCAGTGTGGGCGGGAGACAGAATCCAGAACCTTTATTAGGGTTTCCATGGGAAAACAAGGCAGGATAGGGAATTAGCTGAGGCTCGGCTAGTGTGAATACTTTTGGTGAGCTTTAAGTCACAGGCAACTAGCTTTCTCTAGTTGCCCTGGCATGATGGAGGCAGAGGAATGTCATCTCCTGTAAAGTGGGAGCCACATAGAGGAGGCCTGGCTCTGGACTGCGTAGCTGGCATAGCAAACACATGCTCCCAGCTGGACCCTTTGCTCTTAAGCATTCACTAGCACCAGGAAGAGCAGTTTCTTCCCAGCCAGAAGGGTGTTTTTTCGTTTTGGGTTTTTCGTTTGTTTGTTTGTTGCTTTTTTAGAAAGATACCAAACCATCACAATATACAGAAAATAAAATATATACACCACAACGTTGAAATCAGGGGACTCTTGAGTACAGCAGACTGCACTCCATAATGTGGGTGGGCCTCGTCTGATTAGTTGAAGGCCTTAATAAAAGAAAGACCAACCTCCCCCAGGAAGAAAGGAGTTCTTCCAGCAGACTGCCTTTGGACTCAAGCTGCAACTCTTTTCTGTATCTCTAGCCTGTCGGCCTCCCCATTAGATTCTGGACTCACTAAGTCTCCACAATCCTATGAGTCAATTCCTTAAACTAAATCTTCTTCTGTATATACACACACATCCTGTTGGCTCTGCTTCTGCAGAGAACCCTGACTAACACAGATGCCTTTACTCTGCAGACTAACATGTATATGAGTAGCTCGAGTTCTCCCCTTGTTCATCCTTTTCTATTGGAGAAATTTCCCCCTTTTGGGGAAACTTGTGACGAAACCTTGAATGGCTGAGACTTGCTAGTGCCCATGAAAACAAGAACGCTTGGAATGCCATGGCAGGTCTCTCTACTTGATGGGGTGACATGCCTTATAGGCCCACAAGCCAGGGAAGCCAGGATGCCACATAGTTCCCAATGTGAGGCCATACGAATTCACTGTCAAACGCTGAAGCAAAGCGAGGGTGCACTTTGCCTTGTGCATGACACCGCCTGCCTGTGAAGCACCTCAGTGACTGAGGTGGGGGTTGGCAGGATGACTCTGCAGCTCCCATGCCTGTCTGTACAGGTAGATAGTGTGCCTTAGTGGTGATTGTGCGTTGCATCCTTTCCCAGAGATCTGGGCTGCAATGTCCAGCTTTGCTGACACAACTGCAGTGGTGGTAGAGGTCCTCACTAATCAATTTATGTTGGCATTCAAGTAGCTCTTGACCAAAGTACCCAGCGTATCGCTCATGATAGGAAAGAGCAGACTCACTCACTGATGTAAAGTAGGCTTCCATCCACCCTAGCACCCCAAAAGGCAACAGTAATGAAGAGGGGAGGGCGCCCTTAAAACAGCATCCAGCATCCAATGCCGATCTCCTCCAGTGGACACTTTTCCCACTCAGAGTTGTCAGCGTGTTTAATGACTATGAAGGTACGTGATTCAGCAATTCCTTAATGACAGCCACAGTAATAAAGGGTTGGATCTGGGTCTGTATGTACGGCTTACTCAAATCCACACTTTCTCTTCATCTAGACAGATGCTATAATAAGAACCATGAAACTGGGCCTTTCAGTCATTCGGGGGTGAAGTGCCGTGTAGACAACCCCACGTACCGCCCCCCTTAACTTCAAAGCCATCTTCCCTCCAGGCTGGTTCAGGCAATATCTTTTGCGTTCCAGTTTCACCAAAGGAGGGTGACACTGGGCACACAGGTGTAGGTGAATGCAAAAGCTCCCAGGAGGTTTGGGTGGAGGAGAGAAGGCAGAGAGGAGATGGGACATCTCCTTTAAAACTTGCTACCCCCTGAGGAATGTAAGTCCCGGGGCCAAATGCTGTTGGGCTGGGAAGGGCTGCAAGAACCCTGCTAGTCTTTCTGGTCTGAGCCTGTAGTCTCTGGTGACAGGGCTATAGATGTGATGCCACCACCTTCCCGAGATGGTCAGTGCCCTCTTTGTGGCTGGGGATGAGTGGAATATTGCCAGCCGTATCAGTAAACGAAGGATGTCACAGTCATCAGCGATTGCAGCCACAGCCGGTGGTGAGCCCTGAGGGAACTCAGGAAGGAAAGAATGCCTGCCATCTGGCCGCCATCAGACTGCAGCCATTCCCTACCATGAGCCCTGAGGACACTCAGGATGGGAACACACAGGATACTGGCCCCAGAGAGCTGAAGGAGTGATTTCAGCGAGCCCAGACTCTTGCATCTTCCCATACATAGAAAAGCGCCAAGTTAAATTCCTTAACTTGGGATATCTGGTTTTCTTCAATGAACAATAATCTTTTGACGTTCCTGACTACCTCTCCTTTGTTGCAAAACTTCTGTATAACCTGGCTCCCACCTCGCTTCCTGGAAGAAGTTCTCTCAGGGTTACTTCAGATGCTGCCTCCCAGGCTTGAAGTCCTAAACTTTCCCGCCAAATAAAACGTAACTCTCAACTTTTAGGTTGTGAATATTTTTTTTAAGTCAACAGATTATTTCTTAGCTTTTCAGGAGAAGGGGGAGGCCTGGACGCACTGTAATGAACACTTGCCGTGTTCATGTTACAGAGAACGCCCGAGTAGCGGTAAATGTCCACAGCATAATGGCATCTCCTCTGCCTTTCCCTCACAAAAGAGGGGTGTGGCATCTAAATTCATCACTGGGGGATGGGGGCAAAATTTTTTTTTTTTTGGGCTGGGCCGCATGGCTTGCAGTATCAGAGTTCCTTGACCAGGGATTGAACCTGGGCCCGGGGCAGTGAAAGCCAGGAGTCCTAACCACTGGACCACCAGGGAATTCCCCCAAAGTTTTTATAATGTTTGATTTTTATTTGTGCTTGTAATTTATCGAAGTGGAATGTGGAATTGCTGTTGCCTGATGAAGGAGAGGACAGAAGTCCATGTATCGTCAGGAGTTGTAAGAAATTTATTGGAAAAAAGGGAAGGCAACGCCCTCTTCCCCATCAGTGGGTGTCTACAGGCCTAATGGTGCAGACATGATGAAAGGCAGGGACAGTGGTCGTAGAGGATGCTTTTCTAAGTGACATGTAAATAGACCACGTGATTGTGCTGGAGTGAAGAATGGTCACCCGGGAACCCTACTATTAGGCCTGCAGAGTGAAATAGGAATAGCTTTATGGTCCTAGCGAAGGTCCTCAGATGCTGAGGTTAACCAACCCACAACCCACTGCCCCCGGCCCAGGGAGGAGAAAGGGCAGCGGTTCTGGCCTCTGCAGATGGGCAGGCAGCTGAGACCGCTGAATCAGGGGTGAACTTCCGCTGGGACAGAGGGAGGCCTGAAGCTGTGTCATCTCGTCATCAGGTGTCCTTAGTCTCATGTGGACCCCCTGCATCCCTCATGTGTAGATCTGGTGATGAAACAAAGTGGCAGTGAGACAGCTGACAACCTGGTCGGCATCCCCCAGTCCCATCCTGGACAGGCTTTGCGGCCCAGCCTGTCTGCCCTTCTGACCTTCATACTTTCTGAACCTCTTCTAAAAGGAGACACAAGACTCATTTTGGTCTGAAGGACGTATGCCTCAAAAAAACCTTCTTTTATTCAAATAACAGTTACAAATACTTCACTTGACTTCTGGGTCCCCTCTGCCCATGCTCCAGCTCAGAGTCAACGGATGCAGCACTTGGCTTTTCCGCTGTAACAGGTGCCTTCAATCCTGTTGAAGAGGGGGCAGGGGGAGAAGTTGCAGGTCCCCCCTTTCTTGACACATTTGTAGTGGTCGGACCTCTGGCCGAGACCCGTAAGCAGATTAACACCTATGAGAAGGGAAAGAGAGCACTTCAGACTCCGGGCTTGCAGCCACAGGGACTTCAGAACACTCGGTGAAAGCAGAACAGACCACCCTTTGCAAAGCACGTCACAGGGGTTTCCCTTCCAAGAGCTTTGCACTCAGTTTACCTGTGAGGCTGCTCATGAAATAAGGCATCTAAAGAGACCCCTCCATCCGAGGTCTATGCCAGCTGTGGCCAAACAAAAGCCAGGGATGAACAGCAGGGTTCTGAGTGGGCTTTCTCCTGCCCAGGGAGCTTTGGTGTACAGGGAATTCACGTTAGTCCCCAAATAGGTATTCGACCACTTTGTACTGTTGCCATCCTCTGTTTCAGAAATGCAGAAGCATCTTTCTAATTCCAGGAGCATTCCCGAACTTTCCTTTTACTCCTGTGCTGTTTAGTTACATCATTCCCTCCAGCTTGAATCCCTGCCCACCCCCACCCCCACCTCCCCATCACCATGTCTGCTGCAATCTGTGATCCTTTAATGTCAGGTTAAAATTATAGCTACTCTAGGGCTTCCCTGGTGGCGCGGTGGTTGAGAATCTGCCTGCCAATGCAGGGGACACGGGTTCGAGCCCTGGTCTGGGAAGATCCCACATGCCGCGGAGCAACTGGGCCCGTGAGCCACAACTACTGAGCCTGCGCGTCTGGAGCCTGTGCTCCGCAACAAGAGAGGCCGCGACAGTGAGAGGCCCGCGCACCGCGATGAAGAGTGGCCCCCGCTCGCCGCAACTGGAGAAAGCCCTCGCACAGAAACGAAGACCCAACACAGCCAAAAATAAATAAAGTAATAAATAAATTAAAAAAAAAAAAAGATTGAGCCCTTAAGAAGTAAGACAGGTGTAGCGGAAGAAAAAATTTTAAAAAAAAATTATAGCTACTCTATAAAGCTTTCATCATTTTCCCAGTTGGAATTTATTTTGTCTTCCTCCCCGTCACAGAATCTCATAATTTGAAGACCTCTAGACTCGTCTTCCTCTGTATCCAACAGAAAAAGCTGCCCTCTGATACCCCTGGCAAGCGGCTATGTAGCCATTGTTTTGTGTCTCTCTGTTGGCAGGTGTTATGGCCTGAAACCCCCCCCAATGTCCCTGCCCCCCCAAATCATAGTTGAAGCCCTAAGCCCCTGAGGACCTCAGAATGTGACTGTATTTGGAGATGGGGCCTTTAAAGAGCTGATTGCGGTTAAATGAGGTATATGGGTGATCACTAATCAAAAGTGTCCTTATAAGAAGAGGAAATTTGGACACACAAAGGGACACGAGTGATGTGTGAGCACAAAAGGAAAGGCCATGTGAGGACAGAAGGCGGCCCTCTGTCAGCCGAGGAGAGAGGCGTCGGGAGAAACCAAACCAACACCTTGATCTTGAACTTCTACCATCCAGAACTATGAGAAAAAAGCGTCTGTTGTTTAAGCCGTCCACACTAGAGCAGACCTAGGTGACCAATGCAGCAGGCCATTGTCACCCTAGGAGACAGGCATTGTAATCTCTGCCTGCTGGACACTTGGTGTTCATACTGATGGAAATTGTCCTCTCAGTAACTTCCAGCTAGTGGTGTTTTCCTGCTTTATACAGGCAAGTCTAATCACTCTTTCAGAAGGCTGTCCCATTTTCAGTCATTCTACTGCCTTAAAAGTCTTCTTTTTCTCATTTTTCTCAGTGTCTAGTTTCCAGACACTTCACAACCCTGTTCATCCTCCTCTGGATGTGTTCAGTTCATGGATAGACTTCCTTAAGTTTGAGGCCCGGAATAAACACAAAATACCTTAGATGTGTCCCATCTACCAAGAGCAAAAGAGGCTTCATCTCATTTTGTTCACTACAGAGCTGTGCTGTGCAATGTGGTGGCCACCAGCTGCGTGTGGTGATTTATATTTTAATTAATCGAAACTACATCACCCACATTGCGAGTGCTTGATGGCCACATGTGGCTAGTGGTTACTGCATTGGACCATGCAGCGGTAGAATATTTCCATCATCACAGAACATCTCATTGGACTGTGTTGCCATGGAGATGGAAGGGCATTGAGAGACATGCTGGTCCCACTGTCCCAGGGAAGCATCTTAGGCCAAGGCCACTCAGTTGCTCACACAAAACACAGTCTCCTGATCTCCAGCCTGTATTCTTTCTATACATTGTATTGCTGTTCAAGATTGTTCCAGGTTTTAAAAGCCTCACCATGGGGCTTCCCTGGTGGCGCAGTGGTTGAGAATCTGCCTGCCAATGCAGAGGACACAGGTTCGAGCCCTGGTCTGGGAAGATCCCACATGCCGCGGAGCAACTAGGCCCATGAGCCACAATTGCTGAGCCTGCGCGTCTGGAGCCTGTGCCCCGCAACGGGAGGGGCCGCGACAGTGAAAGGCCCGCGCACCGCGATGAAGAGTGGCCCCCGCTTGCCGCAACTGGAGAAGGCCCTCGCACAGAAACGAAGACCCAACCCAGCCATAAATAAATAAATAATTAATTAATTAAAAAAAAAATAATAAAAGCCTCACCACAATATCGACCTCCAGTAAGATCATAGTCAACTAGACTCTCTAAATCTCCAGTTCCAGCTTTTTTCGCTCTTCATTGGAAGATGTCAGAGCTGGAAAGATACTCAGTCCAACCCCTGCTGCAAGATTGAATCCCTCCTTCAGTACGTCCTCCAAGTGATCGTTATTAGGAAGATGGATCAAGCTAATAAATGTGAAAGTCCTTTGAGATCAGAAGGTCTACACATTCTTCTTGTTGTTGGGGTGTGTGTGTGTGTGTGTGTGTGTGTGTGTATTTATACCAACATTTAAATATATGTATATTTAATGTTATATTTACCCTTCCTTTTGTTGGGTAAACAGAGGAGACCCTAATACAACGAACTGTGGCTTTTTAGAGCCCAGATGGACCTCAGAGCTCAACTACTTCAACCTCTCTGTGATTCTCTCCCTAGATGAAGAAGCTGAGGTCTGGCGATGCCCCCCAGGGCATGCCGTTGGCCACAGGCAGAGCCAGGACCAGAGGTAGTACCATGACCCCCACCAGTTCTCACTCCACCTCTCTGCTAGTGAATTATGGTGTCACCACACTCAGCAGGAACTCATTTCTGGCATTATCTTTGAGGATCTAGTACATTATAGGACCCAGAAGAAATAGCAACATATTTAATGTCAGGGTACTTTGGTTACATTCCTTGTTCTAGAATGAATTTGTGTGATTTTTAGCAAAGCACTCAAACTTTCTGAGCCCCAGCTTCTCAAATTGAAAATTGAGGAGACTAGATTATGTGATCTCATCCATTTCTAAGATTCTGAAGCTGGTCATCTTTCCTTTGGTGGGGAACTAACACGTTTATGGTTGCATTTAATCCTCCAAGGAATGTATCACTTTTTCCTAACTTACAGACAGGGAAACTGAGGCCCAGGGAGACTAAATGTTCCCATAATCTAATCAGCCAATGATTATATTATCTTAATAGATGCAGAAAGATATTGGAAAAAAAAATCAACATTGATTCATGATAAAAAAAAAAAGCTCCTAGCAAATAAGAAACTGGAGGAAACTTCCCTAATCTGATAAAGAGTACCTACAGAAGCCTACAACATACAGTACACTTCATGGTCAAGTATTGAAAACATTCCATGAGATTGGCAATCAGACCAGCATAACTGCTGTTGTCATTACCATTCCACATTGTACTTGAAGTACTGGTCAGGGGGATAAGATAAAAAATAAAATGAAAGGTACAAGGGTTGGAAAGGAAGAAATAAAATTGTCTCTATTTGCAGACATTATGATTATATGTAGGCAATCCAAAAGGAATGAACAAGCAAATTTAGCAAATTTGCTGAGATCAACATACAAAAAAGAAAAAAGAAAAAAATGAATTTTACTTCTGTATATTAGCAACCAACAGAAAAAAGGAAATAAAATAAAAACATCATATAGAAGAGCATAAAATATGCCTAGTTATAAATCTAAGAAATTATGTGCAATACCTCTATCTATAAAGAATACAGTATTTTTTTGAATTTAAAGAGGCCCTAAATAAATAGAAATACTATGTTTAAGCATTGGAGGATTAATTATTTTTAAAATGTTAATTTTCCCCAAATTAAGCTGCAGATTTAACCCAATACCATAAAATCCCAAGAGATTCTTTCAGTGAAACTTGATGAGCTGATTCTAAAATATATATGGAAATTCCAAAGACCAAGAATAGCCAAGACACTCAGAGAAAAGAAGGCGGGAGAATTTGCTTTACTGGATTTTGAGACTAATTACAGAGCCACTGTAATTAGACAGTGTGGTGAGGATACAAGGGCAGACAAATACATAAGTAGGACAGCAGAAGGAGATACATGCATATATGGAGAGTTGAAGTAGAAAAACAGTGGCTCAGCAGAACAGTGGAGAAAAATGGTCTTCTCAGTGGTTGGTTCTGAGACAATTGGATATTCATAGTGGAAAAAAAAACCCCTTTACCCTTAGCTTGGACCATACATGCACACTAAAAACCACTGCCAGATGGTTATAAGCCTAAATGTAAAAGGAAAAACAGTAAGCCCCCAGAAAACAGCACTGAACACTTTCTTCGTGCCTTTGGGGTAAAAAAAGATTTCTTAAGGTACAAAAGCACTAACCCTAAAGGAAAAGATATGACACATTTAACCATATGAAAATAATGTGGAAAACCTCTGCTTAAGGAAAGTTTCCATTGAGAGAGTGAAAAATTAAGGCACAAGGTAGGAGAAGATATTTCTAATACTTACAACCAACAAAGAGCTTCTATGCAGAATATATAAAGAACTACTAGAAATCATTAAGAAAAGACAGATAATCTGATAGAAAATATGTGCAGAAGACAAATAGGTACTTCACAAAAGATATCCAAGTGGCCAGTAATTATACACAAAAGTACTCAACTTATTATTTATCAGGGAAATGCAAATTAAATCGCCAATGCTATGCCACTACCCTCACCAGACGGCTAAAATTTTTAAATGATTGACATTATCAAGTGTTGACATGGATATGGAAGAACAGGTACTTTCATTCATTGGCTGTAGGAGTATAAATTGATATATACGCTTTTGGAGAACAGTTTGGCATTCATAAAAATTCAGTAGTATAAGCATATGATACGACCCAGCAATGCCGCCACCTCTTGATACGTAGTCAGTTGAAACGTATGCACAAACCCAGCTATATTATTCAGCATGAATGTTAACATGGTAAAACTATAAGAAATATGGGAAGTTATGAGCATAAAAGTCAAGTGATGATCGCTTTTGGGGGAAGGAGGGATTTGTGACTGAGAAGCCTGGAGGAGAGCCTCTTAGGTGCTGGCCAAGTTCTAGTTCTTGACTCACATTGTGGTTACAGGAGTGCTTGTTTTATAATAATTCATTAAATTATACATTCGAGTTTTATGTACTTCTCTGGATACATGTTATATTTTACAATTAAAAATTTAAAAAATAAGAGTTGCTTTTGAAAAGGTCTTCTGTGTATTCCTAGCACTGTGGGCCTCCTGTGCTATGTGCAGCTTCCTACACCCTCTCCCATCACTGCCTTGGTCCGTTTCCGTCCACTCCCCGGGCATGCGAGCCCCTTGGATAACTCACAGCCCCGCTCTTCTCCTCCCCTTTCCCAAGAATGATAGTACTTCTCTAGACTTGCGCTTATTCTTATCTTGGTCCTTATTCAGCTGGTCTGAGAGATACAGTCCAGCACATCATGTGGCGGCCTCTGGAGCGCCATGAACCAGAGGAACATGGTAAAGAGGGAACTCGCTTATAGGTGAGAATGAAGGATGAGAAGGGGTGAAGGGAGCAGGCCTGTTAGGAAAGCAGGCTTGTTGTACCAGCTTCCATGCTTGCAGCGAAAAGAGAGACTCTCAAATACTACACAGTTATTAGGCCAATTATAGCTGGACTCTTAATAATCCCACCCAAGTGCAACTACACCACCAACTGTTTTTTAAGTCAACTGTAATAATAGGTGTTGGCTGAATGAAGGGCTATTGTGATTAAGTTAGCAGGAAATTAACTAGAAAATAAGTACCAATGGGTCAGTCCCAGAAGAAAATGAGAGGGAGAAAGTTCATGGCCGTGAACACAGGAGAGGCTTGGCTGTTACGGAGTCATCAGGAAATAAATCTGCCTGAGGGGCATGGACAGCTGTCCGTGCTGCCGAGATGGGACGTAGCCTGTGCGGGTCAGATGGTGGAGGTTCAAGGAAAAGGGCAGGTGAAAAAGGCTATAGAGAAGAAGATACACTGGAAACATAGGGGGATCTTTGCACTTTACATAAATGAGCCACGAAAATAAAATTTCTTAAAGAAATCTTTAAGAAATTAACGAATCTCTCTTTCAGAGAGACAGGAGGGGGGGGCTCTGACACGGGGAGTGTGGTGCTCAGGCCACGGGCAGTGGACCCTGTCCCCCGGCCCTCTCCTCTGAAGTTGGATTGACAGTATACAGTTGGAGGTGCAAGTGAAGTTTTGGAACAACGTCAGAAGGGAAAATGGGGGAGCTTTTGACTAAAATATAAATTTCTTGTACTAAAAGACCACCAGGCTAAAGCGGAGTGAAGTGCCGAAACGACAAGGGTTTTGGAGAAGAAGAGGCCTGAGCTCCACCCCTGCCGGGACCCCTAGCCCCTGCCCTGGAGGACCGCACTGCACAAGCAGCAGAAAAGCACAGGCATGGAGAAAGTCAGGAGCCAGAGCAGGGTTGACGGGACCCACGGATCTGAGATGTGAGGGGAGCAGACGCAGACACAGATCTGCAGGAGCCAGAGCCCAATCCCGATTTTCCAGTGCTGGCCGTGGAGTCCCACACCTGTGGGGATGCAGAAAGGGACTTGTCCGTGGGAAGCGACGTGAGACCGGTCGTCTCGGAACGTGGGCCTGGGCAAGTCAGCTGGGCCCTTTCCCGAGTCAGGACAAGGTGGCTGGTTGGCAGTGTGCCAGGGGAAGGGCTGCCCGCGAGTGAGTGGGTTCCCTCCCATTGGGGACGTTAAGATAGAGGCTGCTTTGCACGAGTGAGTGGGTTCCCTCCCATTGGGGACTTTAAGATAGAGGCTGCTTTGTCCACTTAGGAGAGGTGCTGGTGGCTCAGGCGGTCAGTGGAGGCCAGAGAGGGTCGGACTTCACCTCTGTGGATCTTTTCAAGCTCTCTGGGGAAGAAGTCAAATATATACAAGCCACTCCTGCAAAACAAATAACAGAACTGCAAACCAAATGAAAATTCAGGGGCCCCCTTCCACAGACGGGTCACCCATGAACGTCCCTGTTCCTAGAAATGCTTGCTGGCCACTGGTAACCAGTGCCTCCTATTAAGTTCATGAAAGCTTTAAGTCACTTCCATCTAGATTATCCTTAGGATGAATCGATTTGCTAGTGACATATCCAGAGGTCTTTGGGAGGTGTGGGAAAAGAATATAGGAGTTCGAGTCAGAGCTGAATTCGAGTCCTTGGTATTCGCGGGCTGAGTCTTTGAAAAGTCAGCCTCTCTGAGATTCCCTGCAAAAACCACCTCTAACGTGGGGATAAGAGTCGTCCCTGCATGACGGATGCAGATGCTGGGGACACTTAGATGTTTTCGGAGTTGCTCGTGGCACTATGAAGTGCCATAGCCAGTGCCGTGTGACCGGCGTTTCTGAGGATGACTCTTTCCCCCGCATTGCTAATCGGGTGCCTCTGTCAGGTCTGCGTCGTCGTAGGAGTCAGGGGCTTGTGTCTGAGGCACCGGGGAGCGTGTTTTTCCGGACGGGACCCGATGCCATAGCAGGCACAGTCCTGGTGCTGCTGCCAGAGTTCTGAGAGGTGGAAGGTATTCGGGCCAGCAGGTCAGGGTGAGGCTTAGAGTAGACGCTCAGGTGTGAGCAAGGCCAGGTGGAGAGCCAGGGTCACAGGACGTTGGGCTGGGACTTGTTTTGCCTCATCCGTCACTTGAAAGGTGAGGAAACAGAGGCCCAGACTCCCGGGAATGCACGTGGTATCCGTGTCCGGAGGGAAGGGAAAGAAGGGGACTGAGGATTGGGCCGTGACTCTATCAGCGGCATTAATTTTGGTTAACTTGCTGAGCACCCTGGCAAAAGCGCCGCTGTGGGCCCTGTTTACAGGAAGAACGTCCTCGCTCTCCCCTTGTATCTGCTTTCCTCTCCTCTGATCGACCTCCACGTGGCAGCAAACCAGTCTCTTTTTTTTTTTTTTTAATTTATTTATTTGTTTATTTTTGGCTGCGTTGGGTCTTCGTTGCTGTGCACGGGCTTTCTCTAGTTGCGGCGAGCGGGGGCTACTCTTCGTTGCTGTGCACAGGCTTCTCACTGCGGTGGCTTCTCTTGTTGTGGAGCACGGGCTCTGGGCACACGGGCTCAGTAGCTGTGGCATGCAGGCTCAGTAGTTGTGGCTCGCGGGCTCAGCAGTTGTGGCTCATGGGTGGGCTCTAGAGTGCAGGCTCAGTAGTTGTGGCGCACGGGCTTAGTTGCTTTGCGGCATGTGGGATCTTCCCAGACCAGGGCTCGAACCTGTGTCCCCTGCGTTGGCAGGCGGATTGTTAACCACTGCGCCACCAGGGAAGCCCAGCAAACCGGTCTCTTAAAGAAGCCGCTTCTGATTCTGTCACTTGCGGGTTTATAACCCCCTGGGGCTCACTCGCACCCAGATGCGTTTCCTGCTGCCTCAGGCCTCGCTGGATCTGCCCCCGCATCACCGTCCCGGCTCCTCTCTGCGGCCTGGCACGCCCTGTGCCTCGAGCGGCCTGCAGTGTTGCAGCTGAGGGCCTGTGAGTCCCTGCTCTGCTACCAGCCATGTGACTCCATTACTGTTATTTACCCAGGAAGCGGGGATAATGATTCTTCCTCCCCCACGGGGGCACTGGGAGGGCTAAGCTAAAAGCGAGAGCCATGGTTTTTTATTTCTCTTCATCTCTAGGCTTTCACACCAGCTATCCTTTCCGTCTGGTTTGTCCTTGACTTCTCTCCTTTCACTGGTTTAGTTAATTCAGGGCTGCAAATCCAGCTGCCCATGGCAGCCAGGCGGGTAACACAAATCTGTGAAGTGGGCTGAAGTGAGGCATTAGGGACTGGTGGGGTCTGCAGTGACATGGGGAGGGAGTCCCATCTGGAGGCACAGCCGCTGTTTAGTTGCAGCTCACTGTTGCCAGGTAGGAATGTTGCCACATCTTTTGTGTTTTTAAGAGAAGATAACATGTACACACTGCTGTATTTAAACTGGACAACCAACAAGGACCTACTGTGTAGTACAGGGAACTCTGCTCAATATTATGTAACAACCTAAATGGGGAAAGAATTTGAAAAAGAATAGATACATGTATATGTATAACTGAATCACCTTGCTGTACACCTAAAACTAACACAATATTGTTAATCAACTATATTCCAATATAAAATAAAAAGTTTTAAAACTTTTTTAAATTAAAAAAAAAGAGAAGATAAAAATCAGATTTTTATTTTTGGTGGCATATCCTGACTTTTAAATGTTGGGGGGAAATTAAAAGAAATATTTTTTTGAAAATATCAGGAACACCAAAATGACTTCCAATTTTCCATCACTTAGCTTCCTCAAGAAAGCCTTCCTGGCTCCTCAAGACCAGGTCAGCTCTCACTGTCATGTGTTCTCCTAGCATCCTGCACTTAACAGCATTTCACAACACGGTAGCCATTAGTTAAGTAATTATGTAATCAGTTTTCTTGTCCCGCTCTGTTTCTGGAATGTGTAGAGATGAGACCCAGGGCTGTGTTTCCTGGCGCATCCCCTGTTCCCGGGCAACACCTGCCCACAGCAGCTCTTAACCAAACACTCCTTGAATCAGTGAGGGAACAGCGTCAACCTGTCTTGATTTCTGAACACCTCGGCTGGGGTCCCATCCAGCTGATGCAGGGACCTGGGTCGCCTTGTCATTGTGACATCATTCTGCATTCACAGAAAGACCATTTGAATAAGATAAAAGTGGGCAACCCTTTTTTTTTCTTTTCTGACAGAGATGAAAACTGCTAAAGAGAACGTCAAGTCTTAGGATCTCCTGCAGTGACCACAGAACACTGGTTCCCCCGGGTCACGTGGGCCTCGATTTCCCCACCTGTGAAATGACCCGGTCTAAGGGCTCTTCCAGAAAAGGAGTGAACTGACCCGCGCGGGGGCTCGGGGTTGCTGAGCAGCCCCCGCTCCCTCCCTGCAGCAACCCCACAACTGTGCGTCCATCTGGGCGGCCCACGGGCAGGGCGGGTACGGCAGGGGCAGCTGCAGCAGCTGTAACAACCACTGCACAGCAGTGAGGACGCAATGACCAGAACCGCAACCGGTGCCTGAGGGTAAGCAGAGAGGAGGTGAGAGCTGCCTGCACTGTGGCCCGGGGGACACAGGCTGGGGACACCTGTGTGTTCCAACACGGAAGACACTTGGGGCTCCTCCTCCCCATCCGGATAACACACCCAGACAGCACGCCATCCCCCAGAAGACACCTGGGGCTCCCCCTCCCCATCCGGATAACAACACCCAGACAGCACGACATCCCCCAGAAGACACCTGGGGCTCCCCCTCTCCATCCGGATAACACACCCAGACAGCACGCCATCCCCCAGAAGACACCTGGGGCTCCCCCTCCCCATCCGGATAACAACACCCAGACAGCACGACATCCCCCAGAAGACACCTGGGGCTCCCCCTCCCCATCCGGATAACAACACCCAGACAGCACGACATCCCCCAGAAGACACCTGGGGCTCCCCCTCCCCATCCGGATAACACACCCAGACAGCAGGACATCCCCCAGAAGACACTTTTGCCGAGTTGCCCTTGCCTGTGGCCCTCTTTTAAGATGCAAACGTCTTGGGACAGCAGAGGCACTGCAGAGGTGGTGCTTGCCCTGCAAGGACCTCGGCTGCTTGTGGCCTCCCAGCTGCAGCTGGGAGGTGGAGGGTGGGCGCTTCTCTTGCCCTTCTAGAAGGTGAGCCGGTGTCAGCAACTGGTCCTGAGGGTCCCGGTCCCCATCCTGAGAATCCATTCGCTGATGTTCTGTCCAGACAGGGCCTGCCTGTCGTCAGAGGACAGTGTCTTTAGCTAAGCCTGCATGCGCTAAGTGCTCCACAGTGTTAGCTGATAGCTCTGTAATGAGCGATTAGTAAGTTTAGCCGCTCCCGCATACCCTTGGAAACACTTTCATTTTCTATACTTTGGATGAGATGCTCATAATCATATTTTGACGTCATAGACTGAAAAGAACTCTTCACGTTAACAGAGTGACTTTCAAACATTTTGAGTGTGATCTGAGCTGCAGTAGGAGATTTTGCACAGCTGCTCAGTACAGACACACATGCAATGAGATGAGTGTGATAAAACAGCAGAGACGCTGACAGCGTGGCATGCACTGGTATTGTCTGTTCTTTTGAGAAAACAAGGTTGCAACTCACTAAATTAATTTCTCCACCTCTCTTATGCGTTCCACCTGGAAACCTTAAAACTCTGCATTGGAATATTTCTGAACCCAGTTGTCCGAGGGGAACACTGAGGCACCCCTGGAGCAAATTAGGCACGTCTGCACACTAAGGTGATGGCCTGGAGAAAAGCACTAGTGGGTCTTCCAGAGAATTCCAGAGCTCTAACACTTTTAGAGCCACCTGCCACAGCGCGCTCAATTTGCAGGTGCGGAGACTAAAACCCAGAATGTGTGACTTGCTCAAGATCACTCAGTGAGTGAGCGACGGGGCTGGGATAAAACGTATCCCCAATTCTGCCAGAAGAGTCTCACCTTCTCTTAACGTCAGGGGCACTGCTGCCTTGACCCAGGGGAGCTGGGCCCGACACAGAGCTCCCCTGCTCTGCACTGGGGAATGGCCCACCCTGGAGGATGTGAACGGATTTCTCAAGGAAGGTGGATCTCTGACTGCCTGCGTGCAGGTGAGTCAAGGATTCCAGCTGAGCTGGTCTTGTGGGCAGGGCGGGAGGCATCTGCTTGCAGCAGGGCACCTGGGAGAGCCCACCCCGGAACCTGGAGAGAGATGGGGTGGCAGCCTGCGCCTCTCGGCTGGCTGGGACCCTGACCTCTCAGTGTGAGGAGCCATTCTGCAGACGGAGTAGGTGATCCCCTTCCCCGTAGGATACTTTCAGGATGCCCGAGCCAAAGACAGGGCTGGGAGGTGCTGGGAGCTGCCCGGCGCTGGCCTCACATCCCTGCCAAGGGCAGAGGGAAGGGAGCCCTAAGCGACAGACGGAGAGACGGGAGTCTGGCCCTCCTGCAGCTCGGCTGCCCTCAGGCGCCAGGGAGAATCAGCCCGGGGGTGCTCCAGGCAGGCACGCTTGCTCCCAGCGGCCGGGGTGGCCCAGACCCTGCAGGCTCGGTAGGCTTCTGCCCCCAGCAGGCCGCTCAGCCTCGGGGATGCCTTCCTGCTGCTCCGTCCTGGGGACACAGAGGCCGCTGTCCTTAGACTCAGCCCCGAGTCCCAGCCCCGGGGCGGGCACTGCAGCAGGTCCCCAGCTCACCTGTGGCCAGCTGCGAAAAGAGGAGGCCGAGAGTCAGCAGTAGCAGGTAGAGGACCCTCATGGTGGCGGCAGGTGGCCCGGATCCCCGGGGAGGGCAGAGGCTCCTCGGAGACGGAGCTGTCAGAGGCTTCCAGCGGCTGCAGTGTCACTGTATTTATAGGGCTAGAGGATTGCACAATCGCACAGACCGATCTGAAGGGTGGTGTCGCAATCCCCAGAGTGAAATTCTAAGAAATAACCCTTCGCGGCAAGCCCTGAGTCAGCCGGGAGTCACGTGGACACACTTCTCTCTGGCTGGCTGCAGCTGGACCCAGCTCTCGGCCTGCAGGCGTGGAGGCAGGCCTCCGGTTCTGTCTGGAGTCTCAGCTGGGCGGTCCAGCTGGCGTTCCCAGAGCAGGAGCTCCTGCTAGAACCCCTCTCGCCGGGATGGCTCGGGGAGCCCCGCAAGGCGGCCCCGGGGAGGCACTGAGCCTGCTGGCTGCCGGCTGCCGTCCGGAGTCAGGCCCTTCAGCTGACGAGACCCCAGACCTCACCCTCTTCCCTTATAAAAGCCGAGCCTGTCCTTTTAACCTTTAGCGATGGAATTTTCATCAGGCCCAAGGTTGACTAATACTAGCCGTTTGAGCTTCTGGTTTTTTTTTTAATTAAGATATCTCTGAAATCCTTTTTACTCTATGGGCCTCTTTTATCACTGAATTTTTTTTTTTTATTTTTATCAAGACAATTTTTTTAGAGCAGTTTTAAGTGCACAGCAAAATTGAGGGCAAGGTACAGAGAGGTCCCATACACCCCCCACCCCGTCCACACACAGACTCCCCCGCTATCTACAGCCCTCACCAGACGGTACATGCGTCACAGCAGTGAACCTCCACTGACACGTCATTGTCACCCAAAGTCTGGAGTTGACATTCGGGCTCACTCTTGGTGTTATACATCCTATGGGTTTGGACAGATGCATAGTGACATGTAGCCATCAGTATAGCATCGTACAGAATAGCTCCGCTGGCCTAAAAATCCTCTGTGCTGTCTGTTCATTCCTCCCCTCTGTGCTCAACTGCTGACAACCACTGGTCCTTTTACTGTCTCTACTGTTTTGCCTTTTCCAGAACATCATATAGTTGGAATCACACAGTATGTAGCCTTTTCAGATTGGCTTCCTTCACATAAAAATATGCACTTAAGTTTCCTCAAGGTCTCTTCATGGCTTGATAACTCATTTCTTTTAATATACCACTGTAGATGTAATATAGTTTCTTTATCAAGTCACCTACTTAGGGACATCTTGGTGGCTTCCAAGTTTGGGCAGTTATGAATACAGCTGCTATAAACATTTGTGTGCACGTTTTCGTCTGGGCATAAGTTTTCAGTTCCTTTGGATAAATACCAAGGAGTGCGATGGCTAGATCATGTGGTAGGAGTATGTTTAGTTTTGTAAGAAACTGTCTGTCTTTCCGAGCGGCTGGACCATTGTGCACTCTCACCAGCAGTGAACGAGCGTTCCCGTTGCTCCACATCCTCACTGGCATTTGGTGCTGTCAGTGGTCTGTACCTTGGCCATTCAAAAAGATGTGTAGTGGTATCTCACTGTTCTAATCTGCATTTCCCTGATGACGTATGAAATGGAACATCTTTTCATATCCAGCCTTTCTTTTTCCCAAGAAATGTGTTTCCAGGAAGCTTTCAACTGTGGCTTCCCAGAAGGTGAATCCCTAATGTGGGCCCTTGGAGTCAGGAGGCCTGGGGTCCAGACTGGGCTGAGTCTCGCTGAGCTGCCTGGATTGAAACTTATTCTTTCAACTGTCAAACTGGGATGCTGTGTTAGCTAATCTCTAAGCAGCTCTCAAGTTCTCATCATCTCTAAAGATTTTAAAAATATTTTATTTATCGTTAATTTTCATTGTAATTCTGTCGGCAACTTTCCTAATGTCTCTGTCAGGGTGCTTATTTGCAGGCACGAGAAGCAGCTCTGGCTGACTGAGCAAGACAGGAAGTTTGTGAAGAGGATATGGGGTAGCTCACAGCATCACTGGGTGCCTGAAGAACCTGGCTTATAAGCTCTGCTTCTGGAAACAGTGTCCAACCTCCTCCAAGGGACTGGTCCGAGGAGGGCCCTGTGCTGTGGCCACTGCGCGTGAGACACAGGAGCTTGACTTTGCGGCTGCCGCTGCCGCGAGCAGAGCGCCATCTGTACCACAACGCCACGTGCCTTGCAGACACTTCCACTGCACCCCTACCAATGAGAGACAGAGACAGAGGGAGCGAGGGAGGCTGGGGGGAGAGAAACAGAGAGAGACAGAGAAAGAAAGAAAAGGAAAGAGAAAAAGAGAGATCAAGGCAGAGAGAAATAGAGAAAATTAGAGGGAAATAAAAAGAGAGAGAAATAACAAGAGATAACAAAGACAGAGGCAGAGAAATAAAATGAGAGAAATAAAGAAATAGAGAAGAAGCACACGTACAGAGACAGAGAGAAGGAAGCAGAGGAGCAGGTCTCCTCTTCCCCACCCTTCTCACCTTGAGCCCCACCTTTGATCCCACTGTGCCACCTGCCTGGGTCTGAGTCCCACTTGCCGGGTCTGGTTGGCAGAACCTTGGTCATAGGACCATAGGACCAAGAGAGCCTGGGAAAGCAAGAATGTGGCATATTCAGCATCTTCAGAGGGTCGTTTCAGCCTCCCGCTAAGCTCCGACAGTGAAGAATTCCCCAAACTCAAAAGGGGTGAAGAAGTCGCGTGGACAAAAGAAATGCAAGAGTTCATCACATTCAAACTCATTCATTCTTTCATTCACTGATTCAAGTGTATGTATTCGGTTCCCCTTACATACCAGGCGATCTTTAGGGGCTTGGGGTGCAGTGAGGAACAAGCTTTCTAGTGGTTTCCTGCAAAAGTCTAGTTGGGTAGACAAATGAGGGGACAGACGGTTGCCATGACACTTGATAGGTGCTCTGATGGGTGGCATGTGGGGACCACGGGCCAAGGCCAGTATCTGAGGTGGTGTATGTGAGTTTAAGCTTTTAGTGTCATTTGAACAGTTTTGGTTTTCTCCTTAAGCAGTAGGGAGGCCATGGAAGATCTGAATCAGAGGAAACACATGAACCAGTTGCTGGTTTAGAAACCGTCTCAGGGAAGTGTGGAAGTGGATGGAGAGGGGCAAGATTGGACTCGGCAAGACAAGGGAAGGGCTGGTGTAGGGTCTTAGCTAAGGTCGTGAAGGGGAGATGAAAGGACACATGGGTTCAAGGGACGTTAAGCAGCAAAAGTCCACCAGACACGGAAGGAGACAGAATGAGCGAGACTTCTGGCTCGGTGTAGGTAAAAGGTGATGTCACGGACCGATGCAGGATAAACAGGAAGAGGAAGTGGTTCGGGGAAACGATGGTGAGTTGCATATACGTTTGCACGGAAAGAGTGTCTCACATTGGGTTTCCCTAGAAGAAGAGTGCGAGCCACGAGTTTGCGTGAACGTGGAGAATTGGGAGACGTAAAGAATAAGGTGAGGGGAGAGACGGTGTGAAGAAGAGGAAGCAGATAAAAGTGTTTTATTAAGGCCACCATTGACTGCAGGAGCTGAATTCCACGGGGACTCTTGCAAACAGGGCAAAAGACAATCCCCAGAATCATCCAGGCCAGGGGGCGAGGGAACTGGAGTATTTGTACCCCCAATGCCTCTTATTCAGTGGTTAAAACTGCTCTTAGCGGGACGCTAATTCCTAGGTATCGTGACCCCAACATTCAGAAGGGTAAGGGACGAGTTGCCTGGGGCCGAGAGGCAGGGGCTGGCTTTTGGAAGGCAGTGATTTGTGTGGAGTCTGGGGGAACAGGGGCCCCAGAAGGGTCTGCTGCTACGAGATGCGCGGGTATCCGCATGGGGGTCTTTCTGGCATCACACCTATGGGCTTGGCTCTCTGCGGGCAGAGTCAGAAGGTACACCTGGCTTCCCAACTTATCAGCTTCTGTGGGTCGGTTGAAGCCCTGGTAGTGAATGAAATCCCTAGGAAAATAAAGTTTTTAAAAAATCCCAGAGAACACTGACTTTCGAGGAAGGAGGGAAGAAAACCATGGGCGAGGGGGTAGCAGTCAGGGGAGGGAACATCTTTAGAGGAGGGCGGGGCAATCTCTTCTCAGATGCAGAAAACTTCTCATGCGAAAAAGCGCATGCTTCTCTGTTTCCACTGCGGCTCCGGGTTTCTCCTTTACTGCTGGCACCTGAGGACTTCATCTCCACTCTTTCACTCTTGGTCCTGTCGTAACATTTGCTTTAGGTTATTTTCCGCAGTCCTTCTATGCGGTTAGGACGGCGTGTCCGGGTGGCAGGTCTGCGTGGCTGCGTCCCCGTGTCCACCAGCGGCCGGAGGCTCCGGCGGCCGGGTCCAAAGTGCATGTGACGAGGGCACGCTGCTCCCGGGAGCCTGAGGTCAGGGGAGGGGCCGCCCAGCGCCGGCGCTCCGCCCAAGCTGCAAAGGAGCAACAAGAAAAGCGAACGTTCCGTGTACTTGAAGGGGATGAGACGTCTCAGCCGCGGAATAAGGCGGAAACCTGGGCCCCTGGCTGTGTATCTGGGGGTGTGCTGGGGGCGGGGCGTGTGGTCGAGGCGTGTGGCCGAATGGGGGTGCAGGAGGCTGGGTGAAAGGGCCGGGGGGTGTGTACAGCACAGAGTCTGTGTTTGCACGCGAGCCTCTAACCTTCGGTCTCCCTTTTCCCATCAGCATCAGGAAGCTCCAGGCTTCCACGTTCGAGATTACGGTTCCTGGGGAGGCCCGGCCCTGCTCGTTTCCCTCCCTGCTGTTCTCTGTTCAGAGCCGGCTGGGCCTGGCACCCGCAGGCCGGGACAACCTCTTGGCTCGAGTTGCCCCATTTGTGAAATAGGGAGATTGAGACAGCGCCCCTCAGGTCAGAGCATCTGGCGCTTGTGGTGTTTACACAGATCGGTGGAGGGATTGGCAGTGACCTTGCGTTGCTACATTCTGTAGCGTCAGCTACGTTCTGACGGCTCACGGGAGCCAGGCCAGTCCACATGCCCTGTGTGAATGTTTAACTTGGATCTCTCCTTATCGGAGTTACACTTGGTTGCATGTCAACAATATTTATGACATAACAACATAACAACAACTCCTGAGCACGGCAGGAGTGAAGAACGTGCTTTGCTCTTGGGGGGCTGGTGCCTCCTGTGGGTGAGCCATGCTCTTGTCCCCTGCCATCTCCTCTGAGAAGCCCTCCCTGACCTCCGCCCCTTGTCCTAAAAGCGGCTGGTACTTCTGAGCTGCCCCATCGCACCTTCCTTCCCTGTCACGGTGACTGTCATGTCCTCTGCATGCTTGCTGTGAGGTTTGAGGGAGGGGCTGAGTGGGGACCCCCATCATCTCCACCCCCCAGGCTCTGGTGTCCGGCATAGATAACCACTCGCTGGAGGAAATGAATGAAACAAGTGCTGCTATGGACTGAAAGGTGTCCCCCCAAATTCCTGTGCTGAGGCCCTGTATTTGGAGACGGGGCCTTTAAGAGGGAAATTAAGGTTAAATGAAGTCACAAGGCCTGATCCCGTAGGATGGGTGGTCTTACAAGAAGGGAAGAGCACCATCTCTCTCTCTGCCACGTGAGCACACGGGGAGAAGGCAGCCTCCAGAACTGTGAGACATAAGCTTCTGTTGTTCAAGCACCCAGACTGTGTGTTTTGTTACAGCAGCCATAGCTGACTGATAGAAGTGTCCGCACTTTGGTTAACCCTTCGTTTCCTAGGACCTCACCCCTGGCAGCACCCCAACCTCCAGGCACCCGGATGATGTTCCCTTTATTTATTTATTTATTTAAATTTATTTGTTTATTTATTTATGGCTGTGTTGGGTCTTGGTTTCTGTGCGAGGGCTTTCTCTAGTTGTGGCAAGCGGGGGCCACTCTTCATCGCGGTGCACGGGCCTCTCACTATCGCGGCCTCTCTTGTTGAGGAGCACAGGCTCCAGACGCGCAGGCTCAGTAGTTGTGGCTCACGGGCCCAGTTGCTCCGTGGCATGTGGGATCTTCCCAGACCAGGGCTCGAACCCGTGTCCCCTGCATTGGCAGGCAGATTCTCAACCACTGCGCCACCAGGGAAGCCCCGATGTTCCCTTTCTAAAGGTCACAGCCCGCATTTGTTTGAATCCTAATAGCGTGAAAGGATTTCAATCTAAAATGGAACCAGCGGATATAAAATGGAAAAGCTCATGCATGTGCCCTCAGAAAAAGAAAACTTAAGGACTGAGAAACAGAGCTCCCGTAAATGCCCCGTTTACAGGAAAGTGACAATATTGGAGCAGGGACTTGGTCAAGGGCTGCCTCATATCAGCCTTGGAAAGTTTGCTTATGGTTTCTGGAGGTCTGAAAAAGAAATGACCTGGGTTGGGCTGAATTGAGCTTTGTTTGCCTGCCTGGACTGGTTTTGTCTGCTCAGGGGACTTTCAGGACTGGTCCCTTTTTTTAAAATTGTTTTTATTTTAATAGACGCTAACTGGACTCTCCCCTGTTTACATTTCCTGCCCATAAATACAGCCTGCTCCACAGCTTTAACCGACTCGCTTATGGCTTGCTACAGTTCACGTGTCCTGAAGTGCAATTCCTCTGCTATTCCCGAATAAACTCATCTTTTTGACAATTTTGAGCTTGCCTCCGTTTACCTCTTTTTGTGGGTCCATGATAGCTATTTTCATATTGTTCTACTGTGTCTGAAAACAGACTCAAGATCTCTGTTTACAGTTTGGGGCCACCTCTGAAGGGCCTGCATTCCTTACTGCTTCTGGGGCAAGGCGATCATCAACACACTTTACCGTAAAAGGCACGTGTCAGGTTCTTTTCAGGGAGAAACTTGAGACTTAAGCACATTTGTGTGGGGTAAAAGAAAAAGAAAATCTACGTGTGTGTGTGTGTGTGTGTGTGTGTGTGTGTGTGTGTGTGCGTGCACATTCACATATGTAAATGCAGGGGAAAAAGTCCAGAGCCCAAAAAGAAAATCACCAAATGTTACCAGTATTTGCTTCTGGGAAAGGGAAGGGTGTTTGGAGGGACAGGCGGGGAAGAAATCCTACCTGTATTCCCGCTGTACATTTTCATTCTGATTACTCCACTGATGGATGTCATGTTTTGTTTTGAGGCTGCATGTGGCCCAGAATTTCCAGCACTTCCCCTTGTTCTCTAGCTGGCACCTGACCTTGATTACAGCTGGCGGGGTCGTGTCCTTGGCTGGCTGGTCTCTAGGACACGTCTCGTTGCAGGCCGCGTGGCTGGCCGCTTCCCAGAGGCAGGAGCTGTTTGTGCCAGGTGTTGATCACACCTTTGGAGCATGAGACCTGGTCGGGGGTGGTGGGACAGGGGGATGATGGCAGCACCTGCCTTGGGCCCTACCTGCTGAAGATTGAACCAGACTCCATGGGGCTGAGCTGGTTTCAGGCCCAACTTGGGGACCCTTCTGGAGTCGGTCTCAGCTGTGGATGCTAGAGCTGGCTAGCCTAATGGGCAGAGCCTGACGGAGCCCCTCCCCAGGCCAGGTTCGCCGCGGGGCCTCCCAGCCTTGTGCCTGCAGCGAACCACGAGGGGTCACGAGGGGAGCCGGATCAGCCCCCCGAGTCAGACGGACTGGATTTCAGTTCTGTACCTCCACCTAGAGGCCGGCCCAACCGGACATGGCATTCAGCTGCCCTTCTGCTCCGCAGGAGAGGTAAGTAGACCCAAGACCAGAGGGTTGTGTGGCTTTAACACGTTTGTGCCTAGAAAGTAATTGACAGGCGGGAGGGTTTAGTAAGTGCTGTTCTTACAGCTCCTGTTTCTATTCTTTCTCACATTATGAAGCACCGTTATCCCCACTTGCCTGGACGACACACCTGGACGGGCAGAGATAAGAAACAGCTCATGGGTAGTCGGTTCTGGATCGAACCCAGAGCATCGGTGTAGCACAGCCGTCCTGACTGACCTCAGACCCCGGGCAGAAGCTGACTGTGCCGGGAGTGTTTTCTTGGAGGTCATCCCTGATGTTGGTTTTATTTACGAAAACAATACACAGGTGGCAAAAAGCTAAAACAACACTGACGTGTATCAACAGAAAATGAAAGTGGCCTGGAATTCTACCTCGCTTAGAAGGAAGGATGGCTAACAATTTGGTTTCTCTCAGTCCATGACATTGTCCTCTATACACACGGAGGTATCTCTCCACCAGGCCTCTATGCATACGTATCTATTTTAAAGGGAACATACTGTAATACAGGTCTGCAGCTTGCTTGATTTCCACTTTTCATTTGGACCTCTTTCTATATCATTGGATCAACTTCATTTTTATAACACATGTACGATATGTGTGAATTCCATGGACAGTGGAATACTTCTGGAAAATTTACTTATTTTTGAAAGATCTGGTAAGACATACATAAAGTTGCCCAATGTAGCCATTTTTAAATGTCCAGCTCAGGGCCCTTAAGTACATCCACACTGTAGTGCAAACGTCACCACAATCCATCTCCAGAACAGCTCATCCCTCCAAAGTGAAACTCTGTGCCCAGGAAACAGTAACTCCGCCTTCTCCTTGCCCTAGGCCTCAGGTAACCACCGTTCTACTTTCTGTCTCTGTGAATCTGGTTCCTCTGTGAGTACTCTAAGTACTTCATATGAGTGACTTCATATAAGTGGAATCATACAGTAGTTGTCCTTTTGTGACTGGCTTATTTCACTTAACGTAAATCTTCAAGGTTCACCCGTGTTGTAGCATGTGTCATAATTTCCCTCCTTTTGAAGGCTGAATAATATTTCGGAGCACTTTGAAGAAACACAGGATTGGTAGTCATTCTTTTTTGTTGAACGCATTTTTAAAAATTGCAGTATAGTTGATTTACAATGTCGTGTTAATTAACTGCTGTACAGCAAAGTGATTCAGTTGTGCATATATACGTTCTTTTTTTAAAGTAGTCTTCTCCTTTATGGTTTATCATAGGATATTGAGTATAGTTCTCTGGCAGTGAGTCTACAATCCAGAAAAATCTCTAATAAATGACCTCCTCTCTCTTCTCCACTCACACCCTCTTCCTCTGCTCAGTAGGGCAAACCTCAGGGATGGCGAAGTCGTGAATGGAGGCTCTTAACTCCCACCCCACCTGCCTAATAATCCTCCTGGGACGTGCTACAGTGCCTCTGACTTCTTTTCCAGAACTGAGTGTTGGACAGTGTCCCTCACTGGATATAAACACAATAAAGGTACCATTTAAGGTCATAACCTTGGGCTCCCCTCAGGCAGGGGCAGCCGTGCTCTGACACGTAGGACTGAGGGCATAGCCTGCTGGTCAATCACAGGTATCACCTTTTCACGATGACGCCGAGAACTGCCGCTTTCTACCAGTTACAACTGTAGCCTCCCGATATCTGAGCTGGAAGGGACTCCAGCGCTGACTCTGGAGAATTTCTGCATCCCATGGAAATGGGGTTTTTTTGGAGTAGGAGGGTTTTGCTGACCATGTTTGTGTCTGCCTGGCACTCGGCTCTGGCTCTCCGGTCTAGCTAGGGAGGGCTGTGCCGCCCAGGGAGACCATACAGTCTTTTCACCCTTGAAGGTGAGCCCACAGGGCTCGCCAAGGTCCTTGATTTATGGGGACCTGCTTTTGTTTCACACGACAGTGACCGATACCTGCCGGTTGCCAAATACCTGCCAGGTTGATTTTTAGTGTTACCATTGTTAAGAACAAAGGCTGTTGGAAGCATCCCAGAAACTGCAGGGGATGATTGGTTCATCCAGTTTATTCTGGGTGTGGAGCAAAAGAGCTGCCAGACCCTAAAGGGAGTAGAACCAGTTTAGTGTGTGCAACTATCCATTCCCATCAGAAGTTCCCCCCAAATCATTTCCTGCTGTAACCAGCTCTCCCCATGGGTGATTGGTGTGCTGACTTTCCAGACATGAGGATGCTTAACGATGTCAGAAATCTGGAGCTGCCAAAGTCATCAGGATCTGGGAAAGCCTGTGCTGGAGCCGTAAGGAGGCAGGATGGTCTGGGGGGAGGCACCCCTGGATGAAGAGGCGGGGACCCTCCTGAATCAGGGCTCAGGTACATCTGGGCGTGTAGGATCTCATATGTTACAGGCCATCCGCCATCCTCGGTTTCCCATCTGGTAAAAGAAGAGGGTGAATTCTATGGGGTTTTTTTTTAGGGACCAGTTTCCAAACTAGGCAGCCCATCAGAATCACCTGGGACACCTTCACAAAATAGCTCCTGAATGAGAACTGCCAACAGTGAAACTCTAGAATCTATCCTTTTAACACGCTCCCCAAATAACCAAGACTCAGGCAATGCCATGTGCTCTGTGCTCTCACACACCTGACGTAGTTCTTAGACTCACCAGTGCACAGGTTTTCATTTAACATTTTGAAGTTGGGGTGAATCTTACAATTGATAATTAATAATAACATAGATATAAGAAATTATAATAATAATGATAGTAATGAATGTAATGACTCTTCCCTCCCCCCACTTTAAAAGTGGTTAAAGAATTGTGAGTCTTGCATTCAGTGGTATTTCTAAATTAAGGAAACACCTCACCTCATTTCTATGTTTACAGCAACCTTACAAAGTAGGTGTTGGGGAAGTATTTAGCCCCTCTTCCCAGTAGAAGCAGACTCAAGTAGGTTGGGCAGGATATTGATTTATTTATTCAGTCAGTATTAATAATAAGCATCTTCCCCATGAGAGGTGCTGGGTTAGGTTTGGGGGTGCAGAGATGAACAAGGAACTGGTTTCCATCCTCAAGGAGGTCAGAGGCTCGTGGGGACATAGCTGTACCCATGGCTGCTTCAAATAGTGGCGCCAGAAGGCCCCATGGGAGCCGTGGGGAAAGAGTGATTAGCTCTGACCTGGGGGTTAGTAGTGGACCCACTTCCCCTCCTTCCCACTTTTGCTCTATGGCCCTCATGCACCCGAGGGATTTATCAGAGTCAATGCCATGTAGAGGAAAGAGCTTGGACTCTGGGTTACAATCTGCACGTCACCACTTTCTTCATCCAACAAATGCTTGGAAGGCTTTTTTATCAATGCGGAGCCCAGCACCAAAAAAAAAAAAAAAAAAAGATGGACAAGACAGACACGAGCTTTCATTCTTAGCCTGTCACACAAATATTAAATAATTTTGCACGTATTAAATTCTCTGCAAGAGGAACATATTGCAGCGTCCGTGGGAGACCAGGGTCTTGGGCCTCATCTGGGTGTGAGGTTAGTCCCTTTAGAGCTTGAGATTTTGAGGCTGAGATTGACAAGATGAGCAGAAGTTGTCCAGGCAAAAGGAGTGGTACAGGGGGAGAGAGGGGAAGAGCCGGATGAGAAGCAGAGGGAACGGGACAGACAAGCATGATTCCATTTAGGAGGTGACAGAGGCACCTTACAGCAAGAGCTGGGAGGTGACAGGGTGACGGGAAGGGATGAGGGCGGCGGGGGGAAGGGCTCTGTCTCCAGGCCTTAGAGGCCTGCTGAGAATTTGGGACCTTCCTCCAGGACAATGGGAAACCATTGAAAGGTTTGTGTCTTTTAAAAATACTTACTGTGGTAAAATATACATCGCACACATGTCACCATTTTAACCATTTTTAAGTGCACAGTTCAGTGGCTTTGAGTGCATCTGTACTGTTGTGCCACCATCACCGCCATCCATCTCCAGAACGTCTTCATCTTCCCAAAGTGAAATTTAACAGTGACGCCCCGTTCTCCCCCTTCCCGACCCTTGTGACCTGTCTCCATGAATTTGACTACCTCAGGTACTTCCTGTAAGAGGCGTCGCACAGCATTTGCCCTATTGTGTCCGGCTTATTTCACATAGCACAGTGTTGTCAAGGTTCATCCGTATTGCAGCGTCATCAGTTTCCTTCCTCTTTAAGCCTTCCTAATATTCCATCACATGTATAGACCACATCTCGCTTATCCAGTCATTTGTTGGTGGACACCTATTACAAGGTTTTAAGGCAGAAGGTAACAGTCCCATTTAGGTCTCCCGGCTAGGAGACTAATGCTGCTTGATCCCACATAAGAGAATTAGGTGGTGGTGAGGGTGGTGAGAAATGGAAGGTGTAAGAGCCGCTCAGGAGGAGGAATCAAAAGATTTATCAAAGGGTTTATTTGGGTGTGGGGAGCGAGGGAGAGTCAAGCAAGTAGTATCCCTAGGGGAGGGGGCTGCCATTTACAAGGAGGAGATGCAGGTAAGGAGTTGAGCTTTGGGTACGTGGAGTTTCAGAAGCACGGGGCCATCCAAGCGCGGATTTATAAATCTGGAGTTCAGTCGAAGCTGGAGGCTCAGATGGGAAAGTCATCAGCAATCGAGGTCGCAATCGAAGTAGCCATCGAAGCCGAGGGGTGCATGTCATTCCCCAGGGCGAGGGTGCAGAGTGAGAGCAGAGAGGTCCGGGGGAATATCCCTGGGCGACTGTGATGTTTCAGGTCTAGTTGAGTTGGACCACCTGACCACGAATAGTGAGCTAGAACATTCAGAGGGGACAGAACCAGAGGAATGTGCTGTCGTGAAAGCCAGGGAAGAAGAAGGGCTTCCAGGAAGAAGAGGTTTAGTTAAGGGAAGACCAAAAAAGTCCATTGATGTCAGCA
This sequence comes from Eschrichtius robustus, assembly GCF_028021215.1. Lineage (NCBI taxonomy): Eukaryota > Metazoa > Chordata > Mammalia > Artiodactyla > Eschrichtiidae > Eschrichtius > Eschrichtius robustus. The sequence goes on from NC_090844.1 coordinate 6,245,096, forward strand.
GCACAGAAGTAATTGGTTACGTGGGTGAAGGCAACGTACGTGTGTGCGACACACACCAGACGGGTGGATGGAGAAACCAAGGACACTGATACAAGGGAGGTTACCAGCTATGTGTCCTTGGTCTAGTTGGTCAACCTCTCTGAGCCTTTATTTCTGAATCTGCAAAATGGTGAGTAGTGGATGCTCAGAGACTCCCAACAACTCATTACAGCCGTGCACTCCGGGGTGGTAGGGACCCTACCTACCGGAGGTTGGTTGAGGGGACGTTGCTACCTCCCGAGCTGAGGCAGGGTCCCAGGAGCAGCAGGTGACCTTGACCTGGTGCCTGACTCCCCGCTCTCCCCGATCCATAGCAAGCCAACAACAAAGGCATCTTGAGGAGTTGGCGAGTGTCGTTCTCGTCACCTGTGCTCGGGTCTTTAAAGGGATGGGGGATTGGGAGTGAACATAGAGGGCCAGCCTCTTCTGCTGCGGAGAAATATCTCTGGTGTTTGGTCTCTGGGAAGCCAGTGGAGGAGAGAGGAGACCAGGCTTTGGTCTGAGCTCTGGGGGTTACTGGCTGTGCGGCCTTGGCATGCACTGCTCCCAACCTGCAGAGTCCTTACCTGTGAGATGGAGGCTTCGCCAGCTAGAAAATTCTGGAGTGCATTCCTCACTGCTGGTGTGTCTGTATTACAAAGAAGTCCCACCAGAGAAGGTTGTTGTGATCCGTTGGACAAAAAGATGCTTCTGCAAAAAGCCAAGTACGTACGTGGCTACAGTCACAGTTAACTTCCCAAACAACTCTGTGATCTGGGTACCGTTAGTCCCATTTAACAGAGGATGACACCTAAGTTTCAGCGGCCAATGACTTGCCCAAGCAGGAGAGACAACGTTTGTTCCAGGCGGCAGTAAGGTATGTTTGGGCAGGAATCATGACTTTAAACCATAATGGACCACTTGCTTCTCCTGCAAAAGGAATCAGTGGATTAGGCCGATGCCTGCAGGAACCCCCAATATTCTCTCCTGTCTTGGAAGTAAATCTAAAACACTCAGCTGATATTCGGAGACACCCATTCCTTGATGTAATCAAATTTCCTGGTTTACATTCCATTTCTCCCCCAAATCCCATTATTTCTCTGCTCTAGTCTCACTGACCTCCTCTGGATCCTGCTTTTCCCGCTTTTTATAACTTTGGGCTACTTACTTGGGCCTGGGAGACCCTTTCCTTGAGACACACACAGCTGAAATTCTGTCCATCCGTCAAGGCCCATGACCCTTTCTTGATCTCCTAATAGCTGTAACATTTTCCTCCTTTGGGGTCTTTATTGTATTTCATACTTCTCTCATGGTTCTTCTGTTTGTCTGCTTTGAACGATAGTCATTTGTCTGTTTATCACCTTCATATTAGAACAGTGAGTCTTTGAATGTCATACACACTGGGCCCATGACAATAGCTGGCACGTAATGAAGGCTCAGTGGCTGCTTGAAATGCATCCTTCCTTAATTGGTCTCGGGCTTGTGCATGCACTCATCCATCCAGTACCTGATTGTTAGGGTCTGTGCAAGGTCTCATGCTAGGGGTAATGTTACAACAATGGATAAGATATTTCACTGACTCTGGCTTGGAAGAAATGTCCCATTAAATAGCCGCTTGTTTCTTCTGGATGCCGCGTAACAGCTGGCACGTTTGCACGGCGTGTAATGCTTCCGATGAGCCAGCAGACCCACACTCTCGTTAGATCATCACCTCAGCCCTGGACATGAGTACTGTAGATCCAGTATCCCCAGGTCCCCATTTTCTAGATAAGCTTCAACAACGTTAGGCAGACCTGCCTTGGACCTCGCAGTTCCTCGGTCGGATGGGTGCTGAAGTCCTCTGGTTTTTGCCCCAGTGATTGTCCCACGAGGGCAGGAAGGATAGGAAGACAAGGTGAAGCACTAAGTAGAGCAGGGCCAGGACATGGCAGTTGGAGGGAGGTGCCCGGGAACACTGGGGTAGAGAAGAAAGGATCCAAGATCTCCCTGCAGGCCACGTGGCTTCTGGAGTTCCCACCAGGCTGGCAACGTGAAGGCAGCGTTTGCTCTCAAGCCGTGGAGCTCAGAGCGCTGCAGGTTGGCTACTGGGCAGGTGAGCCCCCCCTGTGCTGGGCATCAGGACCAGGCGGGAGACAGGTCGTCCTGGCCCCGGGTCTTCACAGTCCCACCCCACCACCACTTGTGGACTTCAAAATCCAACTTGCTTGCAAAGTGTCCAGAACTAAAGCAGGTTTTATTTTTTAACAGTGTTGAGAGCGGAGTGTGTCCGAACAGTACTGGAGCAGCTGTCGTAGCAGGACAAAAGGGGATGCGCTGCCTACCTGGCACCCCTGCCCTCCCCTCCTCCCCCTGGAGCTGCGTCCCCTTGGTTAAGCCCATGGAAGGCCAGGGTCAGGGCTGAATGCTGGGTGCTGGGTCCCCAGTAAATCATTACATGCCTGCAGTAAGCACACTGGCTCTGAGCCAGACTTTGGGTTGTTGTTGTTTTTTTTTCTTGTTATTTAACAAATATTTATCGCAGACAAATATTTGTGCCAGACATTATGTCTGAGAATAAGGAACACCTTTCTGGGAACACTCCTAACAGCGATCATATCACGTATTGGTCATTTGTAGGCAGAGCTGGAGAAACTACCGAATTCTTGCCATTTGGATCTATTTTTCCAAACCCCTTGCACACCACCCGCTTGTTATCCACGAGCCAGGCTTTCTCATCGTGGGAAACTGCTTGTACTGCCTCCAGACAGGTGCTGCTGGGCGCTTACCCACATTTTAGAAAACCAAGCCAGATTCTCCAACAAGGGCCCAACCAGAATCCTCAGCAAGTCCCTCCCTGGGCCTTGGTTTCTTGCTTACTAAGAATGAGTTTATAGGGCTTCCCTGGTGGTGCAGTGGTTAAGAATCCGCCTGCCAACGCAGGGAACACGGGTTCGAGCCCTGGTCCGGGAAGATCCCACATGCCGCAGAGCAACTAAGCCCGTGCGCCACAACTACTGAGCCTGCGCTCTAGAGCCTGCGAGCCACAACTACTGAAGGCCGCGCGCCTAGAGCCCATGCTCTGCAACAAGAGAAGCCACCGCAGTGAGAAGCCCGTGCACTGCAACGAAGAGTAGCCCCAGCTCGCCGCAACTAGAGAAAGCCTGTGTGCAGCAGCGAAGACCCAACACAGCCAAATATAAACAAATAAATTAATTAATTTATTTTTTAAAAAAGGAATGAGTTTACAAAACAGGAAACAAACTTATGGTTACCAAAGGGGAGGGGGGGAGGAATAAAGCAGGAGTTTGGGATTAACGTATATAAACTACTATATATAAAATAGATAACCAACGAGGACCAACGAGGTATAGCACAGGGAACTCTACTCAATATCTTGTAATAACCTATAATGGAAGAGAATGTAAAAAAAGAATATATATATGTATATTTAACAGAATCACTTTTCCATACACCTGAAACTAACACAACATTGTAAATCAGCTATATTTCAATAAAATTTTTTTTTTAAAAAATGAGTTTATAAAATAGATAAACAACAAAGACCTTTTGTATAGCACAGGGAACTATGTTCAATATCTTGTAATAACCTATAATGGAAAAGAATCTGAAAAAGTATATATACATACATATATAACTGAATCACTTTGCTGTACACCTGAAACTAACACAACATGTTAAATCAACTATACTTCAATAAAAAAAAAAATTTTTTTTTAAAAGAATTTCACTTATTTATTTATTTATTTATTTATTTTGGCTGTGCTGGGTCTTCGTTTCTGTGCGAGGGCTTTCTCCAGTTGCGGCGAGCGGGGGCCACTCTTCATCGCGGTGCGCGGGCCTCTCATTATCGCGGCCTCCAGACGCGCAGGCTCAGTAGTTGTGGCTCACGGGCCTAGTTGCTCCGCGGCATGTGGGATCTTCCCAGACCAGGGCTCGAACCCGTGTCCCCTGCATTGGCAGGCAGATTCTCAACCACTGCGCCACCAGGGAAAACCCCCCAAAATTTTTTTTTAAAGAATGAGTTTGGCTCATACAATCTCTAAGGTCCTTTATCTTTTTGCGTTCTCGTCTGTAACGTGGGACGAAGCCACTCCTTCGCGGGGAGCTTATGCACCGAGGAAGCCTTCGTTGCGTCCAGGCTGGGTTAGGGACCCGGCACTCCGGTACAGCACGTGGACCTGCAGTCCTGGTAATCCTCCCAGAGCAACTAGGTGGCCGCGGGCAAGCTACTTAACTTTCCATGCCTCAGTTTCCCCATTTGTACAATGGTGGTAATAAGAGTCTCTGCAGCCCCTGACCCAGCCCATGGCAGCACCGGAAGGACCCGAGTCTCTGGAGGGAATTGGCTCTGGCAGGGTTTGGGAGGGGCTGGAAAGGCAGGTGTGCTCGTAAGCGTACAGAGCTCGTCGCAGTGTTCCAAGGGCCTTCTAGATCGACTGCCGTACCTGTGCCGCAGAAAGGACGCAGTCCCGTACAAGATCCACTTTGTGAACGAGAGTGTGGAGGGCTGGAGGGACAGCCGTGCCCGTGGAGAGCCACTATTGAGCCTTCCCCCGGGAGAAGCCTTGGCGTTTTCCCCTAGATTAAGGCAGCCTGAGTCTGCTGTGGCTTTTCTCCAGGCAGCCCTCGTGCTTCCTCTTCGCCCTCAGAGTTTCTGCTTCCAGAAAAAGCTAGATGGTCTGATTTGACCCGGCCTCCCCGTGCTGCCCTCCGCACCCCCAGCTCAGCGAAGCCCCCGCCCCTGCCTCACGACACCTGCGCTGCCCCCTGGGTTGAGGGGATTGACTGAGAGGAACACGCTTGCAGGAGGGTTCCTGGGCTAACGAGGAGACTTTAAACCCCTGGCTCGGGGGCAGGCTTTGCACCCTCAGCGCTTCTGGCATTTTGGACTGGGTAGTTCTTTGCTGCGGGAGATGCCCTGTGCCTTGTAGCAGGAGGTGTTCAGGGCATGTCTGGCCTCGACCCCCTGGATGCCGGGCGCACCCTCCATCGTGACAGTAGAAAATGTCTCCAGACGTTGTTCGATGTCTTCAGAGGCAGGGGGAGTGAAAGACAGGATCTCCGCTGGTTGCGACCACAGCTCGAAGGAGCATCTGAAGCTCCTGGGTTGGGGGGTGCTTGTCCCAGGGGAGCATCAGCTCAGGAGGTGCACGCAGCCATCCGTCCGGTGCGGGGAGGGTGTGCCGAGTGAAGGAGGCGGCACGGTGTCCTCAGTAAAGTCCAGGATTGGGTTTCAGTCATTGCTTGACTGCCCACCGGCTGTGTGATCCTGGACAACGTGGTCATTCAAAGCTTCTGAGCCTCAGTTTCCCACTGTTCAAGGGTGAGGAGAGTGAGAAAGTCCAGCTCACAGGATAGTGTAGGACAAATGAGATGCTATGGTACTGCTTCACGCATGTAAGTCATCATTATTATCAGACGGTAAATGGAACTCGTTCTTTACTATTGTGGGTGGCCAGACTTGAAGCAAGGGGCAGATTTTAGTGAGACATAAGCTCTAGTAAATAAAATGTTTCAACACTCGGGTGGCCATTCAGAGGGTAGTGAGATCTCCTTTCGAGGAGGTCTTCAAGCCAAAGCTTGAAGGCTATCTGTCCCCTTATCTAAAATGGGGTTCTTTTTGTTCCCTTGTTTCCCCTTGGTCCAGATCTTACTTGCTCCTTTGTCCTGAAGGAAACGCCTTTGTCAGCCTCTAAGAAGCCCAAGAGTTTAGTAGCAGTTAGGGAGGGACGGTGTTTTCTTAGAAGTGACATCTCAGAGATGACAGTATGCATTGGTTCTGGGCCGTCTGTGTGGCACTCAGGCTCTGGAGAAGAAAGCGTTCCTCAAGGGCCCTGGGCTAGAAGGAGCTTCAAGACAAAGGCTGCCCGGGTAACCGAGGCAAGAGGACCCTAGTTCTGCTCACAATCGCTGTTGTGCATCGCTAAGTGGGTGCAGCCCGTGTTGGCAGAAGAAGCAGTGGGTCCTGTTTCGGGTCAAGGTGTGAAAATACGTTATTAGTCGTCAGCACCCGTTGGATGCCTCGTCAGAACACGGACCTCGGGTTTTCTGGATGCTGCCCATTCTCCCCGTGGCCCGTGGAGCAGTGGAAAGAGGGGCCGAACGGCGGCACAGTAGTTTGTTTCTGACAGAACTTTTCCTCTTGATGACACTGTGATTCACGCGCAGTGACACTTGTTTACGAGCTCTGAGGTTCTCGGATGGTAAAAATAAGCATCTCAAATGCACCGCATTAGTCTTTATAGAGCTGCACCTCTAGTGAAATAATGCACATTTCCCATTTTTATTTTATTTTATTTTATTTTATTTTATTTTATTTTATTTTATTTTTTTACATTTCCCATTTTTAATACATTAACTCTTACTTCTAACACTGAGTTAGAACAGGAGTTTTCAACGCAGGCTGACTTTGCCTCCCAGGGGACATTTGGTAATTTCTGGAGACACTTTTGTCATAACCCAGGGGTGGGTGTGAGTGGCATCTGGTGCGTGAGGTCGAGGATACTGTTAAGCATCTAAGCGTCGTACGGTGCAGGGAACAGCCCTCGGGACCAAGGACCATCAGCCCAGAGTGACAACAGTGCTGAGGTTGAGAAACCCCAGGTGGAAGATAGGTCACGCCTCTCAGCTCTACCGCTTATTATCCTGCCCCTATTCGTGCTATGACCATGTCGCCTGCCACGGGTGCCACGGGTGCCACGGCATGCCTGGGTTCCAGGAATGAGGATTCACTGTGAGGTCAGTGGAAGCAACCTGGATGTTGTGGGCTTGATCTTACCCAAGATAATTAGCAGCAGAGCCGGCCACGCGCGGATTTGTTTCCCTTTACTCATTGGCAAACAGCTGCGGAGCCTCTAGCCCACGGCGGCCGGGCTGTGGCCCAGGCCTGCCCGCTGCCAGCCAGAACCCGCGGGCACAGGAAACGGGGGCTGGGCAGGATCGTGTGACATAAGGGCCGGGGAGGTGAGGAGGGAGATGCTTCCGCTCTGCTCCGAGGTCCTGAGCCATCACTGGGCTTTACGAACAATCCTGGGTGTGAGTCACAGCTACGGAAACCAGGGCGGGGCACAGACAGCATTAACGAGGAGCCCTTTCCGATTGAATAAATGTGCGTGAATTACTCTTAAACAGCCAACACAGTTTTTCGTTCTTGGAAATCAACCGTTTCCTAGTGCATTTGAATCGAAGTCTCATTGGTTGGTCCATTCATCCCCCCGACGTCCCTTGATGGTCTGCTGTGTGTCTGGGACCCTGCTCGCTCCAGGGTTGGTCACCAGCAGGAGGTGCTGGGCTGCCCCCTGGCACCATCACGCCGTCCGCTTCACGTGTGGGCCTGGGTCCATTTGCCAACACGGGGAACTCCTGTGAGATTTGGGGTCCTCAGTCTGGTGGCCGTGACTCTGGGCAGACTGGGGAGGTTTCTCAGACACCCACGAGCGAGGCCTCTCACAGCCCCCCTGGGGTCCAGGCTGCAGGGGGGCACGAGGCTGTGGTCAAGGGCTGCAGCCCAGCCGGCGACACTCCTGCAGGGCCCCCCTGTTTGCACAAGTGGTGGCTCTGTCTCCGATCCGACTCAGACAACTCGAGGACAACCAGGGCCGCTTGATGCTGGAACACTTACTGTAGTGGATGAGATTAACCTAGAGGGAGAGATGGGCAGCAAACACAAATGGTGCGCACCTGTGTGTGTGTGTGTGTGTGTGTGTGTGTGTGTGTGTGTGTGTGTAGGAAAGAATCAGTGTGTGAGAAAACGGAGGCAGCAGAAAGGATGACGGAGCTAGTTTAGAGGGCAGGTCAGGGGAAGTGTCTCTGAGGAGGGAGCCTGTGAGCCGAGGTCTGGACAGGATGTGGGCGCAAGCTCTATGCGGGCTTGGGAGCGAGAGTCGTCTCCCTGCTGCTTCCCAAACCCGCTCCTGTGTGCACACAGGTACACGCATGCATGCATGTGCACACATGTGCACACCACACAGACATATACCACACATACATATGATTTCATGAGCGGTAGAAGTAAAATTGTCAAGACTGTTACTATGTGAATATTTCTGGTAGACTTTGTTTTTTTGTTTTTTAATTAATTTATTTTATTTATTTATTTTTGGCTGCATTGGGTCTTCGTTGCTGTGTGCGGGCTTTTTCTAGTTGTGGCAAGCGGGGGCTACTCTTCGTTGCGGTGCGCGGGCTTCTCATCGAGGTGGCTTCTCTTGTTGCGGAGCACGGGCTCTAGGCGTGTGGGCTTCAGTAGTTATGGCACGAGGGCTCAGTAGTTGTGGCATGTGGGCTTCAGTAGCTGTGGCTCGCAGGCTCTAGAGCGCAGGCTCAGTAGTTGTGGTGCACGGGCTTAGTTGCTCTGCGGCATGTGGGATCTTCCCAGACCAGGGCTCGAACTCGTGTCCCCTGCGTTGGCAGGCAGATTCTTAACCACTGAGCCACCAGGGAAGCCCTCTGGTAGACGTTGAATAGTGTTTTCTAAACTCCCATGGCGCGCCTGAGAGTTGGTCACAGAGCGCCAGTGTCTCAGGGAGCAGGGACACGGTTTCAGAAGCAGCTCTGCCACCTTCTTCACCTTCAACATGTGAAGAACTTTCCAGCAGACTTCAGACTCGCCGATGACTTAAAGGCCACGTCAAGGTCAAATAGACTCAGTGATTGAGAAAACTTTGCTTAGCCAAACAAACAAAAATCCCAAACAGAAAGCAAACCCAAGAAACCCGTCTTATGGATTTTATGCAGGTTGGTGCAAAAGCAAAATGATGATATAGTTTAAAATTTTCTTGTTAAAGAAGGAAAAAAGACAGAGCCTGGAAACTTCCAAGAAAGGTTATTTAGTGAAGAAATCTGCCTCGTGCTCTGGAATCGTGTGTGTTTGTTTTTTGTGTATGGTTCTCAAATCAGTCCGATCAGAGAAGCGAGTCAACCTGACGTCACTTTCCAGAGTTAATAATGTCATTTTTCTTACATTAAATTAACGATTCTTTTTTTTTCTCAGTGGGCCCGAGGCACAGTCTCCCTTTCCGTTCCCTGGGATGTGACGCTGTCCCATCTGAAGCAGCAGAAGGACCTGTTCGTTCCTCCTCTCTGAAAGGAAGTGGAATCCCCTCTCCCTTCAGGAAAATTTACATTATTTCACTAGAGATGCAGCTATGTCAAGACTAATGAGGTAAATTTGAGATGGTTATTTTTACAATGTGAGACTCTCAAAGATCATAAACAACTGTCACTGCATGTGAACCACAGGAAAATTTCTGTCAAAAATGTTTAACCAGCAAAACGCTTCACTTTTCTCTAAGTTAAAAAACAAGTTTAGTCGCAGTATTCTAAAACTGCCATTGACCGGCCAGAACTGCTTATTCCTGGTACAGGCCATGTTCTTAATGATCTTCATACTTTCAGGCGATAAAGTCATGAGAACAAAGGGCAAACAGGGAAGTTAAACACTTGGAAGACAGAGTTCTGCAGACCCTGACAGCATGTTTCCTAAACTAACTGCACAACAGCAAAAAGTGATCACTGAACAGCTTCTGTCGTAGGTAGAGTGTTCGAATTTTAAATACCTTCAAATAAAATCCGTGCGTAGGAAATGCAGATCCAGAGTCTGTTTCTTTCATGGAAGGATAATTCCCATGAAACCACTGCTTGATGGAACTGAGGAAGGGATGAAGACAAAATCTAAAAATATAGAGTTGGGGCTTCCCTGGTGGCGCAGTGGTTGAGAATCTGCCTGCCAATGCAGGGGACACGGGTTCGAGCCCTGGTCTGGGAAGATCCCACATGCCGCAGAGCAACTAGGCCCGTGAGCCACAACTACTGAGCCTGCGCGTCTGGAGCCTGTGCTCCGCAACAAGAGAGGCCACGATAGTGAGAGGCCCGCGCACCACGATGAAGAGTGGCCCCCGCTCGCCGCAACTAGAGAAAGCCCTCTCACAGAAACGAAGACCCAGCACAGCCATAAATAAATAAATTAATTAAATAAAATTTAAAAATAAAATAAAATAAAAAATATAGAGTTACTTTCTTCATTTTGTGTAAAAGCTAAGAAAGAAGATTCTGAGTTTGCTGAAGAGTTTGTTTTTAACCTTTCTTCTTGCATCTCTGTGGATATGCTGGTGAGACTGTCTTGCCTTACAAGTGCTCTCGAAGCAAAGCACAGAAAGAGTTTAAATACACAGCATTCCCTGCAGGTAGCACAGCCCTCGCCCTGATTTGGACACACTAACAAGCAAAACGCAGACTTTAACCCTGGAGGGAGACAGCGGTCTTTCAAAATGTTCATAGGCCTTCACTATGGGCAATCAGTATTTCACACGTAGTTTTTGTTGACTCTCAACTAAGGAAGGACAGAACACACAAACAGAACAGTGACTGTCTGTGCTCAGTGCCTGTAGGCACACTTCCAATGGACAATGCGTGCAGACATCATTTTCCTTTTTTACTGGGTGATGTTTGTTCTGATTATACTTATTGGAAGGCAATTTTATGTTTGTTGAATCTAACAATAAAAATAGGACTAATTATTTGTATGTCTTTTAAAAAATGACAGTCGGGGGCTTCCCTGGTGGCACAGTGGTTAAGAATCCGCCTGCCAATGCAGGGGACACGGGTTCGAGCCCTGGTCCGGGAAGATCCCACATGCCGCAGAGCAACTAAGCCCGTGCGCCACAGCTACTGAGCCTGTGTTCTAGAGCCCACGAGCCACAACTACTGAGCCCAGGAGCCACAACTACTGAAGCCTGTGCGCCTAGAGGCCATGCTCCGCAACGAGAAGCCACGACAATGAGAAGCCTGTGCACCACAATGAAGAGCAGCCCCCGCTCGCCACAACTAGAGGAAGCCCGCGCACAGCAATGAAGACCCAACACAGCCAAAAATAAATAAATAAATAAACGAATTAATTTTTTTTAAAAAGAAGAAATATAGCAACACTGTAATAAGGCATTCATTTATTAAAATTAAAAAAATAAATAAATAAATGACAGTCGGCATACACAAAAAATAAAAGTTTTCGCCAGGGAGCGTTTGGGAAGCACTGCTCTGAAGGATGTGGTCATCCGGAGGGGAGGTGATGGGCAGAACCCGGGTTCTGATGACTAGGCAGATGGAGTGGGATTGCCAGCTCCGTGGGCACATTTTGGCCAACTTAGCTTTCTTTCTGGGATTTAGATTTCTTTGTTTTCTCTGAAATTGCTTTCTCTTTAAAAAGGTTGTGGTGGTAGAAACTTGGAATCCCTGGCAGGGTGCCTAGAAGGACCATTTCCACGAGCAAACAAGCTGCGCTGGCTGAGGGTCCGGGCGCAGGATGGGGCATGCCGTCGCCCTCTAGTGGTCGGACAGAGACCTGCACACACTCCACCTCCTAGGGATAGCCGTCCTCTCTTGTTACTCTGGAGCCTTAAAAAAACTCCTGTCCCTTTTTTTTTTTTTAAACACCTTTATTGGAGTATAATTGCTTTACAGTGGTGTGTTAGCTTCTGCTTTATAACAAAGTGAATCAGTTATACATAAACATATGTCCCCATATCTCCCCCCTCTTGCGTCTCCCTCCCACCCTCCCTATCCCACCCCTCTAGGTGGTCACAAAGCACCGAGCTGATCTCCCTGTGTTATGCGGCTGCTTCCCACTAGCTATCTATTTTACATTTGGTAGTGTATATAAATCCATGCCACTCCCTCACTTTGTCCCAGCTTACCTTTCCCCCTCCCTGTGTCCTCAAGTCCGTTCTCTAGTAGGTCTGTGTCTTTATTCACATCTTGCCCCTAGGTTCATCAGAACCTTTTTTTTTTTTTTTTAGATTCCATATATATGTGTTAGCATACAGTATTTTTTTTCTCTTTCTGACTTACTTCACTCTGTATGACAGACTCTAGGTCCATCCACCTCACTACAAATAACTCAATTTTGTTTCTTTTTATGGCTGAGTAATATTCCATTGTATGGACAGATCATCCAAAATGAAAATAAATAAGGAAACACAAGCTTTAAATGATACATTAAACAAGATGGACTTAATTGATATTTATAGGACATTCCATCCAGAAACAACAGAATACACTTTCTTCTCAAGTGCTCATGGAACATTTTCCAGGATAGATCATATCTTGTGTCACAGATCCAGCCTTGGTAAATTTAAGAAAATTGAAATCGTATCAAGTATCTTTTCTGACCACAACGCTATGAGACTAGATATCAATTACAGGAAAAAATCTGTAAAAAATACAAACACATGGAGGCTAAACAACACACTACTTAATAACCAAGAGATCACTGAAGAAATCAAAGAGGATAAGCTCCCGTCTCTTTTGATTAACATGGAAACCCTACACTTACATCCTCCCTTCTTGTCCCAGAGATTCTTAGGGATGTCTGCCTGGAATTCACTCAACTTGCTGCATGTTTTCATCAGCTAAGACTTGATCCCATCTTTCTTGAAGCTTGTAAAAAAAAATTAAAGGTTCCCTCCCCCATATGTCAATTAAAGATAATACTGTAACTTTGAATATACTTACGTAAACAACCTCACCTCGGCAAGATTCTCATGCTCTTACGGGGCCACACATTCCTGGATGATAATCCATGCTTTTGTTCATGCTGAAGATCCCCATTCCTTCAAGTTTTCCTATTATTTTAAATTGCATGTTTTAGGGACAGTAATGGAGGTTCTGTGAAACAGGTTTCCATCGCTCTGGCTCCTTTGGCTTCCCTCCCTCCCCCTTCTCACCTCTCTTCCTATATCCTTAGCCTGTCTTGTCTTGCGGAGGGAAAGCTGCTGATAGGAGTGAAAACCCAGCCCCCAGCACGCGTGGACGCTGCTTCCCGGCGAGTTAGCTGTGTTACGTCGTTTACTTCACCCCTACAACCTCGGGTCTGCGGTAAGAACTTAGCGATGGGCAGTGTGTCCACTCTGCTCAGGTGGGCTCAGGAGGTGGGGTTTTTTTCCCATGGACCACGAAAGGGAGGGAAGTAATGGAGACCACGCATCCGCTGGTGTGGCTTCAGAGGCACCCTGACACTCATCACCCACCGGCTCCGCAGAAGCTCTTCCGGAGTCCCTGCCACTCCCAGGAGTGGCTGCTCCCCGAGCTTCCCCAGCGCCTCTGCCCACTCCCTAGGCACCCCAGCTTCCCCGGCCTCGACTTCTGGGTCACCCTTCTCGCTGTGAGCTTTCCTAGCTTCTGTACGTTTCTCTGACTGGCTTGTCTCTGTGGTTTAGTCAGTTTCGCGCGGGGTTGCAGGCCCCTGTGGTCCACTTCACGCTCACCCAACCTCAGCTGCAGCCTGGGGCCACATTTCGGGGAAGAGGCTTAGAAAATTTCCAGGACTGTCTCATGTGTGTGGGGGGCGGGAAGCCCTTTCAGAAGGTTCTGGAACCCAGGTAAAGTTACTCCAGGGCCTCGACAAACACAGCTCCTCCCTGTGGGGCTCTCTGGGGGTGCCTCCCAGCTTCCTCCCCATCACTTGTTTGGATTTGGATGTACATCAGTCAGGTTCTCCAGAGAAACAGCACATTTCTTTAGTTTAAAGAATTGGCACCATTATGGAGGCTTGGCAAGTCCCTCCCCATCACAAAAGACATCCAGTGGGGTAGACCAGCAGGCCCCAGGGAACAGCTGACAATGGAGTTCAAAGCTGAAGGCTGGCCGCTGGCAGAATTCCTTCTTTCTGGGGAGAGGTCCGTCTCTGTTCTGTCCAGGACTTCAACTGATTGGATGAGGCCCACTCACGTCATGGAGGGGTGATAATAACCTGCTTTATTAAAGTCCTCCCATTTAAATGTAAATCTCATCCCCAAATACCCTCATAGGAACATCCAGAATAACTTTTGGCCAAATGCCTGGACCAGCAAGGCCCAGCCAAGTTGACACATAAAATGAACCATTGCAAGGAGTTTCTCAGGTTTGCTCTTCTCTGTCATCTGTCTCCCTTTTCCTTCCAGTGTGGGTTTCCAGCCACCAGAAGCTTTGAGTCGGAAGACATTTGAGGTCCCTTAGGAATGTTGGCCATACCCTGGGGCAGTCCTGGAGGCTCTCGTCTTGAGTCCGGACACCTATTTCACACTCAGAGGCTTTGTCACATCAGGAAAGCATTTCAGTTTCACGAGCCTCATCTGTAGAACAGGAATCGTTATGTTCCTCTCACGGGTTTGTGTAGAGAAGGAAATGAGGGCGTACATGGGAGAGCGCTTTTAAATGGTGAAGCACAATGGCCATATTTTAGATTGCGACCTATAATATTGCAATCACCCCATCCTCTCTTGGAGATGGCCTTCTCTGTTTGCTCACTGGCAGGTCTGGTCACACGAAAGCATCGGCCAACAAGAGGCTGAGTCTCTGGTGAGAAGGCACCCTGGGGAGTGTGCAGGGCTCTGTTTATTAGGTGCGTCTGGCTCAGGAGAAGGCTGAGAAATCTCCCTGCTGGGGCTCCTGCACCTGCTTCCTACTCCATCCGGGCTGTCATCACCTCTGGCTACATCTGGCCCGTCAGGTCGAGACAGGGTACCACTTTCTCCTCCCCGCCTGCGCTCAGGGCGCACCTGTGGTTTGGGAGCTGCCCCAGGCCCTCCCCCAACACAGGCTCCAACCCCCCCAGGGGGATCTGCGTTCACTCCCCGGGGAGCAGGAAGGACCACCACCTGGACGCCCTTCTCCTGCGAGACCCCGCTGAGGAGGCTGAAGCAAAGATTCCAAAGACGGTCCCAACTTGACTTGGACAGTCCTGCTGCCACAGGCAAAATAAAACCTCACATTTGTACCGCACTTTGGAAAGTCATCTAATTTGCCAGAGAACTAGGCGGGAGGCCAAATGGAAGTGGTCCTCCACTCCCTACCCTCCCCGGCCTATTTATCCATTTTAAATCTCTAGACTTAATGGACTTTTTTTCTTTCTTTTTTATAGAGCTTACACTTCATATTTGCCAATTTTTAATTGAAGCATAATTTGCATAGAGTCAGGAGCACCGATCCTGGATGTTCAGTCAAGCAATGGGATGGCTCCCTCTGGTCCCAAAGTTACCTTGTTTCCTTCCCACCTCCTCTCCAGCCCTCTCGAGCTCATGCCCACCTGGCAGAACTCTGCGGGCAGTGAGGTCGTGCCTGGGGTCCTAGCAGGGCAAGGACCCCAGGCTGTGTATTCCAGTAGTTCTGATGTGTTCCCATATTTTAATACCAGTGGTTGTCAACTCACATAGCTTTGCATTGTAGCTTATCTTTTTTTTTTTTAAATATATATGTTTACCTACTTTTCTTTCTTTCTTTTAATTAATTAATTTATTTATTTATTTTTGGCTGTGTTGGGTCTTCGTTTCTGTGCGAGGGCTTCCTCTAGTTGCGGCAAGCGGGGGCCACTCTTCATTGCGGTGTGCGGGCCTCTCACTGTCGTGGCCTCTCTTGTTGCAGAGCACAGGCTCCAGACGCGCAGGCTCAGTAGTTGTGGCTCACGGGCCTAGTTGCTCTGCGGCATGTGGGATCTTCCCAAACCAGGGCTCGAACCCGTGTCCCCTGCATTGGCAGGCAGATTCTCAACCACTGCGCCACCAGGGAAGCCCTGTAGCTTATCTTTAAATAATACTTACCACTGATCTTCAGCTGAACGGTAGGCATTAGACCTCTGGGAGGGGGAAAGGGCCAGCGACCTTGCCTGTGTTTGGCCCACGGCAGGGCTCAGTAAAGTTTGTTGAATCAGGGTGAAGAATCAACACCGAGAACAAAGACAGGCTCGGTCATTTTCTGGGCTCAGATCACGCGTGTCAGCTCTGGGGCCAGCAGTTGGAGGCAAGGCCGGGATGGCAAACAGGAAGTCCAGGGCATTGTGGGCTGTTTTCTGCTGATCTCAGCCTGTCAATAACCGGTGTTGCGGTCGGAGTGGCCCTTGTGAGTCTTCTTATGATGGCAAGATGCCCTCAACAATGACCATCAGGAAACTTTGAAGAAAAATAAAGGTTTACTGCTCGCCAGATCTGGCAATTACACAGCACACCTGGAGCCACGGTCTCAGGTAGGGAGAGAGAGTGCACGGGGGGCCTGGGGTTTTGCTTTTATTTGGGTCTAGGATGGGGGCCTAGGGTTTCAAGACCTCACTCTTTACTGGGGAATTGAAAACATGAGAGTGGGAATTTAAAGTGTGGGAAGAGAAACAAAAAATCAAGTGGCCCAAATGATCAGTTCTGGAAATCAACCAAAGTCTCTAAAACAAAGGAGCCTGCGGGAGGGGGAGGCCGGAGCCGGGGCCTTCATCTAGCATTTTCTGGGGTTCCGTGAGCCAGTCTAGCAAATTAGCAAACCTGAGGCGGGAGGTATTGGGAATTCCTGAGTTTGCAGCCAAGCTGGGCAGTGTGGGTGAGCTGGGGACCCAGTAGTTGGCATCTGAAGTGGGGACAGTCCTGTGGGACTGAGGCTTCAACGCTGTGGGTCTGACGCTCCCTCCAGGGAGGTTAGCGTCAGAATTGAGCTGAAACGCTGGACACACAGTTGGCGTCAAGAAGGGAAAGCAGGGACTTCCCTGGCGGTCCAGTGGTTAAGACCCTGTGCTTCCACTGCAGGGGGCGCGTGTTCGATCCCTGGTCAGAGAAAAGATCCCGCATGCTGCACGGCATGGCCAAAAATTAAAAAAAAAAAAACGGGGGTGGGTACAGACTGAACGTACCTCAACATAATAAAAGCTACCTGACGAGCTTGCAGCCAACATCGCACTCAATGATGCGCCGGCACTTTCTCCCCCTGCCTTCTCCCATGTGCACGAGCTATCTCTTAATAAAACCCTTTGCTTGCCTAAGAGTCTTGTAGAAGCGATATATGCTTCTATGGTTTTGCTGTCCAAGAATCTGGAAAGGGCCCGGTGACAGTATGTGCAAAGATTTTGGGTTTACTCTGAGTGAATCAGTTTTCCAAATCAATAAAAACCCTGTTGGCTTTCTTTATTGGTTTTATGAGGTAGATAGATAGATAGATAGATAGGTAGATAGATGGATAGATATTAAATTTAGGAAAATTTAGCTTTTAAAATGATGTTAAGTTTCTCAGCCTCTGAATGTGGGATCCTTTTATATGGGTTGAAATCGTATTTTGTGTCCTCACTACATTTCAAAAGTTATTCATATAACTTTTGCACATCCATTAAGTATTTCTGTTTTCTTTACTTGCTGATGTTGTGAATGATATCTTTATTCCACTATATTTTTATTTTATTTTTTTAAGATTTAAAAAATATTTATTTGGTTGCGCCGGGTCTTAGTTGTGGCTCACTGGCTCCTTAGTTGCAGCAGGTGGGCTCCTTAGTTGAGGCGTGTGAACTCTTAGTTGCAACATGCATGTGGGATCTAGTCCCCTGACCAGGGATCGAATCCAGGCCCCCTGCATTGGGAGCATGGAGTCTTATCCAGTGCACCACCAGGGAAGTCCCATCCACTATAATTTTAAATAAGTAGTTTAGCTTTTTCTTTTCTTTTCTTTTCTCTCTCTGTTGGCTCCCTATAGTGAGTAATGATCTAATTAGAAATTTTCACTTCCTTACCCATCTTCTTTTTTTTTTTTTTTTAATCAGTCATCAATTTTATACACATCACTGTATACATGTCAATCCCAATCGCCCAATTCAGCACACCACCATCCCCACCCCACCGCAGTTTTCCCCCCTTGGTGTCCGTACGTTTGTTCTCTACATCTGTGTCTCAACTTCTGCCCTGCAACCCGGTTCATCTGTACCATTTTTCTAGGTTCCACATACATGCATTAATATACGATATTTGTTTTTCTCTTTCTGACTTACTTCACTCCGTATGACAGTCTCTAGATCCATCCACGTCTCAACAAATGACTCAATTTCGTTCCTTTTTATGGCTGAGTAATATTCCATTGTATATATGTACCACATCTTCTTTATCCATTCGTCTGTCGACGGACATTTAGGTTGCTTCCATGACCTGGCTATTGTAAATAGTGTTGCAATGAACATTGGGGTGCATGTGTCTTTTTGAACTTACCCGTCTTCTTTACCGCCCAATGCTAGTTGAGAATATCACTTTTCTTTTACTTAGGTATGTGTTCATTGATTTCCTGTTTAAATGATTTCTTTTGATTTCCAAATATAAAAGCAGAGGGGAAAAGCTTCAGTTGATGTTTTCTCCACCCTCTCTTCCCCTTCCTTCCCATTATTCATTAGTTGTGGAATTTTACATTTTGTGATTTGTAACATTTACTTTGGGCTCTGCATCTATCATCATCCCAGGTCTCTCTTTAGTTTTACAATTAAATCAGTCCAGTATTCACTACCAATACTTTGCTCGTAGTAACACGTTTTTTTGCTATTGGCTGAAGTTAGTTCTGCAGTTTTGTTTTGTTTTTTTAATCCCCCTAAGCCACACTCCTCACTGGAGCTATGTTCCCTGAGTCCTTTCCTGTTTAAAAATTGCCTTTATAGTGTAAGGATAGTTGATTGAGAAAAACATTATGGTATCACATTTCCTGTTCTCAGTACTTTGTTGGAATTGCTCATTGTCTTTTAGTGTTGAAGGTGATTTTGTGTAAGTCAGAGCCTTCCTTGTATTATAGGCAACTTGATCATTTTGCTTTATTATTCCAGATTCTTTATATTAAAAATCCAGAAATTTTATTGAGATATTAAGATAGAACTTGTTGTTGATTGCTCTGTGTCAAATTTCCTTTGAACACTGCTTTAATCTAGTAGATTAGAGTCTTCTTATAACCTGAAAATTCTTTTAAAAACTCTAAAACTTTCCCCAATTACCTCTCAGAGATACTAATTATGTAAATGTTGAATCTCTTTTACTTCTTCCATGACGATCATTTTTTCCCCCCTTCCACATTAACGCTGACTTATTTCCATTACATTTTACTCACTTCCCTCAATCCCATCCTCATGGCCCCCTTCTCTATTTTCAGAAATGTGCAGCCTCATTTGTGTGCCCCTAATGGACCCTTCAGTTTTGTGGCGGTTTATTTCTTCTTTGACTTTCTACCATGGTTCTACAAGCTCAGGTTTTTTTCTCCTGTTCTTTAATCTCAGAATATCTTTTCTGAGTTAATGCACCTCGGATTTGTGTTCTATCTCTGTTACAAAATAAGTAATTGCTTCATTGTCGTCATCATTATCATTTTAATCAATTTATAATGCTCTGTTAGGTCATAATTTTTGTCCATTTCATGGGAGAATTTTCAGCTGAGGGTTTCTATTCTACCAATTGTTTTTCCTGTTCCTTCTCCCGCCACCTCCATTTTCCCCCCAGTATCTTTGGAGAGATTCTGAGTGGTTTCTGTTCGATGATGACTCATCTTTGTCCAGGTGAAATATTCCTGCAGTATCTATTTCAAAGAGGCTTTTGTAGGGGAGTGGACTGAATTGGGTTCCAAGCTGCAAGGAATTCTCCCTATGACGCAGGATTGTTGGTATGAATATGTCCTTTCAACGGCTAACCAATGAGAATGGCACATCATGGGCCATCAACATTCTCATATCCAGATTCCTAACCAGACTGCTTCTTACCAGCGTGGTCCCTCACGTGATTGTTAGTTCAGCACATCTCTTCTCCTTCCTGAAATGCGGTGCCCGTCTGCGTTCAGGGGATTTCCACTACCCACTCACTCTCCTGAGCTCGCCGTTTCAGATAAGGGATGGTTGGTTTGTCTCTTAGGGAGCAGGAGTGATTCTGTAGACTTGTGCTCAGGCAGCGCTATCTGAGAGCTCCACCCACAGCAGGCTTTCTTGTCTTCCTCCCTAACCTCCACTCTCTGAACTTGATGACACTTTATTATTAAGCATTCTATTGGAGGGGAATAGATGTCTACTGGTTTTGCAGATGATAAAGTTTACATTTTTATTTCTTGTTTTCTTGTTTTGCTTTTGGGGAATTCCTGAGAGAAGGGAACAATTGCCATCCTTCCTTTCCCACTTTAAAACCAGAAGTCTCTGGTTTATAGTAGTCCTTTACCTGGGTTTCCTGAATCCATGCTACATACTGCTACCAAGTTATTTCCAAATGGCAAACTTGACAATATTATTTTATCATTTAAAATCCTTCAGTATCTTCTCTTTGCTTATGGGACGCACTCAAATATCCAAGATGTGGGTCTACATATCCCACAATATTTCCTTTTTCTTGTACTGTAGCCAAAGGACACGCAATTTCCCAAATTCACATTGAAATCTATGCCTTTATACCTTTGCCTGTGATCTTCCTTTTTCCAGGACTGGCTTCACCACTGTATCTGCCTCATAAATCTCGACTCATCCCTGAGGCCATAAACCAAGCATTAACCTCATAGCAACATTTTCTCAACTTCTCCCCCCTACTCCCCACCCCATGGCATAGGAACAGAAGCAACTGTTCCTTCCTTTAAGATGCCTTGTACTTGCTGCACTGAATAGAGATGAACTGTTACAATGTTCATCTATTTGATCCAGCTGAAAGCCCCTCATATTCTGGAATACACTGTTCATTTTGTACCCTGGTTCTGGCTAAGTAACTGGCAAATGGTGGGAGCAGAGGAAACGGTTTCCTTGATGAACGGTGCTGAGCCAGGCGTGCCCTGTCTTTGGAAGTGAGGCAGAAGAGTGATAGAAATTGAGAGCCCGGTGACACCTGAAAGGACCAGTCTGGCTTATTTCCTGTCTTTGTATAATTCCTCTCACTTGAGTGCTTTGCCCAGAAACTCCAAGTATGTTAGGTTACTCCTCCTCTAACGTAAGGCAGGCAGA
Source organism: Eschrichtius robustus (assembly GCF_028021215.1). Taxonomy (NCBI): domain Eukaryota; kingdom Metazoa; phylum Chordata; class Mammalia; order Artiodactyla; family Eschrichtiidae; genus Eschrichtius; species Eschrichtius robustus. Next base: position 6,265,818 of record NC_090844.1, read on the forward strand.
TAAGCCTACATTTTGAATAACTCCCTTCCTTTTATTAAGCAGGAGGGACAAAACATTTTCCCTGGAAGCAGATCATTTGGCTTTTACTTAGTGTGGGAAGCATATGTTTGCTGAGAAACCATTCGTCACAGCCTAGTGTCACCAGGTGCCAGCACTGAGCTCCAAAGCTGCAGCATCTCAGAGTTAGAGGGACCTTAGTGATCATCTGATTTTCCAGATGAGAAAACTAAAGTCCGGAAAAGAAGAGGGACTTCCCAGGGGTCCAGAGGCAAGTGGCGTCTCTGGAGCCACAGCCCAGGTTTTCTGACTCTAAAATTGGTGTTTGGACTCATTACTGAGTCCAAATGACTCAGTAATGGTTCTCTTTCACGGAGGAAAGTTGTAGAGTTCTGAATAATAATTAGAAGAGAAATCGGAAAATAAAAGAAGATAAAAAAGGTGACATTAAGCAATATTGTGCTATTTCCTTTTATGGGTACCTTTTAGTATTATTCCCTAATGATTTTTTGTGGTTTCCAACCCAAACCACTTTTTGTCCACTTGTTTCAAATGCATTCTTATGGAGCCCCCCCTACAGACCAAGGTACTGAAGACCCCAAGACTCTTCACCTCTTCTGGGCTGAATTAGTTAAATCCTCCCCTGCCCCCCTACTGCCCCACTGATGCAACGGTTAAAGCACAGGTTTAGGTATAATTTAACGCTTTGTCTCCCCCAGACAGGTTTTATTTCTTTTTCTTCCTAGATTGCTACCCTATTTCCTTTTGATTTATCCCCTTCTGCAGGGAGATCTGACATTTCCCATTTGCTTACAATCTTAGCCCTAAGGAAAGGCCACGATTTCATAGAAAGTTGTTTTCCCATTCTTCTCATCTTCTCCGCGTCTTCAGTTTTCCTGGCGCTCTGGCAGCCCTCGGATTCCCGGACACACGTCACACACCCGGGCGTCTGCTCGGCTCTCGGTGGTGAACGGTGACCTACTTCCCACTTCCTTCCTGAGAGGCAGGGACAGTGCCAAGTCCCCCTGCCCTTTGCGGGCTCCCGTCCGCTCACACTTCTGCTGATGAGCCAGGCTCGTCTGCAGATGCCAAGGGGCGCCTGTCGCTACCCCCTGGGTCCCTGCCAGGAGCGCGCCGCTTGTCTGGAGGCGCCCACCCAGTGGCTTCTCCGGTTCACTAGTGCCGGCGGGATTGGGACCCAGGCAGGCCATTAGCGGCGCGTCCAGAAGCAACCGCCGGAGAAGGAGAGGCTCCCAGCCCCTGCTGCCCTCAGGAGGGAGCGGAGGGGAGTGGGCAGACTGTGGCGGACTTGGGGTGGGATGCGTGTGCAGGACCAGGTGTCCTCGGCTCCTGTGATCCCGGGGAATCGGGGCGAGCAGTCGTCCTCACACACGCTTCACTCCGTCTTCGTTGCGCCCGCGAGCGCCTCTCGGGAGCACCTAGGATCGCAAGTCCCAGAACTGAGGAGGGGACCTGGGGATGTCATCTCACCCAGTTCGAGCACTCTGCAGACCAGGGCTCTGAGGCCCAGGGAACCGACGGGACTTGGGAGCCAGAGGCAGAGCCAGAATCAGCACGTGGGTACCTAAAGCCTTAGTCCATCATTTATTTTCTCAGCCTAATTCTCCAGGGATACCTGCAGCCGTTTCTACGGAAGAGTGTGGGCTGCGAGACGTGACGTGTGTCGCGGCTGGGACACGGGCGTGCCGCCAGCCTGAGTTCAGTGCCCGCGTGACCGCCGGGTGGCCCCGTTCCCTCCTGGGAGGACAGCCATCCTGGGGGCCCCCCGCTGGAGGCTGTCTGCGGATGGAGTGAGATGGTCCCGCAGAGCGCTCGGCCCCACGCTGGGCGCAGGGTGAGGGCTTGATGCTCGTTCTTGGGCACAGCTGATGCGCCCTGGCAGGCTGACAGCTCGCTGCCGAAGACCGAAAGCCACCGATCTACGCGTGTGAGATGACGCATTTCATTAAACTGACCGCAAGCAGAGCATCGAGAGCTTGAAGGGGCCCCCTCTTGGGAGCTCCCTTGAGGCAGGACGTCGGCGACTGGCGTGTTCCCAGAAGTGGGCAACCAGGCCGGAGGGGATTCCGAGGCCCCGCGTCAGGAGCGATGTCCTGGGGCTGCTCGGAGCAGAGCGGGGAAGGCCCGGGGAGCACCGTCGGGGTCTTCAGAGGGGAGAAGGGGTAGCAGAGGCAAGGGAGAGGAATCGCACCTTCCTCTGGTTCTGTGAAAGCGCTTCCTGCTTTTAGGCTTGAGTTACCCTCTATCTGGTTCGTACCCCAGGGCTCCTAAGGGCCTGAGGAGACAAAGAGTAAACAGACCCAGTCTTGGATTTTCAAGACCTCGTGGGTGAAATGTGGGTCAACAGGTAACCAGACATCCAGCTGGTCCGGGACGGCAAGGACATCATTCTGTTTTCCTGGTGAGAGAACGAGAGTTCAGTCGGGCAGACCTGTCCTGTCAGAATGGAGTTAGTAAACTCATCAGATCAGAGCCGGTGAGAACAGAGCTGCCAGCATCTGGTTTTCTCATCAAAGATAATAGACGTGCCATCCCAGGACCATCTGCTTCGTGGCCTGCCCTGCGTTAGGGTGCCCTGCAAGGGAGCAGACTGGGGGCTTTTATGGCTCCAAAGCTGGAGGAGAATTTTACAAGAGATTCTTGTGACCTCTCCATCTGCCTCTTTTTCTCCTTTTCTACCCCTGCTTCCCTCCCTCCTTTCATTTCTATTTTCTCTCCTTAAAAATATTAACTATCCCTGCCTTGGACAATTTTTCTCACTTCCCCTACATCCTCCAGAGATTTCTCTCAGGGCTCATAAACAGTGGTAGCCCACATTCCTAGACCCGAAGTGGGTTTTCTCTTGCTCTAACTTGTCAAAGAGAAATCTTGACATGAACTAAATCATCTCAATTTTGGATCCCACAAGAGTGGTAGACCCAATCCCAGCATCACAGAAGCACTGGGTGTTGGTGTTGTCATTAAAATTCCCTCAGTTCCTTCACTGGACACAGACTCATTTCTGACCCCCAAGGACATCTGGGCTGAAACTACAACTTGTGCTTAATGCATGAGATGAAATTCCTGATCAAGTCCTGGAAGAAAAATCAAAGGTTTTTACGGAAGAAATCACATGTAAAGAAAAAAGATGGAAGCATCTATTTAAAAAAAAAAAACAAAATAAAACAAAAAAAACTTTCTTTAAAAACTATTTTTGAAAAACCTTGTTTCATTTTTGGATATTGAGGAAGTTGATCTGTGACATGAGAAAGGAGGAATAAGAGAAATGAGAACGAAGAAAATAGGGGAAATGAGTAGAAATAAGGTAATTTTTGCATTGTGGTAACTGAGAAAGAGTTTGCAAAAGAAAAGTTATCCGCCACAGGATTACCCCATGACATTATTTTGACCTTGTCTGGCCACAGTTTCTTCCTCTGTGAAGTGAGGAAGTTGTCTTAGATGATGTCTGAAGGTTCTAGTGATTGTGAGTCAATGCCATTCATTGAGGGAAGAAAATAACAAGCCTGTACATCGGAATCAAGGAGGTTAATGATCATTACTACAGATTTATGATTTTAAGATTGAAAAACCATTGAGAAGTAACCACAAAAAAATCAAAATGGGTAAGAGTTCAACTTGTGGGCTAGTGACAAAATTATTACACAAAATCCACAGCTTTCCCTATGCAAACAGTAGTCAATTATAAAATATAACGAAAGAAGAATTGGCTCAAATAGAAAGAAAAGCCATAAAATATCTAGGAATCAAGTTACAAAAAACATTCTGGATCTATACAAAGAAACTTATTGAAGGACACAGAAAGGCTGTATTAAGAGAAGACAAAAACGTGTAAAGGAAAAATCTTGTTCTTAGAAAGACTCGATCACCCACGTCATTTTTTTTTCTTTAATAAGACCAGTAATTTCAATGCAGAAATCAGTCAACAAAGCGATAACATTATGTTTAACTTGATGGAGTAATTTAAAAGTTATTTTGTAAGAGAGAATCATTGAGAGTAGCCACGTATTCTGAAAAAGACTGATGAGGGAGATTTGGTTAATTTGAACGTTAGGAGCTGTGTTAGTTCAGATCACATAGTGCTGCCACAGGAGGGGACAAACAGAAGAGCGGATGGGAAAGAACTGTCTCTGACCAGGACTAGGTAGACATTTGATACCAGACAGGCTGGGATTTAGGTGCTCTGATGAATGTGCAAAATGTCCCATCCGGCCTCCCCAGGATGGCCTGCTGTACGCGGAACATCAGGGTGGCCCTGATCATCTTCAGTTCCTTCCAATCACTTATGATTTTGTTTCTCTTCTGTGCAAGACTCAGTTTCCTAAGAGGATGAGACGGGAACTCAGACATGTGCCTTCTATATGAGACAGCATAGGAGTGAGAGCATGTCTGCAGGCTCAGGAAATTCATATTTCTGGGTGGGGCAAGAAACAGTTTTCATGTCACTGCTGGGGACTCAAGTCTGTCACAGCCTTTCAGAATAACCTCCATTCCAGGACTGAAAGAATTAAGTGCAAAACTGACCAGGGCTACAGACAGAATTAGGTAAACACACAAACAAAGCAAATATCTTTAAGGAAAACCAAACACGACCAAGTAAAAAGTAATCATTGAGAGTAGCCATAAAATTTGGCTATTAGATGATCAAGCACAAAGCAAGAGGCAAGCCAGAAACAATTTTTGCAACACATATGATAAAGGATTAAGGACTTTAAATATGCACAGGATTTTTAGAAGTCAGCAAGAAAAGATGAATAGAAAAATTAGAAAAATGGATAAAGTGCAAGAGACAAAAATGACCAATGAACATTAAAAAGATGTTCAACCTCAGAAACAATTTTAAAAGGATATATTAAAACAAACAGGAAATATTATTATTCACTCATACAATTCAGAAAAATTGAAGCAATTGATAATAACCAATACTAATGAGAATATCGACCATCAGATATATTTTTATGCATTGTAAGTAAGGGGGTAAAGTGGTCCAACAGTTTCTAGAGTGGGCAATTGGGCAAAACCCATTAAAACTTGAGATGTGCATATAAGCTGAGATTCCACTTGTAGGAATTTATACAAAAGTAAGCATTACATAAATTTCTAAAGATACATGTATAGTCATACAAATATATGAGGCAAATTCATTTGAACGGATATTAAAGAATTTGCAAGGTAATATTTAAGGGGAAAAAACACACAGTGGCACTGGTGGTGAAGTATGATTCTATATTTTAAATTAAAAATAAATATTTACACCATTTTATTTGCAAAGGAAAAGAACTGAAAGTCTCTGAACTGTAAGTAGAGGTTATAACAGAAGGGGCTATAGGGTTTTTAAAATCTTCCATCATTTACATTTCTTAATTACTTGAAATTTTCTGATGTGTATTATTATTATTTTTTAAATAATAATACTTATACTTTAAAAAAAATTATTTATTTATTATTTATGGCTGTGTTGGGTCTTCGTTTCTGTGCGAGGGCTTTCTCTAGTTACATTTCTTAATTACTTGAAATTTTCTGATGTGTATTATTATTATTTTTTAAATAATAATACTTATACTTTAAAAAAAATTATTTATTTATTATTTATGGCTGTGTTGGGTCTTCGTTTCTGTGCGAGGGCTTTCTCTAGTTGCGGCCAGCGGGGGCCACTCTTCATCGCGGTGCGCGGGCCTCTCACTGTCGCGGCCTCTCTTGTGGCGGAGCACAGGCTCCAGACGCGCAGGCTCAGCAATTGTGGCTCACGGGCCCAGCCGCTCTGCGGCATGTGGGATCTTCCCAGACCAGGGCTCGAACCCGTGTCCCCTGCATTGGCAGGCAGATTCTCAACCACTGCGCCGCCAGGGAAGCCCTGATGTGTATTATTTTTATATCAGAAAAATTATGATAGATTTAAATGAAGGTAAATATTAACATTCAAATCCTAGGGACAATTTGGTGTATTTTCCCACTAATTTTAAACCAATATGAACTCTTCCTTCCTTTAATGTGGATTCTCTAGGAAGGTTATAACGAACCCACCGCCATTCTGGATCTTCCTTTCAAGGAGCCCTGGAAGATCCAGTCAACCCTCCTCAAAATCTTTTCTAATGAACTTCGTCACCCGTGAGGGTCCGTCCTCATTCTCCTTTTGCAGCAGCGTGACTCCCGGCCCTGCCGCTCGCCTTGGATGATCCGGCCCCTGCCTCACCTGGACACCGTCTCCGTAGATGTGGTCACAGGAGCGCCTCAGCCCCAGATTTGAGAGAAACACAAGGCGAGCCACAGCTGGGACTCAGGGAGCAAGAAAACACAGCGCAGTCACGGCTCCTGCCGAGGGCAGCGCAGGGCCGCGCGTGGTGAGGAGTTCGCCTCTGCACTAATCCCGGGATGCCACGAGGACCTCGGGCTTCTGACTTCGTCCTCCTGATTCTTCCCAGCCTTCTGGGACCTCAGCTCCAGAACAATGAGACTCCTCCACGCCCTCCGTGCCGCTTCCTTGATCATCTTCCAGGTACTGCCCGGTAAATACCAACCACGACGATGCCTCGTCTTATCGTTATTTTGTTTTTTCCTTCCCTAGGTCAACCATCGTCAGAAAGTAAAGCATTAGGGAGCTACTCACAGGTCACCTCCACGCCCAAAATCAGCTATTGAAAAATTAGAGAATAAACTGGTTGTTGTGTCTTCATGACGTTAAAAGTCTTGTTTGATGGTAAACTTCTCCCCGCTCCCATTTCCCTCCAATGATCTGGGTGATTTGAGAACCAAATCAGTTGAGTCACTTGGTTGGTATAACCCAGTGTGGAGACAAAGTTCCTTTATTCCGGCCCAGACTGGAGACCTCTTGCCACTCATGCCGCGGTGGTGACCTTGAGTCTCGCTGGGCAAGGGTTCTGTCTGATGAGCTTGTGAGAACTGGCGGGGTTTTGTATGGCGAGGAGGTGGGGTGATCGGTGAGGCACTGACCCCGCGGTTAACGCCCCGTCGTTCCCATCTTACGTCAGAACAAGAGCGTGAAGCGACATGAGGGGGACACTTGCTGTTGGTGTTTAGCTGGGAAAGATGGGGATTCCATCTGGATGCTGAGATCTCCAGCTTTCCTCATGGAATTTCCAGCTTCATACAAACATCTTTTCATTTTCCAGACAGCAGTAGGGCGCTCAATTTTGAAAGACCCCGCTGTCTTCGGGGTGGGATCTGCCTGAAGCAAGTGACACCGAGCTGTGAGCCCTTCAGGGGACCCTGCCGAGCATTCACCGTTTGCTGCAAAATAAAGAGGAGGTGATGGAGGAACCCCAGCCAAGGAATCCTGGCGAGAGAGCCGAAGCACGGCTCCTCGGGTCCAAATAAGAGCAAACAATTCTCAAGGCTACACGGTCGACTATTTTATCATTAGGATTGACTAAAGGGACCACTGTTTCCCATGGAAGGGTAGGCAGTGGGAGGGAGACAATTATAAGAATTAAATTTCCATTATGTTTTAAATTTTGCCAAGCATTCTCATTCACATAACGTATGTAATCCTTAAACCATTTTGGTTTACCAATCCCATTTCACAGATGTAGAAACCAAAACTTGGCATGGTTAATAAATAACTCACCCAAAGGAACAACAAAGGAAGGAACATAATCTGAAAGTTTTCTCTTGGCTGTCGGACAGGAGTCTGTTGGACAGGAGAGGGGAGTTATGGTTTCCTTAACAATCTCAGGGAGGCTGGATATGAGAGAATCACTACGATGGGGTAAGGGGAGGCGGGGAGGGGTCGGGTCTTGGTCCTGGGACACTCCCACCCCCGGCTGTAGTGAGTAAAGTGCAGGGTGGGAAGGAGCACGTGCTAAGGGGCGTTGTGGCATTGGGGACATGCAGGATGGAGAGCACACGGGTACAGAGACTACCCAGAAGCATCAGTCCACGTGGAGATGCGCGAAGAAGCCTGCTGGAAGCCAAGATTTGCAATGGCGGGTCAGAAGGCTTCTGCCCAAGGCTGGAGTCCTCGGGTAGGTGTGATAACTTTGTGTCTTCCTTGTTCACTTTTCTTGTCTAGGGCATGACATCTGCTGTAGTTTGCTGAGTAGGTCACCTCTCCACTACAGGTGTCACTGTCCTCCCTCTGGTGAGGGAACAAGCCTTGACACGACGGGCTTTCTGCAATTTACAAAGCACATTTAGGAAAGGAGGGAGGAGCAGGAAGCAGTGCAAAGTGCCCAGGAACTTGGAGGACAAAGAGGATCAACAATATACACTAGAATTCTTCCAGAACCTAAACAATCACACGGAAAAGAAAAGCGTGTGATCGGCGTTGTGGTGACGTAACAAGGAGGACCAACGGTATAATTGGGTCCCAGTCAATGAATAATTAAAGAAAATTCAGAGCAGGTTTGCAGATGAACAATGGGCTAGGATCAGTGTACATCAGTGTCTGTAAAGATATCCAGATACAGTTACTAATGTATTTTCTCCAATTGTTCTTACTTGGCACTGATTTCCTATATGGTCTGCCTACAGGGATCATCATAGGACTTTGAGTATTCCTGGTGTCTGCAACGTAGGTCCACAGCGTGCCCTGTCAGAATAGTTTATCTGTCCATTAGTGGAATGGTCTTTTAATTTTTCCATTACACAAGTAATGCATACTGGCTTTTTGCAAAACATCCAGAATCTAAAAATTATGTAGAAAAATACCATTATAATCCATTTCATGCTTCCTTTAGAATACAAATTAGTTTTTCTCCAAATGGATAATCAATCGACTCTGCATGATTTATTAAAGAAATAGTCCACTGCCCTCCCTCCCCACTCATGTAAAGGCCGCTTTTATCAATAACTAGCTGTCAGTGTCTGCACGGTCTGTTTGTGGCTTCTCTGTTTCGTCTCGGGGATTTTTTTTTGTTCTTCGGTCAATGCCACGTATTTCAAGCCTCAGCATCATCATAAATCGTAATAACTGGTAGTGAAAGTCACCATGTTGCCCTTTATGAAAATAACCTTGTTTATTCTTGCACGTTTTCCCTTTACAGTGAATTGTAAAATCAGCTAGTTAATGTAAAAATCTTTATTTTTGCATCCTAATTTCTAAATTGTCACTAGTCTATGGAAAGTTATGAGCCAATGTATCGTTCTTTTAAGATGCTGTAATAACTTTCACTTGATTCTAAGAGCCAGTCCTTGTGGAGAGAGACCCGTAGAACATCCTGCAGTGATCCATCCAGGGGACCAGCCTCTGATGCTGGGACTGATCAAAGAGCTTCCATTTCCTCAGCACCGTAGAGCCCGGGCTCCTTGGTTCTCAACCTTCCGGGGGTCGGGAGAGGCACCAGGACACTCTTTACTAGCCCCAAAAGAGCACATGGGCGGCACCATATGTTCAATAGAGGGCCAGGGAGGCTGAGAGAAGGCAGGTAGCTGCTGGCTTCCCAGGGGCGCCTGCGGGTCGGGTTGGAGGTCCTTGGTGGGCCAAGGCTGCTGAGGTTTCCCTTCCCACCCGGGGACACCGTTTCCAGCCCCCGCGGCCTGTTGCCTTTGACTCGGGGCCTTGGGGGCTTCATTAGCTCCAGGGGGCCCTTTGGGCTCTTGACTCTCCCAGAGGAGGATGCCTTCCCCTCCTATTCTTCCTGCACCCACATCTGGGGACAGCTGAGAAAGGGTGAGCCACAGCTGTCTTCCAGGCCTATCCTCCCTGCCCCAAGCTCTGAGGAAGAGGATCCCCTTCCTCCTTTCCTGGTCGCTGCTGCTGCGGCCGGCATCCTCTCTGGACCCTCACCACAGAGGGGATGTGACCTGTGAGCGTGACATCACCTGGCGGCGGTAGGAGAAGCTCCCTTCTGTGAAGGGGAAGCAGACTGGGCCGTAAGGAGACAGCAGGACTGGCTCAAGTGCCCAAAGTTTGCTTAGGGCATGGGAATCGGCCATGGTATTTAATTTATTGAGAGGACTGGAATAGGGGGCTTTTTTCCCCTCCCTCTTCCCCTGACCAGAATAAAGTTTATTAAATTATTTTTAAAAAAAGAACATCCTGCAGTAGCAAAGAATTCAGGATCTGGAATCAGATTCCTGATTCCAATTTTTATTTTACCACATACAAACTTTATCACCATGCTGAATATCTCTAGTCTTATTTTTCCTCATGCTTGCCTTTAGGGCTAATATTAGTACCTGCATAAGGTAAGGCTAATTTTCTTTTGGTTGTAGGAAGGCTGTCATAATCACCTTCAATACGTTCCTCTTGACTGGATTACATAAATGTGAGATGAGTAGTCAGTCATCATCTTGGGATAAGAGGGGAAGCACAAAAATCCTTGAGTCGCTCACTCTGAAGACACTTGACTTCACAGAAAATGGAGATTCGGTTTGCTATAAATACACCACCATGTGTAAAATAGATAGCTAGTGGGCACCTGCTGTACAGCGCAGGGAGCTCCGCTCGGTGCTCTGTGGTGACCTAGATGGGTGGGATAGGGAGGGTGGGAGGGAGGCCCAAGAGGGTGGGGATATATGTGTACATATAGCTGATTCACTTCACTGTACAGCAGAAACTAACACAGTAGTGTAAAGCAATTATACTCCAGTTAAAACAAAAACAAAAACAAAAACCCAGAATAAGGGGGATCATTTTTTATGAGGAGCCCAAGATTTTCCGGGGGAGAAAAAAATTGAAATCTCAGCCCAGCTCCTGGGATTCTACGTCAGGGTCGGCTCAGCCAAAGCCCGGTGACAGAGGCGAGAAACCACAGGTAAAGGAAAACGAAGGGGCAGGCAGCTGCATGGCCGTTGGCGTCACTGACGCCATCTTGGGCCCCGACAGCTCCTACTGTCCTTCTGCTGACCCGACCCAGGGCTCGACTGTGCAGCGGATCACTTCCCTGTCGTCAAGGGCCTTGTAGTTAAGAGGTATTGTTAATAATCATTAGGACCAGGTAGCCTCTATGCTCTGGCAGTCCCCAGACAGTGATGAAAACCTTCCCTGACGTGTTCCCGTGAGACTAGTTACCCCTTCACAAATCTTAACTTAGGAAAGAACATCCTATTTCCAACCACCGACCCGCATCTTCCAGGTTAGCTATACATTGGTCCCATGGCCCCTTGGAGGGAGGAGTGAGCTGTGAAAACTCCAGGATCTCACCCTGTGAGTAAGTAAGGTACCCTGGGTAACAAACTGATCCACTGATTATACCGAGCGGCCTGCCTCGTTTTTTGGTCTCAAGATGCCTTTTCAGTTTGGTGGGCAAATTTCATTCCTTTCATCCTCCAACAGGGGCACTGAAGCCCCCTCCTCAAGACAGGGCCTGACTTGGGAAGAGAACTTGTTTTTGATTCAGGCTTTGGCTAAGGAGAAAAGCCCCTCGGTTTTCACTTACTTTGGAACGATGCTATGTTCGATAGTACAAGCGTCAAGAACATGAGGTTTTTATCGGTCCTGAGACATCACCGTGGCTTGGACAAGGACCTGAGTCAGCAGGGTCACCCCTGGACCACAGATAAAGTTCACTGGTCAGACTCAGCGGGACCCATCCCCACTACAAACCCGGCCTCGTGACACAGCAGCGGCTGCAACCAGCATAGATCTCAGATGTCTCTCGGGATCTGAAGGGAGGAGAGAACCTTGGGAGGTGATTCCTAAATTGTAGGTGATGGTTTTCCTTCTACTAAGTTCCATTCTACTGAGTGCTAGACTGATTATTGGAAAAATTAAAAAAATTGTACTGTGACTGTACTTGTACCCGGAGTTGAAGTAGCAGATTATACTAATTCCATGAGAGTAAATGGGAAAAAAAGTTACCTAAACTATTCACAGGTTTCCAGAGAGTAAGTGCTCCATCTCTTCTGGTCCTTCTTATTTTTCTTGCCATCATCGTTATTGTTCTTTTCTGGTCCTGGACTCATTAAGTGCTAACAAAAGAAATCCCTCCAGCTCTGCCTGGGACATTGTTAATCATTGCTCCTGTTCATTTCACGGGCGTTCGTTGTCCAGTAAATATTTTGATTAGTACTCTGACCACAGTTGGACACTGTCTTCCACATGTAGTCACCCTGATCAGACCTATAAAAGAAGAAGCTTTGAGCTATTTTTTATTCCACCCACTATAGTGCTATTTGTTTTCTCCTTTCCAGGAAGTTCAGAGGAGTTCTCTTCCAAATCAGCCATGAAGTTGTTTCACCTCCTCATCTTTGCTGTCTTCTTCGTCTCTCAAGTAATACCCTCTTTGGTATCTCCTCTTTGGCATCTCCCTGTCATATCTGAGTCTTATTTCCTTTCTCCAACCTGCTCCACTTTCAGAAGGATACCCCTGATGACCCCAAGCCAGCTTAGGGATGCTAATCTGGAAACAGTGAGAAAAGGGAAACTTCTCAATTGCTTCACTGGGTTTGCAGAAGGCTGTCTGCACTTGAGGCACCGAGAAGAAACCCTGAAATCAATGGGGAAGAATGGGAACAAACTATGACCCGCTTCCTTGTCTCATATGATGACACCCCTACACATGTGTTCTCCTTTCTTAAACCTTCCAGCTACTGATGTGTGACTATTCTAGAGGCGTTGTGTTACTGGCCGTAGAGCAAGAAAAGAGGAAGCTTAGAGGTTTTTTTAGGAGGCAGTTCATATATGTAGAACCGTGGCATTTTAGAAAAAATATAGAGGTATATTCTGCCCCATATCTTGAGCAAGGTGGAGCATGGATGAGAAAAGAGGGGGAGGCTGGGGTCTGACCCCCTGCCTGATCACTCCTTGCTCACAGGTGTGCTGAATGTCACGGGACAGCTTAAAGGGCGCTTCTCTTTTGCTGCCGTGTTGTGCTTTGTACTCACCCACCTTAGTCCTCTGTCTCTCCCTCACTCTTTCCTTCCTCCAATGTTCTATCTTAATATAAATACACTCATCTAATCAAATATTCCATTCCTATGTCTCACTGCTCAGGCCTCCTTGTGCCTTCCAGGGTGTCAGCTTGTGAAACCGACAGATAATGAGCTAAGAGAGCCGGAGCTGGATGGAGCGTGGTACCCACCCCCAAGACACTGCCCTTCTTTCTGCTTTGGGTTAATAAGAGCCTGTTTGCTGTGGACCCACTGGGCATAATGAGTGATTTTGCTGCATCACTCAGATGAGCGACCCCAAATCAGTTTCCTCACTGGGCTAATTTTCAATCAAAGACAAGGGAAGAGTAGATTCCCTTCCCTCACTGGGCTATGAGGGAATGTCTTGGGGAAGAATGAAGAGAGAACTGCAGGGCTCCTCACATGAGATTCTTGGTGTAGCACTAGGATAGAGATGTTTGTGGTTCCCAGGGATGGGCGGCCCAGGGATCAGAGCTCCTGGGTCACACCTGCTGTGATGAAGCACAGGGTGACATGGGTGGCCGTCATGACCGCCTCAACAATGTGGCGTGAAGCTGGGGATACAGGGACCCATGATAAGCAAGCTGTCTGCTAGAAGCCAAGTTCAAGCCCCTTCCCTCCCAACCCGTGGGTAAAATGGGCAGGTTCAAGAAAGTGGAAACAAGGTTGAGGTCCGCGAGTGGGAGGGACGGGGGGAGTGTGAGCCTGACCCCAGCCCTGGCGTTGACACCACAAGGGGTGGCCATGGCCCCATGGCCACGCTGAGGCCAATGAGAGCAGCCCCCTGACCACTGCAGTCTGGGTTCCAAAGTTGGTGACCTCTGCTAATGACCTGGAGTGCACAGGCAGGACGAGGGGGTCCGTGGAGGCCCTTCCTTCTCCCTCCCACGTCCTAAGAGGCAGGAAAAGCAACCTTCTTCACGCCTGGTTTGGAGCCAGGTGGGACATTTCTTTTTCTCTTTTAGAAACCTCTCTCCCCTCAGCTGGTGCCCTGATTATTCTAGGTCCTTGGCTTTAGGGACTTGAATTTTAGGTCTTTAATCTTAATTTTAAGACCTATCTGATAAACCCTGAAGGCAGGTTTAGGTTCTAAGCCTGGGAATGGTGAGTGAACTTCAGAATATTGCTGACACTCTCAAGTGTTTGGGACATCCTGTGTGAGTATGTTTACATACTTTAGTAAATACGTAAGGGCTGCAGTAACATCTTATTTTCAGTGGGATCCTGTCCCAGGAAGATAAAAACACAAAATTACAAAATTTTAATGTGTTGTTTCCAAAAGACATTATCTGACAACTCCACAATGGCACATCTTGGAGGGCACAACTGCAGGCTGTATGTGTCAACCCAAGAGAAGCGTTTAAAGTCTCTGATCCCAGCTTCCAAATTACAGCATAAAATTTCTGTTCGTAACAAGCTCTTGAAGGCTGGCCTTGTCCTGCTTAACGAGCAAGTAGGAGGGACAAAGTGAGGAAAAGGAGGTGCGCAAGACAGAAAACTTTCCTGAGCAGTACAGTTTGGAGATTCCTGATTGGACTGAATTACTCCTTCCCCTGTATAGCACTCTCAAGACTTTCTTCCAAAAACAGATATTTTTGTTCTTTCTACAGGTTGTGGACACGGTAAAATGCTTAATTTATGTGACTCATGTCCAAGTGTATGCCTGCAGAGGAAAAGAAATTGTATTCTTCCCATGCCAGGGATGTGCCCTGGTAGGAGCTTCTGTTGTAAGAATGAAGTGCACTGAAGATTTCATGTTTGTTGGAGCATCCCTGAATCAAATTGGAAAGCTGAGACTTCATATCGTTCTCTTTATTCACTCACTCATTTATTTTGTCAACACCTGTTGAACACCTACTGTATGCTAGGAATTGTACTGGTAGCTGAGGCTATGGATTCAATGTGTCTTCTCTTACCCAAGTTGGGTGAATCAAGGGATGTCTTCCCAGTGAAGGCCATATGTGAGTTGAGTCTTTAAAAAATGAGTAAGAATTAGGCAGAGAAAGTTGAAGGAAAGTGGCATAAGTGTGTTCCAGTGTGAGGAGAACAAAATATGCCAGAAACATGACTGACATTATGTTAGGGGTTAGTTTGAGAATCAGGATGTGATAAGAGATGAAACTAGAGGAAGTATGGCCAAAGGACGGAGGACTTGAGACACTAGAGAAATTTTACTTCATCCTTTAAGCTACAGGGAAACATTGAAGAATTTTACATGGAGGCGTGAGGAGGGATTGGAAGCTGGAGAGATGGAAACCCAGAGGCCAGTTAGGGTATTATGCGGTGACTGAAGTGTAAATGTTTGAGGTTAAAGGGTGTGAATTAAGACATTTCCACAAAGACCGGAATTGAAGGTTGGTTATTTAAAAGATACCTGGGGAGTAGAAGCATGAGGGTTTGGTCATTGAGGGTGGGAAGTGAGAAAGACGATTTCTGTTAAGTCTGGCTCACTGGGGGATGGAGTTTCCAGGAGTTGAGTCCCTAGCCTAGAGTTTAAAGGAGGGATCAAGAATGGAGATAATGGGGACTTCCCTGGTGGTCCAGTGGTTAAGAATCTGCCTTCCAATCCAGGGGACTAGGGTTCAATCCCTGGTCGGGGAACTAAGATCCCACACGCCACAGGGCAACTAAGCCCGCACGTCGTAACTACTGAGCCCATGCACTCTGGAGCCACAGCTAGAGAGAAGCCCGCACGCCACAATAAATAAATAAATAAGAAATAAGAAGAATGGAGATAATGATTTCTGAGACATTAGGACTCTTACGGGTGATAAATGAAGGCTCACAGGCCAGGCATCCAGCAGAGACTGAGAGCAATAGTCAGAGCTGAGAAGCAGAAGCTGGAGGTACCGAAGGAGCAGGCAGGTTGAGATGTGACCTGTGGCAGCTTCAACTGCAGCCGTTCCGGTAAATGGCCCTTCTATTTCCCTTCTGGCATCACGGTGAGCAATTCAAAATTGCCAAAGATCTCTGGGGTAAACACCATTCTGATTACAGCTCCGACCCTAATTGCCTATTTCAATAATCATGTGTAACTTGAATCTTTATTTCTGTTCCAAGATCCCATCCAGGATACCACATTTAGTTACCATCTTTCCATAGTTTCTGGGCTGTGACAATTTCTCAGACATTTTTTTGGATGCCTTTGACAGTTTTGAGGAGTACCATTGAGATACTTTGTAGAATACCCCTCAGTTTGTGTTGGATATTTTTCTCATGATTAGACCAGGGTTATAAGTTTATATTCGTCACGGTCTGCATTCTGTTTTTCTGTCCACATCGAGTTGATTCTTTTTTTTTTTGATTTACATATAGTCAAATTCAAATTTTGTGCTGTAGAGTTCTAAGGTATTTGCAAATGCAGAGAGCAGTGTATGCACTACCATACTTCTATACAGGTTACTCTTCATAGCCCACCCCTCCTGGGACCCCCTAACCCTGAGCAGCCACTGGTCTGGCTTCTAACTCTACAGATTTGCTCTTCAAGGGTGTCATGTAAAAGGAATCAAACAATCTGTAGCCTTTACATCTGGCTTCTTTAACTCAGCAGAAGGCCTTTAAGATCCCTCCATGATATTAATGAGTCAAGCATTTCTTTATGGCTATATAATATTCTATGGTATGATGTATCAAAATTAATTCACTAGTTGAAGGACACCTGTGTTTACCATTTTTGGCAATTATAAATTAAGCTGCTGTAAACATGTGCATACAGGTTTTTGACATGAACATACATTTTTATTCTCTCAAGTCATATGGTAAGCATATGTTTAACTTTACAAGAGACAGCCAAACTATTTTCCAAAGTAGGCTTAGCATTTTGCAGCCCCAGCGGCAGTGTATGAGAGTTTGATTTGTTTCAAAAAAAAAAGGTTGATAAGAAAAAAGATGACTAAGAAATTGTATCCTGACTGTTTCAAAACAGGAGATACTAAATTATTGCTGAAGATTGAATTTCCCAGCCTAATCAGCAGGCTTCTGCTGTACAACTCAAGTCTTATCTGTTCTGAAAACAATTCCTTGTGTCCTAAGAAAATGGTTCTAAAGGAATCTCACTATTTGGAAAGGCACCTTTGGAGAGAAGAAAATAACCGTTACCTCACTAAATCTTGGTTTTCTGAAAAAACAGTGGGTTGATCTCTGTTGTCTGAGTTCCAATGCTACGGGTTGATGCCTAAGTGCCAGCTTAAATCGTTCTGCACCTTCAGGCCCTTCAGATCAACTTATTTCCTGGCTCTTCAATAATCAATTGGGAGCCATTGCTTGATGCCCAAGAGTCATTAAGGGTATGAAAATGAGAACAAAGTGAGAACAAAGCCTCAGTGACTTTTCATACTATAACACACACACACACACACACACACACACTCACACACACTCAAAGCTCCTATCCCCAATCCATACATGTATAGACATATATTAACAGATTACAGGTGGCTTGGAGAACATCCATTTCAGTAATTACAGGTGCAGAGACTGAGACCTAGAAAAGGAAAGGCCTGTCCAATGTTAATCAGCTAATGAGTGGTGTGACCAGACTTAGAACTCAAATCTCTCCCATCCAATTCATGACCTCCCATGCCCTCAGAAAGACCCACGCAGGGTTCATGTGAGTGGTGATGCTTTTATTAAGCAGAAATCAGTGGTGGTGAGTGTCTCGTGCTGCTCTGGGGATGCTTGGTGCTGAAACTAGGCTCTGCAGCAGTGTTTCTTCCGACTTTTGCATTCTGCAGGCAGGATGGTGCACCCATGGGTTTTTTGATGTTTGCAGACACCACCCATTTTTTCACATTCAGGGTTTTTCATCTTTCTTCCATTCCCTGAAAAGGAAGGGGAGGTGAAAAAAAAA
This sequence comes from Eschrichtius robustus, assembly GCF_028021215.1. Taxonomy (NCBI): domain Eukaryota; kingdom Metazoa; phylum Chordata; class Mammalia; order Artiodactyla; family Eschrichtiidae; genus Eschrichtius; species Eschrichtius robustus. The sequence continues at coordinate 6,283,495 of NC_090844.1, forward strand.
ACAAAGAAAAAAAGGCATGTTTAACCAAGCTACCAAAATTCATCTTATATAGCAAGGAACTCCAAACGACAGTCCACAGGGACACAACTGACCCTCTCCTTGTTTTGGCGTGACCTACAAGCTTAGAATGTTTTTTACTTTTTTTTTAATTGTAGAAAAAACTCAGAAGGGGCCATAAGACCGTTCTGAGGTCTTATGTGTCTGTGGTCGCTTTCACTCTGCAACAGAGATGAGTCCTCATGATAGACACTTCCTAGCCCACCGAGCCTAAGATACGTATTACCTGCCCTGCCCTTTACGGAAAAAACGTATTGACCTCTGTGGTATATTGTCTTTCCTCTCCAGATGGAGAGACTTTAGGTCAGAGAAAGCAAGTAACTTAATTGTGCCACAAATTAGGGACGTACTTCATTTCACATGTTCTTCATAAAAGTTTCCTCAAGTGCCTTCCTCTTTCCCAAAAGGGCAAAATCTTACAAGCACACAGCACAAATTAGACACTAAGTGTGGTGGTGAGAATTCTCACTCCTAAATACTGTGCCTTCTATGTCGCTGCAATGAGGGCTGCATGGATATTGTAAATGTCGCAGCCGTGGCACGTAGTGAGCAGAAAGCAATGCGAGAGGAGAGAGAACCTAAATAATGTCTAATGTCAAGAGAGCAAGCGACAGAGAGTCATGAGGAAACAACGAATAAGAAGAGTTTCCATCCGAGTTCATGGCTTTTAGGGGAACTGTGTTGTGATGGGAAAAGCATACTCAACCAGGAATTGGGAGACCTGGCTTCTGAGTCCTGCCCCACCACAAATAACGATAGTTTTCTTTTAGGAGCTGCAGATTCTCCTAATTTTTCATAAGAAGGCAAGGTAAAAATAATGATATAAATGCTATTATAAATGTAATTCATATAGATTTATATTCATATTGTAAATATGAATGAATGTATATGAATATGTCATATCCATATATTTAACCTTATTATTCATATTATATAAATATGAATATATCATGTATGTCAATACCGACATCTCCATCTTCATCTGTATCTATACTTATATGCATATCCACACCCACATCCACATCTATATCTGTCTGTCTGTTGTTTAACTTCATTACGCTATTCACCAAATAGGTCTGAGTCTCTGTCTTCTTGGCACAAAGTGGGATTTACCTTTTATGTGATTAAGGGGGCCTAGGACTTGCTTGGTTAATGAATTTTGAGCAGAACTGCTGTTTCCCTACGGGGCTGGAGCCCTTAATTGCCATCATGAGAGTCCTCAGAGCTCTTGCCTTTGACACAGAGACCAGCAGCCTTCATGATGGTAGCTGCTGCGACAGGAGGGTCGGAGCAGCTACGGTGAGTAGAGCGCCCCGTGGCCGTCATGGATTGGTATCATCTGAGCAAGAATTAAACTTCTGCTCTTTTAAGATGCTAAGATTTGGAGGTTGCTGTCACCACAGCATAGCCTGGCACGTGCTGACGTATGCGTAGGTTTGCCAGGTAAAATGCAGGACACTCAGTTTAACTTGAATTTCAGATGAACAACAATTAATCTTTTAGTATAAGTGTGACTCAAGTGCCACGTGGATCATACTCAAGCTAAAAACACTTGTTGTTTATATATAATCCAGTAAGTAAATCTGTTTTCTGGGGTTGTTGAATATTTAATAAAAACATGGGCTTTGGAATCAAACCCACCCGGGCTTGAGTTAAAGTCTTCCTTACATACAACCTGCACGACTTTGAACAAGTTACTTCATTTCTTAATCTCATCTGTAAAATGGGGCTAAAAATACCTACCCCATAAATATTGTTATGGGGAATACATTTGGGAAAACACATGAAAAGTTTTGTTGTGTTGATAAAAGGAAGTGGTCAATATTATTTGCTATTGTATTAGTGTTGCTGTTATTCACACGGAAATGATTTGTAAGCTGTAAAGTCCCCTGAGACTGTTGTCTAGCACCATTACTACTTATAGGTTTACTACCAACTAATTAAGGGCAATCACGGGAGAATATTTTTCATTTCTTTAAGCTTCTCTTTCCTTATTTGTAAAACGGAGCATGTTGTATATGCTATGCTTCTTTCAGATATGATATTGTTCAGTTGTTACATATTTCAGCACATCACTGGATGATGAATCAACTTGACCTTCCCTACTCCAGGCTCCGAGGTCATCCACCATATATCATCCTAGCAGCTGGATCCACAGCTTACCTGGTGTTGTCTGGATAAGACATACAAGTAAGAGAAAGAGAAGGTATAGTAGCCTCATGATGGGAAAGGAATTTTCAGGATTCCAGGTAGAACTGGCAGTGTCTGATGTCACACATCAATGGGGGCAGGTGATCTGGGAAAGAGTTTGAAAAATTCAGCTAGAGAGAAATGGCTTATATTCCTAATAAAGATGTTTGGTTAGGGCCTGAGCGTAACTTGAGGATGTTCAGTGTTTCTGCATTGATTCTCACTTCTGCTTATGGCTCTGAAGTTTGGTGGGGGTTTTTTTGAGAAAAATCAATAAAAACTGAACTCTTTTAGCAGATCATTCATTCATTCACCTTTACTGCATGTCTCTGCTCCTGTCCGTTTCTCCTGTCAGAATAAACACCACCCCCCTCACACGTTTTAGAATTTAAAAAGGAAAGGAATTTTGGAAGTTGAAATGATCTCTCCATTTCTACTCTCAAAAATTTTTTGCTACCATTTTAAGGGGAGAATTGATCCATCTTAAGCAAGCTTACCATGCCAAGCTCTTGTACAGACCACCACCAGGTGAGGCTTTAAGGGCTGGAGGTATTACATCAATGTATTCTTGAGTTAAAAGCACAGAAGCATACAAGGTAAACCATTGAAATTTCTCTCCATCTCTTCCTTCTCTTCATCTCAGTTTTGCTTTATAGTGTTTATAGCTCTCTTTTTCACTATATGTAAATTTCTAAAGTAACAAGTCCTGTTTTATTATCTCACATTCTCAGCACCTTGAACAGTGCCTGGCATAGATCAGGTAGTCAAATATTTGTTTATATGAATAGGTCCTAGTATGGAAGAATCAATTTATGGGTGAATGGATAAATGGATGGAGGGAGGAAATGAGGGAGGGAAGGAGGGAGGGAGAAAAGAAAGAAAGGCTCAGACATAATCTTTGGGTTTTGAGGGTCTGGTGAGAGCCCATTAACTTGCTTTATCCAAAAGTGTTTCTGAGCACAGACTCCCACTCACCCATTCCCAATATAATATGTCAAGGTATGTCATAGTATCTAGTCTTCACTCATCCACCTCTCTTCCATCTTAAATAAACCGAATATGTTCTGACATTTTCTCTCTGTCCAGAAGCAACTTAGCAATAAAAGGTTTTCGCTTGTAATCTTTTGATCAGCATTTGAATCTTTCAGTAAGTGGAGATCTACTTTAACTTAGTGATGTTGACTTAAAAATAGAATAAGTGTTTGTAATAATCTGCTTAAGTAAGTCATACTTAATTCTACAGAGCAGCTGTGAGGGTTTTACTTCCTTGGCCCCAGCATCAGTACTACTTTTATAATAATAATAATAATAATAGAAAAGAAAGTATAGACTAAAAACTTGTGTCCACATTTCCGTCTCCTATACTTTTATACCGAAAGCTATCCTTTTTATTGACTCCCTAAATATGCATGTATTCCCACCCCTTCTTCAACCACGGATGTTTCTCTCCTGAAAACCTACCTTGCAGTTGGCTTCTTCACCCTCCTCAGGCTGTCTGCTGCTGCCTGCCCATTCAGGCAGGGACACCTGAGAACACTTGTCCATTGCCACATAATTAGGGGTCAGATCAACAGTGGACAGAGGAAGGGCTGAGTGAGGTCATAAAGGATGTATTATGATCCCCTGTTGACAGGAGTCATCTTGGTGGAGTGGTGGAGTGGTATGAAACCCCCCCTGAGAGGGATGAGAGGAAGTGGGGTCTGCAGACACGCCTTCCAAAGGGTTTTGCTGAAAAACTAAGCACAAACAAGATCAAGCTGCTGAATGCTATAGTGTCAAGGAAGAGGTGTTTGGTTGCTTCTAGTTTTTATAGATTCAGTAGAAGGGGACAAGGGGTAGAGCTGGTTTGGGTCTCGCCCACGAGTAAGCAAGGGAAACGAGATGCAGGATCCAGGTGGAAAGGTTTGCCTTGGACCCAGAGCATGAGCCCATTAGTTCATGATTCACATGGAAAAGCCACCCTCTTCTTGCTACTGAAATCAGAAGAGTGTTCCTCCCTTGCAAGAGTCATAATAAGACACTTAGAAATGTTATGGCAATAAAACATTGACAGATATTTTAGGATAAAACTTAAAAGTTAAGAAAAAGTTAAAAATTGAAATTCCACTAAAGAATATGATAAAAGTCTAATAAACAGTACAGCCAAATCACACTTAAAACCAGACAAAGGTTGTATGATAATAAAATAAGCTGAAGAATAAAGGTTAAGAATAAAAGGAATGTCAGATACAGGAGGCACGAGACTGAGTTACAACTACAGCCATGGGATTAAAAGGAGGAAAATGAACAAGAACTCAGAACTGGGAACAAAAATGAAACGTTCAAACTAGAAGAAGTAGAATAAGGACTCGGAAAGTCAAGGAAAAGCTTGAATGTTGGGAAACAGATAAAATAAAGTTTTGGTTTAATTCCTGGGCAAAGGAAAACTATCGAAGGGTTTTTTAAGAACATTAATGTTTGAAAATATGATTTATAGGATCTCTTTCAAGCTATCACATAAATTTTGTGTGTGTGGCTAAGGAAGAGATTGAGAAAACTTAATGTAACCCTACAGACAATGAAGACTTGGGTGATAGGAATAAAATTCCAATGGAATGATTTTACTCCTTCCTGCATTTTGGGGCAGGAATCTTTGTGGAACCCGTGAAACCACAGGGCACAGACGGCATGCTCTGCCCCTCAGCCTGAGGTTTGATCTCCACCCAATAAATCCCAAAGTGCAGTCTTGAAAGGAGAGCCTTTCACATGACACTGAGCCCAGGGACCCTCTGAGGGAAGGGAAGCTGGCAGGTACACCCTGGGCTTTTGTGTTACTAAATAAATATAAAAATGTGTACAATATTCAACAATACTGGCTATTGCCCATTATTTTGTCTGGGCTCACTGAACAAATCTGGGTTTGGGATCTTTGGTGCTATACCCTTCATGCCCACAGCATATAATTTTTAAGTAGTAACATAAGGCTTCCGAGTTTAAGAAATAAGTATCTTAACCAAAACAACAACCAAAAGCCGTGAGGAAACATCAGACTGATTTAGCACTGAGAATCAAAACGTTTATTCTAGGAAGCTCCTCTCCAATTGGCGAAAGTAAGATAATTTATAAAATGCTGCTTAAGCATAAACATTGAAGGCAACTATGCAGGCACTAAAACAGCACTTAGTTTCCATTTTCCTTACCTTGTGTAACTCTGCCTCACTATTTTGTCTCACTGGGAGAGAACTGCTGAGACCAATGGGCAATGTTGTCCCATGGGACTTTCTGTGATGATGGACATGTTCTACATCTGTGATGACCAATATGGCAGCCATTGGCCACATGTGGTTATCAAGCACTCGAAATGTGGCGGGTGTGACTGAGGATCTGAATTTTAAATTCTATTTACTTTTAATTAATTAAAATTAAAAGTTAAATAACCACCCATGGCTAGTGTCTACTGTATATAAGACAGCACAGGCTTAGGCATCAGAGCAATAGTACTCAGCTCAAGGTTAGACCTTTCCTGGTCCACAGCCATCTCTTTTCCATTCTTGCTGCCTATCTGAGTGCCTGGCCCATTGTAGACACTTAGTATCTGAAATGAATGTGTTTCTATTTGTCATTGTTAACACTATTGGTTTCTTTTTCCCCATGGTTTGTGAATTCCTCTCTCTGCTTGGGAGATACCAATTTACTAGAATGTCAGAGCTGGAAGATACATTACAGCCATTCCAGTTCAGGAAGTCTAGTCTAGTTTGGCCGTGATGACTGAATGTTTCGGGAGTGCTGTGTTGCGAAAGATTCTGAGGCTGCGTGGAGCCATCTCGCCAAGAGTGAACGTCTCCATCTGTGATTGCGTGGCTGGGAGGTGGGTGTAAAGAGGGGAAGGGTGTGTTCCTGCCATCTATTGCTGCAAAACCAGTCACCCCCAAACCTAGTTCTTTTAAAAATTGTTACTTTATTATTATCTCTCACCATTCTGGGGATAAATTGGACTCAGCTAGGTGTCTGGAGCTGTCAGATGCTCATGGGTTGGCAGTTGGGTGGGGCTGGAATTATCTCAAGGCTCATGCACACACCCGGCACCTGGGCCGGGATGGCACCTAGCTGGGGACCGGAACATCATCTTGGGCATCTTTGTTTCTCCAGGTGATCTCTCCTCGTGGTCTCTCATGCAGTGACTTCAATGCAAGGCGGGCTTCTTACACAGTGCCTCAGGGCTCTCATGGCACATGTGCTGGGAAGGGAAAAAAGCCAAGTGATAGCTTTACCCCCTTCATGACATCAGAGGCTCTTAACATCACTGTGACCATCCTTTTAGTTGAGGAAGTCACCAAGGCCCTCTCGGGTTCCAGGGGAGGGGGACAGGGACCCTACCTCCTGATGGGAGAAGCACATGGTTCTGGAAGAGCGTGTTTGGGAAACATCGTGTGCCACATGCAGAAGACGAGTTGAGACATGGGTGCCAGATAATGACTCATTTTAGAAGATGAAACCCAAAGAGATTAACTGTCTTCCCCCAAACCATCCAAGACCAGTTCTGCTGCCTTGGAGAGAGTCCAGGGTTGGGTCTGACCTCACCGGTCAGGAATAAGGAATGACAATGAGGAGCAATTGCAGACGCACCTCCCCACCAGCTCCAGGAGACAGAGAGGGCCTTCCTATTTCTCCTATGCATCAACCTGTGGGTTTGAGACAGCTAAATGCCAGAGACTCGCCAAGGATGAAGAGCAAGGTGAATTTTTTTTTCCAGTTTTTATTAAGATTAAGGGAACCCGGTTACTGGCAGAAGTGATGTTTGCATCTTTCCTTCTGGCTCTAATGGCATGCTCTTAGAACATGTAACAGATCCACTGAACCAGATGTAAAGAAGCTTATGAGCAAATGCCATTCTGCTTCCATTTGGGATGCAGAAAGCTAATCCATAAATGGATCCCTTCTGACACTGGGTATGGATGAGTTTGAGCCAGGTTGAATCTGTCTCTATTTGGTAGCCATCCCAGGACATGTGGCCTGTGTTTAAACTGTTCCCATTGTGATACTCTTACGCCCCCAATTCCTTGTCCTCCTGACAACATACGGGAGACAGAATGAGGCCAAAATGATTTTCAGTCCAGTATGCCTGGGGCATATTTGAGCCTGGATATGAATCAGGACTCAGTTAGTCCAAGAATCTCCATAGATACTCTTGGTGTTTGACAGGACAGGACAGGTTAATTTTTGGTGCTGAGAGAAGGGAGGGAATGTGGGTTTCCTTCAACAGGTAAATGACTGCATGACAGTTGAATTCTTATGCAATATTAAGGTTCCTGTGAACAGCATCTTAAATTCATCATTGACTAAATTCTATAGAGACGATGAGCTTGGATGGCGTCTCATTTCTCATCTTCTGAGAAAGAGGACGTTGGGTCAAAGTACCTGAATAGATTGTCAGTTCCTTGGAGTCATTTTTATGCAAATGAAGACTCTAGGAATGCAGTTTTGTGACCTCAGGTTATTCATACATTATGATCATTCAAGTCCAGAACTCAGGTGACATTTGAAGGCATTGAAGACAACTCAATGTTTTGTGGGGAAACAGTTTGTACTGTTTTTGTTAGGATAGCTCTTTGGGGGATATGTGATGGATTAATAAAGAATTTAACCTTGAATCGTAGGAATCAACCTTCAATAGCGTAGATTTATTCCTTGTCAGTTCTATTGTGGAAATATCTTTTGGGGGTAAGGATCTTCCTGGAAGATGTGTGAAATCACAGAATGCAAAGAGCATGTCCCTGCCCCCCACGCCCCCATCCAAGGCTGGACTTGTTCACAATAAACCCAAACTACGAATCTGAAATAAATGGGTCCTTCTTGTAACATTGAATCCAGGGCACTTACTGTGGGAGGGGAAGTTGGCATATGAATCATGGGCATTTCTGTGAAAAAAATATAAAGTTGGGTAAAACGTTGACAGTTTTTATCATTTTTTTCCTCCATGAAACAAACACAGGTTTGGATCTTTTGAGCTGCTCATTTTATGCTCAATGCATGATTTTAAACTACTGGTATATTAGTTTCCTGTAGCTACTGTAACAAATTGCCACGAGTTAAGTGGCTTAAAGCAACACATATTTATTACCTTGCAGTTCTGAGGATCAACAGTCCCAAATGGGTCTCACTGGGTTAAAATCAAGGTGTCACCAGGACCGTGTTCCTTCTGGAGGCTCTAAGGGAGAATCTTTCCCTTCCTTTTCAAGCTTTAAAGCTGCCCACATTCCTTGGCTTGTGGCCCCTCCTCCATTGGCAAAGCCAACAATGGCTGGTTTAGTGTGTCTCATGTTGCATCTCTCTGACACTGACCTACCTCCCTCTTCCACATCTAAGCTTCCTTGTAATGAAATGACAATGAGCACATCCAGGTAATCCAACATAATCTCCCTATTTTAAGGCCATCTGATTAGGTACCTTAATTCCATCTGTAACTTTAATTCTCATTTGTCATGTGTCTGTCCATTTGGGCTACTAAAACAAAAACACCACAGGCTGGGTGGCTTATAAACAACAGACATTTACTTCTCACAGTTTGGGAGGCTGAGAAGTCCATGATCAAGACAGAGCAGGTGTCTGGTGGACGGCTGTCTTCTCCCTGTGTCCTCGCATGGCAGAAGGGGCAAGAGATCTCTCTGGAGTCTTTTTCATAAGGATACTCATACCATCCATGAGGGCTCCACCCTCATGACCTAATGACCTCCCAAAGGCACCATCTCCTAACACCATCACATTGGTGACCTCAACTTGCATTGAGTGAAAAGTTAATGTAAAGAGCCAGAGAGCTGCTCACACATGCAGGATAAATCAGCAGGGTTCTTGATTTAACCACCAAACCCTCCGGAGGAATTGAGAGCAGGGTGAGGTCAGCATCCTCATCCTTCCCCTTGCTGTCTACAGTCTCTTTCTTTTGGTGTTCAGTCCCTTCTTCCTGTGTTCCGCGCTATATTGCCTTCATTGAATTGTGCTTTCCGTAAGGACTTGTTTTTCCACAGCATTTACTTGCATTGCATCATGTCCACATGGAGAGACACGCTTTGTCCAAGTCAGCTTTGTCATTCAATTGATAGTAGTTTATGAAGCAATGTCTCCCCTCAGTGACCAGCACATACGTGAACAGGACAAAGTCCACGCCCGTAGAGATCTCATAGCCCAGGAGAGAATTAGAAGTTTATCCACATGTGCACAAGGCATATAAGTAAGAAGCGTAAACCAAAAGAAAGTGGGGACTTGGGGAGAACGGAGGAGAGAGGGGTTTCCCCCTGGGCAGGTCGGTTGTGGTTTCCCGAGGGAGGTGGTGATCTGGTGGGACTGGACCAACGGGGTGTGTGCTTGAGGGGTGATGTGGGTTAGGTAGGGGCACCCTGGGGCAGGAAGCAGGAAGGACAAAGCACACATCATTGGACAGCACAAAGGGGGGCTGGGGAAGGTCAGGTGGCCCCAAGGAACAGGAGCATGCCACTGTGGTGTCCCAGATGGTTAGTACGGGGAGCTTAGGAGAGCGCCCTCAAGGGTTTCGGTGGTCGCCTGTAATCACACACCACACAACAACCGCACTGGCCAGAGGCCTAGAGTCTTTGCCTTTGAACATAGAAGTTGAACCTGGTTTAAATTTTATATGATTTTATGAAGGGCGCAGTTTCTGACCACTTCTGTCACAGCCGTTTCTTCGCCTTCTTATTATCTCCTCTTGCAGCATTTTACCCAGTGCCAGAAACAGGTGCTGACCTGTCTCATATTTGGAGGGCACTGGAACAGTGTACAGACACCTCCATTCCAATGGCAGCTGTGACGACTTCTTGTTAATTGAGTAAAACCTAAAAAGAAAATGAAGAAGGCAAAAGAGTGTCAGAAATAAAAGCACGGTCTCAGAAAGGCCACCTGTGTCCCCTTTGAGTGAGTGCCCAGGGGCTTTGTTTCCCGAGGCTGTGGCTATGCCATCATGACAACAAGACATAGGTCTAGGATGATATGGATCCAGCTTGCAGACAGTGACTGGCACTGCCGAGGCTCCGGTGGGTCGTCACTTTTCCAGAACCAGACTGTGGAAGGCTCTGACGTGTGCCTGAGGAAACTAGGATGCGAGGAGGGTTCTGTGCGGGGTCAGCTCCACCACGAGAGCAAGGACCACCTCGAAGCTATGCTACGCCAGCTTTCACACCATGCCAGTGGTTTCAGAGTCAGAAACAGCCGGCAGGTGTCCATTTTTATCGTTTTGCCTTCCAACTCATTTAGATGATCAAGTAGTCGAGCTGAGATAGGAGCAAAAGATGCAGCCCAAAGTGAAAGAATTGTTTAAAGAGAACTCAATATCGAAATAACTTACAGTTGAAAATAACAATGGTTAAGAAAAAAAGGAACGCTTGTGTAATATTGTCTCTACTATCCCAGAATTCTCTCAGGTCTGGTCTGTGTCATCCTTCCTTTACCCCTCCCTTTGTGGCTTCCTTCTGACCATCTGCCTTTGTATCTTTCTTACACTCCTGTTGTCCTAGCTCATTTTCCTCCCTCCCTCCCGGCTGCTGTTCTACGTGTTGGATTATCACCATAAAACAAAACTGATAAAACAAGGGCTTTTCAACATAATTTCTAACATCTAATCAGTTATCTCAGGTCTCAGGCTCCCCATTTCCTCTCTCCCTCCCTCTCTCCTTCCTTTCTTCCTTCATCCTTTTATCCTATTTCCATAGATACCAAGGGTAAGATGAAAATTAGGCATCCAATGTTGAAAACTGCTTTGGATGCGCTGCCTCAAAACCGTGAACCGAGGGTAGCACTTTCAGGGACATGTCCTGGAGGACCTTCCCGCTGAGAAGGCAAAGCATGGAGTGCTCCAAACTGCAGTTCCCCAAGTCCAGGCTGAGCCTTACTATCTTCTGCAATTCTCTGGTTACCCAGAGACACTACCCTTTAAATATAAAGATTTATTTATTAATTTATTATTATTTTTTTAATGGAAATCTTTTTTCTTTTTTCTTTTTGATGTGGACCATTTTCAAAGTCTTTATTGAATTTGTTACAACGTTGCTCCTGTTTTATGTTTCGGCTTTTTGCCCCCAAGGCATGTGGGATCTTAGCTCCCTGACCAGGGACTGAACCCATACCCCCAGCATTGGAAGGCGAAGTCTTTACCACTGGACCGCCAGGGAAGTCCCAATTATACAGATTTATAAAGCAACATTCTGCACTTCTGTCCTTGGACGAAATCAAATTTCTTGCCTTTATTGAAAAAGAAGAGTCGCCTAACAGAGGCTTTCTCTGTTTCCTCCACATGAAAAACAGTGAGGAGATGGACTTAGGAGCTGGTGACTCACTCATAATGGCTTAGAAACGGCTGGGAATTGTGCAGGAAGGTTTTCAGACTCCTTCCACACCAAAGGACACGGTGCTGGGTTCTCATGAGCAATCCACACAGTTTATTTAGTCTGATCGTGTGGAGACAGGGAAGAGGGACAGAGAGAGGGAGAGACAGAAGAGAGTGGCTATCCTATCCTTCCCATCTGCTCACCCCTCCGGCTTCCGGGGCCCAGCTTACCCGACACAGGCAACAGGAGGATCACGAAGAGGGTCGCGAGGAGGTAATGGAGCCTCATGCTGGCGTCTGGGCAGCTTTACAGCAGCTGACACTGGAGAGGAGGCTGGGCTTTTTTGCCCTTTATAAAGGTTCCAAGTTACCGGGAGAATCCAGTATTGCTACAGATTTGGTAATTACAGAGCCTCTTCCCTGTGCCTCATGGGAATGGCCTTTAGAACACAAAGCAGGGTCAGTCAGCCTTAGGCTAATCAGGCCATGGGAAGCCCCAGAAAAACCTTTCCTGCTGCCCTTGGGACCAGAAACTTCTTCCTGCACTGAGTTCAGCTGAAGGGCGGGGGATGGGATGAGGGGCGGGGCCTGTCTCCCCTGGGGAACAGACTTCTTGCTGCTCATTTGCTTGCCCCTTGGAGCTTTGAATCTGCCCACTTTGTTTTTTCTTGAGAGTCTGGGATTGTTTCAGGCCAAACTAGGAACTAGTCCATCCCAAGGCAATTTCAGTCCCTGGGCATGAAACAGGGCTTGCTGAAACCCAGCGTCCCTAGAGATAGTCACATTTTTCCAGGCCCAAGGAGAGCTTTGGGACACTGAGGGAAGAGAGACCCCCACCTAGGCTCTTATGGGATGGCAACATTCACGTGAAAGTCTCCCAAAACGTGTCATCATCTCAATGGGACAGGTGGTGGCGCAGATGGGCGCTCCATTTCCTTTCAACAGAGAAAGGCTGGAAGAATGATGCTCTCACCGGACGCATCTCCTCGGTCTAACATCACGAAGCAGGGACAGCCGCGGAGATCCCTTGACTGGGTTACTCAGGGCGACCTCCGTCCCTAAGTGACTTTAGTGTTTGAGAGCCCGTGGTCTGTCTGCTTCTCAGAAATGCCAAAGCTCATGATCGAACTTGCCACTTGGATCTTGTGGTGCAGCTCGGAGTGGAACTGCAAGTCCTTGATGCCCCCTGGGGGCCCAGTCCTGAAGGAGCCCCTGGATCTTCAGGCCTGTTCGAGGTCTCCCGCCGTGGCGCAGAGCCTCCGAGCCTCAGCAAAGCCAATGGAGGCCGCCGGGAGTGGACAGAGCCCAGTGCCTTGCGCCCGGGGGTAGGGTTTTTCCGAGGGAAAATAGGTTGTATTAATCGTGAGTCCTTCCGCTTTAGCTCTAAATGATGTTTGAGAGAGATGGACATCTACTTATACATAATTATCTATAAATAAAATATGTATCTGTTTATGTATAGATTTTGCAAGCAAAATCTATACTACAGGGTCAGTTGGATAAGTGCTATAATACAACACTGGAAAAAGAAGTAAAACTGAATCGTGGTCTACTTTCTTCTTTTAAAATGCTGTGTTTTAAAGATCTATGGTTTGCAGCACAGCAGAGATTTTTTTTTTTAAAGGAAGCTGATGATGCTGTCTTATATGCAAAGCCGGGCATGGCTTTCCACAGCAGGAAGTCTCTGAAGGGGAGTGAAAAAGACGGCTGGAATGCGTGTGCCGTAGGGAGTTTCAGAGGAGTTCCCCTCCAAGCTTCTGGTGTACTCACTAGTGGGACACAGGGACACGGCCCTTGTCAGGAGTTTTGATGACTGCAGCTGCTCCTTTTCCTTGGCAAGGTCTAAGGAGAACTCCTTTGCAGCTATGTTTATCCTGGAGATAAAGCCAAGGAGCATTTTTGTCCATCGAGGTAGGATCCTGTTGCTTCAGCAAGGAGGTCACACACTAGTGAAAATATGGGGTGTTTCACCAGAAACCAGAGCTGTAGTTATAGGATTGGGGGAAGGGTTGATTTTAGGTAAAATCTAAATGAATTGTTAGTTTTCACAGGCTCAAAGTAAAACAAGGCTGTGTGGAAAATGGTTACCATCATGCCTGGGCTGAGAGGTAACTCATGGTCCCATTCTTTAAAGGGAAGATAAAGGCTGTGTCCTCAACCTTTTTTCACCTGTGACTAGGAAGTTGATGCAGTGTCTCTCTGGCAAAGTGGCTCAGTTCTCCAAGCAAGAAGGGGTGTCCCACTTCTACAGATACGCTTTTGAACAGCCAAGTCCTTCACATCTACAACTTCACAAACACAAGTGTTCTCTGCACAGAGCCCTTGATGTTAATTAGCAGAAGCAGTTTTCACTGGTTCCCATCTCTCGTGGGCAGGGCCGGCTCCATGGCTTGGGACAGTCACACAGGGACCTGTCCTCAGAAGGGGATCAGGGCTGGGTTTAATGCTCTGCTGCCACCATTGACATTCTTAATAGTTTTTTCTTTGAATTTATCCCACATTTACATTTTGCACTGAGACTTGCTCAGCAGCCAGCCCTGCTTATGGCCACTTTTATTCAAGTTATCCCATTAAATTCTTCTAAACGAATCCTCCAGGTAGGTATGACCCAATTTTACACAAGATTGTCTTGAGGCCTAGAAAGACATGTCTAAGACCACAGGCTACTAAGCCCATTAAAAGCCAATTAAAATCGGCTGCAAAGCCAATGAAAAGATGTGTCCAAAGCCACAAGCTACTAAGTGGCAGAGATGTAACTTGGAGCAAAATCAACCTCTCTTCAGATATTCCTAACTACCCCATACAGTCACCATGGTGTTCTGAGAACTTTGCCAAGACATTCTCCTGTAACCTCTGTCAAATGCCAGCCTTCTGCGGTGCTACTGTCATCTTCTCCAGCCTCAGAGATCACTGGAACTTTAAAAGTGCATGGTCTTTTCAGTTTGTTCATTCTTTCCTTTGCTGTGCAGAAGCTTTTCAGTTTGATGTATCCCACTATTTACCTTTGCTTTTGTTGCTTGTGCTTTTGGTGTCAAACCCCAAATCATTCTTGTCAAGACCCATGTCTAAGAGCTTTTCTCCTAAGTTTTCTTTTACGAGTTTTGTGGTTTCAGGCTTTATGTTTAAATCTTTAATTCATTTTGGGTTGATTTTTGTGTATGCTGTAAGAGAAGGGTCCAATTTCATTCTTTCATACGCGGTGGTCCAGTTTTCCCAACATCATTTATTAAAGAGACTGTCCTTTCCCCGTTTGTGTATTCTTGGTAGTCTTGTCAAAGATCATTTGCCCATATATGTGTTTTATTTAATAAACCTATATAAAGGTTTATTTCTGGGTTTCGATTCTGTTCCATTGATCTCTGTGTCTGTTTTTGTGCCAATACCTTATTGTTTTCATTACTGTAGCTTTGTAATATAATTTGAAAGGGGGAAGTGTGATATTCAGCTTTGTTCTTCTTGCTCAAGATTGTATTAGCTATTCAGGATCTTTCAAGTTTCCATACACATTTTAGGATTTTTTTCTATATCCGAGAAAAATGCCCTTACACTTTTATAGACTATTATTTTAAGTTTAATTCATATTTTTTCATAGGAAAAGGAATAATAACTTTGTTGGAGCCAACTAAATTCCTCATTAACATTCACTTGATAGAGTTAGAAATAAAACTGAATATTAATTTGATCATAAAAGCACTCCTTAATTCTTCAGAACATACTTTTCAGTAACTTGGAAATCCACATTACTAACACCACTTCATAGTTCTCAATCTATTCTTTTTAAATTTTTAAAATAAAAATTGTATATATTTGAGGCATACAAAATGATAATTGAATATACATACACATAGTGAGATAATTACTGCAGTTAAGCTACAATTAATACATCTTCTTCTCACCTAGTAAACATGCTTTTTGTTTCTTTTTGTGTTTGATTTATTTTGCTTAGCATAATGTCCTCCAGGTTCATCTGTGTCATCACAAATGGCAGAATTTTCTTCTTTTTATGGCTGAATAATATTCCATTATATTATATTGGAATATAATATATTCCACATTTATTGGAATATATTATATATTATTATTATATCCAATATATATATTCACATTTTCCATATCCATTCATCTATTAATGGGCATTTAGGTTGTTTCCATATCTTGGCTATTGTGAGTAATGCTGCAATGAAGATGAGGGTACAGATATCTCTTTGAGATTCTGATTTTATTTCCTTTGGGTATATACTCAGAAGTGGGATTTTGCTGGATCATATGGTAGCTCAATTTTTAGTTTTTTTAGGAAACCTCCATACTGTTTTCCGTAATGGCTGGATCAATTTACATTCCTATCAGAAGTGTACAAGGGTTCCCTTTTCTCCACATTCTTGCCAATATCTTTCATCTTTTATTTTTTTTGCTAGTAGCCAACCTTACAGATGTGAGGTGATATTGTGGTTTTGACTTGCATTTCCCTGATGATTAGTGACATTGAGCATCTTTTTCTAAACCTGTTGGCTATGGCAGGAAAAGAAACAATCGACAAAATGAAACAATTAACAAAATGAAAAGGCAACCTACAGAATGGGAGAAAATACTTGCAAATCATATGTCTAACAAGGGGTTAATATACAAAATGTACAAGAAGCTCATACAACTCAATAGCAAAACAACCACCTGATTAAAAAATGGGCAAAGGAAATGAATAGACATTTTTCTAAAAAAGACCTACAAATGGTCATTGGAATTTGGATAGAGATTGCATTGTATCTGTAGTTGCTTTTGGTAGTACACCTTAAATTAAAAAAAAAAAAAAAAAAGAGCTTGACCTTGTAGGAGGTAATGAATGTGGGTGTAGATTACTGCCACCTGTGGCAACTCCTTGTTTACATAATGCTGAGATGCAGAACTGTTCTCATTTTCCTACTTGCCTGGAGGGTGGGCATACACCTGAGGCATCTTGTAATTTTCTTTTTCCCCCCTTAATGAACCTAGTGAGAGCTCTAACAATTGTGTTGATCCTCTCAAAGTATCAGCTTTTTAATAAACGTTTTCTACTGTTGTTCAACTCTTCTATATCTGATACTTTGTCTGCTTTTTCTTTTCATGACAAGCAGAGAAGTACTGAAATACCCAATTGTAATTGTTAATTTGTCTGTTTCTCCTCTTATTTCTATGAGTTTTTCTTTAAGAATTTTAAAATTCTGCTGCTAGGTACATCCTGATTCAGTGTTAATATGTGTTCTATTTTTTAAAGATTTTTTTGATGTGGACCATTTTTAAAGTCTTTATTGAATTTGTTACAATATTGCTTCTGTTTTATGTTTTGGTTTCTTGGCCCCGAGGCATGTGGGATCTTAGCGCCCTGACCAGGGATTGAACCCACACCCCCTGCATTGGAAGGCGAAGTCTTAACCACTGGACTGCCAGGGAAGTCCCTTAAAATGTCTTCTTGATGAATTAAACACTTTATCATTGGAAAAATACCCCTCTTTATCTCTGGTCATACTCCTTGTCCTTAAAGCTACTTGATTTATAGTCAATTAACCAAATAGCCTACTCTGTTTTCTTTAGATTAATGTTTCTGTAGCTTATCTGTTTCCATCCTTTCACTTCTAATCTATCTTTGCCTTTATATTTGGTTTCTCAAGTGGGTTTTTAATAGATAGCATATGTCTGGGTCTTATATTTTTACTGAAGTTGTTGCAGGAAAGGGGACCCCTTCCAGGGCCCGAGAGTGGGCTCTTGTCTAACACTCGGAAATGAATTGTCTGAGAAGACACACATGCTGACAAAGCAAGAGACTTTATTGGGAAGGGACTCCCTAGAGGAGAGCAGCAGGGTAAGGGAACCCAGGAGAACTGCTCCACCATGTGGCTTGCAGTCTCAGGTTTTATGGTAATGGAGTTAGTTTCTAGGTTGCCTCTGGCCTCTTCCTGGTGGCATACCCATTGCTCAGCCAAGATGGATTCCAATGAGAAAGATTCTGGGAGGTTGGTAGGACATATGTTCTGGCAACTCCTCTCTTCTTTTGACCTTTCCTGAATTCTTCCAGATGGTGGTAGCTTGTTAGTTCTGCGTTCCTTACCAGGACCTCCTGTTGTAGGATAACTCATGCAAGTGGTTGCTATCTTGCCTGGCCAGGGCAGGCGGTTTCAGTTGTTAGGGTGGTTCCCCTAACAACTTCCCCCTGAGAGACTTCATACTCAAGATACTTCTTGGAAATTGAGGCAGAGGCCTTTCTTCTGTAACTATTTCCTGCTGAGAGTGGGTGTAGTCCTGCCTCGTAGAGTTGAAGTCTCTCTCCACCTGATCTAAATCGACATATTCTGTGCCCCAAACCGGCATTTACCCTTGTAGTAGCAACCATTTAGCCCTAAACTGTTGGACTCTGTCAGAGATTAACCTGGTAAACAGTTGAAACAGACAGGGGCCAAACAGGAAGACTACCAGGGTGGTCATCGCCAGGCCCAGAAAAGGAAGGCAAAATTTGGGGTGAGGGCTGCAGGCTGTGACTGTCTTCTGATAGTTGGTGGCGAGGTGACAGGGTGGTGCTTCAGGAATGTTGGGCTCAGCCTGAAGTTACCATCCTCCACCTGGGCGGGGGTCCCTTTTCTGCAGAAGGACTCAAAAATGTTATGTATACTCCTTGAAGAGGAACCAGGACCATGCCCTAAGGCTGCACCACCCCTGATCGCTCCTCCCCTGTTTCTGCATCCCCTCCCTTTCCTGATTAGCAACTGTTTGAATCTGCCCTTTGGAACTCAGGGAAGGTCAAGTAGGCTGAATGAAGCCTATATCCTACAAACAAGAAACAGGGGACACAGAAAGGCTTTATACTCTGGAGCCCCACAGAGTCCTGCGCAGTTTCAATTCAGGGAACTGGGGGACAACGGCTCTGGCCACTTCCTGCTAAAATGGGGCATAGTCCTGCCTCAGTTTGGAGAATAGACACTGAACTGGAAAAATTTCTGAGTTCCAAGTCCTGGATGTGAGTCTTGTATGATTAAAATCTCAATCCCTTGGTCTGCCATTTTGGTGTAACAGACCCAATTAGAAGTAGTTGGAGGAGTGACAACTGGAATTTTAATAGACAAAATAAATCTTATTCCCTGAGGAAATCAGAAGAATAAGCCTGAAACCCAGTCTGTACCTTGCACCTTGGGGAGACTTGTAGCCAGGTAGCCAGTTGTTTACTTTTATCTAAGTAGGTTTTAACTTCTGATGTGGTGTTAACTTATGCATAACAGGAGCTATTGGCCACCAAACATCTTCTTTTATTTATTTATTTTATTAATATCTGATCTAAAACAACTTCATTGTCTAAAAATTTAATAGTTACAAGAGGATACCTTGAAACCATGAGGCTGCAGCTACCAGCTGCCAGCAGGCATTGTTTTGAGATTGGCTGGTGGCATCCCAAGTCTGACACAGCTCAGAAAACTCAAGTTCTTAGCAATATTCGCTAAGTATTCTTCTTAGTTCTTAGCAAGAACTTGTCTGAAATCACGTCCATAATGCCTGAACCACATTGGATGTCTGAACCACAGCTACTCCATTTTGACTTTCAGTTGCATTTCTCTCCTTAATGGCCAAAGTGGATGTCAACGTTAATGATTTTAGTGCTTTTCTAGATATGAGAAGATGCAAGAATTTGGGCTCATAAAAATCTTCTTCTGACAGTATCTAACTATCTGAAGGCCTGTTCTGCTAGTTTTTCCAGAGCACAGAGTGCCTAATTCCTGGTCTCCACCCTGAACTACTTTCAGGAGGTGTTGAAGGTCAGCAGTTGCAGCAGGTCATGATTTAATCCTTGTAGAGGTAGATGGCAAGTGCCAATGGCAAGTGCCAATCTGTAGGTGACAGGACATCCTCATGGTCATAAATTTGACCATGCTTTGGGAGGCATTTCATGACCATTTCATCCCACGGTGCCAGGAATGCTCATTCCCAGGTCTGGTGAAGATTTCGTTGATAGGCTACTCAGTGCGCTATTACTGGACTAGGCCTTACTAGTAGACAAAAGTCTTTGGACCACCTGTCTTAGTAGTCTATTTTGGTCCAGGAAAGTATTCCTTCTTGTTGCTTCTCCCCATATCTAGAGTTACACTATCACAATCACTGATATGAAATTTTGCTTGTTGCTTCTTCCCATATCTAGAGTTACACTATCACAATCACTGATATGAAATTTTGCTTGTTGCTCTGATTGAGCTGGAGTAATAGAGAAAAATTTAT
Organism: Eschrichtius robustus; assembly: GCF_028021215.1. Lineage (NCBI taxonomy): Eukaryota > Metazoa > Chordata > Mammalia > Artiodactyla > Eschrichtiidae > Eschrichtius > Eschrichtius robustus. The sequence goes on from NC_090844.1 coordinate 6,303,284, forward strand.
ATTTATGGCCAGGGTCAGAGCAGGTATTATTAATTGGCTACGTGAGGGGATCCCACCTAGTAATATCAACAGTGGCTTGAACAAGACTATAATTTTTTCTTTAAAATAAATTTCCTAAGGGCTAACCAATTAGAGCCTTGGAATGAAGAAATCCACCAAGGTAACCCAGAAGTACTAGACACAGACAACTGGCCACAAAACCAACAATTGGAACGATTTTTAAAACTAGCATAGGATCATGCCTATGATGGAAAAACATTTGATTCATATGCAAGCATCCAAGAAGTCAAGAAAACATTATAAATGATCATATGAGTCAGGTCCAGGATCTTGGGCAAGCTGTCTACCTCTGATGTTGTCTTCTTCTCAACCTGTTGTCAGTGTAGTTTCGCCTCGGTTTGAGCATGGTTTTAAGGTGATTTTGAGGTCAGCCATCCCCTCTATAGGCCTGTCCAGTGCAGGGGCCCTTTGTGAGTGGAAATTAACCCAAGAGTCAATTCCCTTCAGTTTCACTGTGCATGGGCTATGTAAGAGTACCTGATAAGGGTCCTTCCATCTAGGTTGGAGATAGTTCTTTAAATTATGTCTTTTCCGGTATGCAAAATTCCCTGGTTGCAGGTCGTGGGGCATCTGATCTTCATCCAAAGACAGATTACTGAGATAAGCTTCAGAAACAGACTTAGAGTGTCCTTTTAATAATTCAGTTAGAGGGCTTCCCTGGTGGCGCGGTGGTTGGGGGGTCTGCCTGCCGATGCAGGGGACACAGGTTCGAGGCCTGGTCTGGGAGAATCCCACATGCCGCGGAGCAACTGGGCGCGTGAGCCACAATTACTGAGCCTGCGCTCCGCAACAAGAGAGGCCGCGATAGTGAGAGGCCCGCGCACCGCGATGAAGAGTGGCCCCCGCTTGCCACAACTAGAGAAAGCCCTCGCACAGAAACGAAGACCCAACACAGCCATAAATAATAAATAAATAAATAAATAAATAAATAATAAGTAATTCAATTAGACTTTACACTAATATAACATAACAGCAAGGAACTATGTGGGAGGTGAGTCTTTGTAAATTCAGACCTCCATTAACAAAACTGGAATTTAATATTCACTGAAACATAATCTTTTTCTCTCTAAAATTACCCTCATTTTTTACCAAATACAACGAAATTAAGACTAGTTTGTTTGCAGAATAGGTCTGATCTCAATAAACTTGGCCTGATGATTTATATAAATGTAATTGATCATACAGACTTTTTTTTTCTTTTTTTTTGCTGAATCTTTTGTAAGAAGTCTCAGGCTGAACTTTTAAAAGACCTCTCCAGGCTAGGAAAGTCAAGCCAAGGGCTTATCACAGATTTTGCTTAACAGATCTAGGTGAATTCATCCCTTTTCAAGGTCACCAAAATACCTTGAGATTTCTGTACCTGTTAGTGAGTGGCCTTCCTAATTTATCTGATAAAGCTGATGGGAACCTAAGAGTTTCCAATGTCTGGAGGAAGCAGATAGAGAGAAAAGATAAATGTTTCAGTTCTGCTTACAAACGTATAATTTACCAAATTACTGTAAGTCATAATTAGTTTGAGGGGAAGGTTTTCCTTCCACCTGGAAAACACAGATTTAAACCAGTGATTTTTCAGATAGAAACCATAAAGTTTATAACCATATTCACCAGTTCACTCATTCCTATGTAACTAATCCTTTTTATTAACAGCTTTATGAAGTCATCAGGTTTCCCATTAGAATTTTTCAATTTCTTACCCAGTTCAGCTTTATGGTCTGAAAGTCAGAAACTTATATTTATCCAAAAGTCCTTTCTATAAATCCTCTTGAAGAGGAAGCATTTTTGCAAAGGCATCAGAATAAAACCATAACTAAAGAAAATGACAAAAGAATTATAAGAAGGTACGTTTAAAATCTGATTACAATGCAATTGACAAAGAAACTTGATTACTGTCGTGACATATAACACTTTAAGATGATAACTAGAATTATGACTGATAACATTTTATCAGGACATATCACATTTTTAGGAATCCCGTATAATTTCTAGAATATCTATATTAGTAACATTTAGCATACAATACAACCTAAAAAGATTTATTACTCATTTGACAACACCTCCTATCTAATTTAACATACCAAATGAACCTAATTAGTTTAATATCTCTCTTTGGGATGTTTCAGGGGCCCTTTGAAGCATCCCAAAGTTAGCTAGAGGTCAAAGAAACTTCATTACAATTTGATTTGGGAAGTTTTGTCAAAAAAATATCAAAAAGGTTTAGAACACTCAGTCAGATAGGATCAGGGGGACCCCTTCCAGGGCCTGAGAGTGGACTCTTGTCTAACACTCAGAAGTGCATTGTCCGAGGAGATACATTTGCTGACAAAGCAGGAGGCTTTATTGGGAAGGGATGCCCGGGTGGAGAGCAGCAGGGTAAGGGGATCCAGGAGAACTGCTCTGCCACAGGGCTCGCAGTCTTGGGTTTTATGTAATGAGGTTTGTTTCCAGGTTGTCTCTGGCCAATCACTCTGCCTCAGGGTCCATCCTCGTGGCGCACGCATCATTCGGCCAAGATGGATTCCAACGAGAAAGATTCTGGGGGTTGGTAGGACATATGGACTGGTGTCTCCTCTCTCCTTTTGACCTTTCCCGAATTCTTCCTGTTGCTGGTAGCTCGTTAGTTCTGCGTTCCTTATCAGGACCTCCTGTTGTACGATAACTCATGCAAGTGGCTACTATCCTGCCTGGCCAAGGCGGGCAGTTTCAGTCAGTGGTTCCCCTAACAAAATGACCATCTCTCTCCTTATGATAGTGTCTAGAATCTTAGCATCACACTTTATTCCATCACGTAGAGTCAAATTTCCATCTGGTATCATTTTCCTTCTGCCTGAATAATTTTTTTTTAATATAGAACAAGTTTGCTGCTCAGGAATTTTCTTAGCATTTTGTTGTTGTTATTATTTTTAAAGTTTTTACCTTATTTGAAAATAATAGACTTCCTTTTTGACAGCAGTTTTAGAACTGAATGAAACATACAGAGGTTTCCCATATACTCTCAGGAGCTCCACCGCCATCCTGATGCCCCTTGCTGGTTTTCTGTCCTGGAAATGAGGATGTCCTGTGCTGTTTGAACATTGACCCCAGTCTCTTCGACTCAGAAGAATTGCTGGTCTGTTTGGGTGCTTCCTCTCTGTGCTTTAGCCTGGAAATCTGTCTCCTGTAGAGGCTGGAGACTTCATAAGTTTCACCTCACTTGTTTTCATCTCTCCTCAATCATGGTCCTGCACTGCTTGTGTCCAGTGTCTGAAACAGTGGTGTGACACATTTTGTCTGGTTCCTTAGCTGTATACTGTAAGAGGGCGGTTCCCGTAGCAGTTCTTTTTTTTTTTTTTTTTTTTTTTTTATGAATCGTGGGGTCCAAGCTCTTGTCCTTGAGTGTCCGCTCCCCTCTTCCTACGAGCCCAGTGCCTTGACTGGGGGTTAGAATGGGAGGCAATGAGCCTCCCACTCCATTGGCTGGAATCATTCCGTATCAACCTCTAGAGACCACTAAATAGTTAGTTGGAGCAATGGCTCCAAGGCCTTGGAATGTACTTCAACTCACTAAACACTTGTTGAGCAGCTTTTATGTCAAGACACTTAGGCCAGAAGTGATTAAGACAAGGTCCTTGCTCTTCAAAATCCTTCAACCAAATATGGAGATTGGAAATATGCAAATGTATACAATGCAAAAATTAAGCAAGACTCAGATGGAGCAATTAAGTCAGAACCCTGTGGTGAGTCAGAGGAAAGATTGTATTTCTTTGGGAAATCAGCTGTGTTTTCCAGAAGGAGGTAGAATTGGAGATGGCCCCTGAGAGGTGGGTTAAAGTTTGGAGACAAAGCTAGGGGAGAGATTATATGCCAGACATGACGTCAGCCAGAACAGAGGCAAGGATGAGAGGAAAACCAATGGAACGGTTGAGGAAGAGCCAGGCTTCCCACTTCTCTGAGGTGTAAAGTGTTCAGAAGGACCTGGGAAAAACCCTGAGTGATGCATTGAAGTTTCAGAGGTAGATTTTTTTTTTAACATCTTTATTGGAGTATAATTGCTTTACAGTGTTGCGTTAGTTTGTGCTGTATAACAAAGTGAATCAGCTATATGTATACATATATCCCCATATCTCCTCCCTCTTGCGTCTCCCTCCCACCCTCCTTATCCGACCCCTCTAGGTGGCCACAAAGCACCAAGCTGATCTCCCTGTGCTATGCGGCTGCTTCCCACTAGCTATCTATTTTACATTTGGTATCGTATATATGTCCATGCCACTCTCTCACTTCGTCCCAGCTTACCCTTCCCCCTCCCCGTGTCCTCAAGTCCGTTCTCTATGTCTGCGTCTTTATTCCTGTCCTGCCCCTAGGTTCATCAGAACCATTTTTTTTTTTAGATTCCATATATATGTGTTAGCATACGGTATTTGTTTTTCTCTTTCTGACTTACTTCACTCTGTATGACAGACTCTAGGTCCATCCACCTCACTACAAATAACTCAATTTCATTTCTTTTTATGGCTGAGTAATATTCCATTGTATATATGTGCCACATCTTCTTTATCCATTCATCTGTCAATGGACACTTAGGTTGCTTCCATGTCCTGGCTATTGTAAGTAGTGCTGCAATGAACATTGTGGTACATGTCTCTTTTTGAATTATGGTTTTCTCAGGGTATATGCCCAGTAGTGGGATTGCTGGGTCATATGGTAGTTCTATTTTTAGTTTTTTAAGGAACCTCCATACTGTTCTCCATAGTGGCTGTATCAATTTACATTCCCACCAACAGTGCAAGAGGGTTCCCTTTTCTCCACACCCTCTTATCTTTGATAAAGGAGGCAAGAATATATAATGGAGAAAAGACAGCCTCTTCAATAAGTGGTGCTGGGAAAACTGGACAGCTACATGTAAAAGAATGAAATTAGAACACTCCCTAACACCATACACAAAAATAAACTCAAAATGGATTAAAGACCTAAATGTAAGGCCAGACACTATAAAACTCTTAGAGGAAAACATAGGCAGAACACTCTATGACACAAATCACAGCAAGATCCTTTTTGACCCACCCCCTAAAGAAATGGAAATAAAAACAAACAAACAAACAAAAACAAATGGCACCTAATGCAACTTAAAAGCTTTTGCACAGCAAAGGAAGTCATAAGCAAGATGAAAAGACAACCCTCAGAATGGGAGAAAATATTTGCAAATGAAGCAACTGCCAAAGGATTAATCTACAAAATATACAAGCAGCTCATGCAACTCAATATCAAGAAAACAAACAAGCCAATCCAAAAATGGGCAGAAGACCTAGATAGACATTTCTCCAAAGAAGATATACAGATTGCCAACAAACACATGAAAGGATGCTCAACATCACTAATCATTAGAGAAATGCAAATCAAAAGCACAATGAGATATCACCTCACACCAGTCAGAATGGCCATCAGCAAAAAATTAGACATAGATTTGAAGGGGAGAGGCTATAGCATATAGATGAACTGGAAAGCTCAAAATGGGTGACGAGAAAGTGAAGAAAATATTTCAGGAAGAACAAGGAGTCCTGTGTCACTGGGGTGCAAAATTTGCAAAAGAGGAATAAAATCTGATAACCCTTGGAACACTAGTTTAGATCCCCTTGTGGATTGCTCTAGAGATTATACTTTATTTGAATTAAAGGTGAGTCACCAGCACTTTCTAAGTCGCCTGTTTGGTAACAACTAACACAATAACCAGAACTAAAAGAAAAAAAAAATCAGACTTCTAATTTTTTTGTAAAAAATGTTTAATTTGATTTGGCTTCTATAGACTTCGAGGGAGCATTTTCACACTTGGCAATATTCTCATCGTGCTTCTGGATTTTTCATTTTCTCCTTAGGCAGCATTTTCGACCACTCTGGGAACAACGGCCTGAGGGTGTCTCCCATGGAAGGCAGCCAAACAGAGCACACCGGCCACCCCTTATTTTGCAATAATAGTTTTGTAATATATTTATGATTCCTCCACTGCCTGCAATGAAGAAACGGAAAGCACGGGAAGGTTTTAGGAAGTGCAAGACCTAGGCTTTTGGAATTCCTCAAATAACTGATCTGTGGCCTTTCTTTTATTTCTTTTTCCTTTTTCTATACCATCAGGAGTAAAGTAGAAGGTGGGACTAAGCAACTAACAATGTGTCCACGGGTTCAGCTCAGCCATAAACCGCCGAGGTGCTGAGAAAGTGGCATGACCACGGGCAACCCCCTCGTGAACTGACACCTGGGAGGCGGGGGCCACGGTGGTCCCCCGGGACTCTCTAGAGGCCAAAAGACTCTACCACCAACCACTAAGCTAATAAAAGAGAAGTCTGTGCTTCTGTTCTCAGATTGTCAATTTTTCCTCTTGGTATTAAAATTTTACATCAATTTCTTCCTGTCTCATTAGCAGGTATAACAGCCTTACATAGAAGGGGTGGCTTTTGTGATCTGGTTTTTCTCTTAAGAGTAAATCAGAAGAGATCGAGACACTTACTTTAAGGTTCTTAATTGTCTTTGTCAGAAAGAAAAAAATTGGTTATGTCTAGTTCCCAGACAATAAATCTATTTGGTCTAAAATCCCCAGAAGAATGGGGGGTGCTGACTCTGAATTATATATTCTCAATCCTTTCAGCCCCCTCATTTCCCAGCCCCTCTTACCTGGAAGAGGCAGCAAGAACAAGAAGACCAATGCAAAGAGAAGGTAGTAGACCCTCATGGCTGGCCGGCTTCGCAGCTGCGACTGGGCAGGAGGGAGCACCGGTTCGCTTTATAAAGGCTCCAGGTCCACAGCCACAGGGAGAAGCATTCAAAAGCTGCAATTCCTGTAATATTACAGCTATGACAATATGACGTATTTCCTGATGCTTCATGCCAACGTATCTTACAAAGCAGACCACGCCCATTCCTCCCAGGAGCTAATTACAAACCTAAGGGGGACACAGAGCTTGATGTGGGCACAGGGCTGTCCTGATGCCTGTAAGCTCTGGGTGCTTGTGTAGGTCTGGCTCAGATCTGGCTGTCAGCACAGGTGGGAAAGACCTGCCTGCTCCTGCACGGAGTCCTAGGGCATGTAGCTGGGAGCTCACCTGTCTCCACTGTGGTCCTTCTAAGCTTTTCCCTCTTCCTAAAGTCCTGGGAGAGCCCGAGGGCCACTGGGAAGCACATCAGTCCAGTCCAAGACTGGTATATTCAGAATCTAGGTGTAAACTGGGGCTAGGCCACGCCCTGAGCCTGCACGGATACGCCTGAAATTGCTCTGAAACAGGATCAGCTTTTAAGTAGTGTGGGAAGGGAGGAAAAGTGGGCTACATTCCAGAGACCCTGCCCTTATGCCCCTTGGCCTGTGACGGGGTGTTGCACCTTGGGTGAAACACAGCTTATACTTCATTGTTGTCTGAAAACTACCAAATCGTGAGTCAAGAAGGTGTCTCATTTTCCTCTATCAGAGAAAGCGGATGTTGAGGTGATACATTTGATGGACTGGCATCTCCTCCTCATTGGTGACACTCCCTATACAAATGAGGGGCTTCGGAAGATACATTTACGACCTCTGGTTACTCCTGTGTCGTGAGCATTTAAGGAAGTCCAGGGGTCAGGTGATTTCCACTGGATAGAGATTCAATATTTAGGGGGCCAACTGCTTTTTAAAAAAATTATTAGGCTTAACTGTAAGAAATCCAATCAGTGGGTTATACTCGATAGATTATTTCCTTGGAAGCTGAAATCATCATGGTGTTGGTTGGCTGTTGCTTTGTGTGAAAGCAACTGTAATGGGCCCGCCAGGGTTCTGGGGTGTCTTAGATCTAGGACTGTGGGTTCAGGATCCTGTTGTACCTATCGGATTCTGTAAGCAAATTCTGAACTCCCACTATAGATAAAGTACCATGTGCTTGGGGTAGGTGAGGGGATAGAAGGGGTAAAATACAAAGAGGGGCCAGTTCTGGTGCTTTCTCTCAGGGAACTCCCATGTAGACGGGCATAGTGTCAAATAAACCATAGAGAATGGATTTTAATAAGGGCCATAATAAGGGTTCAAGCACAAGGCTGTAGAAATGTAGAAGAAAGGTAATTCATGCTGAAAAGCAAGTTTGGATAGCAGATTTAAGAAGAGTTTGGAGTTGTAGACACTTCGTATTTTTAAAATCTAACTTCCCTCATCAGTTCAGGATTTGAGACAAAGTAGACATTTTTATTTTAATTAGTTAATTAGTTGAAGTATAGTTGATGTACAATATTATATGTTACAGGTATATAGTATAGTGAGTCACACTTTAAAAAAATAAATACTGGCTATATTCCCTGTATTATAATGTTGTTAATATAAAATATTGGCTATATTCCCCATATTGTACAATATATCCTTGTAGCTTATTTTATACATAATAGTTTGTACCTCTTACTCCCCTCTCCCTATATTGCCCCTCCCCCTTCCCTCTCCCCACTGGTAACCACTAGTTTGTTCTTTATATCTGTGAGTCTGCTTCTTTTCTGTTATATTCACTAGTTTGTCGTATTTTTTAGATTCCACAAATAAGCAATATTGTACAGTATTTGTCTTTCTCTGTCTGACTTATTTCACTTAGCATAATATCCTCCAAGTCCATCCATGTAGCTGCAAATGGCATTATTTTGTTCTTTTCATGACTGAGTAGTATTCCATTATATACATATACCACATCATCCTTGTCCATTCATCTGTTGATGGACACTTAGGTTGCTTCCAAGTCTTGGCAATTGTAAATAATGCTGCTATGAACACTGGGGTGTATGTATCTTCTCAAATTAGTGGTTTTCGTTTTTTTTGAATATATACCCAGGAATGGAATTGCCGGGTCATATGGTAGTTCTATTTTTAGTTTTTCTGAGAAACCTCCATACCGTTTTCCACAGTGGCTGCACTAATTTGATTCCCCAATGCAGACATGTTTCACTGGGGAAGGAGATTAATTCTGGGCGGCAGGTGCTGACTGGGTAAAGTGTCTCACTTGGCCTCACAGGGGGTAAAAGTGATGGCTGCTGGGGTGCCATAGAGAATTAGGACCAGCTCTCCGCCCAGGCGCGGGGCTGGAGTCCTCAGAGCTCTGGTTACCGGTGAGGACTTACTTTTCCACTTGGAGAGCAGACCTCCACGGTGAACCCAGGGTCTAACCTGTCCCTTCAAAGCAGGGAGGGCTTTCTAAGGCAACACCACTATTTCATAAGAGGTTCTTTGGGAGTGAAAGCCACTTTTTCTTTTTCCTTTTTTTTTTAAAGCAAGCATCTGCCTTTTTTTTTTTTAATTAATTAATTTATTTTTTTGGCTGTGTTGGGTCTCCGTTTTCTGTGCGAGGGCTTCCTCTAGTTGCGGCAAGCGGGGGCCACTCTTCATCGCGGTGCGCGGGCCTCTCACTGTCGCGGCCTCTCTTTGTTGCGGAGCACAGGCTCCAGACACGCAAGCTCAGTAGTTGTGGCTCACGGGCCCAGTTGCTCCGCGGCATGTGGGATCTTCCCGGACCAGGGCTCGAACCCGTGTCCCCTGCATTGGCAGGCAGGTTGTCAACCACTGCGCCACCAGGGAAGCCCCCAAGCCTCTTTTTCTTGTCAGCTAATTTGGAAGCTGGGGACTGCGGAGTGGTCCATGGCAGTGGTATTCACCCCACTCGCAAAATGAAGTTTGAGGAACGTTTCTGTATTTTAAGATGTTTATAAAAGTTACGCTTATTTGTGGTAAAAATTCCAACAATAGGAGAGTGAGACTCTTCTTCACTTCTCTGCCCTGGGGAGCCACTGGTAATTCTGATTTGCCTTCTTTTTGACTTATTATAGCTTTTTTTATGTCACCAATACTTTTGGCCTCTCAAGCAATAGCAGTTACACGTTTACCGTTGAATAATTCACACACGCCCATGAGTCTGACATTGACAAGAGCAGGAGAGACTCCCCAGGCCGAGAGGGCCTTGACTCACAGGGCTTGGAGGTGCAGACCCTGCTGACTGAATGTGCTGGGCTTTCTCCCTGCTGTGAGTCAGCATTTTTCTATGTTGATTAGGTGGAGAGAGGAGAGACTTGAGTAATTCAACTATTTTCACTCCTGTCAGACTTTCCTCTCATCTCCTCTAATCCTTTACTTATTTTTTAAACTCTGGTTTTAAAATATGGAGCAGAGATTTGGTTGATCGAAGTTTTTGGTCCAGGGGCAGTACTATGTGGGGGGCAGAGCTCCAGGTTGGAGTGAGACGTTCCCATTTAACTCTCAGCTCTACGATTTATTATTTGGGTTTACCTGAATAAATTCCTTAAGCTCTTTGAGCATCTGTACCTCAGCAGTAAAGCACAGAGAGTAAGCAATGTCCTGTTTAGTCCACAGTGAAAGCCCTGAGTTAATGATATAAAGTTGACTTGTAAGCTGCAAATTACCATGGGTCACCCATGTGGTCTGGGGAAGAATAACCAATGAGGTCTGGTTAGCAATAACAAGGTAGCGCAAAGATTGTGGCATGGGTTCCCTTGCAGGATTTCCACTCTTCTTTATCTTCACACAGTCTAAGTGTGACTCAGCCGCTCTCCTTTGCAGCCATTTTAATCTTGTCATGACCACCGTTATTTAAGTTATATAGGCAAGGATATGCATTATCCCATTTTACAGATGAGGAAACTGAGGCTCAGAGAGGCTGAGTGACTTTCCCTAGGCCAGCCAGCTAGTAAATGGCAGTGCCCTGAGCTGTAGGGAACTGTGTACATTTCCCAGCCACCCCTGCCCTCCAGGCACCATGTAGATTTGCCAAAGGGATGCACTGGTAGAAGATGAGAAGGCAGGAATTGGTGAGAAGTCGAGATATTTATCTTCATGAACTTCAGAAGGCATCTCCTCTGTGCTTTCAATTTCAACCAGAAAGCTACTTCATCCATGGGCCTGGCTTCCACAGGCAGGTCCACCACGACCCCAGCTTCTGCTGTGCAGTCCATATCCCAGGCTTTGGGAAGGTTACCTCCTTCCTGTCTTTGTTCCTCTAGTCCCAGGGATAGTAGTGCCTTTCTGCTGTTGCAAATGCTGAGGTGACTCACCATAGCTTTGATTTCTCAGCTCTCCTATCACCTCTATAACCAGTTGTCCATATTAAACTCCTCCCATTTGAGATTCTTATATTTACTTCAATTTCCCTTGTTGGATTTTGACCGTCTTCCAAGTCCATGCTGTAAATCGTAACACTATTAAAGTTCTGTTCATTCTTCCCCTTCTGGTGCCAATACTACGTTGTCAGCAGCTAGAATGATACTTTGCTACACACTGCCCTCCTGTCTACTTTAGCAGCATCTTAAGATTTAGCATAAAGTGGGAGCTTTGAGACGATGGTATAGAGTTGCTGGTTGCTACCAACTAATTGTGGCCCTTTGTTTACACATTCTCACAATTGTGTGCTTCCCACTGTAGGTGAGGCAACTTCTAGAATTCCAAGTTATCACTGTTATTTTAGCTTAATTATTTTTCTCCAGAAGAATGTAAGCAAGAAAACAAGAGAGACAAAACCTTTCCTTAACTATGTAACCATAGACTGCCTTTTCTTCTGGAAGGGTGGCAAACTGTAGGCTTTTAGTTTGGGGCCATCTATGGAGGTATTTTGTTTTGTCTCCATGGAGGCTTAAAAATCAGCTTACCACTTAGTCTTATTCCCCTGCTTCATACATGAATATATTTGCATATTTCCTGTAGGCATCTGAGCCTTTATTCCTGCTTTAAAAGATACGGTCTTCCCTTCAAACCCAAGTCAGAAAGCTACATTTCAACATGGGGACTTGGGCCAGGAAAGCAAAGGCTGTATTTCACACTAGGTGACTGAGCTGTCTCCACCAAACCCCCTGGGTGTGGACTAATACTTTATATCATCTTCAGGCAGCAAGTATTCTTGGCATTTTTGCATCTCCCAGGCATGAGCAAACATTGTTGACCCTTTAGCTTCCTGAAAATACTCTTGAATTGTGAACATTTTATTTGACATTTTGCTCCATCCACTGTGCAAAAAAAATAGAGAAAATATCAATAGAAAGGTGAAGGGAGGAAGTGCAAAGAACAGACAAGTGTGGGCGTGAGGGATGCCTGGCTCACCATGAGTCATGGACTCATGATCTGGTTGATCAGGTGGAACAGAGTCAGAGACACAACTGTTCACCCCAGGAGCCAGAGCACATGGTGGGGAAACAGGGCAAGTTAGGGAACAGTGAACCGTCTAGTCTAGCCAAGCGGACAAGCATGGGGACAAGTCTGCATTGATTTGGTAGTGGGGGTGATGACAAGAATTCATGAAAAATTAGATCTAAGATTTTTTTTTAACATCTTTATTGGAGTATAATTGCTTTACAATGGTGTGTTAGTTTCTGCTTTATAACAAAGTGAAACATATGCATATGTCCCCATATCTCCTCTCTCTTGCGTCTCCCTCCCATCCTCCCTATCCCACCCCTCTAGGTGGTCACAAAGCACCAAGCTGTAGATCTAAGATTTAAATGATCTAAAATGCTGAACTTGGACTTCTCTGGTGGTGCAGTGGTTAAGAATTCGCCTACCAATGCAGGGGACACAGGTTTGAGTCCTGGTCTGGGAAGATCCCACATTCCGCGGAGCAACAAATCCCGTGTGTCACAACTACCGAGCCTGTGCTCTAGAGCCCGTGAGCCACAACTACTAAAGCCCACGTACCACAACTACTGAAGCGCACGTGCCACAACTACTGAAGCCCACGCACCTAGAGCCCGTGCTCCGCAAGGAGGAGTAGCCCCCGCTCACTGCAACTAGAAAAAGCCCGCTTGCAGCAACAAAGACCCAATGCTGCCAGAAATAAATAAATAAATAAATGTTAAAAACAAAATAAAATCAAATAAATAAATAAAATGCTGACCTCTCCAACATCTCCTTCCATAAAGACCGAGGAGAAGGGCTGAGAAAGCCATGCTTACAATTGGGCCAATGAGCCTGGTGGTAACTCTTCCAAAAATCTTTGTGTTTTAAAGACCATTTACATAATCCACCTCCAAGTGGTGTCTGTCAGTGACTCCGGGAGCGTGGCCATCGTGAGATAGGCCACTGATGCCAGGGACCTTGGCTGGATCTCAGCCACTCTGTCCTATTCCTCCACACCTCAGCAGCAAAGTGGTTCTCAGCGCAACTAGACATCGTCCAGAGGGAAGAGCTCTCAGTGGAGGCAGTGTGCCTGTTTTCTCCACCCAGGAGCTTTGAATTAAGATTCAAAGACTGTTGAGGAAAGCCATGGGCATATCTTCTCAGTGGTCTCTCACTGAGAGTCACTAAGACTCTGTATTGTCCAAATACTAAAATCACCCTACATTGCCATTTCTAGTCCTCATTTCTTTATATGAAAAATAAATTAATTTGAAGAGGTGATGCTTAAGATCCTCTTTGGCTACATCACTAAGGTTTCTTTTCAAGGTTCTCCACACCCACCATGTCTTACCTTCATACAGCCATTTCCCACTCCTCTGAACGTGGACCACTCTAAGCCAGCCAGATCCATTGATGCCTCACCATTGCCTTGATGACGGACTACCCTCAGGATTTTACTCATGGGTCCAGCAGACACAGAGATACTTCTTAGCTTTGGTAAAGGGCGAATAAACTGGCAAAGTGATTCTGTGTCCATATTCTGCTCCAACTCTGCATAGAGCACTCCTCTCAGGTGCTACTTGGGTCACAAGTCCAAGTCCTCTCAAATTACCCTCCCTGACTTTGCTTCAAGTGAGGACCATGCTTACTTGATGTTGCCTAAGAATATTACAAGAAGAACAAGAAAAAAAATGAGAGCCACTGCATGGGGAACAGAACCTCTCAGGAGGGAAGACGAAGAAGCTTGTATTGTCTTCAATGGTGAACCCTTGGGCAGTGTCTACTTTGTGTCTGCTGGAAGGGAAGGGAAGAGTTCACCGCAGAAAAGACCTTGGGTTCGCTGAATGAACGTTCATGTTATACTCAGGCTGGAGCTTAAAGGGTAGACTCTTCATTTCTGGACACACCCAGGTTGACTCCTGCCAGGGGGAGAAATGTCTCCTGAATTAATACAGCTTAAAAATTTTTTTGGCTATTCCCTATATTTCTCTTTGTAGCTTAGACACCTGATGATATCTTTTTTTGAGGAAGAAGATACCCTGATGGTTTAGAGTACACAAATTAAGCAAAGATGTAAAAGACATATGCAGGGCTCTAAAAATTAATTCTTTCTCTCACCAAGTATTTTTAACTTAAGGGAATGGAGGATACAGGAGCCAACTCTCCCCAGTGAATCTCCATGTTCCGGGCTCTCCCTCAAATTTGTATATTTTTACTGTTCTTGCTTCTTTCTTTCTGTTCTAGAGGGAGTATTTCTCTTTTCTGAGGCTCTTCTCTCTATACCTTTAGAATCCACGTCTTTTAACCATATACCATTATTTATCCTCTTTCTCTCTCACGCCACTTTCTTACCCTCTCTTTCTCTACCAGCTCCTTTGTTATGGCCCAAAATCACACTTAATTCTCTACTTAAAAATAACCTCTCCTTAACCCTTTTTTCCCCTCAAACCATTACTTCACTCTCTTTGCTCATTTATTATCAAATTTCTCAAGAGTGGTCTATACCAGTGTATATTCCCTCAACCCATTGGTCCTCAGTTTATTGCTTCCCCGCATCTGTCTCAAGAAATACATCAAAGGCACTCTCTCCAAGTTCAACAATGACTTTGACATCTCCAATCCAATGCTTCTTTGCCAGTAATCATTTGATTTGATCTCTTTGCGACATGTGACCTGTGGGGCTACTTTCAATCTTGAAACCTGTCCCTCTACTTCAACTCAACATCCAAAAAACTTTGTGGATAGTTGCTCTATATTAGGACCTTGGGACCTGGTGCCTTGACAGATACATAGATAAACAATATTTAGTCTCTGGGCTCTGTGCCCTTCACTAATGGTGGAAAGACACAGGCATTTGACATGGTAACACATTATATAAAAGACATACACTTTTCAATTTCCTCCTATCATTTGATTGCTACCTTTGGTTTATTATGGAATTTTTCCTCTTTCTGTTCTCCAAGGCCATAAAAGGGAACATCTTCAAGAATTTAATATTATCATAGCAATGATAATAATGATGATCATCATCATGCTAGTGGACTACATGCAGACACCATGCTGAGCAATCTATATGCATTTATTTTACCTGAATTGTGCAATAATTCAATAAGGTTAATATAATTATCTGCATTTCACAGTTGAGGAAGCCAAGACTTAGAGAAGCTAGATAAGGTATCCCATCATCTTCATATATTTAATTCTTTCTGATTCTTCTCTTTTCCTAATTACTCAGATTCAATCAGTGTGTCCAGTCAATTCATTCCACACAACTGTTTGCACCATCTACAGAGCCCCGCTCAAATACCAACTCCTCACAATGCCGACCACCCTGGCTGAAGGTGATTGCTCTCTACTCTGCATGTATGCAGGGCGTATTTTGTACTACACTTGGAGCTATTGCCAAACTCCTTAGTAAATGTCATATACTATCACTATTTGTGAACATTTCTTATCACCTTTAATAGATGGTGTCTTTTTACTTGTGTCCTTGTGTTAATGAGAAAGTAGATATTCATGTCCTACATTGCTTTCATCCTTTGAATAATTGGAGGTATTTTCAAACTAAGAAACTTAGAAAAAAAATATCATAAAGGAGAAATAATACCAGAAGAGTTAGGAAATAGAGAACCTCAGCAGGCAATGCAAAGTCAACAAAGGACTTACAAAGGACAACAATCTGAATGAATTTGTAATTTAGCAAAAAATCTACAGCAAATATAATTTGGAGGGTGGGTTAGAGGATTATGAGGCTAAAGGTCAGGAGACCAAGAGCTGAAGTGAGGGCTCTTTAGTTCCCCAAAACAATGGGATAAAGAGACAGACTTGAGAGCGAGAACCAGCCAGAAGGTAGAATCCAAAGTTGGTACGATTGAGCATGAGAGAAGGAATTAAGAGTGAGAGGAAGCAGGCTAGGAAGACCGCCAGTGTTCTGTTCAGGGGACAGGTAGATGGTGGTATCATCAATGGGGAGAGACAATCAAGGTGGTGACTCCTGGCAGGCATGAAGGGAGACATGCTCTGGAGAGAGAGCCAGGCTGAAGATGTGACACCTTCTAACAAGCTCAAACTATTTGAGGAATTTGAAGCCTTAGCGGTAATGTGATGCTGTGTGCATTTTCCCAGAGTCTAAAATCACACCCAACAAGTGGGGCTGATCTCTTGACTCCTGAGGGCAAAATCAAGGCTATTACCTCAAAAATTCATATAAGGTCACCCTAAAGACCTCCTACCTATCTGACAGCAATGTTTTCATCCCAAGAAGAATGAAGTGTGCATGACCCTTTACTTTCTGTTTATACTTCTACACTTTAATCAGATTCTTTGACTGCATTTCATGCTCAGCCCCAGTGAAAACTCACCAGACAGCAGCTCTTGGTGCTAGCCTACACGGTCTGCTGACTGCTTCTCTGAGCAGGAATTTTAGGGCATAGGTGGCTCTTAGAAAACAGACATGTAGTAAAGTCATCAATGGGCCAGGGGCTGGGGTGGAGGAAGTAATGTATCCAAAGGCAAGAGGACCCCAGGGAAAATTTTTGAAAATGTAGGACTTCTGGCACTCTTATATAATCAGAACTGATACTTGAAATGAACCTATTGGCTGTTGCTGAAATAAGCAATGGGAAACCATCAAATGCTTTACACATAATGACTGGCATCTCCTGAACTGTTATGTACCTAGCTCTGTAACTGGTGCTGTAAAGCATTTTTTTGTGACAAAAAGTATGAAGTCAGTATTACAATCTGGATTTTAAGGATAAGGAAAATGAGGCTAAGAGAAATGAAATAAGTTGGGAAAATTCAAGTTTGGAGTCCAGGTCCATGAGACTCACAGATAATGCTAAATATTTACTCCACTACTTGAGGTCATTATAACTATGTTTTGTATCCGTCTTTTCATCAAAGGTTTTTAGAGTGGGGTTTCCCAGTGGAAAGGTGAATGACCATATGTGGTGGAGGATGAACAGAAGAGGATTTGGGGAATTGAAGCTATATCTTACCCACTCAACCCAGACCACAGAGCTGTTTTGAGATTTCCCAGATAACTGTCCTATGGAACTACCACCGTGACATTTACAATGCCAGAGCGCCAAGAGAAATTCAATCAAGTGATGAATTTGGCATCTCCACCTCAATCTTCCATCTTTAAAAAAAAATGTCTTATGATTGCATACATCAGAAACCAGAAAACATTTTCTGTAAAAGACCAGACAATACATACTTTTAGGCTTTGCTGGTCATATGCTTTCTGTTGCAACCACACAACTCTGTAGGTGTAAGTGCAAAAGTAGTCATAAATAATACATAAACACATGGGCGTGGCTTTGTTCCATAAAACTTTATTTATGAAAACAGGTAGCAGCTGGATTTAGCCAGTGGGCCATGGCTTGCTGGCCCCTGGCATGTATTTGTAAGATAACGAGTGTGTAGGCAGCCTCTAAGGTGACCTCAGATGACACCTACCTTACTAGAGTTCATGTGCCTGTGTAACTCTCTCTTTTTGCTTGTGGGCTGGCCTCACTGACTCACTTCTAACAAACAGAATGTGGCAGAAGTGATGGATGCCACTCCTGAGATTAGGCTATAAAAAGAGTGTGGGCTCAGTTTTGGGTTCCCACTTGCTCTCTTACTTGCTGATGCTGAGGGAAGCCAGGTGCTGTGTTTTGAGCTGCCCTACAGAGAGGCCCATGTGTCGAGGAGCCGAGGAAGACTTTTGGTCAACAGCCAGTGGGGAACTGAGACCCTTAATCTAACAGCCTGCGAGGCACCAGCTCCTGCCAACAAGCCCCCGAGTGAGCTTAGAGAAGTGAGCTTTCCAATAGAACTGCAGGCTGGCTGACAGCCTGACTGCGACATCATGAGTGCCTTGATCCGGAAGCGCCCAGCTAAGCATTTCACAATGCACAGAAATTGTGAGACAATGTCTGTTGTTTTCAGCCATTAAGTTTTGGGGTCATTTACAGATGTAGAGAACAAACGTATGGACACCAAGGGGGGAAAGTGGTGGGGTGGTGGTGGGATGAACTGGGAGGTTGGGATTGACATGTGTACACTCATACATATAAAATAGATAGCTAATAAGAACCTGCTATATAAAAAACTAAATTAAATTAAATTTAAAAAAAGTTTTGGGGTCATTTGTTATGCAGCAATGGTTAACTACTATGGTGAGGTATGGTACAAACAATACTCTATATGAGATTGGGAGACCTGAGATTTTCGGTCTCAAGGTTTTTGACAAATTTACTCTGTGAGTTTAGGTTAGCTGCTAACCCAGTCTGGGCCTTCCATTTTCTCTCCTCCTGCCAAAAGAACAGGGATAATGCATTTCTGAGGTTATTACAGTTCTAAATCTTCATATTTCATTTAATTGAGTCAAACCGATTCCTGCCTCGGAATGAGAGTTGTGAACTGGCAACCCCTAGGTAAAATACAGCCCACCAACTTATTTTGATACGATTGCCCACGTTGAAAGGACTAGAGATTCTGCAGAAAAATCCAGATTTCTGGCATCTTCAGGAAAATTCGATGATTTAACCCATATTCTCATACTGTAACATCAAGGAGTATCCAAAGATCTCTCCCCCTTTACACAGAATGAGACCCCCCCCCATGCAGTGCGGGACCCCCATGCATTATTTTTCATGGGCCTGTCTCACTTCTTCATAATGCTTGTCTCTGAGGGGCTTTAGGGAGCCACTTAAATTATGTGCGATCTTGCACTGAGATCTTCTCTAAAACAGAGCAAGGGTGTTCTCTTACCTTCTGATTATGTCTTGAGTGCAGGATATTGACCACCTGATGGCTCCATCTGCCCTGTGTGAAATCCAGCTGTGTCACAAGATCAGCATCCACGGGTCCTGCGGCGCAGACCTCAGGGAGATCCAGCTGAGAACCCAGGCAGGGCGTGCGTCCAGTTTGCCACAGTTGTTAACATTCTCTGCTCTCTCTGCCACAGCTCTAGAAGACCTCTCATCCCTCCCACAGCCTTTATGGGGAGATGCACGCTCAGGTGCGCACACACACACACAGAATTACAGAATTGTCTCTAGCTCAGATGGAACCAACACCTGTCTTATATTCCCTCTGCCCCTGATACATAAGAGCCTGAAAAACTTCCCCTTTCTCCACCTCCTGCAGGTCTTCACTGCCCCTTTACCTGATGTCATTTATCCTCTAACAATCTCCGTGAATCCTTGATTTCTCTTTCCTTTTCTCTCTCCCATTCTTTCTCCTTCCACCTCTTTCCTTCTCACCACCCCCAACTTGACAGTCACATACACATTTTTTTATTTATGTATGTTATTTGCATTTGTCTTCTCATTCTTTTGAGCACTAGGTCTCAGCTCAGAAAAAATACAGTCTATATAATATATGTATATATGTACATACAAACTTAAATTACTGTGACTTAAAATTTGTTTCATTTTGAGGATTTTTTGTGTTTTGTAATAAGCATTTCACAAGTCATATCTGTTTTAGGATACACTCTGGCCCAGGGCCAAATCTCAGCTTTAGCTCTGTAGTTATGTACACATATGCACAGCTTACAACACCTGTCCAGAACTCCACACCCAGCTAAGGAACTCTACAAAACCGACAAAAACGGGGGGGAAAAAAATCAACAAAATATCTAGATGTTTTCAAGCACAGTACACATTTTAGGAAAATTACTGATAATGGCCTGGACTTTATTCTCCTGGGGGTTGGTATTTTGAGTCACCAGACTGTCATATATTGTTGTGAACGTCATGGCTCACTGAGCAAAAGACCTCTGGGATGGCTAGGGTGGGACCCACTGCTTTCCAAAGGGTCAGATTTGCCTCGTCCAGTGGGTTCTCTGTAGCCTCTTCGGAACTAGATTTTGCTCGAGACAATGGTGCTCGGTGTCACAGGCTGCCCTGCTCAGCTGCCCGAAGTTTCTATTTAAGTCTCACTTCACGGACTCTTTTCATATCTGCCTCTTCCCTGGGGACACGTAGAAGCTCCAGATATCCGCCTGGAGACCCTCTGCAAAACTGCACCTGTTTACTCAAAAAAGGAAACCGTAACGTGTACCCGAATATTTTTTCTTCATTTCAGTCTCCCTTGAGCGATCTGTCTTCTTCTGTTACCGCCCCCCAACACCTGTGTCTTCTTCCAATCTTTTACCCTGTTTTATGCATCACATTCAGCTCTTCTCTCTGTCTGGCTCTTGCTTTCTCTCTGCCTTATTCTTCTGTCTCTGTGTTCTTGTGTCTGTCATTGTCTGTCTCCTACCTCCTCCTGTCTAACACTGTGTGAGTGTGTGTGTGTGTGTGTGTGTGTGTGTGTCTCCACAGGGCGGTCTCTCTACTTCTGCTCTTGAGGGGAATGTCACGGTCTCTGGGTCTCTCCACATCAGAACTCTCTTTCTGACAGGCTGCAGTGCTTCCAGCTCTTGGGACCACCTTCCCCAGCCAGCCAAGGGGATCTCCTGACTGGGAACCTCCATCCTCTGGCCATGCAGGTGCCTCCAGATTATTCTGGGGGAACATGACCAAACACACAGTCCTGCTTCTGCTAATAAACCTTGCCACCAAGCCCGGTAATGAAAGGACTAGAGATTCTGCAGGAAAATCCAGATTTCTGGTAATGACTCGTCCTTTGAAGGTTCATGCGGAATGAGGTAACAGAGATAAGAATCAACCCTCATTTTCTGTGGGGAGAAGAGCTCAAGGGGGGAGGGCTTCAAATCTTATCTAGGACTAACCATTCTCAAATCCCCATGAGGTAGGCATAGGGCGGTGAGTGTGCCTTCTCTCCATATGAGGAAATATAACCAAGCTGAAATGGTCAAAGCCATGCTTCTAGGGGAGTTAACTCACTTTTTAAAAGTGACTGTTTTCTTGCTTTGTTATTATCAGCAACAAAATCTCAAGACTTAAAGGGGTCTTCAAGGTCATGTCATAAAACGCCTCACGTCATGGTTGAACCCTGCCTCTCTTTGAACACTTCTAATGTTGGTGAACTCACTGTTCCCAAAAGGATCCCACTTTATTTTCATCTGCTATGCCTATTGTTTTACTTTCCTCCTTATTGAGTCAAACTATGCTTCCTTAAAACTTGTCTCATTGTTCCTGTCTGGATTCCTCCTGGTTCTCAAAAACTTCCCTCCCTTCCCTCTTTCTTCCTTTCTTCCCTTCTTGTTTTCTTTCTCCTTTAAATTAATTAGACCATGTCCTTTTTATTTTATTTTTGACTTCTTGATTTTTAAATTTGAGTTATAATTGACAAATGAAATTGTAAGGTCATGATGTGTACATTGTGATGATTCAAAGCATGTGCACCCTTTGAAAGGACTTCTCCCCCGTCTAGTTAATTAACACATTCAACACCTCACACCTTTATCTTCTTTTTTTCTGTGTGTGAGAACCTTCTTCCTTTTTTCCTTTCTTTCTCTCTAACCTTGAACACACATTTCAACTTTAGCTAGAGTGCTGGTGACACATGTCCAGCGGCTCAGACTGTGGTGATTCTGGGGAGAAGTGAGATTGGGCACGCTGGGCTCCTTTCTTTCTCCAAGAATTTTCACCTCCAGCAGAATAGTTATTTTGCATCCAGATTAAAGCCCTATATTGTTTCCCTGACACCTTCTTGAGGAGACTGGAGACTCAAGCCAGTAATTAGGGTTTCTGGAGGTCTTGGGAAGTCTACAGGAAGAGGATTTTAAACTTTCTGGCAGGCAGGAAAGAACATTTGAGCAAACTGGTGTGGGTTCACGTTCGGACCCGAACTACTAACATTTAGTCAACGTCCCCCTATTAACAGGGGACTAATTATCTGGTAGAGGTAGAGGGAGTATTTCTTGGGAGACGGTTCCTAAGCTGGCGTTTTCCATTAGGCACAAATCTCTGCTGTCACTCTTCTTGCTTCCACGGATGTCATCAAATGTAAATGCACCATTTTTAAATGCATTAATAAAAAAATGTTGAATTATGAACAAAGTATTTTTATCACATGGCATTTTAACTTTATGTTTATTGAATGAGCTCTTTGAAGCTTATTTAGACATAATCATTTATTATATTTTGTGCTTTTATATAAGTGAAAAAAATTAAGTTTCCATATCAAGAACATCGTTAATGAAGCAATTCTTAGAAGAGTGTTTAACTTGGACTTTTTTCAAGGACAGTGACACACAGTATTCAAATTTTGATGATGATTTTTGTTTAGTCTTAAATGAAGACGTCGACAGAAAGTTTCTAGTCAAAAAGCAGAGCTTATACCCTTTTCTCAAATGGTGCTTCGGCAGTTGGTTGGATGGAGCGCCGAAAAGCTGCTCCCAGAGCAGGGGTTGGGGGCCTGTAGAGGCATGCATCACTATGCCACCAGGAAGCGGGCAGCAAAGGGAAGGGAGGACCGGGTACCCGCGAGACCCGTGCCCTCCATGGGGTGGTCAGGGTGGGCGCTGGCCCCTGGAGAGGAAAATTGCTGGAGTGGGAGACCCTGGAACAAAGCTTTCTGTCATCACAGTGCTTCTTCATCTTTCTTTTAATGAAGAGCTGCCTCTCCAGCAAATTCCTTTCCCAAGGCTCATGGTGTCTTCCCTCCACATGAGCAGATGCCAGAATCACGGGGAGGAAAGGGGAAGGGCGAGCCAGGCACCAGGGGTGTGAAGTCTCTCAGTGAACCAGCCTGGGGCCCCCTGGCTTCACCTTTGCCCGACCAGCTGTCGGCGGAGCCGTGGTGATTCACGGAACAGGATGTTCAGGTGTGATGTTTGATGCTAGGTGTGGTGCAGTTCCAGGCGAGCACCATGAAAAACTGGAAAAGCTGCACATTTCACTTTATTGTTGTCACTGTGTTGTTCCAGGGAGGGAGCTGAGGAAGCAGAGACGGGGCAGCTACCAGCCCAAGCTTGTGTCTCGAAGCCAGATGAGTGTCTTCACCCTTCAGAAACTGTCTCCTTTAGCCCTGTGGTTCTCAGTGCCATCTTGGCAGCACTTAAGAATTACATATGGCGCCCAAGGCACCACCTGTAGGGATCTGACTGATTGAGTCGGGTGGATCCTTAGCTAATTCTGTAAAGGGACCTGAGCGTAGCTATTGTGCATCCAGAGCTGAGAACCATGGCCTCAGGTAGAGAATCGTGGTTCCGTTGCATCCTCTCCAGCAGCTTCACTGTTTTTTCCCTGCAGTAACATGACGCTGGCCATCACCACATCCCCCCACTAAGTAAGGCTCCGAAGGAGTGGCAGACGGAGAGGAGCTGCAGTGAACGCTGGTCATTTCACCACATGATCCCACTAACCCACTAACAATCTGTGAGAAGGAAGGCTAGCCCTCCTCCTCAGAGACAGAGACAGCGCTCTCGGAGGAGACATGTCATATGATGCACTTCACGTCAGAGAGGGAGGCGTATTCTAGAGGGCAAACCTCACTCGGGGGCCCGCGTTTGTACCCAGAAAGATAGTGCTGTACGAGGAGAGACGCCAGGTGGGTGACACCCCGTTTCAGACAGAGAGAGCATTCCCTGAGGAGAAACGTGGGATCCTGGGCCTTGACCTCAGAGAGGTCAGCAGCTCTCTTTGAAGACAAGGCCTGGTGGCCTGCTCTTGTTCTCAGACAGACAGAGGTCACAATAAAAAGAAACACCAGGGCTTCCCTGGTGGCGCGGTGGTTAAGAATCCGCCTGCCAATGCAGGGGACACGGGTTCGAGCCCTGGTCTGGGACGATCCCACATGCCGCGGAGCCACTAAACCCGTATGCCGCAACTACTGAGCCTGCGGTCTAGAGTCTGCGAGCCACAACTACTGAGCCTGCGTGCTACAACTACTGATCCCACGTGCCACAACTACTGAAGCCTGTGCGCCTACAGCCCATGCTCTGCAACAAGAGAAGCCACCGCGATGAGAAGCACGCGCACCACAACGAAGAGTAGCCCCGCTTGCCACAACTAGAGAAAGCTGGCACGCAGCAACGAAGACCCAAAGCAGCCAAAAATAAATAAATAAATTAATTAATTAAAAAAAAAAAATGAAACGCCAGAGGATGGGCCATTTTCCTTCGACAGCCCTCTAGGAGGAGAGGCACCCAATGGACAGGGAAGAGAGCTCCCCGAGGAGAGAGGCAGGGGGGCCGGGCTCCCCTCAGTCAGAGAGGGCGCTCCTCGAGGAGAAACTCAGCGGGGATGGCAGCTGAGAGTTTCAGAAGGAGGGGCAGATCTCTCCGAGGGGAAGTGCGCTGGCTGGCTCTCCACCTCAGAGCGAGACTGCGCCCTGAGGAGAAAGGCCAGGTTGGCGGCGCTCTACCTCAGAAGAGGAGAGGGCCCTTTATGAGGAGAAACCCCGAATGGCCGGCCTTGTTTCTCAGACAGGGAGAAAGCGCTCTGAGGAGGAAAGACAGCTCCCCTTTTCAGACAGACAGACAGACAGAACTGTGTGAGGTGAAAGGCTGCATGCCTCCCTTCTTCCCTGTGAGAGGTTCACTGCTTCCTCTGGTGAAGGGTTGTACGCCCTGCCTCTCTTCAGGGAGAGAGCACACACTGCTGGGGACTCTGAACGTTCAGCGGCTTCTAGGCCCTGTTTGTCAGGGAGGGAAACAGGGGGTGGCTGTAGGAGTCCCTTGACAGCCCCCCACATTTTGGGGGCCGCCTTGCCAGATGCCATCTGCTGAGCTTTCTCTTAACTTCCTGTCTTTCTTTTCGTCTTTTCTCCTTCTTCTTCTGCCTCTGAAATGTACTGGACTTGAGCTACAAGCTCAAGACAAATGGTGGACAGGCCTCAGGCCCTGGGCTTCCAAGGGCGCATCAGGCAAGCAGAGGAGCGTGGCTGCCGGTGGGGGTGACGTTCGTCCCAGGTGTCCTCGGGCAGTGCAGCAGGGGCCCCAGGTCACTTGGGGGGCGCTATGCCGTGTCCCAGCAGGTGTCGTGTCAGCCAAGACCTGAAGGGTTTGGAAATTTTATGAGCTATGTTGGAAAATCGGCTCATTTGGGGGAGAAATAAATTAATAGTATCAGGATTTATCACCCACCTTTTCCTCTGCACTTGAATCTATTCCCAAGTCACAGACTTGGAATGCAACCACTAAGGAAGAATTTCATAAATAGTTTGGAGAATCAGGCATACCATTCCTAGGGAAGACAAACTACCTTCCTCGTGTGTTAATTATGCATTGTTGTACCTTTGTTACCTTAAGTTGTCACGTAACTCACAGACCATTAATAACAGTAGCCAAGCATCCGAGAATTCCTTGACAGGAGAAGCTATATCATTAGTTGGTTGATATAAACATTCTGTACATCAAAGATGTGACTCATAATCACTATAAGACGCTACAGAAGGACAGTCCTCCGCACTGTCCCATTTTTAACAAGCTTAATCCTGTCCTCTTTCTATTACCTTGGAACCTGTAAGGAGAATTCTCATTCGTTAAGAAACCAAGCATTAATTTGGCCATTGCCTATTACCTTGGTTTCTGTATCTGAGTGAGGGAAACAATAAGAGTTTCCTCAAGGGTTTATTTGGGGACTATAAATAAGACAAGTAAAATCCCAAGTGCCATGTTTGCAATAAGGCATATTTGGCAAAAGACAGCCATCCGCTGGAGGCAGACTGGTGGACTGGCTCTCCACTGCAGCCTCCAGAAAGAAGAGGCCGTTATTCTTCTGACTGGCATGGACGCCAAGGCACTGGAGCCTCCGGGTACCCAAGGTGCTGTGTTCTGTGGCACAAGGAGGGAGAATGCCTTTCCCCTTTTCCATTAGGGTCTGCTGGAAGGATCCCAAGGCTGTATCGTTACTGCCCAATGTTTTATAGAGTTTTTACTTCCAATTTCAGTCTAACCATTTCATTAAATGTGCGATTGGATACAGTGAGAACTGGGCTGGGAATTCCACCCACCTGCCACCCAGGTGATTCTGAGATAGGGTTCTACTGCTCTCAGATTAATGGCGAGTGAAGCCATTTACCCTTTCCCACTCATTTATTTATCCCCCTAAAATGTAAGCTCCATGCAGGCAGGAGTTTTGTGTGTTTGGTTCTTTATTATACCTTTGGCACCTAGAACGGTGCTTATCATATAATACCTAACTGTTGAATACCTTCATGTTCACCAGAGATAAAATTCAAATCAATACAGAGCATATGTAAAGAAAAACTACAAAATAAAGGTAAGGGAATAGTATTGGGAAGACTCAGCAAAAGACCCATCCTGTGAAAAAGATCCACTGCAGGAATAAGAAGACAATTCTGTCTCAAGTATTTTAAAAACAAACAAACAAAAAACAGCATATAGGACTTCCCTGATGGCACCGTGGTTAAGAATCTGCCTGCCAATGCAGGGGACATGGGTTCGAGCCCTGGCCTGGGAAGATACCACATGCCACGGAGCAAATAAGCCTGTGCGCCACAACTACTGAGCCCAAGTGCCACAACTACTGAGACTGCGCTCTAGAGCCCGCGAGCCACAACTACTGAGCCCGTATGCTGCAACTACTGAAGCCCGTGTGCCTAGAGCCTGTGCTCCGCAACAAGAGAAGCCACCGCAACGAGAAGCCCGTGCACCGCAGTGAAGACCCAACACAGCCAAAAATAAATAAATAAAAATAAATAAATTTATATTAAAAAAACCAGTATCTACCATTTATAGGCAACTGTCTACAAGGACAAAACAAGGTGGGATAAAATAGTAGGCAAGATTTTTAGAAAATGAAATGGAAGAGTAAAATTTGTGGTACTAAGGAAAAGTCCACACTTTGGAAGCTGAACTAATGATGTAAAGATCACACTTGAGGTGGCATTCCAGACACAGTAGGAAAAAGACACAGACACGAAAACTACTAGAGACGGTGAGACACAAAAGTCAGAGGAAGACAAGTCAACCTAAAGGCTACGGTATTCCTGAGAAGAAAACAGAAAATTTTCAGAGGAGATATAATGTGAATGGCGGTTACCGGGGGCTGGAGGGAGGGGAAGTGGGGAATTATTAATCCACAGGTGTGAAGTTTCAGTTACGTAAGATGAATAAGCTCTAAAGATGTGCTGTGCAACGCTGTGCCTGTACATGCATTGTACACCTAACATTTGTTATGATAGATATCACGCTGTGTTTTTATCACAATAAAATTACATCTTTTTAAAAAAGAAATAATGTTAAAATACTATTTAAAAATAGTTTGTGAAGTGGAAAATTACTGAAATAAGCCAGTTTATAGGACTTCCCAATCTTCAGATGAAACCAATTAAATGAGAATTGCAGTTAAATGTGCCTTAATGAAATGTTTAAGGCATAAACAAAAAGAAATAAGAGCCTACCAAAATCAGGAATCCCATAAGAGAACAAAAGCAGACCTACCTAACCTATTTCTTCCACTACACTAGATGCTGCATGAGGAAGGGCGCCTTTGAGATTTTAAGAGGAAAATTGTGTTGCAAGGATTTGGTTCCATGACTGATTATCTCTCATGGGTAAAAAAAGAAAATCATTCTGAAATATTCAAGGAATCAGAAAATATTTCATCCAAATGCTATTCTTGAAAATATTATAAAATTTATATTTGTTTCTATACTACATTGCATCTCTTTTTTTTTTTTTTTTTTTTGAGAAAAGGAATACCAGATGCTATTTTCTGCCTTCAGATTTGCCATGTTCCAATCCATTTTCATGTGTCCTTGAACAAAGGGCAGAAAGCATGACTGTGTCCTTCAATGTTAAAACTCTGTGGCTTTGCCATTCTGTTGGTTCCAGAAGTAACAGCTACTAGTGAAAAGCATTTAGTGGTTGGCTAAATTTGTCTTTTCCCTCTCAAAGTCATACTTAGGTTCATACTTACAGTTCCTCTGTCCAAACTGGCTCTTCACTTTTCCTGAAGCATTTCCTACTTACCATATGTCTATTTCAGCACATATAGTGTTTCATGATCCCCTTTTTATCCCTGTAGAAATAAACAGAATTTTCAGCCTTCACTACCGCAATGGAATTATCTCACACTCCCCTAAAAGCCATAGGGCAGTGTCTTGATTATCTATAATAAGACTAATTTCTCTATTCATCAGAGGCTTCCATCAAGTCCTTGGTTCCCAGCTGCATGAATTACATCAACACAGCCCTTGGGTTTAGACCAGGTGAAATAATAAACTGGGTCCCCACCACCTGACTCTGGCTGGGGCAGTTGTTCTTATTTTTGGCTGAGGATTCTTACCACAATAGCCGCTTGAAATGATCTTCCACTGACTTCCTCTCATCCTAGAATCCTTCTGGTGTGTCTTTCTTTTGTGTTTATTCCTGTAGCTTCTATTAAAGACCAAAATGACTAGTCAGCAATACCAGCCTCCTTTCCTCCTAACCCTGGAAACTCCTTTGGGGCTTTCTTTTCACTATCCTAACTCAGTTCTTTAGTTACTTCCTATAATCCTCCATATTACACCCCCCTGTACAGCTAACAATCATTCACCCGATCCTTGGGTAAGCCAGGGAGAAGGTTGGGGCAATTATTTATCATTTTCTTAAAGTCCTACACCAAATTCTTTTCTCCTTTGTCTCGCAGGTCTTTTTTCTCTTCCAGGTTTACCATAATTCATCACAGGAGAGCATGCCAAGCTCCTGCAGCCATATTTCCTTTGTCTACTGAGGTACTCGCATAACTTATGGAAGTAGGTATCCCAGACACACCTCTGTTTAATTGTCTTCACCAGCTGTGGTCATGCTATTGGTTTCCTAGGATGAATTACTCATTCATACAAACACAACTCATTGGGTTTAGGGCACTTTTGCCCACTGTGCTCATCAGGAGTTACCCAAAGCATCAACACAATTATTATTAGAGTTGAGACTAGAACCTGAGTACCTGGCATTCCCAGTAGGTGTCACTTCTACTCACTCACTCACATACGCAGTCATCCGCAGCTCACAGAGCCATATGCCCTCCTGCAGGGAAAGCACCGATCTCCAGTGTTTGTTGAGAAGCTTGTCCTAGCCAGTGCTGTCGGGGAACATCCTGAGAAAGAAACGTGTGTTGTCTTAGGAACAGCAGAAAAGCCCACACCCACACGTTGAGTCTTCTGGCTCAGAGTGAGCTGGGTTAGGGTCCTAGGCATGTCCCTGATCTCCACCTGATCTAGGTTGCATCATTTAACTCTGCCTTAATTTTTCCAGCAATGAAACAGACATGATAACTGACCCGTTGCAGGAACCTTGGATAGACAGGCAGGAAGTAGTGACCAGCTTTCTCTAGGGGAGCTCTCAGAGCTCAGAGAAAGGAGAAACAGGGTGGAGGCAAATCAGAGAAGGAGCCCAGAGGATGGAAACGAGAGAAGAACAGATTCTCTGGGGCTTTCCTGTTCTCCCGAAAGTGTAAAAGGACTGGCCATGTGCTTCATCGCAGTGCCCACTGGTGCATGTAGACCTAACAGAGCCATTTAATCAGACCCCCTAGGGAAGCACCCTCTGCCCCATAGTGGGGCTTGACGTTGTTTCCCTGCAGCCGGGGTCTTTCCCATCTCTGCTGTCCTCATTGGTAATACTGATGTTGCTTGTCTGACTCCAGGAACCTTTTCTGGTCCATCAAGAAAGAGGCTGTGTTAATGCACTCAGTTTCCCTTCATTTGGACATACTAATTTTAATTTTTGTTCTTATTGCTAAGAGATTCCCTGGGTCCAGTAAGGTCATGTCCTATGACCCAAGAGATAAGAGCAGGCCAGCTCAGAGCAGGCCAAGCCTGCAGGTAGCTGTGGTGGCCACTGCATGTGTGGACCGGAAGGAAAGGTTCGCTGTGGTCGTTATTAATCACCGGAAGCCCAGTGGGGATGAGATTGACTGAGCCCGTCCTCCCTATCTCCTTGCCTGCAGACCTTGGCACTGCGGAAGAAGCAGACTTCCTGATGACAGGGCAACTCTGGGGCATGAATGAGTCTGAGGGATCAAAGCCCCGGGAAGGCTTCTTGGGGTACAGTGGGCGAGCAGCACACTGTGTATGGATGGTGGGCGAGGGGAGCAGACAGCAAGGCAGTCAGGTGTGTTCCAACCGGCTCTGCATCCTGGTGCCTAAAGGATCTCTTCCCACCAGGGGTACAGCGGGTGTCCATATGCCTGGTCAGGCCTCGGGGCCCTGCACTCAGCGGGCTTCCGGAAAAAGACCACCACCGTGTGACTAATAGAGCTGCTCGCTCAGAACTGACCCTGAGGAGCCAGGATGCTAGCTCCCTTGTCCCCAGGCAGAGCTGCAAAAATGACCCAGAATGGTAGAAAAGATCAGCTTTTACCAGTTTCTTATGAATCCCCAAGCAGGTTCCAAAAACCCCTCTGGATAACATGCTTTAATGTTTTATAATCTTAATGCCCAGGAAGTTCTTTCTTATGTTAAATTTATGACTTTCTGGAGGCCATTTAAGTCTACTATAGACTGTCCCTGCCTAGAATCAAAGTAGTCTTTGTTTATGGGTACATATATATTTATCCTTAGGCACATCAATTTTGTCTTTTTAAATGTATATTTAAAATTAAGAGTAATACAATAACAGAGTATTTTTAAAGATAAAATAATTTAAAATCAGCAATAATCTTAACATTGGAAACTAAAATTTTTTTTTCTTTTTTTGCTTTTGGACATATTTTTCACAATTAATTTTACATCAAATATATAAAAATTGCATCCTGCAACTTCTAAGAAAGAAAATTTTATTTTATGCATTTTTATGGTTTTTATTAGCTTTTATGTTTATTATACCTAAGGGATATGGAATATCCCTTTAAGTATTGGGTTGGCCAAAATGTTCCTTTTGGCCAGCCCAATAGATCTAACATAGTTTGCTAAGATATTGCTTTATTGGAGTATATATCTCCATTTGCATATGGAGGCCATCTTCCCATTGCCTCATAACTTACAATGCTCTACAGACCAACAGGAGGACCCAGGGCCTGCTTACATAGATTTATTTTTGTTGGTGGGTTACCTTTGCAAAGCAGATGGTGATGGGGATCTTCCCTGTCCTTCAAGATGTGAGTAAAATTTGGGGGGTAGACCATAGGATTAGTAGCTACAGGATAAATGGGGGAAGTTGCCCCTTATTACAAAGTGTGACTCCATCTGTGTTTTCACTCCTAACATCCTTGGGGCGGTTACGACAGCCCTCCGGATCTTTCCGTCATGTCACACAAAGTGCTCCCACTTCGGTCCTGCTCAGGGTTGCATCAGAAACACAAAGGCGCTGGTCGGCACTGAGGTTTGGAAGTGGGGGGAGATGTTAATATGGCAACTAACCTTCTCTCGGTGGATAAAAATTCCCTCAGTCGGGACTAGGTTAGGACCACCCCCAGCCCAGCCTATGGGCAGAGAGAGGGGCAAGTCTTCACTAGCCTGCAGACACTTCCCCAAGGGCTCTTGGCGGGTAGGGAGGTTAAACAATGCAGCAGAGGAGGGGGGAGGAAGGAGAGGAAAGGGCATGGAGGCCCCTCCTCAAGTCTCCACCCGCCCCCCCAGGCTTCTTCCACCTTCGTTCCTTCATTCACTCACAAATACTTACTGAACAAAGACAATGCGTTAAGACGTGCTGAGCTCTGCAGTTTGGCAACGAAGGTACAGATGTGCTCCCTGCCCGGGAAGCGCTACGCGCCTCGTAGCGTAGAGTTAGGTGTTTGACCATCCTGCCTTTACCTTCCTGGACCAGGAGAGCAAAGACAGGGCCTGCCCGGTCTTGGGGGTGGGGGACCCGGCGCGGGACTCTTCCGGATTCGAGGACATTTACTCTCTCTCTGAAGGTGAGTAGATCAAAAGAAGGTGTCGAGGCAGCGTGGAAGCAAAAGGTCAGTTCGTGCCAAGGAAGACCTGGAGAGGCTCGTGTGGCCCTTGAGGAAGGAAAGGCCATCACGCCTGGGACTCCGAGAGTCAGGAGAGGAGCGTCAGAGCGTGTTAGGTGGAGGATATGGGCTTTCTCCGGGGAGTGGGTCATCTCCTGCTCTCACACCGACAGCTTTCAGGCAAGGGTTTTTAAAGACACTGTTAGGGGAGAGGGTCATAGGAAACGTGCTCCTGGACCTTCTTCTGACCGGTTGGTGGTGAAGAACCAGGCCATGTTTCCAGAATCTCAGTCATCGACCTTCTGGTTCTGACCAGCCTGGGGTCTACATGCTGGAGGTCAGCATGTAGCCACTGTCCACCACCTGGCCGGGGGAGCTCTTAGTGTCTGCAGAACAGCACAAAGAGGTGCATCAGGTGGTTCTCTCTCTCTCTTCAGGAGGAGCCAGGGGTCCTGTGACTCTGTTGTTCTGATCTCTTTGGAAGTCGGGGAAGGTCTAGGAAGGTCCTTTTTTCTACAAACAAGAAATGGGGGAGACGGAGGGGCTTTTGTACCCAGGGAGGCCCTGCAGGGTCTTACTCCGTTTCAATCCCCCTTTTTCTTTGATACTCCTCAATTCTGAGGGGAACAGGGGCGGACAAGAAAGGAAGCAAAGTTTTGAATAGAGAGGTTAGTCATAAACTCAGTAAGGGAGCTCAGTTTTAGGGGGACTGCATTTCCCTCCAAGGGAGAGCAAGGTCTGAACCGAGAGGGGCACTTGTGCGATTGGGTGGACCCTGGGACGTTAACGACACCCAGGAACCCCGGGAGCAGACACAGCTGAGGGTGGGGCTGTTGGCTGTTGAAGTTCAGTTGTCCTTGTCAGGAGATGATTAGAAATACTCACGTGGAATTCCAGCCAGGGACTAAGTGTAAAGAGATGGGTGGGGGACTTGCTGACCGGTGCTCACATTTCAAATTATCACAATAAATGTACCTCTAAGTCACCAGCAGTATCACAGGCTCCCACTGGTCATCGGGGTCATGTGACACAAAAGGCCTTTATCTAGTGAGGTTTTCACTTGGCCTAAAGGGTCAGAGGCTCCGGCCTGTGTTGTGGTTTCATCTCAGGGCATTTCCCCAGGAAGGCCTGGTCTGGTGTTGGCACTTTACTCCTGACAGTATTAATAAAGGGCTTCTTGTAAATACAGGAAAACAGAGAAACAAAAACTCCAAGTGGCTTCCTATCTTCCTCAGAGTGAAAGCCTGAATCTTACTCTTACCTCTGAGTTCTCTTTGCTGGCCTCCGCTGGTTGTTCCTCAAATGCACCAGGCTTGGCCCTTCTAGGGGCGCTGGCGTTTGTTTCCCCTCCTTGGAGTGCCCACTGCCCACCAGATACCAAGGGCTCACTCCTCACCTTCAGGTCTCAGAATCTACCTTCTTGCAGAGGACTTCTCTATCTCCTGCATCCAAATGCCGCCCTCTGCCTGACACTTTGTATCCCCTCCCCTGCTTTTTCTTTTTCCGTATCATTTATCACTTTCCAATAGATGTTTTATTTATACACCTTGCTTATCGGTCTCTCCAATTAGGATATATATGAGCGACCAGAGCGTGGGAGATTTTGTTTGTTACTGAATCTCCTGTATCTAGAACACTACCTGGGGCATCGTGGATGCTTCCTAGATATTTGTTGAATGAATGAGTGAATGAATGAGTGAGTGAGTGAGTGAGTGAATGAGAACAGGGAAGTCATTAGAGAGATTTAAAGAGAATGGTAACGTATGTAGATGTGTTTTTTGCAGGGAGGGCTCTTGTTTTCTCCATCTCCTTCTCAGTCATCTCAACTTTATGCTTCCTTTACAGACTTTGCCACACACACATGTACCTTAGCTCTCATACTTAATCATTATTTTAACTCTTACACCAAAAAGAAAAAGAAAATCCAAAAAACAAAAACAAAAAGCTGCCTTGAATACATTTTTGTTCTCGCCACTTAGAGGGAGACACTGACCTCCTAAGGCTTAATACCCAAGGCTCTATTGCTGACAGAACTCCAGCCAAGACCCAGGTGTCTGATGCCCGGTCCCTCAACTAGGTGTGGCTGAGGAACCGTGGAGACAGAGGCATCCTTCACTTTCTCCTAGCATCTCTGCCTGCTGTCCCAGCATCTCTGCCTGCTGTCCCAGCATCTCTGCATGCTGTCTCAGCACCGCGCTCTTTCCTGGACCGCTTTCCCCTTCCTGTCATAGGTCTCTCTTCATCTCCCTCGGGGACTCCTCATTTTTCTGTGCCTCATGGAAACGTCAGCATTCTTCAGTGCGTCCCTCTGAAATCCGTCCCTGGGTGATAGGTTATAAGAATTTTTCAAGATTTCAGTTTCTGCCTACAAGTGAATGACTTTGACTATTTTTTTTCATTTTTTAACTAATTTTTATTGGAGTATAGTTGATTTACAATGTTGTGTTAGTTTCTGCTCTACAGCAAAGTGAATCAGTTATCCATATACATATATCCACTCTTTTTTAGATTCTTTCCCCATATAGGTTATTACAGAGTATTAAGTAGAGTTCCTTGTGCTATACAGTAGGTCCTTATTTGTTATCTATTTTATATAGAGCAGTGTGTATGTGTCAATCCCAATCTCCCAATTTATCCCTCCCCCGACCACTTTTCCCCTTGGTAACCATAAGTTTGTCTTCTACATCTGTGACTTTATTTCTGTTTTGTAAATAGGTTCATTTGTACCATTATTTTAGATGGCACATATAAGCGATATCACGATATTTGTCTTTCTCTGTCTGACAATCTCTAGGTCCATCCATGTTGCTGCAAATGGCATTATTTCGTTCTTTTTTATGGCTGACTTTGACTCTTTTATTTCTTGTCTCCTCCTCTCTCCCGGAACTTGTGCAAGTCCATCCAGGTCCCAGCTGGACATGGTGAACGCCGCCGGCTTCTAATCCGATGTTCCCCAGACCGGTCTAGCCCCCCACCGTGCTCCCCCTCCTCCCCACGTTCCGGGCATCGCCTGGTCCCCAGGACTCTCCCCCACCCCGTGCCTTTCCTTCTCCTCCGTCACCAGACCTGTAACCTCAGCCTCTGCAGAAGCCCCTTAATTGTTCCCTCTTCAGAGCCTCTGTCACCATCTCAGCCACTGACCACATCCTCAGCCTTCACTGTCCCAGTCATCTCTTACCTTCCTGCCTCTGGTCTCACACATTGCAAGTCCATCCCCAATTCTTTTGTTAGAATGAACATCCTAACACTCAAGTATGATTACGTTCACTCCCCTGGCGCACCTGGGAACCTTCTCTTGTTTAGCCCTCCGAGGTCTTTAGCGTAATATATGTTTTCTGACAACTTCACACCATTTTCCTGCACCCTCCTCTTTTGGTCCTTGTAATTAGTCCCTCTCCTTTGCGGTTATGCTGAGCTTCTCCCCGTTTTCTTAGCAAATCATTCTTTCAAGTTTCCATGACTTCCTACAAACTGTACTCTTTGCCTGAAAAATCTCTGTTTCTCTCTTTCACTTAAGAAACTCCTCATCATCCTCCAAAATCCTGCTCAAATATCCCCAGGAATCCTTTCTTAATTCTCTCATATTCGTCCTCCCCACATTTTGGATATACTCACATTTAAAAATATGCAGCATTTTGTTGTTTTTATGTATTGAGATGTTCTTCTCCTCATATATCCACAGTTTCAATTCATTACATTTCTCAGTGTCTAGAACAAAAGTAGGTACTCAAAAAATATTTTTAAAATAAAAGAACAAATGACCTGAATGCTTTCCTATAAAAGTTTATTACATCCATATCTACCAGTAAACATTGTGTGATTTGCAAGGTATTGTACATCTCAAGCTAAGTCACTTTCTCTAAGATCACACCAAAAGATCACGTATAGCAGTTTTTGACTTTTCTTTTGCTGCAGTAGGATGTTTAGACTGTCAGGCGCAGATGACCAAGCCTCACCTCCTCTCTGCTCAGCTCCTTCTCCAAAACACCCGCATCTGGATTGATGGCCCAGGAGAACAGGGAGTGGACAAAGCTTTGGCTTTTATGACAACAACCTCAGTTTTGAGGTAAACAGCAGGCATCTTTCTTTTTAGAGCAATAGCCTAGTTGTAGTTCCATATAATTACAATATTTTTGACATCTGCCATCGCCTCTCTTGCAGTTGACAACTTTGAAATCTGGTTCAACGTCTGTATAAAGAAATAGCCAACATTAGCCTCTTAAGACAATCTCAAGAATCAAACACTGGTTATCTTAGCCCAAAGGGATATGGTGGAGGATGGCAGGGGATAGGAAACAGATTTCTTTTGTACATGATCTATCATATTGCCATGCAACCGTTCTGATAGCATCGAACTCAGATTCTTGATTCCGGCTTTAAAGTCACCTTCACTCTCCCTGCAAATTCAGAGGCAGTTGGGAAGAGAAATGGTGAGGGATGCATTACAGTACAAATGTTGTACTTTAAATAATTTAGAATGTTGTGTAGGGGGACAAATAAGAACTCTCTGAGGTAAACTGGGAAGTGACATGGCCCCATCAGACATGTACTAAGTGCAACGGTCCCCGAGGAAAGTGGGCAGAGCCGTCCCTGTAAGGGAGATGAGACATCTAGGCCAGGCCAGGCGAGCAGGGGTGGCAGAGGGTAGAATTTTAAAGAACGAAAAGATGTATTTTCTGCCCCTCACTACCTTATGAATGCCTGGACCTGCTACCTTAAACATGAGTCAAGTTACTTGAGTTAATATGAAATTGATGTCTCACTCTATAGTTCAAGCACTAAAATTGTTAAACATTAATTTTTCTCTTAAGTAATATATTATGATGACAATGATGGAAAAGGGTGAGGGGCAAGTGTTAAAAAAAGAAAAAACTGATGAACACAATGAAAGCAGAGGCACAATATCAGAGAATTAGCAATAGGTGTCTGGCTGGGGAAGGCTTCTGATGGAGACCAGGGTGCTCCGATTATCACAGGCGCTGCCACCGATTTGAGATTTGACCTTCAGAGTGATTAAATGTTAAGAGATGTTACCCTCTTCCTGTCCTAATTTCTTTCATCGTGTGCCTTACAATTATTTGGCTAGATCAATGAATCAATTGGTCAATCAATTAAATTATTTTCTTATCACTTCATTTTCAGATCAATAATTTTTTTTTCTTATCCATGAAAACCTGCACGTAGAGAATTCCCTGGCAGTCCAGTGGTTAGGACTTGGTGCTTTCATTTCCGGGGCCCCGGGTTCAATCCCTAGTTGGGGAACTAAGATCCTGCAAGCCGCTCAGCATGGCCGAAAAAAAAAAAAAACAAAAAACACCCTGATACCATCGCCATAATCAAGGTCATAAACATATTCCTCGCCTCCAAAAGTGTCCTTGTGTCCCTTTGTTTTTGTTTTGTTTAGTTTTTGTTTCTCTTGTGGTAAGAACATAAGACCTACCCCTCTTAAGAACTTTTTAAATGCACGACCTGCAGCATTAACTATAGGCTCTATGATGTACAGCACACCTCCAGGATTTATTCACTCAGCATAACTGAAACTTTACCCTATTGAACAACAGCTCCATCTATTTCTCTACCCCTTTCCTCTGGAAACACCATTCTATTGTCTACTCCTCTACCTTTGATTATTTTAAATACCCCATATGGTTCATAGTTTCAAGTTTAAAACTATAAAGTCAACTCCAGGTATGTAGCTCTGCTTCTTCCAAGAGAGAGATTTACCTCCTCAGACCTATCATTCATCTAGTTAAGCCCCAACAAAATCCAAAGATTATTTTCATTATGACATCAATGGCAGAGGACTCTAGAATCGTCTCAGTGCTGCTGAGAAATGTCATGTTTTTCTAGGTCATCCTGTGCCACAGCTGCAGAACAGTCATCACTAGGAACCCCTTTCTTTTGGGGATTTAAAACTCCTTGTCTAAGTGAGAGAGTGGTAGTGTATATATGGACATATAAACACTACCAAATGTAAAATAGATAGCTAGTGGGAAGCAGCCGCATAGCACAGGGAGATCAGCTCGGTGCTTTGTGATGACCTAGAGGGGTGGGATAGGGAGGGTGGGAGGGAGACGCAAGAGGGAGAGGATATGGGGATATATGTATATGTATAGCTGATTCACTTTGTTATATAGCAGAAACTAACACACCATTGTAAAGCAATTATACTCCAACAAAAATGTTAAAAAAATAAAATAAAATAAAAATAAAACTCCTTGTCTATAATGTTCACTCCATGGCTCTCTTTAGTCTGCTGATCTACTCAGAATAACCCTGTCTGAAGGGAGTTATTGTATCCCTCCAAGTATCCTAGTCTCATGTTGAACTATGTCACTTGTTTTCAGGTTATTTGTGAGGTAGGTGTTTGTACCTTCTGGCTGTCCTCTCTAGGCCCCTCCAGTGGGAAACAGAAGTGGACACACACCTTTCACCAATCAGAGGAGCTCATTCTTACTGCACCTACACACAGTCCAGACCAGCATTCGCCCTCCAGCCCCTCTTCAACCTGCATATCTGGTCACCAAAATGAATTCTAAAAAATTAATAAAACTAGTACCCTGAATTGAAACAAGAGAGGATAGTATCGTAGGTTCTAGAGGAAGATAGTTCTGAATTCACACAACTTTTCTGCTACTTAGGTGGTGTGTGCTTTTGAGAAAGCCACTCTTCAAGGAGCTGAGATTTCCTTGACCATCAAAAGGAGGTGATAAACCTATCCTCTAAGTTTGTATGAGTTCTAGCAAAGTACCTGGCACACAGTAGATGCTTATTATACTTAAATCATTATTATATTAATTAAATTGTTTGGGACATACTTTGGTCCTAGAAGCCTCTAGCCCTGGAATCTTGTACCAGTCAGTAAGAGCAACAGGAGGACGGATGGCACAGTCTTTGGAGACCATTTGGCTGGCCCCGCTGCTAACAGCTCTGACATCACGTGGGGAAAGGCCATGGGCCTTGTTCTTCTCAGTTTACTCATTTGCAATGTGGGGATAATAATAGTACTTATTTCCTAAGGCTATTGTGAAGATTAAATGAACTTATGGCAAGCAGTTGGAACAGACCAGCACAAAGTGAGCAGTATATAAATATTATTGTTACTATTATTATTATTACTCATGATAACATCTTGTGGATTGCCACAGTAACTTATAAGACAAAATGATCTAATGTTATGAATCTCATGTACAATAAAGACAAGTTCGGGGCTTCCCTGGTGGCGCAGCGGTTGAGAATCTGCCTGCCAATGCAGGGGACACGGGTTCGAGTCCCGGTCTGGGAAGATCCCATATGCCTCGGAGCAACTGGGCCCGTGAGCCGCAATTACTGAGCCTGCGCGTCTGGAGCCTGTGCTCCGCAACAAGAGAGGCCGCGATAGTGAGAGGCCCGCGCACCGCGATGAGGAGTGGCCCCCACTTGCCGCAACTAGAGAAAGCCCTCGCACAGAAACGAAGACCCAACACACCCATAAATAATAAATAAATAAATTAAAAAAAAAAGTAGAGGAATTTAAACAAAAACTCCTAAAGAAACTCAACATTTAAAAAAAAAAAAAGACAAGCTCATAACAACATTTTGTCCACTAAGCATTTTTGTCATGAAGCAAAGCCAATTTACCCGAGTATTCACTCAAGAAATCATTACTTGTAAAATAGATAGCTAGTGGGAAGCAGCCGCATAGCACAGGGAGATCAGCTGGGTGCTGTGTGACCACCTAGAGGGGTGGGATAGGGAGGGTGGGAGGGAGACGCAAGA
Source organism: Eschrichtius robustus (assembly GCF_028021215.1). Lineage (NCBI taxonomy): Eukaryota > Metazoa > Chordata > Mammalia > Artiodactyla > Eschrichtiidae > Eschrichtius > Eschrichtius robustus. Next base: position 6,342,935 of record NC_090844.1, read on the forward strand.
GGGAGGGGATATGGGGACATGTGTATGCATATGGCTGATTCTCTTTGTTGTACAGAAGAAACTAACACCATATTGTAAAGCAATTATACTCCAATAAAGATGTTAAAAAAAAAAAGAAATAATTACTGAGAACTTATAACGTGCTAAGTCCTGTTCTGGGTGTTGGGCTTTGCACAGTGAATGTGGCAGTTGATCTCTTATTCTCTGGTGAGGTTTACATTTCCCACTAGTCTTCACGTGACTTTGGAGACACAGGCAGAGCATATAGGGGACACAGAAGTCACGTGGTCCAGAATCTCCAACAGGTGGATCACAGTCAATGGACCGTCTTGAGAGCATCCCTTGTCAGTCCCCGAGCCAGTTGTGTCGCGCTTCTCCTAGTGGCTCACGTGCTCCCTTCTCTGTTCTTGGTGCTTTTGCCAACAGCATCCTTCTCTAGCACCAGCCTTCTCCCTTCTGCTCCAAGAAACATCCCTGCCAACAGACCTCCCCTCACAAACACCCACGTGGACAGACAGACATGCATGCAAACAATCCAATCACTCTTCCTTAGACAGAAGTTACATTCTTAGTGCTGGTTGACCCTGAGGTTGTAAAGACACAGCGACAGAGGCCCAGGAAGCCCACGCAGCTTCCCTGAAGTTCACCCTGCTGCAGGCAGGGCACAAGGTGTGGTCAGCAATGAGCTCTTTTCTTTAGAGATCCTACTCTCTTCCGCCAGCTGAGTTACTGAGGTCTCTGAGGCTTGCAGCCGTGAGGTGGACGAGGAGGAGGCAGATCCGAGTTTCTCACTGATTTGTCCTGTGATGCGCTGACCTTGTGCCCTGGCAGCCAGCCGGTCGGAGGAGGCACCCTTACTCCAGTTCGCGGCTGACTCTTTCGCAGGCCCTCAGTGTCTGGTGGCATCTAAGGCACATTCTCACTGACCCCTCAGGTCCTCAACAGACACCCTCTTCCAGAGGCCCAAAGCTGACCCCTGTGTGAGGCCCAAATCTGGACCACGGAAAACAAATACGTGTTCTGCCCACCGAATACCTAGGAAGGCGGGCCCATTCCCAGGCGGCGTCCACCCCTCCTTCGCACCTGCACCAGGGAAGCGCAGCAGAGCAAGCTGCCACCCGTTAGACTTTGGCCGCCGAAGAGGCGTCAGGCCAGCGTGGCTTCCTGTGTCAGGAGAGACTCAGGTCTCCAAGGGCCTCTCTTGAAGCCCATCTCCGGTGTCTCGGGGTGGGAACAGGGCCCAGGCCCTTTCCCTGAGGAAAAGCATGAGCCTCTCAAGTCACCAGTGGCCCTTTCCAGAAGCTTCTTCCCAAACTCATCTCAGTTTCCCCTTCTCTGTTTAAGGCTCTTGACAGGGGGAGGATCTCAGACTCGCCTCTCCGGGGTTTGGTCACCCCCCTCTCTATAGAGCTGCCCGCCTCTGCACCCACGCACGGGGGCACGTCTGACCGACACCATCCCCTCCGGCCACCAGCTTTGGGTGAAGTCCGAGCAGCGGCCTCTTGTCTGCTCGACGCTCCCACGTTTCACAAGACCTCCAGGGGTCCCGCCCTGGGGGGCTGTGAGACTCCCACGTCCTTTCCGACGGGCAGGGCAGCCTAAGCCGTCCACGTAGTGTCTCTGCGTCCCCAGCACAGCTCAGCTGCCACCCCGGCCCGGTCACCCCGCATCTAGCCTTCCTGTAAAGGCTCTGCCCTCGACGTACCCATCACTTACCCGGGAAGGGGGGCGTGCGAGGTAAGAGGTGGCGTTCTACTTGGTGGCGTGACGGGTGAGACCCTTCAGTTCCACGTCCCGGGGAGCCTTCCTCTGGTCCCCTGGGACCCTCGGTGTCCTGCTGGTTAGCATTCGTGACCCTGGACAATCCTGTCTCAGAGTAAACACACAGCAGAGAACGCTCAGAGCTCGCCATTCACAGAGCCAGGAGGATGAGGGGCTTACATTCCGCGGCTCGAATGACAGTGGAGGTGGGAGGGGCAGGGGGATTGTCGCCCAAGTTTACAGTTCCGGTCTCGCAGGACGGGCACGGCCCAGACCTGCTGTCCAGCTTAGGTAACAACACGGCCTTGTGTGCTTCGAAATTTGCTAGGCGGGCAGATCTCACGTTAGGTGTTGTTACCACAGGAAAACAACAGCACGAAGACAGGGCTACGGAAACTCTGGGAGGAGTTGGGGCGTCCGTCCCCTCGGCTGGGGGGATGGAAGCACAGGCGTTTGCATATGTCCACACGCATCACACTGTACACAGTAAGCAGGTGCCGTGCCCCGTGTAACAACCATACGTCACTAAAGTGCAAAAACAGAGAGCGGAGGATGGACGGAGTAGGCTGAAAGAGGGGCAAATGTGACGTGTGTGTGTGTGTGTGTGTGTGTGTGTGTGTGTGTGAGAGAGAGACAGAGACAGAGACAGAGAGACAGAGTCAGAGAGAGAGATGAACGATCTGAAATGGTAAGTGGTGGAGCCTGAAATGGTAAGTGGTGGTGCCCCGTGGAAGCCAAGCTGACCACCCCTAGGCTGTCACCAAGGTAGTCGTTGAGACCCCCTAAATGTCAAGGTCCTCCCTGACACACACTGTCCTTCTCTGTAAGGGGAAGGGGATGTTAAAAGGAAGAAAGTGGAGTCAGCGTGGGGACCCTCCCTCCTGGGAAGCTATGCCAGCAGCACATTCAGAGTGTCATTCACGGGACTTCCCTGGCCAGCCAGGGGTTAAGACTCTGTGCTTCCGATGCAGGGGGTGTGGGTTTGATCCCTGGTCGGGGATCGGCCAAAAAAAAAAAAAAAAAAAGGGTGTCATTCACAAACCCAGGCAGAGGCTCCTACTGAAAAACCCACCAGGAGATGGGCTCCCAGGGCTGAGTTTCTCAAGGCCCAGCCTGGACTCCTATCCTGGAAATGACCACTGTGGAGAGACCCTGGCCCCCAGGCCCAGGCCACACTTCCAATTTACCTGGGAAGAGAAGAACCACCAGGAGAAGGGTGGTTGGAGAGAGGAACTGCCTCATGTCGCCGAGGGGACGGCAGCTGGGATGCCCAGGGTGGCCGCAGGCGGGCGGGCCGCAGCAGGGCTTCCTTTATAGCTGGGCTGGGCGAGTGGGCCTGTGGCCCAGGATGGGCTGCATCCTGAATAACTTCCTGCTTTCACAGGACACGGGTAGATGCATTACTTTCCCACCGCTAGTGGAACAAACAAACATTGAGCCATTTTTCTCAGGAAGTAAATAATATGCCTGAGTGCCTTGGGCGGATTTGGTGAATAAGACAGGTAAGGCGAAGAGAGGAGGAGAAGGAAGAAGGGAGAGAAAGGTCATTAACACAAAATCGCCAATTTCAAGTGCTGACGGTTAAAGCACGGCTATTCGTTAAAATGGTGTCATAAATAAAGCTGCCACTGTGCTCCTACCCTCTCTTCTGAACATATTTATTTTAGCATAAAAAATCATGCAGAAAAACACAAAGCGTTTCAGGTATGACCTGACTTTCAAGGCTGTCATTGCCTGAGCTTGCAGAGGTAGTTCCAAAGCCACTCCAAATAGCCCTTCCTGTTCTTCCTCCCGAAGCTCTCCCTCATCTCTTTTTACCCTCCACCCTTTGTAATTTTTTCTGGCTCTTTTTCAGTTTTCTCCCCTCTTTCTATTCTCCTCTTTCCCCCAGATGCCTGACTATTGATGCCATTGGGTCCAATTCAACACTGTTTTGAAAACAAGTCCTGTAACTGAGCCTGGGTTTTCTCTTCTAGCGATAATTAAGCCAAAGGTGCATCTTCATCGTCTTCTTAGCAGGCACGAGATTTCATTTTGCTGCTTTATCACAGGCTTGCGCAACCCAGGCAGGGTGTTCTGGACTCAACCAGACGTTATAACCATCTAACGTCCAGTGTAACGTCAGTGACTCTGGAAAGGGCAGTGTTTATCCCATGTGTCTTATGTGCATGCACATTTTGGTCCAGACAAAAATGTCTTTGATTACTTGTGTAAATGAAAATACATCTGTTCTCCCCAGAGGAAGGTGGAAGTGGGTGGAGAAGGGGGCAGCAGGTACCACGGACACTTGGCATCCGCGGAAGCAACAAGGAAGCAGAGGAGGACTGCAGCTCTGAACCGATGCTCACGGACTTGCCCCAGCATCTCGACCCAGCAATCACCGCTCCGGGTCTTGGGCGCGCAGAGGTTCTAGGCAGAGGTAGCATTAAGATCAAACACATCCTTTTATTTTTAGGCATTAGGAAATCTTCCAATTCAGGAGGACATTGGGGACTCTGGCAGGGGTGGGAGACAACTGGCCCAAGATAAGGGTCATTAGTCACCGAGGTCACCAGATTCTGACAACTGGACGTCTGAAGAAAGTAGATGGTCAAGAAAGGAAGTGAAAAGCTGTGGTTACCTCAACTCTAAATGGAGATTTCTTATTCCTTCACCCCATGCTCTCTTTATTTTCCAGTCCAGCAGCTATGTCTTATAGTTGTACTTATATGTACTTAAGTGTAGAATTAGGATCTTTTATAAAGATAATGCAAATTTTACAGTATATAAGCAACTTATTTCTACAGATGTTTGTTTTCCCTATTAAAAAAAAAAGTAAAGAAAGCCCATTCTAATATTCAGAGGTTAATAGTGATGAGTCACGGATCAACCTAGAACAGTATTTTGAACATTACCAAATGTAAAATGGATGGCTAGTGGGAAGCAGCTGTGTAGCACAGGGAGATCAGCTCGGTGCTTTGTGACCACCTAGAGGGGTGGGATAGGGAGGGTGGGAGGGAGGTGCTAGAGGGAGGAGATATGGGGATATAGGTATATGTATAGCTGATTCACTTTGTTATACAGGAGAAACTAACACAACATTGTAAAGCAATTATACTCCAAGAAAGATGCTAAAAAAAAAAAAAAAGAAAAAAGAACAGTATTTTGATAACCACCGCTCAGCTAAAGGAAGGCTCTAATTCATTCAAATCATCTGATCAAATTAGATGAAGAAATCGAGCCCCAAACAGTCACGTCTCACTTCCTCTGTCTAGGTCTTAAGATAAAGTAATCCCTCTCCAATGCTTCTGAAAAGAGCAATTCTTGAGCAGGAGGAAGAAGTGAAAAGCTCGTCCTGCTTTTTGATAGACAAATGTTGGCAAAGTCGTTATAAAAGCAGTTGGTGTCACATTGGTCCTAACAGAACAAAGTTCTGAGTCCTCTTCCAGAATTCTGTGTTCTAAAAAAACCATAGAGCAATTTACCTGCTAAAAGCCACATCCATCCTGAGGGGGAGAAGAACCCATTTCAGAACATTCTAATCACTAGTTCTAACTCTTGTTTTTTGTCCATGCAACTAATAACTAGTATTTTTCTTTGTTTGTTTTTTGAAGCCGCTTAGTATGTGAGATCTTGATTCATCTGAACCAAGTAGGTGAGCTAAAGTAAAATGGTAGAGGCTGCTTTGCCTAAGAAGATAATCTGCAATAATCCCTGCTTACCCCACATTCACATTTTCCAGGATTTAACGCGGTGCCGCTCAGGAGGCAAGAAAGAGGATGTTCCAGGGCTGAAAATCTCACCCCCTGCATGTTTCCTTTTTCCGTTAAGAACTTGGATGGCAGATCTGCTCACCCAGATGTTTGTTCCGTTAATCTTCCAACCTTCTCTCTCTTTCTCTCCCCGCCTCTGTCTCGCTCTCTCAACTTCAGGTAATACAAAATGTATAAAGGTGTTTGCAAAATAGTGCTTTCCTCATTCTATCACCCTTCCTTCCTTTATTAGCTGGACTACTGTCTGAAATACAGTTTGGGCAGGAAAGTCAGGTCAAATGCTTTATTACTCCCCTTACTTTGCTGGTTTTCACGTTAAGAAGTCTGAGGGCACCTACCCAAACCCTGCCCAGTGCCAGAGCCACTCTCTGCTGCCACCTGCTGGATGGGGCCCTCCATAGCCATCCACTGGGGTCAACCCTTCTCACAGAGCATCTCTTTGCTTTGTCTCCCTGGAGGTCTATGGTTCGAATTACAGTGTATGCCAAACAAACTGCACCTAATATTGATTTATTCCATTTTAATTAATAAAAGACATGTAAAACTGTTGAGCAGAACTTCTGATCAGAAAAGAAACCCAATATTATCAAGATCAATCAATATAATTCAGGCAAAAAATAAAATGATGTTCACTTAGGCTTGTGGCTGATTGGATATGTTGTTTGGTTCATCTTTTCCAGTATTGAGACTCTCACGTAACCTGCATTGCTGTCCCCCCTCATCAGGTGGAGGCCTTGTGTTCTCTGCATCTCCTGTACTGGCTCTGCACGGGGTGAAAGCTCTCAGCAAGTCCTCACTCAGTGGTTCCACTGGGGATGTTCCAGCTGGAAGGCCTGGAGAAGAAGACTCAGAGGCCTAGCTGTCGGCAATTCCAGGGACCAGGCTCCACTGGATTTCTGTCTTTCACTGGATTCAGTGAGTTGACGGTCCACTTTTTCAAACAGCACGGAGAGGTGTTGGGGCATTTTCCAGTTCTGAATTCTGGTCTTTTACAATTCTTCCGGCAGCGAGAAGTCCCGTAGCCGCATATCCTGTCTGCATGGAGGTCACTTCTCACTAAATAGCAGAGTAAGTCAGTGTGATTAATTGTAACCGAGGACCGAGAGGCGAGGCTTTGGCAGCAGGTGTTTGGGGGGAATGACGGAAACTGACTGGAGAATGCGGGGAGGAGTAGCCGTGGGACTGACACAGGACGACAGCTGCCCTGACAACCCCACCTCCTCCGCTTTCCTAGCTGATTGGCTTCACCGTCTGATTTGCTTCCAGCATGACTTTTGCGTGTGTGTGTGTTTTAACCCAGAGGCCTTTAATACCATCATTTTAATCAGAATTATAACAATGTTGAAAATTTTTAGCAAGAAAATATTTTACGTGGCCACCTTCATTCAGCCAATTAAAGGGAGTGTGGATGAGAGATGGTGGACTTTTTTGTTTCATGTTCATTGGTTCATGTCACACTTCTTTTTAAAATCCCTGCAAAAATTTGCTATTACTTTGTGATTAAATCCAACCAAGCCCATTAGCGTGGTCTACAAAGCGATGGCGATCTGAGCCTGGGTCTCCTCTCCAGACTTGTGCTGTTCCCCAGCGGCTCCTGCTCTCCCGCCAGAGCCCCCCTGGCGTCCCTGTGACTCCTGCACACCAGCTCTTGGCTGTCTGTGTGCCCTCCCTTGCGCTGTGCCCTCTGCCTGGAATACTTTTCTCCTCTTCCCATGAGCGACCTCTCTGAACCTTTAGCTCTCAACCTAAATGTCAATGTCGGGGAGATCTGCCCCGTCCTCTTCATGGGGTTAAGTGCCCCAGAACTATTGTCTTTCCGATGCAATTATTCTTATTCCTTTGTAACATGTATCCCAAACTGTAGTTCCTTTTTTTTCTTTTTTAGTACTTTGGTCTTCTCAGTTGAAGTCCAAGTTCCCTGAGTGGAAGATGTCCATGTCCCACGCTCACACACCCCGTACACGTGCACAACTTGTGCTCAACGAGGACCTGCTGGGCACCTGCCTGGAGAGACCAGACTGGAACGAGTAGGGGCGATCCGGATGCGGGAAACGAGATCGAATCCTGATCCTTTGGCCCTTGGCCTAGAACAGAAGCGGGAGATGTGGGTCTCCTTACTCAGTCTCCATGTGTGCTCTCTGAGGCTGAAAGCAGCTGGTTAAACCAGCCCTCACACGCCAAACTGGTAGCATTTCACAGCGGTGCCAGGAGAGCCCTGGAAGCACAGGTGTGGAGCCCTGGAGCGGAAAGGTGGTTGGTGGATTGAAGGATCCTCCCTGTAGAGAACTTCGCTTGAGGTGGCTCTACGGACAGGTGCCTCTTGCATTTGGACCAGATAAACGTATTCTAGGGTAGACCGAATGATACTGGGTCTCCCTAACATAACCGATCACCCACCCTCCCGCTTCGTGGGCATTTCAAGGGGCTGCGGGTAGGTAAGCGCCAGTCACCAAAAGGAGGAGCAGCAGAGATGCGGTCGGGCAGTCCCAGCAGTTCGCGCTCCCCTTGCCCCGCTCTCCCCACATCGCGCCCCTCCTGCGGGCCTTTCTCAGGCTTAGACCGTAGCAGCCGACCCGACCCAGCCCTCAGCAGCCAAGGGCGGGCAGTGGCGACCAGGTCGGCCTGAGCATCCCCGTGGTCCTGGAGGGACCCCGGACCCAGGTTCCTATCTCAACAGGTTCTTTGTCTTGTGATCACAGGTCGAAGGGAAGCTGGTTTTTGATAAATAAATTACTATCATACTTTGACAGACCTGGAATACGCTGATAGCAGAATTTCAGAGAGGCGTCCATGGGCAGTGGCCCAGGAAGAAAGAGCAAGGAAGGAAGAGTTAAGCTAAACATGGACCCTTGGGATAAAGAAATAACCCATGTGGACTACTGCAGGGACACAGCCCAGAAGGAGAAAAGGTGGGCAGGCCGGGAACCCTTCAGAGCCATGGGAATTCACTGAGCGGCTTGAGCAAGATTAGGGAGTTGCTATGAGTCAAACAATTGGTGTAATCCCAGCACAGCCTGGATTCCTCTTAATCCTAATCCTCTGACATGATATGAAAAGGTGTTGTAAAATTTAGGAGGGTGAGTGGGATCCCCTTCTGTGTAGATCAAAGCTTTTCAGGAAGCAGAAGGGGGTCACCAACAGGAAGGGGAGAAGACATCTCTTTCCACACAATCAACAGTGAATAATTGCAGCTGTCCTGCAATGCGGTAAGTACGGTGAGTGAATCCCCCCCACAGCCCTGACGCCTAAGGTCCCTGCGTTTTTGACTTGTGACGTCTCACTGCCAGGAGGCATATACGAGGACTGCCCTTCACTGCATTTTCCTCATGGTCTCAATCAGGGCAGAGATTAAAGGCTGTGATTGAACAAGGATGAAGCTTCCCGTGGGATGTTTAGTCTTAGTCAAGGTTTTTCTTCACATCCTGTCCTCTGCAACTGCATGTATTTCTAGCTAAGAGTCTCTTTTTACCTGGAGGACCTTGGTAGAGCAGAAGAAAAGTGGTTAAGAGAAGGACAAGGACCCTCATGGTGCAGGGTGTCACCTACACATCGGCACTGGCCATCTACCTCTACAAGGATTAAATCATGAGCCACTGCAGCTGCTGACCTGCAACGCCCCCTAAAAGGAGTTCTGGGCGGAGAGTAGGAATGAGGCCCTCTGTGCTCTGGAGAAAACTGGCAGAACGGGTCTGCAGATAGTTAGATATTTTCAGGAACCGATGTTATGAGCCCAATTCTTGCATCTCGTCATATCTAGAAAAGCATTAAAATCCTTCACGGTGATGACTGCTCCTCGTGACTAGCAGAAACCTTCTGCAAAAAATATGTGCTTGATTGCATGTCACTTCACCAGAATCACATATCTACTGACCTTCCCTCCTACCTCTTCGGAGCAGTTCCTCAGCGCTATCTGAGATGCTGTCTCCCGGGCTATAGTCCTCATTTTGCCCCAAATAAAACTTAACTCACAACTCTCACGTTGTGCATTTTTTTTCAGTCGGCAAGGGGTTGCTGGAGAGACACAGAAGCAAGTCTGCCAGAATTACCACGGGGCAGGAGAGGAGCATCTCTTTCTACGGGCAGGGTGCTGCTTTGGATCGCCGAGGCTTTCGAAAAGCAGCATGTATAGGGGAGCGCTCACGAGACGCAGCGAGAGGGTAGGTGTTAGGGACATCCCTAGTGGCACGGAGCCAGTGCTCAGGATGGGGAGGGTGGGTTCTTGTATGGAAAGGACCCTTTATGAGGAGTTGTTTGCAACTTCATTTGTTTCCCCATCTGAAACAAGAACTGGAAAGAGGATCTCTAAGATATTCTTTGATTCAGATGAAAGGACTTGCGGTTCTGTTTCAGTTCAGCTGGCATTAAATTGCTCCAGGTAAATTTCAGCCTGGAGCTTCTTGTTGAAATGATGGCCTAGGCCAATGGGGTTAAAGTCGATCATTCCCAGGACCGCTCTGAAATAAATAAGCACACAACGTGAAAGAGAACAATGGCGTGGGAGGTGGAGGAGATCTCAGCACACTTCCGGGACAGAAAAACCTATGGGGTGTGGATAACAGGTATCTCCAAGGAGCAAGTATCGAAAGGAGTTAGGAGAGAAAGACATTTGTTGCAGGACGGACCTGTGGAGGCGAAAGTGGGGAAGGAGCAGGACAGGGCAGGGAACGTCTTCGCCCTTGTTGTGGGCCTGACATCCCTGAGAAGGTGAGGTGGGGCTGAGTAGGAACAGCCTTAGATTGCAGTGCAGCTCGGCAGCCCCCAGAGCGCGGCCGCCTTCGGAAGATCCCTGCATCAGCAGACACGGCCCAGCTTTGGGTCCGCCCTGTGCTTATTCTCTGACTGGAAGCAGCCCTGGAAGACAGTGCCCTCCTCAGGGGGCTGCCTCCTCACAGGGGACCAACCTGAGCACCGAGGGGTATAACCCACGGGCTCTGCCCGCCTGTCCCAGCTTAGGCGTAGTGAACTTTGATGATGTGCCTCAGGGAAAAGCCAGCTTCAATTCAAGGTCTGACGAGCCTAAATGCAAATAGACTCCGAGGGTGGGCAAGCACAAGAGGTGGAAGGCACTGAACGCCCCAGACCAAGACCCACCCCCTGCTTCCTGGGCTTTAACTCCAGGAAACCCACCAAGTTATCATGGTGAGAGACCAGAAATGAACCCCTGTTGGCTCTGGCAAGGAGAAAGGAAGAGTAATTATGTGACACGTGTCCAGAGAATTCTCTGTAACAAGAACTTACTCTCCAGGGAGAAGAGCTTTACTAGAGCCACGTCCCACCTGGGAGAAGGGCGATTCCCCTACATGAGCCCCACCCAACCTTCCTGTGTCACCTGAGTGGTGGTGGGAGAAGCTAAGAAAACCTTGTGAAGGTGGCATTGCAGAGATGCAGGGCAGGAAAGGACTGAGGTTTAACTGTAAGATTATAAACTGCTTCCCTTCCGCCCACTTTAGCCCCCCATCAACAGGGCTCCAGGATAGGAACAGCAGGTTACAGCTGAAAGAGCTGCAGATACAAACTACCTAAAAAGGAGTTGTTTCCAGCAAACCCAAAGATACCAGGGGAGACAAAAACAAGGACATCAGAGGAAACTGAGGCTTCTGACACCTACAGCTACAGTCAACAGTAAACACAGCCCAACTCCCAGTCAGATCAACACGAAACCTCACACTAGAGACCGATTCACTTCAGTTCCTATTACGCCGTGCATCACGTCTGGCTTTCAGTAAAAAATTACAAAGTATGCTAAAGGCAAGAAAAAAAACATTCTGAAGAACTAGACTCAGATATGGCAGAAAATTTCAAATTCTAAGACTGTGAATTTAGAATGACTATGTTTAGTTTGCTAAAAAAGATTTGGCAACGTGCAAAATGCATAATGGAAGCAGAGAGAGGGAAACTCCCTGCACTGTACTCTTTGGAAGGACGTCCCCATGCACTGTCCACACTTAAGGAGTGGGGAATTATGCCCATTTCTTTGAGGGCCAAACATCTGCATAAATTATTTGGAATTATCCTGCATGGGAGAGCTGTCTCTTCTCCCTCATTTCTTTCGTCCTTTATTCCATCTTTTATGTTAGTATGGAGTCATGGTCATGGAACTTCATTTTATGCTTTGGATTATGATCCAATACTACTTAATTTATTTATCTTTGCTCAAATTAATTCAGGTTTGGTCATTGGGAGCTCTTTCAGTTGGTTTTTGTGTTCCTTGGACATTCCCCTGCCATCTTTTTGTTTGTTTGTTTTGCTTTGACTACTCCTGTATGTTCTGGTGCTACAAGCTGCTCTGGGTTTATCTCGCATACCTCCTGCTCCAGCCCTAGAATTAGCCATCTCTCCAAAGATCCTTGGCTCCTTTTATTGGGGAGTGATATCAAAAAGCAGGATCTAGCTGCTGGAGTATCATTGCTTCTAGGCCATCTCAGCTGACGGGGCAAGGAAATATATGTATAAAAACCCATATTTACATATACATATATATGGGTACACACACACCCTTATAAATATTTATGTAACCGTCTGTATCTACAGTAAGCTAAATATGAGTTCATATTGATGTCTCCGACTCTCATCCATCCCCACATGGATCATTCTAACTTCCTTGCTTATCTGTAAACTTCCACTCCAGCAGTAAGAATCCTGGCCCCCAGCCTCTCCCATCCACTTAATTGTTCAATGTCCTTGTACCTGTACAGCAGTATCTGAACCCTAACCTTGTATTACAAAAGAAACAACGTTATCAACTGGAGTGTGGTCCTTTGGTATGGTTCCTTTGGCCTTCAGACTTAGAGATGGCCCTCCTTTTCAAAGGGACTTAGGTCAGTATCTCCCTCCCCCCACACAAATGCCTTCAGTGAAGTTGTTTTATGCATTTATGATACGGTTAGACTTGTTTTGTCACATTCTGCATTCTATCCTGGGGCAGCCCTGACTTTCCTAACTTATCTCTTTTCATTTGCATAGTGCACCTTAGTTCAATCTTCGTGCTGCAAAGTTCTAATGGTTTTAACAAGTGCCTAGTATCATACAGAACAGTTTCACTTCCCTAACGCACACCCTCTTCTTCCCCTAGGCAACCCCTGGCAACCTGTGATCTCTTTACTATCGCTATAGTTTTTTCCTTTCCAGAATGCCATATAATTGGAAACATACAGTATGTGACATTTTCAGACTGTCTTTTTTCTGGAACAGTATGTATTTAAGATTCATACATGTCTTTTTGAGGCTTGATAGCTCATTTCTTTTTATCCCTGAATAATATTTCATTATATGGGTGAACCACAATTTGTTATCAGCTCACTTATTGACGGATATCTTGGTTACTTCCAGTTTGAAGTCATTATGAATAAAGCTGCTATTGATATTTTGTGCAGGAGTTTGTGTGGATATAAAATTTCAAATCAATTGAGTAAAACATTACAAACTGATGTTTTAGGAAAATGCAAAAATAATTTAATGGAAAAAAGACAATCTTTTGAACAAATATGCTGGAGCAATTGAACATCCATAGGTTTAAAAAAAAAAAAAGACCATGACCATCTCACAACTTTTAGAAAAATTAACTCAAAGTGGTTAATGTATTTAAAAGTAAATGTTAAATTATAAAATTTTTAGGAAAGAATACAGGAGAAAATCATCAGCATGTAGGACTACTCAAAAAGCTCTTAGACTTGATCAAAAAACAAGATCCTTAAATAGAAAATATGTTAGACCTCACAAAATTTTAAAAATTTGCTCTGTAAAAGATCCTGTTAAGAGGCTGAAAAGACAAGGACTTCCCTGGCGGTCCGGTGGTTAAGACTTTGCCTTCCAATGCAGGGGGTGCAGGTTCGATCCCTGGTCTGGGAGCTAAGACCCCACATGTCTCACAGCCGAAAAACCAAAACATTAAAAAAAAAAAAGAATCAATATTGTAACAAATTCAATAAAGACTTTAAAAATGGTCCACTTAAAAAAAAATCTTAAAAAAAAAGACGTTGAAAAGACAAGCTGTGGATTGGGAAAAAGTATTTGAAAACCATATATTCAACGAATAGCTAATATCAAGAATATGTCAAGGACTCTCAAAACTCAACAGCAAAAACAACCAAAAATTATCCAATTAAAAAATAAGCATATGAGAGATATTTTACTGAAGGAGATATAGAGATGGCAAATAAGTACACAGAAAGATGTTAAATATCATTAACATTTAGAGTTGCCAATTAAAATCACAATGAACTATCAATACACTCTTACCAGAATGGCAAAAATAAAAAAGTAGTGGCAACTACTTTTAGCCAATGCTGGCTAGAATGTGGATAAGCTAGATCACTCTTATCTTGTTGGTGGGAATGTGGAATAGTGCAGCCATTCTGAAAAACAGTTTGGCCTCCTTTTAAAAAAAACTACACTTCCAACTACTAAAGGATGCAGCAACTGTACCCCAGACCCCAGGACATTTATCTCAGAGTAATGAAAACTTATGTTTGCCCCCAAACCTATAAACATCAATGTTTATAACAGCTTTATTTGTAATAGCACCAAATTGGAAACAACCCAGATGTTCTTTGTTGGGTGAATGGTTAAACAACTGTGGTTCACCCACACCATGGAATACTACACAGCAATGAAAACGAAAAGACCCTTGATGCATGCAACAACTTTGAAGACTCTCCAGAGAATTATGCTGAGTAAAAAGCCAATCCTCCAAAGTTATATACTGTATGATTCTATTGATATGGCATTCCTGAAAGGACAGAGTTGTAACAGTGAAGAACAAATTAGTAGTACCAGGAGTTAAGGAAGAGGAGGAGGCAAGAGGGAGGAAAGTGTGGCCACGAAAGGGCAAAAAGTAGGGTCTCGTTGGTGATGGAAATGTTCTGTATCAATGTCAGTATCTCAGTTGTCGTGCTGCTTTGGGGGGAAATTGGGTGAAAGGTATAGGAGATGTTCCTGTGTGATTTTTTACAGCTGTACGTGACTCTACAATTGTCTCAAAACAGAAAAATGTCATTAAAAGGGTCACTGATTCCAAGAGGATTAAGTACATTGACCCTGAGGAATTAAAAGGGAGGTAAAGCAGGATTTCTGACCCAGCAGAGAACCAAGGCTGGATCTTAAGCCTAGGGAACATGACAGGGAGTCCTTAATTGAACCAGGTAACGTGAGAGCTTAGAGTCAGAAGGTAATTTGGCGGTTAGCCAGTTCCTAGGAAAATAGTAGAAAGTCAATTTGGGACCAGGATCCTGGTCACTGGAGCTACTAGCAATTGTAGAGATATTTACGATCCCTGTGCCCAACAGCAAATTTGATTCCAGTCTTATAGGTAGGGAACAAGTCCATAGGAACTGTCTCCAATTACAACTAAAGGCATGGAGTCAGGATGATTAATTTAGACAGGTGTGTGACACAGGATGGTCCTTGATAAATAGATTATCTATCCATATATCATTAATAAGATGATCCACCTAGATATATGTTCATTTCTCTACCCATCATCTATCTGTCATCTATCTATCTCAACAGGTTGCTTGGGGTTGACTGCCTGAGAGAAAGCTAGAGGTTTGTTGATTATAACAGCTTCTAGCCCCCTTTTAAAAAGAAATATCAGGTGGCTTAGGGACAAGTCCCTTATCAAAAAAGTACGGAAAAAGAAGCCAAGAGTCAGGGACCATCAAGGTTAGCTACTCACGTTCCCCCTTCTAAGTGAATCATTGACAAATGGATCAGAGAGAGTCATTTTATTTGTATTAAAGTGTCTTCTTACTGGAGGCCAGAGTAAAAACAAGATGGAGGTGGGTGGTCCGTGCTGCTCTGGAATCTTAAGCGTTTTCCTTACTTTTCCAACATGCCTGGAGTGTCACACAGCATTTCAGAGACTTCCGGCAGAGACCCACAAGTTCTTCATTTATCTGACAGGACTCCACGCATCTCCCTTTAAGCTTGTAGCATTTCTCCTCGAGAAATCCACTCCTGGCTACACAAGGGAAAGAGCCACCTGAATTAATTCTCTTCTCAAATATGTCTAGTTACCAGGTACAGTCGTGTCACTCATCAGGGAGGGTTCCTTTACCAGTTGTTGCAGCACCTCATCCTGCCAGCAGATGAGATGGCAGTGGGGGAAGTGTTTTCTCTTTGATTTTCCTATGGTCTTGTCACACAGGCTGAAAGACCAGGAAGGACAGATTTGCCTTCCTTCCAGCATGTTGGATTAGGCTGTGTGAGGGCTTTGGGAAACAGAAGCTAATGTTCTTTCATCAAAATCTTTTGGGATATTGTCAACTTGTTCCTATAAACACCTCCAGAGTCCGTAGCTTCCCCCAACACACTCTCAAAGTGCTATCTGTACATAGCAAGACCTGAGATTGCGAAGATGTCCCATGACTGGAGTGAAAAGGCATAAATACATAGAAAGAAGAACGTTTACTGTAGTGGCTAGAAGTTGAGAGATTGCTTTAAGAGGCTCAATCTGATTTCCTCTCCACATTCCATCAAATGTGTTCAAGAGCAGAAAGGGTGCTGTGTTGGGAATAGTTCTCCCAGATTTTCCTTGTGTCATTCTGCGTAGGATGCTGGCTCTGGCCTTAGTACTTGATGAGGAGAAATCATTAGAGTAGCCAGCTTCAACTTAAAGACAGGCAGAGCACCTTTTTTAAAAAAAACATTTTTGTTTGCTTGTTTTTTGGTTTTGGCTGTGCCATGCACCGTGCAGGATCTTAGTTCCCCCTCCAGGGATCGAACCCGTGCCCCCTGCAGTGGAAGCGCAGAGTCCTAACCACTAGACCGCCAGGGAGTTCCCCAGGCAGTGCATCTTACCACAATCAACATTTTAAAGTTGCACAGTTCAGGTGTGTATGTAATGAATGTGTCAGACGTACACAAATTGCAATTAATGTCAACATATAAAGATGCCTAATTCACATACCCGTAAAACTAAAACCAGATAGATTAGTGCCAGCATGTGCGCTAATCAAACCAGCATCGGCATATGAGCTCGTAAGTTTAAATACTCTGACATTTCAAAGCTCAGTGAACCCTGGCTTCTACCACAGGAATTTATACTCTCTCTGCCGTCCTAATAGTAGAAGGCTATCTCGGGCTAGGGGTACTGGACCTCACTCTGACAAGAGTCCTTGTATTGGATCCAGTTCGCAGTGATGGCCCAGAAAGAGAAAGCCTCTGGAAAGAGCGAGAGCACGCATGCCTACAGGGCTTCTAATGGATCACCACAGATACCCATCTAGAGAATACGTGTGGGCCTGTGTGTGCATGTATGGCACGTTAATAGGTCAGTTTCATTTAGTTACATTAGATAACTTCCTATTACATCATCTTGTACTGCGTTGACTAATTATATACTAAGTATGAGGGATCTGAAAAGGGTGCTGTGGTTAGTTTCCAACGTGTCCATCAAGGCCAGTGGAAGGAATGGTTCGCTCTAGGTGCTAGATCCCCATGTGCTTGGCCCAGAATCTACTCACACAGGGTTACTGCGAAACAGACCAGAGACGTGCACAGCTGGTGGAAACTTCTGAGCCTCATAGCAGGGATATCACTGGCATTTGGCACAAATTCGGACTCACGGTCGGTTCTGGAAAACCCTTTGTCCAGCTCTCTGGAATGTGGGATGAGTCTAGCCTTGCACTGTGATTTTGGGCAGGACCCAGATGGAGCCACTGGAGGTCCTCAGGAGGTGATGATGGAGTTCTGATGCGGAAAGGACACTGTGGCAAGACAGAGCCGGCCTCAAGGCCTGGCTTCCCTCCTGCTTCCCCGCATGACTTTGACAAGCTGCTCGGCCTACCTGAAGTTTAACTTCTACAGCTGTGAAATATAGGTAAAACAGGCCTTCCAAGCCAAAAGAGTTGCTCTGAATATCACTAAATTACAGGTAGGGCAGAGTCTCCCTCAAAGGCACTGACATTGGAGAGTGAAATACGTTTTATTATGTGACAGTTTGGTCTCAGTATCCAGCTCTGTAGCCTGTGATTAAGGAATGGCAGTTGAAGCTTTACTATTTTAAGTAATACCGTGACTGGCAGGGTACACAGTGTCTCCAAGCTCCACCCCTTTCTCTTCCATTTCTCTCTTTCTCTGTCTCTCTTCCTTACCTGTCTTAATCTCTATCACAACTATTTTTTAAAAGATCCATTGATGGCCACCCTTGCTTTCAATTTTTTTTCAAATTTTTGTTTTTGTTAATAAGCATAAGACAGGACCAAAAGGCATCTTTTCTGGCATATCTTGATGTCTTCAAACCTGTGATGCCCCACCCTAGATGGTAACAAAAAAATGCAACGGCTTTACAGCAGAGGCAGTAGAGGAGAATTGCCCTCCTTCGGCAGATTCAGGGCTCCTGGGCCGAGGGTGTCACTGCATTCTAGAGCGGACTGCGCCCAGGTGCCCGCGGAGACGGACTCGCGCACCGAGCCTCCACCTCCGATAACCTTCCCTGCGAAGGTGCTCGTTTTACCTGGGGCCAGAAAGAAGAAGACGGCAAAGAGAAAGAGGGGCGTCCTCATGACTTGCAGGTCTCGAGAGATCAGCAGAGTGTCCATGAGAAAAGAGCAGCAAACACCCACATTTGAACCTTTCTCCAGCCTGATAACATCTTGGTCGGTGAGGCGTGGCGGAAGCGAGGATGTGTCTGTGCTCTTCTGGAGGCCACAGTCACATGGGTGGAGAGAAAGACCTGAACTGTCCACTTTAATCCTCCCCCTTGTGAGACAGGGAATGGGATACCTCTCTTTAAGAAGACGTGAAATTACGGGGATAAGCGTCCATCGGCATCACCCCACTACTCCGATTGCTGCTAATGTCGAAATACCCTAGACGCATTTGTTAAAACAATAACCCCCGCTTCCCCAGCCGCCAAGCAACAAATGATTGCTATGTTATGGAAAAGGTGGTTTTCACACGTGATCTGGATAAGCTCACCAATTTAGTTCCTCGTGCTCCACGGATACCAATGAGGGATTGAACGTATAACTACCTTTGAGAAAACGGACACGTTTCTCAAGGGAAGAATTCCAGATGGTATTTGCTGACACTCCCCCTCCAGGGGACGGAGCTTAATTGTCTCAACTTGAAAGTGATTTGCTTCCAAAGAACAGAATATAGAAGGGGAAGAACAGTCACTGAGGAGTGGGGGAGCCTGGCAGGCACGCCTCACCAAGTGGTCATGGTTAACCTCAGGAGGGGTCAGTCATGTATCCCTGACATGAGGAGTGGGAGGAGAAGGACACTTCCCTCTGTGCTCTCCTTCTCCCAAACCCTAAACCCCAGTCCACTCATGAGAAAACATCAGACAAACTGGAATGCTGTAGTTTAGTTAGTAGTCAAGTACTACTGTGACTTTCTCGGTTTTGACAAATGAACCATGGTTATTAACATGAATAACTATTAACATGGATGTTAAGGTTGGGGAACTGGGGGGAGGGTAGATGGGCACTCTCTGTACTATCTTTGCAACTTTTCAGTAAATCTAACATTATTCCAAACTAAAAATTTTATTTTAAAAAACGATTGGGGGATATCCTATCTAACTTTAGCCTCAGTCACCATGATATTTTTGTTAGGTATTTTTTTATGCATATTGATTATATATGATGAATGATCCAGTTAGGAATGATAGACTGAAAACATGCATTTTCTCTATTCCCTTCCAACCTCACCTAAATAGATTGAAGCCCCCAAGAAAAGACAAACTTCCAAATATTTTCAGTTATACACAGTTTCATTTATCTTGTTTATTATCTCATCTCATTTATTTTTGCTTCTTACAAAGTGAGTCTGATTCATCTGCAAGTGAAGGTTGCAAACATGAGAGACTGACCGTTGGATCCTCTGAAACAAATGAATGTTAATAAGGTGATGGAAACTCCACTTCTTGTCAGGGATTCATGTGGTTTCTCACCTAAATTCAGGATGTATAGTGTCTCAGTCTGTTCAGGCTGCTGTAACAAAATACCACAGACTCAGTAGCTTATAAACAACAAGCATTCATTTCTCACAGTTCTGGAGGCTGTGCAAGATCAGGGTGAGGACCCTCTTCCGGGTGGCAGATGGCTGACTTCTCACTGTGTCCCCACGTGGCAGAAGGGGAAGGGAATCTCTCTGGGGTCTCCTTTATAAAGGCACTAATCCCACTCATGAGGGCACCACCTTCATGACCTAATCTTGTCCCAAAGACCCCACGCGCAAACATCATCACCTTAAGGGTTAGGATTTCAACTTAAGAATTTGGGGGGGACACAGACGTTCAGACCATAGCCTAAAGAAGCTTGTCTGAGCTCTCACAAAGAGCCAACTAGCTCTCCTGAGGGAAGTGCTGTGTGTAAACTGCTAAAAGAGCAGTCCTCCTGTTCACACCTCACTGGGAAGAGGACAAATGCATTTTATTGGGTGAATTCTAAGCACAGGAGTATGGTGAGTTCCAGGATTTGGGGGCTGATCAAGGAAAATGCAGGACCGTGAGAGGCAGTAACACCACAGGCCATATTGGGTGGCACGTGGACAGGGTTACGGGAGGAGGCCTTCCAGAGAGCGTGGCCTGAGGCCACCAGCCCAAACGGCAAGGGGACTCCGAGGAGAGGGGCATCAGAGGGGGGCGCGTGTGTCTAGATGGCATCACTTGGCAGCAGGGTGGGGAGTCTCTGGGTCGGAGGGCACAGAAAGGCGGCAGCAGTTTGGGGTCATGGCTACAGGGTGTGTCTGATCCGTGGTTAGCAGGTGGTGGGTGTGATTTTGCAGGGTGTGCAAAGCAGGGGGGCTCTTCCTGGCTGAATAAATGCCTATTTGTGCTACATTCAGAGCAATTGGATGTGGAAGAATTTGAGTTTGGAGCCCGGGGATCTGTGCTACAGAAGTAAATGACACAGGGACCAGCACACCGGGGCCATCTTTGGACCACTGGTACAGGGAGACCTCGTGGTTCCCACGACGAGGACAAGCCCTATAATTAGAGGTGGTTTCAAGCGTCATTTTATTTTTCTGAGATTGGAATTTCACTCCAGGTCAGGACCAGCTACATCATCTGCTGGGCCTATTGCAGGATGAAAACACACGCTTCCATGTTCAAAAAGCAGGGAAACGTTGCCATTAAAGCCACCAAAATATGAAGCTTTTTCCTTTCCTCCCAGGTCTCTGTCATAGTATTTTTTATCTGCTGTTTAACGTCGTACTCCCTTGGACACAGGGACACTCAGGGACACCTTGCAGACCCTCCCCGGTGCCCCCCACCCTGCCGCTCTGCACATATGCTTGTGGCCCACTGGCTGCTGGGCTGCCCCCGAGTCCTGCCACCCGCTGCTGGGCAGGTGTGCCTTGCCCCAGAGAGGGTCAAGCCAGGCATCTCTCCTTCTCACGGGCCTGCCATCCCCACCATGACAACTGGGCGACTCCTGAGATCCTGAAACGCCTGTGCGGGATGCAGTCGGTGCTGAATTGCAGCTGGGAGAGGCTCGCTCCGGTCACGCTGCCCGCCTTCACCACAGCACCAGCAGCCCTGGGGTGGGTTGGTCGGTGTCCCGTCCTGAGATGCTCAGGGCTCAGGAACATGGCCCCAACCCTCTCTGGGTACCAGTCCAAGCTAGGAGTGCACGGTGGCAGCGGTCGCCGGGAGGGAATAGAAAGGAGGAGGCCAGGCTGGGGCCCAGGGTTCATGGGGCAGCGCCGGGGACCAGAAACCCTCCCAGGGAGCGTCAGGCTTCGTTTACAAAACACATAGTCAAAGGTAAAAGGATGGAAAATTTCAATACAGTGAGCGCAGAGCTTTAAACCCCAAGGTGGCAGGAAGAGCTGTGTGACCGCCCTGGTCACCTGCCCGCAAAGCCGGCCTGGCTACAGGTTGTTAAAAATGCCCCGAAGTTGAAAGGCATTAGGCTCAGCTCTATCCCCCAGCACGTACATAATTAGCTTGTGTTCCTGAAGCTTAATTGTTGAAAACACATACACGTATCAGCGATGTTGTGTTTATGGGCCGGGAAAGCTTCATTATGAATTAGTGGACTTGGAAAAGAGTTTACAGAAACGCTAGAGAGAGAGATGTGAATCAGTCCTAGTAACAATAGCCCGACACTCTGCTAAGCACTTTCCATACATTATTTCAGTTAATCCTCTCAAATATCCTATGAAGTAGGTACCATTATTACATCCTCATTTTAAGGATGAAGAGGCTGAGGTTCAGAAAATTAAGCAACCTGATCGAGGTCATATACTGGCTACATCAATCTGTCTGACTTCAGAGTCTAATTATTAGAGTCTACTAATTTTAAAATTATCCTATTTTTTCATTTCAAAAATGAAGAACAGAGCCTTGCATGAGCATAGGCAACAGGATGGGACTTCTGAGGGTGCAGTGATACAGGTATAACTTTTAATACCCATGTTCTTAATGAATTAAAAGGGTGTGATAACTATGACTTTGGTCTTCTAGGTGATGTTGTTATGGGCTCAGGGATTCAGAGGTAACTTGGCAAAACGACTGCTACCCCTCCCTTTCTCCTTGGGAATTTTAGGGACAGTATGCGTGAAAGCCAGGGAAGTGACACTATATTTATTGAGCTCTCACAGGGCACCAGGCCTCCTTCAAAGCATTCCACGTGTTCAAAACACTTTTGTGTCATCATCACACCAGCTCCTCAGAGCAACCTTGAGAGGTTGGCAGAGTGACTGTGCTCTCTCTCAATAACTCTGAGTTGGTGCTTGCTTGATAGATACGCAAACTGAGCTGGGAGCGGTGAGGCGTAGTTTGCTCTTCTCCCTGGACTAGGGCAGAGTTGGCCTGGTGTCCTTTCCACCACCCCAGTCAGAATCCCCCCAGTTCAAGGCTCTATGGAGGCCAAGGGTTATGATGCATCACATCAGTCCTTGATCCTGGGAAATGGAGCATATAAATGTGCTTTCTTTATGGATCCACTTCACTGACCAAGAGCATATCCCATTACTTTCGAATATAAGGGCGCCTCTCGTCCTCTCAAAGGAATTCTGAACCTCTGTTTGAAGAGTCTTCCCTCAGAGATGGCGCCAAGCAGGAAGATGTTTTATTTTGTCTTTGCCTTTTTCTTCATTTTGGCTCAATTTCCACCAGGTAAATGAGAGTAGATGGGGTCGTGATGGGGCAGAGCATAAAGCCTGATGATTCTTCTGCATGCCACCCTAAAACGAGAGTAGCAGCTCCCCTCTGCACTTCTCATGAGAACTCTTGAACCTGCAGTAGCATTTTCTATGAGCAAACTATGATTCCTT
Source organism: Eschrichtius robustus (assembly GCF_028021215.1). NCBI lineage: Eukaryota > Metazoa > Chordata > Mammalia > Artiodactyla > Eschrichtiidae > Eschrichtius > Eschrichtius robustus. The sequence goes on from NC_090844.1 coordinate 6,365,677, forward strand.
TTATTTTTTTTTATGTTTTTTAAATTAATTAATTAATTTATTTTTATTTTTATTTTTTGGCTGCATTGGGTCTTCGTTGCTGCGCATGGGTTTTCTCTAGTTGCAGTGAGCAGGGGATACTCTTCGTTGCGGTGCACAGGCTTCTCATTGCGGTGGCTTCCCTTGTTGCGGAGCACAGGCTCTCGGCGTGCGGGCTTCAGTAGTTGTGGCACGTGGGCTCAGTAGTTGTGGCTCACGGGCTCTACAGCGCAGGCTCAGTAGTTTGTGGTGCATGGGTTTAGTTGCTCCACGGCATGTGGAATCTTCCCGGACCAGGGCTCGAACCTGTGTTCCCTGCATTGGCAGGCGGATTCTTAACCACTGTGCCACCAGGGAAGCCCTATGATTCCTTTAAAAAAACAAACAAACAAACTTATTCTTGGATACCAGGAGTTCTGGCCTTCAAAAATAGAATAAAGATTCAACCTCTGTGAGTTGGGAAAACTTTTACACAGTGCTATTTCCCGCATTGATATTCATATCCAAAATGTGCTTTGTTTTGAATTTAGGGTGCCAGGCAGGACTCGAGTATGCCCAGCCACTTCCAGCAGGTAGGTTAAATCCCTTTTTACTTTTAGGAACTCTGGCCCTGTTGGGTATCTCTGACTTCATGGAGATATCTCTGACTTCAGGAAGCCATGTAGATAGTGGTGAAAACCGAATTGCCTGAAATCCCAGCCCACGAACTCTACCTTCTTCTCTTCCTCTTGTTCCCAGCGTCATATCTGGGTTTTCCATTTCACAGAGAAATCTCTTTGTTACTGGATTGTAATTTTGGTCATGGGGCTTTGGACCTCGTGGCTGTTCTCATTAGCTCATGGTACTAACTAAACCAAGGTCACAGGACCAAGCTTGTACCAGCCAACTAACACTGCCCTGAGAACATGCCCACCCATCTCTTATAGCCTCTGGTCCTAAATCCAGTAAGGTGTGTCCCAAACGTATACCACTGGTCTAAAAAGGATCAAATAAAGGAGTCAGGGCATTTCAGTGAAAACTCATCACCACTGCAGAAGAGATATTCATAATGAATAGCCCACTGATCTTTTTTTCTGTGAACTCACCTTATACAGGAACAAAAAGCATATTATAAACAGAACTGAAAGAAATATTCCTGGGTAATTCTAAACAAAATTTACAAGTGTTCAGACAGAATTTCAGAGTGAGAAAGAGTAAGGTTGCCACTAGTCATTCAGTGCTTACAGTGTACCAGGCAGTCTATTAACAACTTTATGTGGATTATGTCATTTGATCTCCAAAACATCCCTTTAAGGAAGGTACTGTTATAACCACCGTTTTACAGAAGATGAAGCAGAGATATAGATTAGATGTTAAATAATTTTGCCCAGGGGATACAAATAATAAGTTGTAAGCTAGACTTCCAAGTCAGGACAAGTTTTAATTCCGTGACTCTCAACCAGGTAGAATAATGCCCAGCAATACTCGTAAGCAGAGGTAGCAAACAAAATTTTCAACAAACTGTGCTGCACAAGCACTGAACAATCAGACCACATACTGCCTGGAGAAGAGCAGATGCTGCCTTAAGCAATGATTTTGCCAGTGCCAGTGGGTACCAACTGCACGTAAGCCCTGTGTATAAACATAACCAGAGAGGGTTACTAGGGTGATGGGTGGGAGAATGGGTATTCTAGGTCTGTAGCAAATGGGAATCTAGAGGTAATCCCTGGCATTCCAAAGAGTAAGTCAGATGAGAAATACAACAGAATCCCATATCCTCTCTGATTCCATGGCTGAAAATGTTGATTCTTCCCTGATTCAGTAATGAGAATCTCAGGAAGTAGGACAGGCTGAGACACCAAAGCACAACTATTAGCAAATCCGTGTGAAGAGAAGTGGAGCTCACACAAGCTGGGAAAGCCAGGTGGATGCTAACGCAGAAGATCCTAGGTGAGGAAGGAGACTGGAATTTAGGAGAAAGTCATAAAATTAGAAGCTAGACATGAACAAGAAGTTGAGAAGCTTGAGATTCAGCTATTGATCTGAGGTGCCTTGGAGCCTCAGAATTGTACTGTAGGCTTTAGACCAAGGTGGTGGAGAAGAAAGATACTGGTTTGATATTTGTTATCAGGGAGACTTTGATGTCATCTGCTGCTAGCAGGAGTGCATCTTCAGTAGAGCTCTACCTGACATCTTCTCTCACCTCCAGTCAAAGAGAGTGAGAATAAGTCACCAGGGACTTTGTTTCGGAGTCGATCGGAATTCTTATCCAAAGGTGTAATGAGTGTACAGCATCAAGGAAAAGAGGAAGGTGATACGAACCCGAGCTTAGTAGACCAAAGGCTGAGGGGACGGATTTGACGCTAACAGTGGACTTCCTAGGAGCAAATGGAGAGCCAAGGCAGTCCCCAGGACCATGGAAATCTCCAATACAACGTAAGCAACACTTAGCATGAACACACACAATCTGTGAGTTCGTATTCAGAAGTTATGTGGGCGACCTCAGGAGATCCAGTAGCCAGGCAATAGGACGGAGCCCCGGGAATGGACCAACGGCAGCTGGGTGAGTCATGGGGCAACTTGCTCCGTGCGCAGAGTGAGGAGCAGGTGGTGAGGCCGGAAACAAGCAGAGGACCACGACTGACATGAGCACCGAGGACGGAGAAGTGAGCTGCTAGGAGCTCGCTGAACAACTGCAGTGGCGGCACCAACCTGAAGGCTCCATGTTGTTCTGAGGTTATTGGGGAGGGGTGGTTATAATAGGAAAGAAAGTAAGAGGTTACAATTTAAACGCTGCCCCTGGAGAATCAGGCCAGCAAATACAGGCTGCCTGGCTAGCAGAGGCACTACCTACCTGGTCCATGAAAGTTATCCTGAAAAATTCTTTGTGGTCCTGTAAAAAAGTTTCTGCTTAAAGGAACAACCAGAACAGCTGACTGAGTAAACAGTGTTTGGCAAAATATTCTCACATAAATTATTCCATTTGACCACTAAAAAAATTAAAGATGTAGCAAGTATTTGTAGAATGTCCATTTGACAAATGACAAAGCTGAGATTAAGCAGTTTACCGAGGACACGTGGCCATTACCTGGCCCAAACAAAACTGAACCTGAGTCTTGAAACTCTACCCTCAAAGATCTTTCCAAACCACAAGATAGCCCTCCCATTTTCACCTTGTAACCTTCACAGCAGCATCAGGTATGTATTTTTATAGTTCCGTAATATACATGACACTCTGTCCAACTGTGCTGACTTTTGACCCATGCAGGTTGCTAAACCCATGAAGACAGGGACTGCACCTTCCTCTTGCTTAAACATTAACTCTCCCCAACTCTACTCTGAAAAAAGTGGAGCTCCTTGGAAAAGTCCAGGCTGTTTCTTGAAAACACTTCTTATAATCATAAACCCCAAGCCTCCCTTCTTCTTTCCCCTCCCTAGAGAGCCCTTGGGAAAGGCATGTCAGCAGCTCTTTCTTGGCGCAGGTGACTTTGCTCCTTGCGAGCCATGCAGGCTCGGCCGGGGCAAATGCAGGAAGATGTGCGCGGAGGACGAGAAGATTGTTGGGAATTGCAAGGTGAACTTTTTCTGTTGCCGACGGAGGGTCCAGTAAGCCACACCAGCACTCTTCTGGCTTCAGAAACAGGACCGGATATTCAAGGAAGGTCAAGAGAAGTTATGCAGCTTAACCAAGTCACACAGCGCATGTCAGGATCATGCTCATTTCCTTCTTCCTTTGTTTCTTTGCTTATTTTTTAAGATAATCTTTAAGCAGGCTGCCAGTGGGGAGAGGGAGGTGGGGGAGGGGCGAGGTAGGGGTGGGAGATGGAGAGGTACAAACTGCTACATATAAAATAAATAAGCTATAAGGATATACTGTACAGCATGGGGAATAAAGCCGATATTTTATAATAATTTTAACCGGAGTGTAATCTATAAAATATTGACTTCCTATGTTGTACACCTGAAACTAATACATGGTAAATCAACTATAATTAAATTAACAAAAAAGTCAAGACATGAGTGGGTACCTAATAGCTACTCACAGAATCAGATACTGTTACTATATATTTATAGAGTTCCTTATAATTTATGAATCTTTCCCCCATAATTTTCTTGTATGACTCACAATCATCTTATAAGGTAGATTTTATTATCCCCATTTATATTTGAAGAAGTTGAGACCCAGGCAGGCTGTCATTTCCTCGTCATAGCTGCAAACCAGTAAAGGGTGTGCACACCACTATCATGTTCTGTGTATCCATTTACATGCACTAATTCTCACAAAGTAGGTACATGAAAATGGCATCCACAACACTGTTAACGGGATTATAATTCTATAGAGTTTAACAAATTATTTTTTCCACATCATTTCTTGTTGTACCAATATATTGTCACTCATTCTAGTACTTACGGTGTATTTTTATTGAATATATTTGACATAGAACTATGTAAATTTAAGACATACATGTTAATTTGATACATTTATATATTGTAATATGATTGCTGTTGTAGCAATATTTAGCACCTCTATCATAGTACCTAATTATCCTTTCTTTTTTAGTGTTCGGATAACTAAGTTTTAGTCTCTCAGCAAAACTGTTGTCTGTATTCATTATACTGTGCATTAGATCACTGTGGCTTATTTACTACCTGCTGCAAGTCTGTACCCTTAAACAACATCAATGTCGCCCTCCTACCTCCCATCCCCTGGTAACCACCATTTTACTCTCTGTTTTTTACAAGTTTGACTTTTTTAGATTCCACATATAATAGACATCACTCAGTACTTGTCTTTTTCTGACTATCTCACTGAGCATAATGTGCTCAAGGTCCATCCATATTGTCATAAATGGCATCAAAATAGCCAACAGTTCCCTGAAAAGATGCTCAACGTCACTACTCCTCAGGGAGATGCAACTCAAAACCACACCTCACACCACTCAGAATGGCCATCATCAAGAAGACAAGAGACAACAGGTGTTAGAGAGGATATGGTGTGTGTGTGTTTTTTTTAAAACATCTCACATCTACTCAGTTAAGGTCCAGGGTACCAACTCTGCGTTTCTCTTCCTACCAGTGGATGAAAATGTTAGAGATTAATTTCAAAATGTTCAGCATTGAGTATGCATAAATGGTTGACTCTGTAACTTTGCCTTATGAAATAAAATTTGTAGCTTCGCAAAATAAAGGTCAAAATGATCAGTCCTGTGAGTAGTGACTCAAACCTGAGCCCTTAGTTTTAACACGTGAGACTGAACAAGGTGTTGCTCCACGTTTGAGTAGACCACGGCCTCATGTGTTGTTGTGCACTCAGATCCACTCCCTGTCCTCTCCCTGCTCTGCTCTGTATAACTGGCGGATTCTCTGCAAACCTCACTCTCTAAGCTTCCTGGCTTTTCTGGCTGGTGTCAGTCAACTACAAGTGCCTGGCAGAAGAATGGCAGACGAGAGGACAGGAGAACTGTGGGATTTGCTCTCTCACCGCTCCAGCTTGCGTCCTCACTTCTCGCTCGGCACTCCCACTGCAGGCACCGCTTCTGCCAGCTAGCCCCCGCTCCTGGGCGCACAACAGAGCCTCCTGTTTTTCTCCAGCCATACAGCAGGGGGGGGATTCCAGCTGTGGCTGGTGTTAGTGTGGCCTCGTCGTTCCCATTTTGCAGGTTTGGTTTTTCCAACACTTTATCACCAGCTGTCCATATTAAATCCTCTTTATTGAATCTTCTGGTATGGGAACCATTTTCATGCCTGGAGCTTGGCTGATCTGACTTTTAGGTTGACTCTGTTGTCAGATCCATTTACATTTGACCAACTGTTCTCCAAAAGAGATCTGAGACATAACCATTGTGAACCCTACAGCGTCTCCTTCATTTTCACAGGAATTAATTCAGGGAAGCGGCAAGTGGAGGCTCTGGTCTCACAAACCTGGTTGAGTCATCACCTGCTAGTGGATGCTGCTTCTCCCCATATCTCCCCAGCAAGAGTACAGTTGATGGTTCACAGAGCATCATGAGGCCAGGGTATCCCCTACTCATTCCATATCCCATATTGCTTGATTCCCAAAACTGAAAGCGTTCTGGACCCTAATTGAAGTCTTTTTTATAGAAGAATTCATGTACATGTCTCAGAGTCATACAGAGTGGGGGACCAGTGGTTGTGCCCTGATAGTACCTTAATAATTACCTTAAATAGCATCCAGAGTCAGATGGCTTATGGTCTCAGAGGTCACCTCCCATAAATGCTCAACTATTCACAAATTTCCCTTCTTTCTCTTGCTCTCTTCTCTCTTCCGTACTTTGCTCTTTTTAGAACTTTTCCATCCAATTACCTCTTTTTTTTTTTTTTACCCCTGAGACACCAGTCCTTTCTACAGAAAAATAAAGTCTCAACTCACACTAATTTCTTGTTACTTGAAAAGTCAGCCCTTTCCGACGTCAAGTGGATGCCCATGACTTCCTCAGATAAGTTTCTGTTGATTCCACAGTACATTATGGGGATCTCTGATATCAGTTTCTGCTGGATCTTCTGAAGGGGAATGTCTTCTGAATGCGGGATGGGTCAGAGGGAAATGGCAAGGAATAGAGACACTGGGGCTGATTTCTCTTAAAGTATCTCCATTCAAGTTAGTCTGCATAATGCTCCTGTTTAGCAAGATTTTATCTCCATTAATTCTGAAATTGTGTTGGGTTGGCCAAAAAATTCGTTCGGGGTTTTCAGGTTTTTCCGTAACATCTTATGGAAAACCTGAACGAGCTTTTGGGCCAACCCAATAGCTATTGGTGGTCTTATGCTAGGTGGCTATTACCCCGTCTTGGTTCTGGGTTCTACTTCAAAGCCCTCTCACAATAACTGAAAGGGAATGACAATGCCTATAGAGCAAGGCAGATCAATTTGGGCTGAATTCCCAAAAGGTAGAGGACAAAACACTAAGTATCATTAACTTCCACGTTCCCAACTGAGGTACTAAACCGCAAAGGCAAGAATGACAAAGAGGGGCTTCGCTGGTGGTGCAGTGGTTGAGAATCTGCCTGCCAATGCAGGGGACACGGGTTCGAGCCCTGGTCTGGGAAGATCCCACATGCCGCGGAGCAACTAGGCCCGTGAGCCACAACTACTGAGCCTGCGCGTCTGGAGCATGTGCTCCGCAACAAGAGAGGCCGCGATAGTGAGAGGCCCGCGCACTGCGATGAAGAGTGGCCTCCGCTTGCCGCAACTAGAGAAAGCCCTCGCACAGAAACGAAGACCCAACACAGCCAAAAATAAATAAATAAATAATTTAAAAAAAAAAAAAAAAGAATGGCAAAGAGGGTGACCACAGAATGTGTTTGGAAACATTCAGCCTTGTAATTACTTGAGGGCATAAAAGAAAGCTAAAGGAGTCAAGGGACAGGATTTCTCTGGAAAATGTGTGTGGGGGGGTGCTCAGCCTCTCAGGGGGAAAGGTGAGGAAAACAACGCTTTCACGCCAATCCTTATGAGACTGGCTACAAGAAGCCTCCCTGGAGAATCTGATATGTCACCCTGTGGTGCTCATGACTGACCCACGCCTGAAAATATCTACCGGAAAAGAGCTCTGGCTGGAGTTGCCTATGATGGCAGAACAAGAAGGGAGCCAACAGTGGAGTAGCTGCACTTACGATATTAGGCAGGGAAATGGGTGTGATTCCCATGGACCAAGTGAATGGACCAAGGTCACGGGGCTGAAACCGTCCTAAAGGGAAACCCCCCAATAATGTGGCCTGCGAGGGCAAAGGGAACCAGTAGTAAGTGGTTTCAGGATAGAGCTGGGGGAGGAGAGGAGCTAAGGTCAATTCATAAGAGATCAACCAGAAAGAATATTAACCATTCAGGAAGCTGTACAGTGAGGTGGGCCACACAAGAGCCCCAAAAGAACACATAAATGTGCTTACCATAAAGATTCTACCTGTGATACTGCTGTGTTTGTTTGTTTTACTGTATAACAAAGTACTGGCAGCTTAAAGCATCGCACGTGATCTCACGCTTCTGTGGGTCAGAAGCCTGGGCACGGTATAGCTGGCTTCTCTGCTGAGGGTTTCACAAGACTGAAATCACGGTGTTGGCTGGGACTCTGATATCATCTGAGGCAGGAAAGGACGTCAGCCAGGGCCTTGTCCTGAGCAAGCAGCACCTGCCTAGCACTCCCGTGACTCCTTCCACAAAGTGGCAGCTTTCTCCTTCAAGGCCAGCAAGAGAGATTCTCATACTTCAAAACTCTCCAACTTCTTTTTCATAGCACAAGTGAGGGGAAAAGAAACAAAATATGGAGCAAAGTTTTTATTTACTATTGAAATTAAGTTAGCATTAATCCAAACAAGATTGTTTTAAATTAATTGTAAATCCCCAAGTAATTAATAAGTTACCTCAGAAATATACAGCAAAATAAATAGGAATTAAATAAAATAAAAGGGACTAAAGTAAAATAAAGTAAAAAGGAATTAAGATGCACACCAAGCAATATCTATTTGCAAACACAAAATAAGTCAGTAATGGAAGAATGGAGGAACAAAAAAGACAACATTTAGAAAACAAATAGCAAAATGGAAGATATAAATCCTACCTCATCGCTTATGACATTAAATGCAAATGAATTAAGCACTCCAAGCAGAGACTAGAAGAATGAACGTTTTTTAAAAAGATCCAACTATATGCTGTTTATAAGAGACACTCTTCTGATTTAGGAAACAAAGAGGTTGAAAGTAAAAGGATGGAAAAAGATACGCCATGCAAACAGTAACCAAAAGAGAGCTGTAGGGGTTATACTAACAGCAGACAAAACAGACTTTAAGACAAAATTGCTACTAGAGACAAAAGAGTTTTTTATAATATAAGAGTTAATCCATCAAGAAGACATAATAATTATAAATATATATGCACCAAACAACAGAGCCCCCCAAAAATGAAGTGAAAACTGACAGAATTGAAGGGAGAAATATTTAATTCAATAATAATAGTAGGAGACTTCAATATCCCACTTTCATTAATGGATAGAACAACCAGAAAGAAGAGCAGCAAGGAAAAATAAGATTTGAAGAACACTGTAAACCCCACGAGACCTCACAGTCATCTATGGCCCAGCCCACCCAATGACAGCAAGACACAGATTCTCTCAAGTTCACAGGAAGTATTCTCCAGGATAGGCCATATGTTAGGCCAGAAAACATCCTCAATAAAAAGAATTGAAATCATACAAAGTAGGCTCTCCAACCACAAGGGAATAACAGAAGGACATTTGGGAAAGTCACAAATATGTAAGAATTAAACCACACACCCCCAAATAAATAATGAGTCAAGAAGAAATCACAAGAAAAATTAGAAAATATTTCAAGGTGAATGAAAATTTTTAAAAAATACCAAAACTTATGGGATGCAGCTAAACCAATGTTTAGAGAAAAAATTATGGTTTCAAATGTGTATATTTAAAAAGAAGAAAGATCTCAAATCAATAAACTCATTATGTAACCCAAAGCAAACAGAAGAAAATAATAGATTAGAGTGAAAATAAATGAAACAGAGACTAAGAAAAACAATAGAAAAAAAATCAACAAAACCAAAAGTTTGTTCTCTGAAATGATCAACAAGATTGACAAACCTCTAGCTAGACTGACAAAGAAAAAAAGAGAATACTCAAGTCACTAAAATATGGAATAAAAGAGGAAGCATTACTACTAACCTTAAAGAAATAAAAATTATTATAAGGGAATAATAGGAACAATTGTATGGCAACATTTTAGATAATCTAGATAAACTGGACACGTTCCTAGAAAGATATAAATATCAAAACTGATACAAGAGTAAATAGAAAACCTAAACAGACCGATAACAAGTAAAGAGAATTTATTGATAATAAAAGCAAAAAACTACATAGTAAGACCAAGGTCCAGATGGCACCTCTGGTGAATTCTAAAGACATTACTCCATTTTCTTATGGCTTGCATATTTTTTTGATGAGATGAGAAGTTTAATGCAGTTCTTCTCAGTTATCTTTCTCACCCCCCAGGAACTCATAAGACCCCCTATTAATGACTTTCCTTCTGCCAAGGGTAGAGGTTTTTGTTTTGTTTTGTGTTCCTTTCCCTCAGCTCTGATTTTTTTTTTTTTTTAACCGGTGCTGTATGTTTGCCCTCAAAACACTGGTAAACAGTGCTTGCTGCCCTTCCCACAGAGTTGTAAGGCTTTTTTTTCCATGTGGGAGGATTCTGGCAGGGCTCTGTGCCTTTCTCACATTGGCTACTGTCCCCTTCATCCCAGCCTACATCCTGAAGGATGCTTTCCCAAGACTGTCATCTCCATACTCTTATCTTGTTTTTGTGAGCATCTGGTGAGGTTCATGAAGAAGAACTTGGACGTTGGTGTGAATGTCTCTGTCTGTGGCTCCCAGGAGTTCTATATGTTCTTTCTAGTTTACACTTGCTATTAGTAATTCTTTATAGACTTACCTGAACTCCTTTTACCAGTGTCTGGTAGAAGCTGCCTTAGGTAAGCAAGTGCTCATGGCCTGTCTTTCTTGGAGGTCCCTGTCTCATCTTAGATTTGGAAATAGGTGGTCGCCTTGTAGCCTTAGCTTTCTGAAGAGTTCAAGAAACTTTGAATATTTGCAGCTCACCCTGCATTTTGGTGTGTGTCTGGCTGATGTGGGAAGATGCCCTTTCCACTTTTCTACATTCTAAGCAGAAGCTATCTTTTGCTTAATAATAATAAAAACAACTGCTTTAAGAGATATACAAATATTTGAACTTTCTGCTAATTCTTGTGTCAATTTTGGTAAGTTGAAACTTTGAAGGAATTTTTCTCTTTTATGTAAGTTGTTGAACGTTTAGGCATACAGTTGTTAATAATATTTCCTATTATTTTGCTGGGAATGGCAGTCTCATGTGTGCAGTCTTTGGACCTCTACTTAGCATCATAAGATGGGTTCAGGCTTGGAACACTTCCTTACCAAGAGATAAAAAGCCCACACAGCCTGTACTGGGCTTGTAACCTTGTGTGGGAATATCCGTCCCTCTTTCAGGCTTCCAGAATGCTCCTTTGTCTTTGCCTGAAGCATGTGCATCATATGGCACCGGCCAACCCCACTGTTATGTCTGTCCCCTGAGGGGAGGGGACGGGGTCTTTCTGTTTTGGAACAAGTAAGGTGTATGTGGGCAAACTGCTTTGCACTGGCCACTCGGAGAGACCCACGGGCCACAGATGGACCCACACCCACTGCTGCGGCTGATCTGACACCAAGGTGCAATAGGCAGAATGCTTAGAGTTCTCCCCTAGGATTGGTAACAAGTGCACAGTACTATATCTCTTGGTATCAATAACTGGTGCACAGGAATCTGCTCTGACAATTATAATGTCTGTAGGCTCTGTAGTGCTAACCCCTCTTTCATTCCTTCTACATACTTGGACTTACCTTGCCCTTATTTTTTTCTTAAAGGGGAATTTTAAGTCATAGATTTATACATTTCTCCTTTTCTAAAATAAACATTTGGATATAAATGTCTAAGTGATTCTTCTGCTGGATCCCACAAAATTTGACATATTCTTTATATTCAATTTGAAATGTTTTCTAGTTACCCTTATCATTTGTTCTTTGATGCATACACAGTCTAGAGTTATATTGCTTAATTTCCAAGTATTTGGAAATTTCCTAAAGAGCTTATTATTATTAATTTCTAATTTAATTCTTTTGTGGTGAGAAACATTCTTTGTAAAATTTAAATGTTTTTAAGTACATCAATAATTGTTTTATGGCCTAGTATGTGATCTATTTTGATGAATGGATCATATGTACTTTAAAAGAAGGGTGTGTTTTGCAATTGTTTTATGTTGTATTTTATAAATATCAATTTAGTCAACATGGTGATAGGGTTGTTTAGATCATCCATGCCTTCACTATTTGTGTCCTACTGTTTTATCAATTGCTGAGAGAATAATGTAAAAATCTTCTATACTATGATTCTGAAACTATTTCTCCATCAATTCAATTAGCACATGAACATGTTAATAATTTGTATGTCATTTTTAAATGAATTAGCTGTTTTCCTTATGCAACATCCCACTTTCTATCTGATAATACTCTATTTTATCTGAGACTAAATTGCCACTCCAGCCTTCTTACCCTTGATATTTTCATAGTTTATGTTTTTCCATCCATTTACCTTCAAACTCTGTGTCTTAATCTTTGAAATGCTTTCCTTATAATTTATGGTCTAGTTAATTTTATTGTGCCTATTTATTTCCTAGCTTTGATAATTCACAATTATGGATGATGTCATCATTGGAGTAGGCTGAGTGATGGGTACACAAGACCTCTCTGTACCAGTTTTGCAATTTATTGGGAGTTCATAACTATTTCAAAAGAAAAAAATTGCTTGGAGAAATGCTTCTTTAGAGACAACACATAGTTTTGTCTTCCTGATTAATCCACCTAATCATTAATGCTGCCTTTAATGAGATTGTTTGGTCCATTAACATTTTTACATAACTAATGAATTGTTAGATTTTTGTCAATCAATTTATTATTTTTGGTGTGTTCATTCTCTCTGATTTTATTCCTCTGTTCCCCCTTTCTTGTCTTCTTCAAATTATTTAAATATTTGTGTCAAGAATTCCATTATAATTTATGTATTCTCTTCACAGCTAGCACTCTTTGTATTGCAATTACTGTTTTCATAGGGGATGTCGATATACATCTGTAACTGTTTTTTTTTTTTTTCTTTTCAGGCTTACTCACCTCTGTCACTATATTTTTAAGCTCATAATCACAATATTAAATAGATGCCATTTAAATTGTGTCAGGTTTGCAATATGCTTTGCCACATATCAGCTACTATAGTAAGCTTCACAACGATCTTTCATACCTACTTAGAGTTGGTAGTAATCTACTTTATTTGACATTTAGAAATCTTGTAACTTTATAGGTAGAAATATTTCTCCCCACTCCCATTGTTCTTTATGCTATATTTTTAGTGTGTATTACATGTACATACATTATAAACCCACAATGCAATGTTACAGTTTTTCTTTAAGAAGTCATATAAATATCAAATAAATTAAAAGACAAAGTATTTTTTATAGTTACTCAGATATTTATCATTTCTATTTGAAAATCTGTTTCTTTCTGGCATTTCCCTTCAGCCTCAGAATTTTCTTGAATCTAAAATGTCTTTATTCTATCTTCCTTTTTGAAGGAGATTTTTCCTGCATATTGAATTTGTGGCTGGCCGTTTTCTGTTTGTTCCATTGTTGTTGTTTTCCTTTAGCACTGTAAAAGTGTTGCCCCACTGTCATCGGACTTCTAGTTTCTAATGTGAAATCATTGGTGCTTCAGTTGTTTCCCTGAACTGAATGTGTTACTTTTCTCTAGATGCTTTCAAGATGTTCTTCCTTTTGGGGATTTCAGAAGTTTGAGTATGATGTGTCTAACCATGGTATTTATGCTTTTTGCAGGTTACTGAGCTTCCTGGTTTTGTAAATTTGTCTTTTTCACCAAATTTCAGAGTTTTCAGCCACTATTTCCTTGAATTACTTTTTACCCCGTATCTTCCTGGAAATGCAATTACATCTCTACTACAGCTTTTGATATTGTCCCACAGGCCCTTGAATGCCTATTGTTTTCAAGCTTTTTTCTCTCTGATCTTCAGATGGCACAATTTTTATTGATTCGCTGGCTCTTTATCCTGTCATATTCACTATTCTATCAAATCTATTCAGTTAATTTTTTCAGATATTATATTTCTTAGTTTCACTATTTCTTTACATTTTCTATTTTTATGATATGATTTCCCATTTAAAAATTTTATTTTGAGTATATTTCCTTTACCACTTGGAGACGTTACAATGGATGTATTAAAGTGCTTGTTTGATCATTTCAAGATCTAAGTTATGTCTTGGACACTATAAATGTTATGCTGAGAATCTGGATTATGTTATGCTCTCTGAAGAATTTAGTTTTTTGTTTTTTAACAGGAAAGTAACTGTTAAACTCAAATTGCAAATACTATCTTGTCTGTGATGGGCAGCAACTCAAATCTGTTTCATTTTTTGTTTTTAGCCTAAAATAGGCTGCTCTGAGTTAGCTCTGTGCATGTGTGGATCAGGGGTTAGCAAGAGTCATGGCAGAGTTCACACATATAACCTGGCTCCCCTTCTCTGGCTTTTCAATTTCCAGTATTTTCCAGCAGTTATGACTAACTTTGATTCTGCCGTTGTGTCCTAAGTTTAGCAAGATACTGGATTATTTTTACATATTTATTTTTGGAGCTTTAACTTCTCTACACCACACTGCAGTCAGAGAACTCATTCTGTGTTGGTCCATTTTTCCAAGTTTTGGCTTTTCTCCAAAACATGTCTGCCTCTATTTCAACTTTCATATCCTTCAGGTAGGTTATTTTTTGGTTTTTTTTTCCTCCAGAGTTTCACTTGTTATAAATGGAAAAGATCATCTGTTAGGAGCTCTCCTCACTTTATTAGAAATGGAACTCATTTGATTTTTTTTCATATTTCTTCCTTTATTAATTGATGTTTCATGTCTTTAGTCAATTTTTCTACAGAAATGTTTATTCTTCTCTTAATGATTTATAAAACCCTTTATATCTCATTTGATTTTTAATTTTTCAGATAACTCCCCTACTTAAAACCCTTCAATGACTTTCCTTTGATTTTAGGATAAAATTCAGATTTCTTAGTAACATATAAATACACACTGTATTTATTGCCCAACACATATTTGTTGAATGAATACTATCCCCATAAAATATAAAATATGGGCATACATAATAATATTATTATCCTTAATAATACCATACATATACAAAAACTTTGAACATTCAGTAACAATTCTCATATTAATTGCTTCATGGATTCCTCTAACTGGACAGCTATCAATTAATAAGTCAAATACATATATTTTGAGCTCCGACTGTTACAAAGCACTGTTGTAAGGAATGAATCGAAAGAAAGAGATGAGAAGATAGTTATTTTCCTTTACGGAGTTTACAATATATATGGGGAGATAAAATTTTTTCAGAGAGTATAATTTTTTTAAAAAACAAATATACCAGGTGCCAATCAATAATGGCTGAGTGAGTCTTATAAAAGTAAGTTGCATGTAAACTCTTAGATAAGAAGAAAATCTTTTTCTTAATGTTTGCTGCCATCATTCTTCTTGCTCAAATCTTCTCAGGTAAGAGGGAAATCCTTAGAGATGTATGGATGGCAGTCTGTTCAGGATCTGTCTTTTGAGAAGAAAGCTCAGCTTTTAGAAAAGTACATGACTCAGCCCTATGTCCTAAAAAGGTCCCAGAACAAACCAGTTACAGGAAACCTTTTCCTAAGCTTAGACACAAATCAATGGGACCACACTGATCCAGACCATCTCCAACCAGAAGAGTATCTAGTTAATTTCCCTAAAAGCTCTACAAAGAGGTTCAGACTTCTCTTTACATTTAGATCTCTTTCCTCCTTCTGTAATCTTTGACCTAGCTGCAATGTATGACAAAGTGATTGCTTTAAAATGAGAGAAAATGTCAGAGGCAAACCCCAAACACTCTTGTTAATTTAGAGAAATATAGCCTTTATAGTCTTAGTGAAACTAAACTTATGATAACAAGTCCTTAATAGTCTGTTTTTTCATGTCTCACTAGTTGCTGCAAACCTCCTAACCTTGGATTATCTGGGACTTTCTTTCTGGCTCTTACACACTGATGGAAAATTATATCATTTAAAACACTAACATCTTGATTAGTTTGCTTTTAAGTCCTTGAGTCCTTTGAAATAGGTTCTCTTTGCTCAATACAGCCAAGACTTCATCCCTAATAAACTTTTATGTCCATTCCCTCCTCAACTATCCTTCATTCTTTCAGTTATGAAGCCTTTCCTCATGGAGTTCTCCATGCACCATGAAGCATCCTATTTCTTCTTCATGGTTGCTGAACTTCTACACGTATTTAATTGCACAATCTGGCCTCAGTAGAGCTAGCTAACCAATAGCTATTGAATGTGTGCTTACCACTTACGAGAAATTTTTCTAGGAATTATAACAAAAGGAGGTAAAGTGGAGGTGAACATTAGAGCATGGTCTTTGTTTTTAATTTACTTACAGTTTATTAGTCTATTATTTCTGTGTTGGTCAAAAATGGGTTGCCCATAAAAATAAATAAGCATGCAATAAATTTTAAAAGTATAAAGTGAATGGATGAAACAGGAAGATGCACAAATTATCTATGATACAAAACAGTTCTCATAAGTGCCGTAAAGATGAAGAGTACGAGAGAAGCCATTGAAGTAGAAGCTTGTTTCTAACTGGTGGCAGGGGTGGGGGGGTGACGGGTGGTCAGGAGCGGCTTCCTGGGAGGTGGTTATTTGCATTGCACTTTTGAAAACAGGCAGGACGAGAAACAAAGAACAGAGCCGAGGAACACTGCCCTCCTGTTTGAAAGCCCCTCTTGTAAAGTCAGTTACTTAACTTCTGCCCTCAGTCTCTTTCCCGGTCAGGGGTGGAGGTGTCAGCCAATGGATCCAGGCTAAGGAAACACATTTCAAGCTGTCCTCTCCATCTCCTTCCATCAGGACTCCAGCTGCTTCAAATCAATTGCAGAAGGAGATGCGTAAGAGCTCCTTGTCCCCAAAACTCAGCTCAGACACATTTGGTTCTCAATAAGGAGCACAGTTTGGGCACAAATTAGGACCATCACGACAATCACATAGAATCTCAGCATCCGAAGTGAGTTTAATGATCAATAAAAGAGGTGATGAGCACAGACTGTCATGCCAAAATATTTGAGGCTGATCTCAGTTCCAATCCTCATAAGATTTATGAACTCTGCGTTTCAGTTTGTTTCCTATAAATGGAAATAATAATAGGGCTTTTTTTAAAGATCAAGACATTTATTATAGTTATTAGAGTAGAGGCTAACTGGTTTTAATTAAAATAAAACAAAACAAAACAAAAAAACCTTAAACTAGAGTAACAGAAAAAAGAATTTATTTCTCTCTCCTGTAGAAGTCCCAAAATAGGTAAGTTGAGTAGGTTGGGTAGAAGGCTCTTTTCCATCAAGTAAGTCATGCTGGGACCAGGGAGGAAAGTCAACCTTGCCATCCTAAACATGTGACTATGTCATTGATTCTAAGATGCTCTAAAAGGAAGGGATAAAAATTGAGTAAAAGACATGATTTAAAAGATTATATAGAACTTTGTTATAAAGCAGAAACTAACACACCATTGTAAAGCAATTATACTCCAATAAAGATGTTAAAAAAAAAATAAAGAACACTTTAAAGAGGAAAAAAAAAAAAAGATTACATAGAAACAGCTCACATCTCTCCAGTCCTATTTTATTGGTCCAAACGCATTCATTTGGCCATACGGAAACAGAAAGCCAGAAACAGTTGTCTTTAGCTAAGGAACCATGTGGCCAGCTAAAACTCAGAGGTTCTTTTACTAAAAGACTGAAGGGGAAAATGACCTCTTGGGGACAGTCTCTCTTTATATAAGCTGCTTAAACAGTGCCAGGCATTGATAGACTTAACTATTATTATTGTTTTGTTCTTGTTGTTTTTATCATTATTAGTGTTATTCTCTGCCCCAATTCAATGTGAACATATAGCATGTCAATTGACTGCCCTGATGCCTGATGAATTTCAGTGATCTATAACTCACAATATCCCACGTTCAACTTTGGACTACTGAAAATGTTTCCCTTTACTTTAAGCAGAAATCTAAGTTCTGGTGATTTTTTTCTATTGGTTAGTCCTACCTTGGGCATTAACAAGCCTGCAACATGGTAATGTCTGAGATGTATGACAGCTAATATGCACACTTCCCCCCAGAATTGTTCTTTCCAAGAATAAGCATTACGCCCTTTGAGAATAACTGTCAGTTCTTTCAGTTATTTCTCCAAAGAATATATATCACCATTTTTTTTCAGTCATTCCTCTCTTAAAACATTTTACTCCCTTCAGCTTGGTCTCTTTGTTCTGAATGAACGCACATTGCCTAGGCCGCCCTAACGTTGCTGCAGAGCTAAAGACTGTATTCCTTTGATGTTATTTACAGAGCAGGCTAGTGCCATGTTTCTTTTCATCTTTATACCAAAACCATGAAATTCCACAACCATACGCCAAAGCATATGGTCTGTCGCTGACCTGCCGATAATGTAAATAGCACAATCTTTGCCTTGTGTTATTTATCAGAGACTATTATTTTGGAGACAAGAAAAAAATCATTTATTGGAAAAGACTGTTTATTGGAATTAGAGGGTATATTGTCTCCTCCGAGGAAGAAACATTCTGTTTCTATGTGTCCAACAAAGATTATAGCTGAGGGAACTCTTTTTTGTTTTTCCTAGTTGAATACAAAGGAAGGACACTGTATATACTGAACCAGGGATCTGAGTTCAGACATAGCTGTTCAGGTCACAGCTGCCTTATCTGATATCTAGATTCACACTCTATGTCTCCATGAAATTCGGTAACAGGGAATTCTAAGTTGGTCTGGACAGTGAAAGTTTGCCTTCCAGTAGTTAAGTACTGGGTAACTGAAGACAAATTGCTTCCTTCACTTTCTAGCCAGAGGAGGACTTCGAAGACAACTAAGCTGTCTGAAAATGGAAGGTCGCTGTGAAGTCGAATGCCTTTCCTTTGAAGATAAGATTGGGGGCTGCAGAGCTGAATTGACACCATTTTGCTGCAAAAAAAGAATTAAGAATTAAAAGCTAAGCAGCAGCTACACAAATGAAAGAGGTGACGATACTCTGGCTGTGACCTCAGTGCAGCGAACCTCTCTGGACTTTCTCTCCTTAACCTCCACAGTCTGGATTCTCCGAAGTGGTCGGTCCAGTTTCTGGTGCTGCAGGAAATACCCTTTCTAGGCGATGAGCTTCTGGAGGGGAAGGCTCTATGTCTTGTTTGCTCTGCATCCCCCGTTCCTCGTATAGGGGCTATTAATTACTTTATTGATGGATAAAGTGAGTGAATTAATAAATAAAACAGTGGAATGGAAAGGCTGGAGTGCCAGTCTGACGAGCTGAGTTCTAATGTTATAGTCCTGGCTTCCAGCAGACGTGTGACCTGGGGTCGTCTCTACCAAGATTCTGCTGTCTGTAATGTGAGGAGATCCAACTGTGTAGTAAATGGACCCCTTGCTGAACACCAGTTGCTGAACACCTCCTCGGCAGTACCACTGTCACACACTCCTCCACTCTCTCCTTTACAGGTAGGAATTGTTTAGAATGTCTCCCATTTCCTGTCTGATCCTAATCATTCTTTGTCTCTAAAACTCCTCTGCTTAATGCTCTCTAAGAGTTAGTGATGCTAAGATACTGGCAAGAGAGAGTCATGACAAAGCTCTGTGGACCCAGGCAAAGGGAAGCGATAGGCTTACTGTGAGTCTAAGAAAACTAACCCAGTACTAACCATCTTCAGGGCTTGACTCTTTCCCTACAGCCTTATTGCAAACCTTGGCTCTCTTCCTCCCCTTTCAACCCCTGCTCTTCTAAAATAGAACCTACACACAGGGATTCAAGCTGACCCCAAAACTGAGAGTGCCCTTCTACATTCAGGGAAGGATCAGGAACTAGAGGTATTAACCATTCTGCCCAGACATGCCTCACAGCTTACATCAGACTTCCTGCTTCTGGCCGAGGAATGGCTAGAAACATCAAAGAGAACAGGCCAATATCCAAAACTCCTGGCCAAGCACGTGCAAGGAGGAATACGTAATATCACTGCACGTGAAATAGGGCATTTGTTCGTCTTTCTGAGGAACACACATCTGCTCCACCTCCTCGGTTCAGGGAGTTTGCTGGGCTATGCCTGATTTTCCCCTCTAAATCCATCCTAGAATCTCTCTCTGGACAGCAAGCTGGGGCAATTTCAAGGCATCCTTGGTCCACCAGAACCAACATAAAGTTTTCTAAGTATACTTGGCAGCCCAGGTACCACTCTTGTCTTCTTGGAAATGGTGGAGAAAGAGTGACCCACTGCTCAAGTGTCCTCAGGATTTCCTATCTCAGCTCAGAACCTGAGCACCAACATTGCCAAAAACTGCGATGCCACCAGGATTCCAGTGACCTGACTCAGCCTCTAATGAAATCACAAGCCCCCTCGCAGGCCCACATCACTCTCGTGGCAAGCTGGAAGACACAGGGAGTATGTCCTTGGATGGCCATTATCACCAAGATATTTTCTATGTCTATTTGGGGGCCAAGGAACAGCTCTTGCCTTCCTGAAGAGGTTGGAGAAAAAGTTACTGCCCGCCTGAGTATCCTTAGAATTTTCTACCTCAACCCAGAGCTGAGGAGCCACCACTGGGCATTTTAGGCATCCTGAGTCCCTGGAAATGTTTAAAGTCCCCTTCTTGTTCCAGGAAAGGCTGGTGCTGCACTGGAATGCACACGATGGCAACCACCCATGCACCCCAGGGACCTCTGCATTATCTAGGTCCTCCAAGAAGCAGAGAAAGACTCCTGTGCTATCTCTTGTCTCCCCTTGCTGGTCTGGCGGAGACAAGGGATGCCTCAGCCCAATCCCTGATATGCTAGTGACGATATCTGGCCCTCCAGGAGTCTGATGGCAGAGACGGCAGAAGGACAACCAAATGCTGAGGGCTGAGCAAATGCTGGGACACTTAGTGTACGTGGTAGGCGTGGCTTCTGAACACTGGGTGTGGATCTGGCTCCTGCCTTCTCATCATGGACGCAGACCCAACACCCAGCTGGCCGAACTTGTGAAATCCCATGGGTGTCGTGTGGCTGGCAGGCCCCAATCGGGGTTCTTCTTCCTCCATTCCTTAGGCCTCCCCTCCAGGAATGGGCACCTATGTTCCCAAGTTCAGCCATGCCCTTGACCTGGTTGGTTTTCTATGCCATCAGGCCGCTTGTTTTTGCCTTATGGAATAATTTCCTTTGTGAAACTCGAGGAGTCTAGGTCTAAAATACCCCATGGGGACTAGGTACGGGTACCTAGTCATCTACTCTGGGGGGTCAGTACTCTAATCCCCCATCTCCTTGGGTGTGTTATTATCATTAGTGTTAATGTCACTGTGTTCAGCATCCTACCACTACTGCTGTTTTCATCACCACTTATTATGTCTCTTAATGTGGATTATTTCGGTGGTGGTTGTATAACACTGAATACAGTTACTCAAGATGAGGGTTCCATTTACTGGAGACCATTATTGATGTTCCCCCAAAGACTGCCGTTTGCACCGAGGTGGCATTTCCCCAGCTTTACCACTTGGTCTCCCCTCGTGGGACTAGCCTCCTGAAATGTTCCTTGCCCCCTCCTGAGGCAGGGGGCCCAGTGGAGGCTATCCCCAGGTTGGCTGGGCCTCTAGGAATTGCACAAGTTCCCTCCAGGGACCAGCACTGTCTCGTACAGACCGGGAAGACCCAGGAAGCCTCCCTGGCTCACCAGGGCCACCTCAAATTTCTAATTCCACTAGGGTTGGCACTGCTCTTGCCAACCCAGAAAGGCTGGGAGACGTGTTACCGATTGCCTGAGAATCCTCAGAATTTTCTACCATAGCTCAGAGCCCAGGATCCACCACTGCCAAAAATAGAGGCACAGCGAGGGAGCCCTGGGCTCACCTGGGCCTCTATAAACACTCACTGTCCCCTTATTGGCCCAAGACATGCTGGTGCTGCACTGCAAGGCACGGAGACGGAGACGTGCCAGTCTGAGCGCCCGCACCACCTTCTGTCCTCCAGGAAGCCTACGAAATGCTTGTGCGGGCCACTGACGCCCCCTACTGGTCAGGAGCACCATGCACGACTCCCCTTGCACCTTCTCTAGTGGAATGCAAACCCAGGTGTCTGGACTTCCCCAGGCCTGGGGAGAACAGACAGCACAAGGTCAGCCAGGAGGTGCTGGCTGCAGTATGGTGGAGGCTTAACGGATGCTTATGGATGCTGTCGTATCATTCAAATCAGTGTGTGTGTGTGTGTGTGTGTGTGTGTGTGTGTGTGTGTGTGTGTGTTGTAAGGCAGAAGTAAACAGAGGAAGAAAATGTTGGACACCAAAATTTCCACAGGTTGACCTATATATATATATATATATGTTGTATTTACTGTAGCGTTTTCCTTTATAGTTCATGTGCGTATACATTATTTGCATCCTACCTAAGATTCTGCGAAATTTAGGAAATCACTTCAAAGTCTAAAATCAATTCGACTTAAAATCAATTTAAAATCCTTCAGGATTCCCAGGGAGTCGGGCAGTGGGCAGGGTTTCCCCACCTCTTCCCCCCATATGAGCCCCAAGGTGTTCACTGTTGCCCTGCCCAAGAGAATGTTAGCTTCTAGAAGTTAAATCCACTTGAGTCCATATATCTAATATTAAAAACAAACAAACTTAAAAGTTGAAGAAACTTGTATTAGTCACAGGAAAACCAGATGGGTTTTTCTATGGAAATAATCTTTTGAGAAATTGCTGCAGCATGAATAGCTGGAAATCAGTCTTGCCAAATTCCCTCCAGCGTGAACTTCAGAATTTTCAAAGAAAATAGAAGAGATTTTAACTCACATATTTCACATTAAAAATATTAAGGGTATAAGTGAGGCAACTGAAATTTGAAAATACAGTTTTACTATGCTTTCTGATGTTCACATGAGAGAATAGATATTCCAGTCAAAGGTATCTGGGAGTAATAAAAATCGATTTTTCACTAGTTAAAAGCAAAATCCACGTATCTCCTAAAAAGCACACTTTTTACAAGCCTCATTATCCATACTTGACACAAAACATTCAGAAATAGAAAATGAGGGGACTTCCCTGGTGGCGCGGTGGTTAAGAATCCGCCTGCCAATGCAGGGGACACGGGTTCGAGCCCTGGTCCGGGAAGACCCCACATGCCGCGGAGCAACTAAGCCCGGGTGCCACAACTACTGAGCCTGCGCTCTAGAGCCCGTGAGCCACAATTCCTGAAGCCTTCGTGCCACAACTACTGAAACCCGCGCGCCTAGAGCCCGTGCTCCGCAACAAGAGAAGCCACCGCAATGAGAAGCACGCGCAGTGCAACGAAGAGTAGCCCCCGCTCGCCCCAGCTAGAGAAAGCCCGCGCACAGCAACGAAGACCCAGTGCAGCCAAAAATTTAAAAAAAAAGGAAATAGAAAACGAAAACATAGACTAAAATATCTCATTTTGGGACTTCCCTGGTGGTCCAGTGGTAAAGACTCTGCCTTCCAATGCAGGGGGTGCCACAACTACTGAGCTCGCGTGCCTCAACTAGAGAGCCCACGCTGCAATGAATGGTCCCGCAGGCTGCAACTAAGACCCAACACAGCCAAAAATAACAATAAATAAATAAAATATTTAAAATAAAATATCTCATTTTTCAAATTAAAAATACTTTCAAAACAATAAATAAAAAATACTTTCAGGTAACTGCGGTAATAAAGAAAACTCTGAAATTACAATATATTAAGACAATAAGGACTTAAGCAATGTGTAGGATGTCATCCACATGTCTCAAAGGTATCACAGGACGCACAGGACACGCTCCCAAAAGGGATTTTTGACTTTAATCATTTTCTATTTTTTGAGAAGGAAAGATCTCCGCATTCAGCACAAGTGGCCTCCCAACTCTAAGCTCTTACCTTAAAGCACCGTCAACATCTAACCTGAAGGAAGGTGTGCGCTGCGCCCCTCGCCAGACGCGGGACTCCCTCCCGCCCACGCGGAGAGTCAGCTTCCGTGCGCGGCGGTACCCACCGACCGGAAACGCCCTGGGGGCGGGGCGGAGGGCGCAGGTCACGGCCCCACGCAAGCCCCTCCTCCCTGGCCCCGCCCCCGGGCTCGCAATTTCCGGCCGACCCGGAAGCAGCTCTTCTGGCTCGAAGGCCCGTTACCTGGCTTGAGTTTAAGTGTTTCTCGTTCAAACTCGCTCTTGGATGTCCTGAGCGCCGCGTCCTCCACACCCGGAGTCCGGGGCCCCTCGACCGCTACCGTCCCCGCCCGCGGGGAGCCCCGCCTAGTCGGGGGGAGCTCTGCTGCCGGGGCCGGACCTGAATCTGTTCCGGTAAAATCGCTGCGCGGCTGGTGCTCGCCCCGACCTTTCTGCCCCGGTTCTTTTCACCGTCTCCGCTCCCCACCCCGCTCCTTGTCAGGTCCCTCTCGGTGTGTGTTCTCCGGCCTCCGAGGCGCCGTCGGGCCGTCCCGCCTCCTCCCGACCCTGCGTTCTGCAGCCCCCTGTCCTCTCCTGAGTCTGCGTCCCCGTGCTGGCGTCATTCTGGGGCCCAGCCCTGCTGCTCCCCAGGCGTTCCCGTCACAGTCGCCTCTTCAGAGAGGCCCCTGAGCCCAGTGCTGGGGGCGTTCACCCGTCCCCGCCCCGTGCCACCCCGCGGTCTCGAATCCCATCCCACCGGCCGTGCCTGCAGGGTGTGTTTACATTCCCGGGGCCGCCCTGGAAAGCGTGCTCTTGCTGTGCAGGGGCTGCTGCATTCAATTCCTGCGACTGCAGAGGTGCGGCAGGGGGATGACGGGGAAGGAGCGAGATCAAGGGAGAACCCGGGAGACAGAGTGAGATAGAAAAAGCAGGGGTGAATGGAGGTTGGGGGAGTGGGTCCCATGGGCTTGAAAAGACCCGGTAAGAGTGAAGGAGAATGACCTGGGCAGCAGGGGGATAAATGAAAATGGACAGAAAGAGGATCTGCAGAGAGATGGCAGAGGGCAGAGAGGAGGAGGGTGTTGCGAGCGCCAGTGGCAGCGGGGGCAAGAGAAAGGCAGATCCCGGATTCATTAGTTTTGTTTTTAAATTTCCAACTTTCAGTCCCGTTTACAGGTATTGTGTCAGATTCCGATGATGAGGTCTCAGTGGTTTTCCAACCTTCATCACATGTTGAAAATATTCTTCAGTGCTTAGCAAGTAATTTTACACTAATTCCGTGTGTTCTTACTAAGGATATCGGTAATTTTCTATGTCAACAGTCAAAACCTAGATTAACCACTTAGTCTGATATTCAACATCTTTATCCCTTTATATGAGCTTTTAACTTAGTAGGCTGTGAACTGAAGTTTCCAGGCAAGTATATATTCCCTTTGTCGTGTCTCTGAAAGTGATCAAGGGTGAGGTGGGTTGTCCTCGGAAGTAGTTGGAAGAGAGCCCTTCTGTTCATGGTGAATAAATTGCTGAGCTGTTTCCATTGCTGACCTCCTTTCGTGTTTTCCAGTGCTACTAATTAGGTCCTCTTAAGATCATAAGTTTTTTTTTATATTTTATTTTTGCCTGCGTTGGGTCTTCGTTGCTGCGCGCGGGCTTTCTCTAGTTGCGCCGAGCGGGGGCTACTCTTCGTTGCGGTGCACGGGCTTCTCATTGCGGTGGCTTCTCGTTGCGGAGCATGGGCTCTAGGCGTACGGGCTCAGTAGTTGTGGCTCGCGGGCTTCAGTAGTTGTGGCACGCGGGCTCAGTAGTTGTGGCTCACGGGCTGTAGAGCGCAGGCTCAGTAGTTGTGGCGCACGGGCTTAGTTGCTCTGTGGCATGTGGGATCTTCCTGGACCAGGGCTTGAACCCATGTCCCCTGCATTGGCAGGTGGATTCTTAACCACTGCGCCACCAGGGAAGTCCAATGTCATTTTTTGATGGTTTTAATATGATATTCTGGAAAAGAGGAGTTAAATACTTGAGATTATTGTGATTAAAATCGTGAAAGGAAGTGGCTCTTGCTCAGGAATAGGAAATGTGACTTTTAGGGGCAGGCAGGGGTGAGAAGGGCAAGCCCTGCACTGTCTCATCCAGGCCGTGTCATTCCTGTGAGGACAGTGCTGGTTCCTCTCCGCTGGCCTTTCCTGCTGACCCCCTTGCCTGCTCCAACACAACAGGGAGTCACGAGGCCACTCGACAAGGGAGGGCCCGGACTTCACAAACTAAGCGAAGATCAAAAGTCTGTCTCCAATGAGGAGGGAGAAGACGGCACTTGACTCTGAGGGGAGCCGGAAGAGCGAGCAAGAATGCTGCTGTCGAGGGTCAAGGAGCCAGGAATGGGAGGGGGACTGGGAAGCCCAGGAGCGGGAGGGAGGGAAACGTCTCCCCATCCTCACCTGAGGTGACCCTGTGCTCAGCAGGTACAGGAGGAGACCGTGGGGTCTGTGACAAAGGCTCACACTCTCACTGCTGCCACGGAATATGTGGGCTTCCGTAGGATGGGAGGGTGTTCTGAAGAAATGGGCAGAAACACCCATCTGCCGGTCTCCTGTTTAACGCTTCTGAGTCCCTGTGGTTTCACTGGCAGCAGGGGACGGTCTGTGCCACTTAGTGAGTCCCCTCCTGTGTGTGGCTCAGTATTAGGGAGGGGGTATGAGAGGCACACCCTCCGCACCGAGGGAGGATCTCAAGGCTGATCTTGGCTGAGAAAGAAGCTTTCCACGTGTCTTTATTAATTCCTTGATTTGACCGTCAAAACTTTAATTGATTTCTGTCAAATAATCTGTTTCTTCATTTTATTCTTTAATCTTTTGTTTCTTTTATCTTCTTAATTTGTAACAATTTGAAATGTCAACTCACTCTTGTTTCCTTTTACTTCCTCTTGGTTTATAAAGTTGAACAAGCCCTCTCTGCTTCTATTAAGTGTGTTTAAGGTTAAACACTTTTTCCAGGTAACAGCTGTGGCCCTATTCTATGGAGTTGATATGTTCATTCTTCATGGTGATGATGACTCGAATTGGCAATGGTCATTGGATTGTATTGTAACCCTGTTGTTTAAACTGTCATTGTCTTTCAGGTTGTTAGTTTTGTTTGTACTACCTGATTATTGTTTATTTTCATTTTCATTTTACTGTGGTAAGCATATGTGGCCTATCTGATATATTCTCTTTTGCATTTAGCTAAAATGTTCTCTGTGGCTAATTACAAAGTCAAATTTGACGCGTGCACTGGATGTACAGAAGTCTCTACATTGGAATAAATGGGGATAAAAAGTCTCTACATTTTGGATGTACACACATATACACACACGTTCATTAAAGTACGTGTATATGTGTCTTCCAGGGACTCTGGCCTCCTGGGAAGAAGGCCAGACTCAGGGACCATGCCCTGCCCACCAGCCCTCCAAAGCTCCACCTACTCTGAACAAGGAGACTAGAGCACTTTCTCAGCCCCGTCTTGCTGCACTTTCTGCCATGCTCCCCCCTACAGCCTAGAGGTACGTGTCATTACTTTGGGATCTTGCTTCCGAGCCTGGGACTGTTGGTGGGCGACTGGACGGCCCCTCCCTGCCCTCCTGCGCTCACAGGGCTGTAGAGCAGCATGAGCAGTTGCCTGGTTCTGGGCAGCTTAGAAGGTCCTGCACGGCCTCCAGGCAGCAAGGGCCTCCTCTTCAGCTTTCCACGCTTCTTCTCCTGGGCCTATTCCAGGGCCTCTGAGGGGTCGTAGGAAATTTTTCACTGAGCCTGGCCAGCCATGGACTCCCTCCCCAGGCCTTGCAGGCAGGCTCAAATGGTTGCTGGCCCCCAAGATGACTTAGAATGTTTTCTAGAGGCTCAGGCAGGCCAGAATGTCCTCGTCTAGTCTCTCCTGTCAAAATGGCCACGCCAGGCCTCCTGAAGCAAACTTGGAAATTTGTGGACACCCGTTTCTGGAAAGGGCACTGGGAGTGACTTGAAAGCAACTGTGTATTTGTATTTTGTGGAACCCTCTGTAGTCCGCTTCGGTAGACTCGATACCCTGCGTGGATAGAGAGAGCTGATTCAGTGTTTTTTAACAAGAGGGATAAATCATAATTGTTGTAATAAGTACAATCACGGTGATTAACATCAGTAATGATAATGGTCTTTATGACAAGAGCAGTAAGAAGAAGAAACTGAAGGAGATGGGAGAATAGACTGCAGACCTCAGTGAATGAGTGATCAGATACCCAGTAGGACTTGGGGTGGTTCGAATCAGAGTCCTAGGTCTGCTCCTTGAAACGTGTTCTCTGAAGGTGAAGGACACGCAGCAAAAGAGAAAAAGAAACACCGGAAGTGGGGCATAGGTGAAAGCAAGGGCTCCTAGGAGATCATCTGCAGGGGAGACTTTCCAGGAAGGGAGGAGCCCAGGTCCAGGGCCTCCCTGCCGCCCCATCCCATCCCCTGGACGTCTGGCAGGAGTGGGGGCCTCCCTGGAAGGCAGGGATCCCTGCTCCCCTACAAGGCACATTAAGCCCCAGCACTCTCAGCCCTGAGTCCTGGCTGCCTGGCTGCCATCTGCTCTTCCTGGGTCCCTCAGTATCTGTCCACCTCTGTTCCAGTATCTCTGCCTGGGGCTGCTGGAAGGTGTCATCTCCCTTCCTCTGGCTGGCAGGAAGCCTGGCAGTAAAACACCAGATGAAAAAGGGGGCAATAATTATGAACAAATCAGAGGATGGGAAAGATTTTTAATCATATGAGTACTTATAGACACTCAAAAAAAACAATTCAGAGCCAGAGCTAGATCCCATTCTACCTGGAATAGACTTTATGAAGAACTCCGTGAGATCCTCCACGACAGAAGGATGGTTTAAGGGAAGATGCGGTAACGTGGCACTCTGTGGTCAAGAAGATAAAGTTGAGCCAGAGACTCTTCTTAAAAATGCCATGAAATTTGGTGTAACTACAGAAAGCAGGAAGTTCATATTAACTTGCTGTAAAAACTCCTCCAAAACAGGCATAGCATATGAACACTCAATCACCCAGAAGTGCTCAGAGAAATGGATGTACCTCTGTAATATATGAAGGTGCACAGACATATAGATATGGACACAGGGGAATAGCTCTCTATATGACATGGGAGGGCAAAGTATTGAAACAATGATACAATAATGTAAACATGCCTTGGTTAATCTTCTCTGACTGGTAACATTAACAAAGTGAAAAATCCTACTTCATATGATGAAAGAAAACTGGATTCTCATACGTTGCAGATAGAACAAAAGTGTGCTACATTTGGGGGTTAGCCACCAGGCACTATCTGTTCACTTCTAAAATACACACGAGCCCACAACTAGAATGCATCTTCTGCCAATCTCCCTCATAGTAATAAACTCATTATTAATTAAGAATGCCAAGTAAAGACATTCATGTTGACATCCCTGTAAGAGGCAGGAGAAACCAACTTAAAATCAAGCAGTGAGCAAATGGTTGATTAATTTGAGGTTCACTCCTGTATTGGAACAATAGAGAAATTTAAGGAATAAATTCTGTCTCTGGCAGAACACTCAGAGAGCATTCCAGCCTAATTTTTTTTTATCGTGATAAAATACACATAGCATTTACCATCTTAACCATTTTACGTGTACAGTTCAGTGGTGTTAAGTGGTATTACGTTTATTCATACTGTTGTCCAAACTGTCACCACCATCCATTTCTAGAATTCTTTTCATTCTGCAAAACTGAAACTAAATCCATTAAACAGTATATAGCTTCCTGTTCCCTCCTTCCCCGTCTCCTGTCAACCATCATTCTACATTCTGTCTCTGCTATACTATATTGTTCTATGTATTCCTTTTTTTGTATGTTTTAATACTTCTTTATTGAATTAAATTATAACATTATTTTTGTTATATCATTTCCTTTGTTATCTTTACCATTAACATGGATTTTATAGGTTGACATGTCTTTCACATCTTTCAGTTTCTCTCTAATCCTTTCAGTAGTTTTTACTTAATCCTTACTTACTTCTTTTTTCTTTTGCTGATTTTAAAGCCTGTCATCCATGTAAATTAATGACTTTTTAGCATTGTCATTTTCCTTTCTCTTATCTCCCACTGTGGTCTTTTCTCTTAAATTATTAATAAATCTTAATTTATTTTACTTTGGAAGTTTTGGAGCTCTGTCAAGTCATTTTTCTTTCTTCTGTTGTCTTATAATCTCTTACTTTCATTTTTGTAATTACGCTTTGAAGTTCTGTTAAGGTTTTTAATAGTTTGTAGTCTGTCCATTACTAAAATTATTGGATAATTTTTTAACATTAATTATTTATTTTTGGCTGCACTGGGTCTTCCTTGCTGCGTGCGGGCTTTCTCTAGTTGTGGCGAGTGGGGGCTACTCTTCGCTGTGGTGTGCAGGCTTCTCATTGCGGTGGCTTCTCTTGTTGCAGAGCACAGGCTCTAGGTGCACGGGCTTCAGTAGTTGTGGCTCGCGGGCTCAGTAGTTGTGGCTCGTGGTCTCTAGAGCACAGGCTCAGTAGTTGTGGCACACGGGCTTAGTGGCTCCGTGGCATGTGGGATCTTCCCGGACCAGGGCTCGAACCCGTGTCCCCTGCATTGGCAGGTGGATTCTTAACCACTGCACCACCAGAGAAGCCCCTGGATAATTTTTAAATAATGTCTTGCTCCAAGGCATAGGGTTCCTTGAATATTAATATTCAATTTTTTTTTATCCCAACCTCTCTTAGGCTTTAGCCTTTTAATAGTTACTGCTTTGGTTATTTTTTCCAAGTTATTTTCATTGAGTTGAGTTCTCCTTAAGCCACATCAGTTCATGGTGATAGTTTGGGAGAGAATAGCAGGAACTCCTCCTGGCTCAAAGAAATGACTTTAACACAGGACATTTGGAAAGTTTGTGGGACCTGGTTGAGGTTTTCCATAATCTAAGAAAGATTAGCTCCTGAGGGGCTGCTTTTTTTTTTAGCTTTTTGGGTTTTTGGGGGGTTTTTTAATTTTTGAGTTTTATTTTATTTATTTTTTTATACTGAGGGGCTGCTTTTATTTACAGTTCTCATCCACTCATGACCTTCTTTGATGCCTTCTATTTGGAAGTGTGGGCAAAGCACAGTGATACCTAGGTACATTCCTTCCCACTCACAGGGCTGTTCTGTTTCATGTGCATAGTGGTTCCCTGGATGTCCCTGTATGTCCTTAGAAGAAAAATCCTCAAGGTAAAAAAAATTATTTTATGTTTCAATTTAAATCTGCCCTGAAGTCGAAACCTAACATAATCCCACGGACAATGCCTTATTAGTCTTCCTCGATTTTCCTTCCTTGTCCTTGGATCCTCCCATATGCTCTTGATAAGTCAGTAGGTAAATCATACTTATGGAGTGTCTTCTGGACATTGTGAACTGTCCTAGATATTGACTACCTTTCCCCAGTTATCAGATCCTTGCATTAATCTGGGGTTTTTCTTTCAGATCTGATTGAAAGTACTCTCCTCCCTGCTGGGTGAGTCACAGAGGAAAATAAGAGGAAACAGTGCCCAGAATCCAGCTATCACACCACCCACCCACCCACAGACATTTAAATAACCCTCCAGATCCTCAGTCCCCTCAGCTCACCCTAGAAGATTCCAGTTCCTCATCAGAGTGCGTGCATACAGCGGGCAGAGAGCAAAACTCGAGAACCACCCTGGCACTACTTGTCTCTGTGATGCCGAAGACATTCTCCTTCCTGTGTGTTACAGAGACGATTCAAATTTCCAGGTAGGGACCAGTGTCTGGGGGAGGGGCGTCCTCACTATTCTGAAGATCAGGTACCTCAAAGCTTGGGGTAGAGGCAGGTGTTTGAGGGGTGTAGAACACAGGACCCAGTCCAAGTGCACTTAAACAGAAACATTGGGATAAGAGCTTAGGGCACAACTGGAGCAGGGCTTCCAACCACTTTCTGGCCTTGTGGTCACGGAGGAGGACGGCAGGGGCTCGGAGGGGAAACCACGGGCTCGCGTCAGTTTTCTCTCTCTGCAGAGTTTGTAAGCTTTGGAAGATGCTAGCTGAACATTCTGCACTATGGAGATGTGTACCTGACACCTTACAGGGTACGTATGGTCTCTGTTTGGGAAAATACTTGAGGTTCTCTCCTGTAAACGGGGCATGGCAGTTCTTACACAGAACCCATGCTGGGCTCCTTGGAGCGGGTATATATGACGGCTCAGTGGAGCTTTGATATTGTCCAGGGGCCCTGAATATCTGTCATTCCACTCCCTGATTCAGGTTGAAGGCAGTTGATTTTTGTCGTTTGATCATCGGAATGCTTGGGTGTTGCAGGGAGAGGCCCCGGTTGTCAGGCATCTCTTCCAGAGACACGTGAGAACAGGGTTACAGTCACTGAGTGCGGGGCTCTACGTGATCTGAAGCATAAAGCCTTCTGAAATCATTCCAGCTTTAATTAAGGAAGCTGGGAAGAGGTGCCCTCACCAAACTGAACTCTAGTTGCGTGTTCTATACTTGAGGAAATTCCCAATCACCAAACTTCCCCAGTCCTCACAAGTGTAGAACTATACAACTGTGAAATTTCAGAGTCACGGATCTTCAAGGGAAGTGACTTCTCTCCACTGCTTTTCTAACACAACCTTGTCCTGGACCCTCTTCTTACCTTCCAAGGCAGGCAGATGATGAACCTGCCCAGGCTGCAGGCTCTGTGTTTCCTGGAGTTGGTGGACATTCCCCTAGTGCCTGACTAGGGGCTCATGATGGCTCTCTCTGAAGTTGATTGACTCCACAGCCTAAAACTGGTGAACTCCTTCTCATCAGGTGGATTCCTGCAGGCAGTAGTAGCCCAGCATCTTCAGAAGCTCAGTATGAGAGTGGGCTCCACAACCAAAGTATTGTCTCAACTAGAAAGGATGGATTCCCTGCTATAACTGGAACTAAAATATTCCTCCCACCACTGAAGACTTCGTCTCTGCTTCTGACATTCTCTCTGTTTGCCTCAGAATGCCAGGTTCCAAGTCCTCCGGCTCCCGGAAGTCCACACCTCAGACCAGGGGAGGGAGGAGGCCAGGGCTCCTCTGCAGGAGGTGCTGCTCCTCTGTGTGGTCACCTCCAATTCCAGGCAACACTCATCCACCAAGTGGTGGAAGCGATAGCCCAGTGTGACTCAGGCCTCCTCCTCACCGTCCTCACCTACACACCCTGCGTCATTTCTGTCCGTCCCCTCGCTGCCGAATGGTTATCCCTCTGGGGTTCCAATGTTTCAGAGGCATTTTAAACCATGAGAGGACATAACTCACATTAAACTGTGGTCAGGGAACAGACTTTTGAGCCAGATACACGTGAGCGTGAAACATAGTTCAACCAATTATATGCTGTGTAGTTTTTGTTAAGTCACATGCATCCTATCCAGGTTGGTTTCATGAAAGGAAAAGTGACAATAATAATGGCAAACGAGGGAATTCCCTGGCGGTCCAGTGGTTAGGACTCTGCACTCTCACTGCCGAGGGCCCAAGTTCGGTCCCTGGTCGGGGAACTGAGATCCCACAAGCCGCACGTGCCGCGGACAGAAAAAAAGACAAAATAATAATAATAAGGCAAATGAATAAATGGCAAGATTATAAGAATACTCCTGTTACCTAATATGTGATCAATATTGATGACATGTTTGGGTAGAGGGCTTCTTAGATCTTCCATAAGAGTTATCCATAGACTTTGTTGTCTGTGCTTTCTGCTCAGTTTGCTTTGAACCTAAAACAACTCTAAAAAAATAAAGCATTTTTAGAAAAAGAATGAAAGGATATCATCTGTTTTCCTTAATTCCATATATGTGATTTACCTAATTAGTGAGAAAATACTTGATTAAAAAGGCATGCCTTGATTAGATCTACATTGACTTGGCATCCAAATTAATCAGGGTGTGTCTTTTGATTTACATGATTGATGAGAGTATCAGCTGCTTATAAAGAGGGATTGCCATCAAAAGCTGATTTATCTAGAGAGAGAAACTCTTGAGTTCCCTTGGGTGGTGACTGCATCCTCAATAAAGAGTTGGCTTCTTTGGCTTTTCCATGGGTTTGGGTAAGTAGTAGAGAGAATTTTTATCAGGAAAGACAGACTCCGTTATTTCAGAAGAGTTTATAATCAGGAAATGATGGTTTACATGAGTGCAGCCACTTGGGGGCAAGTGTCCTTACTGTGGACATAGAGTTTCTCTGTATTTATAATTCATATGTAATGGTCAGAGGTGAACTTGCCTAATCTTACCATGCATAGGTAGATTTAGACCACTGGGAGGGCAGAGTATAAATAAATATCTAATGACTAATTAGGTGAATGGCCTCAAGGAGTGGTAGAGTTCTGTGTAAATTAGGGCAGAGGGGAAGGGAAAGGTTTAAGTTGGTTGGAGTTTAGTGAAAGTCTCCTGCTAGTTGAGATTTAAACTGATGCTGACATAAAATGTGTATGGGTGGAAATGAAGGTTGATGCCACTCCCCAGGGTAGAGATAGCAGCATGTGTGTGGGCTCAGCCAGGTTATGCACACATCAATGCCAGGATGTCTGGTGGAGCCGGTAACTAAGATTGAAGACTAGAGGAGGAGTGATTTTTGTATTTGGAGGGGCAGAAGTATTGTCCTGAGAAATATTTCGTTTCAGGTGTATGTAAGTTTGCAAGGAGAGATGATAGCGCAGAAATGGAATCCAGACAAGAAGTTGGTCATTTTCAACAGACATAGCAGTAGAAGAAATTAGAGCAATTGAATAAATGGGTGAGAGGAGAACAGGAGCTCCCATTAGGTCTTGAGACGCTCCAATAGGACCGAGGAATTCTTTGTAGAGGACTGGGAGAAGGACTGATAACAGAGTAGATTGAAAACAGGAGAATGAGGTGTCAGTTTAGGCTAGGAAGAAGTTCCAAAAAGGAGGTCAAGTTTCAACTTTTGTTTTCAAGGAAGAATCTATCTGCAGGGAGATACTTGGTGATATTAACAATATGTATGCATAAGATAATCATTGCGGGTCTTTGCAGGTCAAGGGAGAGGAGGACATGAGGGCTGATGGCTGTACTTCCAGCTTGATGGTGAAGGGAGGATAGATGGGCAGGGACTTGAGAAAAAATAGGTTCAGAGGAGATTTTTGCTTCAAGTTAAAAGAGACATAATGAGCTTAACTGATGAGGGGACTAATGGACAGGTTTCTGGTAAAGGAGAACAAGAAAACAGGAGAGAAAGGAGTTCAGCTGGAGACGCTAGACTTAGCTAGTGGCAGCATGACCCGTCAATTTGAAGGGAGAAAAGGAGTAACCCAGGGGTAGGAATGTAGGAATATCTGTAGCTATCATGATGGTGAACCGAGTTACTTTGTCACATCATGTAATCCGTCTGTGTTATGACCTGAATTGTGTGCCCCCAAAAGTCAAATATTGAAGCCGTCCTCAGACCTCAGAGTGTGATGGTATTTGGAGGTTAGGCCTTAAAAGCGGTGATTAAGTTAAAATGAGGTTCTTAGGGTGGGCCCTAATCCAATTTGGCTGGTGTCTTTGCAAGAAGAGGAGATTATGGCACAGACATGTCCAGTGGGAAGACCATGTGAAGACACAGGGAGAAGACAGCCATCCAGAAGCTAAGAAGGGCGGCCTCGGAAGAGACCAACCCTGGCTTCACTTTGATTTCGGACTTAGAGCCTCCAGAACTGTGAGAAAATAAGTTCGTTTAAGCCACCCAGTCTGTGATACTTTGTTACAACAGCCTTAGCAAACTAATACAATATGTGTAGTAGGAAATAACCTCATCTTTTGAAATGTGAAGATTGTGTAGATTCAAAAGTCATGGTGACAATTTGAAATATTTATGGAGCAAATATTTGAAATATTTATGTTTTTGCAAAACACAGTAGAGTTGCCAGATATATTTGAAAACAACTAGGAGTAGTGATTCTGTGTTTAGACAGGGGTCGACTTAGTAGTGGTGTGTGTCAGATGCAGTCATGGAAAAGGCAGGTACAAGGAGTCACCTGCTATTGGGATTTTGATGGGGAAATCCGGTTAATAGTCCAAGGGACATAGAAAATGTTCTGGTCTTGGTAAGTGCCTGTTGAGTAAGTGTGGATTAAACTGAGCAGAAAAAATGTAGAGAGATGTAGCTTGATGTTTGAGAAGTGAAATAAGTACATTGGGGGTCCCCATGTGGCAGAGGACCTGAGTTTGGGGTATCAGAAGGCAGAGGGGTTGTAGTTACAGGTTGGGGCTCCTGATTAATGTCAGAGGTGATATTCCAGGTAAAACCTGGATGTGGTGTGTATTGCGTAAGGAATATGAGCATAGGAGATAGGCAGAACAAAATTAAAATGATAGACGTGTTATTTCTAGCTGTGACTTTGTTATATGATTAAATTTTTGGACCTCTTCTGTGTATGTCATTTGTTATATTGGTAAACTAAAATCGCCAGGTTTATTTTAAGGCCTAAATGAGTGAATATACGTAAATATCCAAGCACTAAGTCATGTTTGATACAGACTTTTTTTTTTTTTTTTTTTCTTTTTCTGGACCTCAGGTACAAATGGGTGAGTTAATCCTACTTTTGTTTATGATGCATTATCATCATTTTCCCATGAAATATATCTAGTTATTGGTATTTTAGGGGAGCATTTACACTTTATAAATGCTTTCTCTGTGTGTCTCTTGCACACATTTGTGTGCATACATATATATATATATGCATGTACACATACGTGTGTTTGTGTATAATGAAATGCAGGGATATTGCAGCTAATGAAGATTAATGCAGAACAGGATTTCAAGGATTTCAGCTACCCCTTTACTACCGATAATCAGATGGAGTTAACTAGATTTCCTCGTAAACCCCTGCCATCCTTGACACAGAGGGCTCAGACAGTCCATGACCGTAACACTATGACTCGTGTGCTCCTGCTACCTTCTGGAGCAGGCGATGTTAAGGACTAGGCTGGCAGGGTGGGTGCCACGGTCCCTCCAAGTGGAATAAGCTCTTAAGTTAACGCCCTCATAAAACAGACTTCTAGTTGATTGACTTCCAGGTCCTTGGGGGTCAGATCCAACAGAGTTAAGGGAGCACTGCCATGAATGCTGGGGAACCGCTGCCAGTGTGTAAGTCAGAATAATGAAATCTGAGAATTCCCAGTGTTTACCTGCAGGTGGGAACCAAAATCTACGTGCAGCGTGGGTCAGGGGTCACTGGTTTGGAGTCAGGGAGAGAACTGAATAACTGGGTACCACAGGCTAATTAACATATGAAGCTCAATACTTTCCATGTTCTTGTCTGTAAGTTATTTGTATTTTTACTTTTTAAATTAACAACCACAGTTAAAGTCTTCTTACTTTTGACCCTGGGAGAGGAGTAGAGGCCTCTGTGTGTTTCCAGTAGAGTGTGCACTGCATGTTTGTTGGTTAG
This sequence comes from Eschrichtius robustus, assembly GCF_028021215.1. Taxonomy (NCBI): domain Eukaryota; kingdom Metazoa; phylum Chordata; class Mammalia; order Artiodactyla; family Eschrichtiidae; genus Eschrichtius; species Eschrichtius robustus. Next base: position 6,402,699 of record NC_090844.1, read on the forward strand.
ACTGGGCGTCACACCCAGGTGAAGGTTTGGGGCTTCATGAACGTGTGCACAGGACTGGAGTCTCACGGCTTCTTCTCCATCCTCAGCTCTGCCTGCTTAGTGCTTGGACTGTCTGTGAGTGAAAACCCAAGAAAGACTGCTCGCAGCTGGGTTACTGACAATGCAGCCATTGGTGAGTAAGCAGTGCCTCTTTCTGCTGGAATTGTACACACTGCTGCTGACAGCGGATGGGCAGGTTTCTCTTACTTGCGTGGATGTTCTAAGTGCAGTCAAGAAACATGCAGGGGTCTGAGCTCCAGTGAAGTTTCCCCAGGACTCTGGGATGGTTGTCATGGGTCAAGATCTCCTTAATAACCAGTATCCTTCCTAACATCACACTCTTTTATTCCAGCCTCCGCTAAGCCTGTGTATTTACAGAAGAGGTGAGAGAAGTTTTCTTTCTCTAATCTGTCCATGGTCTCATTGGGGAATAATTTACTCGTTAATCACGTTATTGGCTATCGTGGTCTAAGGTTGTGGTGAACAGAGATGAGGGAGGAGGAGAACATTGCAGTCCAGTAGGGAGGCCGAGGTCTCATCAGGTGAGTTCAGTCAGTCCTGTCTTCACAGGTCCTGGGTGCGGGCTGTGAGCTGTGAAGGGACCCCGAGAGAAGTTGAGGCCAAAGCAGGCATGAGGAATCATTCATTTATTTTTTTCCAATTTTAAAGTTTTGATAGAATATATTTGCTCTTTCAGGAACTTCTTAAAAAGAAAATTAACCCCTTTTTTCATTTTTAGTAACTGGAATTAATGTATAGGGAGTATTATTTGCTTAATTGTGGCTCCATATTCAGGAGGAGTAGAGTAAAATTTAAGACCCTGTGGAAAGATTTGAAGAACTAGACAGACCAAAACCAGTCAAGAGGCTTCTGTTATCCTTTAGCAGAGAGACAAGCTAAAGAGGCGACAGTGAGGACTGGTGTTTGAGGTCCCAGAAAAAATTGAGAGTGGGGGTCCTGCCACCACAGGGACGGGTCAGGCTGGGTCTGTTCTTCAGCACAGCCACCCCAGAGTCCCCCGGCTTGTGTGCTGAACCATCTCACCTCATACCTTCTTATCAACACCCAAGTTCTGTGGAGTTCAGCGAGACCACGCCTGTTGACACCAAGTCCTGTATGAAACTTGTTCATTTCTGAATAATGCTGGAGATGGTTTCAAGGTTCTCGGACATTTTAATAAGTAATAGATTGAGGCTTGTATTTAATACATGTTTACTTAGGTAGGAAGAACTTCATCCATTAGTTCATTGGATCTTTCAATACTCATAACAGGTTATGAAACCATTTAATAGATGAGTCTGAAGTTCATTTAGGGGAATGATACAACTACAGTTATGGTTTAAAAGTGGCAAATCATAGTTATTGTTTGCCTTGGATGTGTCAATAAGTTATTTGAAATTAATCAGGAAGAGTTTTATGAATTTTCAAATGCAGCTCTTTTTTTTTTTTTAAACATCTCTATTGAAGTATAATTGCTTTACAATGGTGTGTTAGTTTCTGCTTTATAACAAAGTGAGTCAGTTATACATATACATATGTTCCCATATCTCTTCCCTCTTGCATCTCCCTCCCTCCCACCCTCCCTATCCCACCCCTCTAGGTGGTCACAAAGCACCGAGCTGATCTCCCTGTGCTATGCGGCTGCTTCCCACTAGCTATCTATTTTACATTTGGTAGTGTATATATGTCCATGACACTCTCTCACCCTGTCACATCTCACCCCTCCCCCTCCCCATATCCTCAAGTCCATTCTCTAGTAGGTCTGTGTCTTTATTCCCGTCTTGCCACTAGGTTCTTCATGGCCTTTTTTTTTTCCCTTAGATTCCATATATATATGTTAGCATACTGTATTTGTTTTTCTCTTTCTGACTTACTTCACTCTGTGTGACAGACTCTAACTCCATCCACCTCATTACAAATACCTCCATTTCATTTCTTTTTATGGCTGAGTAATATTCCATTGTATATATGTGCCACATCATCTTTATCCATTCATCCGATGATGGACACTTAGGTTGCTTCCATGTCCTGGCTATTGTAAATAGAGCTGCAATGAACATTGTGGTAGATGACTCTTTTTGAATTATGGTTTTCTCAGGGTATATGCCCAGTAGTGGGATTGCTGGGTCATATGGTAGTTCTATTCAAATGCAGCTTTTAATCACATGTCTGAACTCACAATTACCAGTTTTTTTGGGAAAATTTCCAGGTTTTTTTTATTACACCACACTTCGTGTGATATTCCTTTATAATAAAGTTTTATTAATTCAGACTGTGTATATCTCTGTGATGTATTGAAAAGCAGATGCCAGCTCAGCACTGAGAATGAACTGATGGGAACCCCAAACTCAGTTTGATCTTTCTGTACACCCAGCTTCTCCACCCCTCCCCTCAGTGCTGCCATATCAACCCTCCAGCTCTGGACATTAGTAGGGGCTGCTCTGTCTGAACCACAATATCCATGTTTAGGAATCAGTGACGTTTGAAGATGTAGCGATCAGCTTCACCCAGGAAGAGTGGGCCCTGCTGGACACATCCCAGAGAAAGCTGTTCAGAGATGTGATGCTGGAGAACATCAGTCATCTGGTCTCTGTGGGTGAGTCTGTCAACATCTATGTATGTATGCAGGTAGGTGGGTAAGTAGGTTAGTAGGTAGGTAGGTATTCATTGATTCAGTCAATAAGTATCTAGAACAGCTTCTGCATACTCACTCCACTCCCCGTCCTGATTCTTTCATAGACCTTATAACTACATGAGAGAAAGTTGTTTAATATATTACTTACATCTAGTTTGTCACCCCACTAAAATGTAGTCTTGACCACAATTTAATGTCTTCCTTGCTTTAACACTCAGAACAGACCCAGGAACTCAGTGAATGTTTTTGAATGCATAAATAAATTGATTAAATATTCTCTAAATATTCTGCTCTAGTCACTATTCTGAGGCTTGACAGCAGACTAGAGAAAATAGCAAAACCTTGATTATTCTTGTGGAACTTATGTTTACTGGCGTCTGTTTGAAAATAATATTCAACCGACTGTGGAGACATTTCATTTCTCCATTTTTTAAAAGGCTGAGGATTCTGTGTTCTGTCTTTGAACTTGGCCATGGACATCAGCATCCAGAGGTCTTCACTATTTTGGTCACATGATCTGTACTTCAGTGTTTTCTCTGCTCATGGTGTTGTTGCCTGGGCTGAACTTCAGTGGTCTCCTTGTTCGTCCTCAGTAGCGTGTCCTGAACTTGATGATGGTGCCCTTTTATTAGCACAGAACTCAAAATCCACCTTTTTTCCATGAACAGGGTATCAGCATTGCAAATCAGATGTGATTTTCCAGCTGGACCGAGGTGAAGAGCTGTGGATTGAAGGAAGAGGATTTTTCCAAAGCCACAGTCCAGGTATGCAGCAGCGGCCTGTGCTTCAGTATGAGGAGGTGCCTAGTCAGTGAGTGAGTATGTACTTAGAAACATCAACTGAAGATTTTGTTAAGTGAGTGAGGTTTTCTAAAACGCAGGTGAACGACATTGGGGCAGAATTCTTTAGATGTTATTATTCCTTACATATTTCAGTCACATTCATGTGTACTCCTGCCATTATCTTTTTTTGGCTTTAGGGAAAGTTAAACTTTCACATGATAACTCTTGTTCTCATCCTCCCCTCTGAAGGTTTTCCCTCTCGCTACCCAACATCTCATCTCCATTTTAATATTTTCATATTTCAGTCCTGAAAATCTTTACTAATTGTCAATGCCCTATAATGTGTTTCTGTTTCCTAGAGTATTCCCTATTGAAGTACCAATTTTTGAAACATACTCATAAAGGTCTTGGAGCTTTTCAACATTTTCATTCCCCTAATGGCATTCTATTTTTTTTTTTTTTTCCAATTATTTTAGGCAGGGAAAGTGCCCTTAAAGAAATGTTAGCCACACAGCATATCAGCAGGAAAGACACATCTACAGTCATCCCACTGGTAAGTTTCCTGAGTGTTAACCCTGGTCATCCAAATTAAAGACCTGGCAATGGAATGTTAGTAATTGAGCACAATAGCCTGATTTACATTCAGTTGGGATTAAGCTATTTCTGAGCAAAAACTTATGGGTGGTTTGAATTTAGTGCAGAAATTAACCTGAGCTCAAAACCATAACCTCAGACCTTAAAAAAAAAAGGGCAACTGCATAAACATTGCTCCTATGCCTAGTCTTTGAAACATATTGCAGTCTTCAAAATTAACCTATAACCTCTGCAGCTGGGAGGCTATAAAGAGAAAGTCTTTGTGTATGCAGGGAGTAACACATCAGGTGTATGCAGGTCATATCAGAAGGATTTTAAATGGAGACTCTCACTGAATGCTTTGTTTTAGATTCGCGTGTAGAGAAAAGAATGTATGTATGTGGACAAACCGTTAATAGCCTTTTATCTCCTTCCCAAAAGCAGGTATCTCACACTCCAGAGGATCCCTTCGAATGTAATGATTTGGGGGAAGATTTCACTCATAGCTCCACACTGAGTCAACATTTCTTAACTCACACAGAAAAGACACCCTATATCAACAAACAGTGTAAAAAATCCCTTAGTGACCAATCATACCTTAATCAACATAAGCAGATTCACACTAGAGGTAAGTCGTGTGAGTGCCATCTGTGCGGGAAAGCCTTCAGTAATTGCTCTAGCCTTAGAAGACACGAGATGACTCACACTGGAGAGAAACCGTATGAATGCCATATCTGTGGGAATGCCTTTATTCAAAGCTCTGACCTTAGAAAACACAATCTAACTCATACTGGAGAGAAACCATATGAATGTCATCTCTGTGGGAAAGCCTTTAGTCAGTCCTCTAACCTCAGACAGCATGAGAGGACGCACACTGGAGAGCAGCCGTATGAATGTCAACTCTGTGGGAAAGCCTTCAGTAAATGTTCTGCTCTTAGACGACATGAGAGAACTCACACTGGAGAGAAACCGTATGAGTGTCATCTTTGTGGCAAATCCTTCAGCCAGTGTTCTGCCCTTAGACGACATGAGGGAACCCACAATGGAGAGAAAATTATGAATGCTTTCAGTAAGTATTCTGACCTCAGATGACATGGTATTATAAATGTAACAAACGTGGACAAGACTTCAACCATAGCTTTAACATTTAAACACACCAGAGGACTCACATCGAAGAAAACGCTGTAATGGGAAGATCCTTCAGTTATCCTTATTCAACTTGACATACGCAAATTTATATGGAAGAGAGTCCATATGTGTGATACTTATATGGCAAAATCTTCAGTCAGTGGTCTGACCATAGATGACATGAGAGAACTCATACTGTCAATAATAACAACAGCTCTAAACTTTAAACACACTAGGGGACTTGCACCAGGGAGAATCCAGGTCTGCAATCAGTGTGAAAATGCTTTCATTTATAATTCATGGTTAAACAACATGAGCAAACTCCATTTGGGAGAGCCCCTAGGTCTAATCACTGTGAACAAACATTCAGCCAAGCACAGTCTTGATGTGCATGAGAAAACTCAGTGAAGGAATGAATAACCACTACAACAGGAAGTAAGAGGATGAAGGCTCTTAAGGAATACCAAGTAATTCATCCAGGAGAAGTGTTCAATGTAAAATCATGAGAAATCCTTTATTCATAGAGCCACACTTGTGGTACATGTGTGGATTCAGACTATACAAAACATGCTCAGTGTCATGAAAGAAGGATGACACTTCAGTGATCTCTCATTTCATAATCAACGTTAAGGTTCTCACACTGAGGAGACAGCAGTCTTAAAGTGGCAAAAACTTCATCTAGACTTCACATTCAGAAAAACTAAGTTGAGGGGGTGAAAAACCCTTTAAAAGAGCCTTTAACATACAATTCAGCAAATAATTCAGAATTTTGAGAGAACTATTTATGAAGAAAAACCTGACATATAAATGCAAACAGTAAAGTGATCTGGGAATACCGAATGCAGAATTTTGTAAGAAATTAAATTTTTCCAATAGATGATTATTATTTGTAAATATTTGAACAATAAAGTCAGTTGCTAAAAAGTCTAGTCTGTTGGTGAAGTTGTAGTTTTCTCCATGCAGCTGCAAACACACAGCTCTGGGTCTGCACTCCATGGCGTGTCAGGGAGACTCGGCCCGACTCTCTTTGTGTCTTCCCTTTCTCCACAGCCCCTTCCACACAGCTCATCTCCACTCATTCCAGCTTCCCACCAACATCAGCTGTCTCCATCTATGCACTGGTGGTGACACAACAGGGACCTTCACCCCACTGGCTGGTTTCTCAATGTGCCATGACCCTGGCCTACCACGTGGACAGTATCATGGACGTCTAGTGTAAACCACGGGGTAGTCCCCAGCCTGTCTCTGCCCCTGGGCAGCTCTGTGGGGCCAGAGAGACAGGCAGCTCTGCTGTTCCAGGCCAAGAACACTCCTTGGATTTTGCCGTGAAGCCCCTGAGTTGAGCTAGCTGGGGACAGGAGCTCATTGTACGACGCCATCCCACATCTTATTCAGGTGAGTCCTGAGTTACGCACCTACTTGCTTCCCAAACGGAGCCACTATTGTGCCCTCCCCGCCAACACACACACACACACACACACACACACACACACACACACACACACAGCAGCCCTGAAAAGAAGACCCCAGCAATATAATATCCCCTAACCTATCAGACACCACACAAGCCTGTCTTATTAACTTAATATTCTTTTCCCCAAGCAAAATGAAAGTTCTCTCAAAGCAGGTCTCTCCTGCTTTGCGCCTAGGGCTTGGAAACGCGTTGCCCTTCAACAAACTTCCATACTGAACCTAAACCTCAAGGGAAGTGCTCTCAAGAGATAACTCAGCTGATCTGTGCTCTTCCCAAACTAGCACAATCCCCAAATCATAGCTTGACAGGCTGATTAAATAAACACATCTTGGGGTGAAACCGATACATCATCATTTAAAAAAAAAAAAAAGTTATTCTGCTGTTCAGCTAGGGTGGAAACAGTCATGTGCGAGGATGATGACCAACCAAAATTCAACATCTTGGTGCTCTGGCTGGAGGGGTATTGGCTGTGATCAGGCAGGGACACATGGAAGTGTGAACAAGGGTTAAGTGGAACAAACTAGTGACAAGTTCAGATCTGGAAGACAGACCCCATGGGTTATTTCCACTGTCACAGCCCATGAGACCTTGTTACTGAACCTTTCTGTGGCTCAGTTTCCTCCATTCTAAGGTAGAAGTAAGCTTAGTGCCTCTTAGAGTTGTAATGAGTACTACCGAGTTGATACTGTATACACCAAGTTGTTACTGCAGGTAGTAAGCACTTTGTGTTTGCAAATAGAGAATATTTTTTATAAATTAAGATATGGAAACACCACTCTTCCTTACCTCATTTTTATATTGAAATATTTCATATCACTTAAAAATAGAATAGATTTTTATTACTACTACATTTAATCTGCTTAGGACATACATAATTTACCCTAAAGCTATAGTTGACTTTAGCTGTGATCCTGGGCCACAACTGAATTTGAGACTTATTTGGTGGCTTAGTCAGAAATCACCTCCTGTGCCTGACTGTGTCTCCAGGAGGGAAGGGCCTGGTGCTGCTGGGGGCAGGGCCTGTGTAGGTGCTGGGACCCCCAGGAATGATGTGCACACTCCCTTCTCAGGGGAGCTCATGTCCCACTGGAATCTATCTACACCGACCTATGCATGTGAGTGTGCTGGGCATTTGCAGTGAGATAAGGGATTTCAGGACTGATCACATAAAGTCATGACCACAGAGGGGTAGCATCACAAGATGAGATGTATTGGGTGGCCCAAAGGTGCAGCTTCCCTATCAAGGATAACTCCTTCCAGAAGCTAGAGTGTGGGACCACCACCAGGAAGGGGAAGATAACAAGGGAACACCTGGGGGAGAAGGTGTTTGGAAAGGGGGGGGTGGTTTCATTGTCCAGATGAAGTCTCTCAGCCCAAAGATGGGGAGTCTCTTGGTCAGAGGACTATAAAAGGCCAGCAGCAGCTTAGAGACGTGTATAGTCCATGGTTTACCTTATCTATGGTCAGCAAATGTTGGGTGCATTTTCACAGGGTATGCACAGCAGGCGGGCTCTAAATGGTTAAAAATCTAATTTGAGCTATGTTTAAAACAATTCAGTATATAAAAATTTAAATTTGGCACTGGGGGGCTTTTGAGCTAATGGACCTAGTCTCTTGTGAAGACGTAAACAACAGGCCCAATATACAAGGACCATCTTTGACTCATTTATAAAACACTACTTGATAATTTCAATGGATTTTTTTCTTCATATTCACTGGTTATTTATTTTGCCTGCTCAAATCTGATGTTGCAACCTTCTATTAGTATTTTACATAATATAAAACATAGAGGTGAAAGCCCATAGTAATTTTCAACTCCAGAATTCCTATTTGACTCCATTTTATAATTTCTATCTCTTTATTGAAACTCTTGATTTGGTGAAGCATCATTTGCCTGCTTTCCTTTCGTTCTTTGAGCATCATTGAGACAGTTGTGTAAAGGCTTTGTCTCATCAAGTCCAATGTCTGTACTCCCTCAGGTACAGTATCTGTTAATTTTCTTTTTCTTCTCCCTGAGGATGGGTTGTACTTTGTTTCATTGCGTGACTCAATTTTTTGTCGAATACTGGAATTTTGATTATTATAATGTGCCTAGAAGTCAGATTCTCCTGCCTTCCTGGGATTTGTTGTTGACACTTCATGTGGTCTGGGCTTAGTTGTTTGTTTACTGGTTTTCTGAACTCTCCCTGTAAAAGGTTTTGTCAGGAATGCCACTGAGGTCTCTGTTCTATTAGCTTAATGGTCACCTTGTGATTTGAGAGGTGTCTCCTTAAACACTGGAGCCAAAAAACCAAAACCAAAACCAAACAAACAAAAAACCCCGACACACAGAATACTCTGCCAGTCGTAGCAAATCTTCTCTGTGTTGGTGCTTTTCTGAAAGCTTCGCAAGGCACTTTACAACTGTCTCACCCTTCACTTGCTGCTTGCACCACTTACTCTCTTACCATCTTGCACCACTGTGCCACATTTGACACGATTTGTGAATAAATATGGATACATTGTTAACTAATGTCCACATTTTATTCGGGTTTCCCCTTCCTGTTTCAGAATCCCATCCAGTATACCACATCACGTTTATTCAGAATGGCTCCTTAAGCTTCTCTCGGCTGTGACATTTTCTCAGACTTCTTTGTTTGTGACGTCTTTTGACAGTCTTCAGAAGAACCAGTCAGGTTTATCTGACATGAAAATGTTTGAAACACAGGCATACTCGTTTTACTGCACTTCACTTTATTCGCTTCACAGATACTGAGTTTTTCACAAATTGAAGGTTTGTGGCAACGCTGTGCATTGATCAAGTCTACTGGTGCCATTTTTTCAACAGTATCTTCTCACTTAATGTCTCTGTGTCACATTTTGGCAATTCTTGCAATATTTCAAACTTTTTCATTATTATTATATTGGTTATGGTGATCTGTGATCAGTGACCTTGATGTTATTGCAAGACTCACTGAAGTCTCAGATGATGTTTGGCATTCTTTAGCAGTAAAGCGTTTTTAACTAAGGTCTGTACAAATTTAGACATAATGCTATTGCACACTTAAGAGGCTGCAGCATAGTGTAAATGTCACTTTTATATGCACTGGGAAACCAGAAATTTCATGTGACTTGCTTTATGGCAATGTTCACTTTTTGCTGTGGTCTGGAGCTGATCCCACAATATCTCCGAGGCAAGCTTGTATCATCTTAAAACATTTTTGAGAGGCAGTAGTTCATGTAACAGCAATAAAACAAATGTCTGTCACGATGAACTTGTATGAAGCACCTTATTTCTAGGTTTCAGTTCATGCTATTGGGGAGGCCTCTCACTGCTGTTTTCCATACAGGACATGAAAACCACCCTCTCTGTCACCTACCTCTGTGTCCTCAGATGGTGCATGGGAACCAGGTTTTTCTACCCCTGGTGTATTCCAGCACCTCACACTACAGTTATACAAGGACAATACCTCCCAGATAAGAAAGCAGGTCCTCAAATCCTTTGAGAAGTTCCTCCATAAGACATGTGTTAAGACCTGGAGATTCCTAAGTTTAAATATATAAGATATTGAACGACATGCAGAACTGTCTCAAACTGGTTCTAGTGTTGCCAAATCGGAGAAAAAGCCATTCGCGTACGTGGGTCTCCCCTTATCCACTGCTCTGTGACCCTCCTCATCACAGCATCCGGAGCCCAGCCTCAGTCCTCTGAGCAAATCAGCCGTAACTACAGCAAGGAGAGCAATCAGCCGGTTTCTGGCCTTCTCCATACGGGGAGGCAACCTCTGGGTGATAACTTTGCTGTATTTAGAAGATTAATATCACCACTACATTTAATATTCAGAGGCATCCCTCACTCAGTTTATTAGTTCCTGAAGGCAAACTGTACAGCTGCCCTGTGGGGAAAACTAGCCCCGAGAAAGGTTAACCAACTGGTGATTTATGATCACATGCATACGGAAGCGTTCTGAAAAGCATCTTTGAATTGAATAAGAACTAGAGTTAAATTCAAGTACCGCTGCATTTAATAAAGAGACTATTCTTAGGGGTTTTCACATTTTAAAAGTTGTTTAAAATGTTAGAAATCAAATATGACTGAGGTGAAAACAAAGTTACATTTCTTCCTGCAGCGCCCAGGCAGTGAGAGCCCTCAGATTTTAGAACAGCAGGATTCAGTGATAGGTGGACTGCAGTCATATCTGGAATTCCAAAGAAAAACCAATGAGATTTTGAGTAGAAGGGTGAATTAAAATAATAATCATTGCAGTATTGATGATATAGTAATGAATGAAAGTATTAAGCCATAGTGGAATATTTTAATGGTAAACATATACATTTCAATTTCATTAACATTATTTATATAACCTGTGCTTATACTATTAATACTGAATTATGCAGTAATTAAAAGTAATGATACTTTAATTGAATACTGTTAATATATTCTACTTTACATTACTAATATTATGTTAGAATTTGAAAGATATGTGATGTTAATAAAATTTTAATAGAATACTTTCTAAGATTCTCAGTAATATTTATACAAAAGTTGTGTGAGGTATTGTTTAGTCAACAAACAGTGATGTTTCTTAAAGTGTTGGCATTTTCTGGTTAACTTTTTTTTTAAAGACAGTTTTTTTAGAGCAGTTTTAGGTTTACAACAAAATTGAGAAGGTACAGAGACCTCCCATTTCCCTCTGTCCCCACCCACGCATGGCCTCCTGCATTATCGACACTACCACCAGGTGGTACAGTTTTCACTAAGGATGAACCTACGCTGACGCATCATAATCACCCACTGTGCACAGTTTACAGTTCACTCTGGGAGCTGTACATTCTGTGGGTTTGGACAAATGTATTATGACATTTATCATCATTATAATGTCATACAGAGTATTTTCACTGCCCTAAAAATCCTCTGTGCTGATTAACTTTTTAAAAAGTGTGTATTTGCAAAAGAATGGGTTATCTGAAGTTATAGTTTAATGTCTTTTAATTTTCCACATAATGAAATTGTTATTACCCCCTTATATTTATGAAGGGTTCCCAGCATTGGTTAATGTTCTCATCTGAAATGTTAAGTGATTCACACTCTGGCATACTTTAAATATATCATTTCCTCATAAAGAGCGCTTTATTTGAACGTTCACATTACTATTAACTAGACTACCTTAATCTAAAATATTTGACATGTGCTATAAAAATATTTGTTGAGTTAATACTATTGATTTTAAATTTCATAACGGTTATATTTCAATGTACATTTTTCATTTTACATAATTTTTAAATTTCAAGTATTTTGGAAGAGTTTCTTCTGTACATCGACAGTGCTGTAGTGTGTGAATGAGCCTAGCACGAAATGTTGCTAGATGACAGACCCTAAGATAGAATGTAAAACAGACATTATTTTAGTCTTTATATGCCTGGAACATAAGAATCCACATATTATCACATGAATCAGCAATGTACATCATGCATAACTAAAAATACACTTTAATTTTTCCACTCTGCTGATTCTCTAAAAAACAAGCTGTAGTAGATTTCTAAAATCAACTTCTGGGTATTCCCTGGTGGTCCAGTGGCTTTCACTGCTGTGGCCGGGGTTCAATCCCTGGTCGGGGAACTAAGGTCCCGCAAGCCATGCAGCATGGAAAAAATAAATGAATAAAAAATAAATAAATCAATTAACTTTTAATATATATTCTAAATATGATAATCTAGATTTAATAGTGACAATAACAAAACAGCATCGAATTCCTGTACTATGTTAGAGGGATCATTCGAAAGCACTTAGTAATTACTCATATGGTTCCTTGTTATTCTTCTCCTTAATCAAATAAAAAAGCTAGAGAAGTTTGGGAAATAGAAAGTTTGCCTTCCTGGAGGAGAAAATGACCATTGGTCCCCCAAAAGCAGGAGTAAAAGTAGTTCCTGAGATAAACCGTAAACGCTTGAGGCCATCATTCTCTAGGAGACTCAGCCCACTGGGCCCAGGTGACAGTGACACCGCGCCCAGAGCGTGTGGCGTGAACATGCCCACTGGGACACTCCTGTTGGATCCAATGTGCAGTGTCATTTCATTGTTACATCACATACAGTTTACACATTAATTTTCGGTAAAAGCCAAAGGGTTTTTCTGTTTGTTTTCTTATTTCAACTGGTTTTTCACTGTCATGAATGCTCCATACGAAATGATTTTTGTGGTAGACATTTCTATTTTGTATCAGTTCACTTACTATTTGGAATGTTCTCAAATGAGGCATAGGGAAGCCACTGTGGCACATGAATTAGGTCACTGATCAGCCTTTGTACATCTCATCCGCTCCAAGCTGGCATCTGGGGTGAGGGAGGCTCAGCGCTCACCAGCCCTGAATCCTATGGGGCTGGCATTTAAGCAGCTTCCAGGACTGAGCTGAGTGCAATGGGTATGGGAGTGGGTAGAGCAGAGCTGGGGGCGTGGGTAGGGAGAAAACTGACATCTGTTCCCGATGCAAGGGAAGGTGGGCGACCAACATCAGGAGAGACTGGGGAGGGACCGGCCCTAAGGGGAATGAACCAGGGCTCACTGGCTGCCTGGACCCTGCCTCAGCCCTTTGCTGAAGGTCGTTGTCACCACCAGCCCAGTTCCCTTCCTCCTCCAGCCAGGCTCCCTTTGGCTCCAATATTTTCCATCAGGTTTTTACTCCACTTCTGTTCTTTCCTGGACCTAGAGTCCAGAGCAGACGCCCTGAATGCTCCAGCTCACCTTCTGCCCTAACCTTCTTCGAATTGTATGAGAGGAAAGCAGACCTTGTCAGCCGCAAGCTGGTCTGGTACCCTCAGCTGGGTCATGGTTGTCTGGTGAACATAACAATTCCACAGAACATCAGCACCACTCAAGGCCATTATATGACAATGATGAATCAAGACGAAAACAATTCCACCCAGTTATGTCTGGACACAGACAAAATACGGACATCATCCAAGCCACAAAATAACCACCATCCCCCTGTCTCAGCATATACAAGTGACTGCTGCTTCTTTACAAATTATAGCTGTAGTGTTGCTTTCTTCAGACCTCCATAGAGAGATTTCATAAGACAACAGTCATAGAATTACCCCTCGTGTGGGTTGTCTGTCAACTTTTATTTTCATTTTGATGAAATCCAATTTATCAATTTTTCTTCGGTTGCATGCGCTTTTGACGTCATTATCTAAGAAATCATTGCCTAATCCAAGGGCACAAATATTTGCGTCTTTGTTTTCTCCTGAGACTTTTGTGATGTTAGCTCTTATATTTAGGTATTTTATCCATTTTAGGTTTTTAAAAATATTATGTTAGATATGGGTACAATTTCTTTCCTTTGCATGTAGATGCCCACATAAAAGAGACTCATATCTCCCACTGAATGTTCTTGGTACCCTTGTCAAAAATGAATTGACCATAAATGTGAGGATTTATTTCTGAACTCTCAATTCTATTCCATCGTTCTATAAATCTATTCTTATGCCAATATCACAGAGTCTTAATTAATGTACCTCTGTGGTAAGATCTGAAACCGAGAAGTATGAGGACTCAACTTATTTTTCCTTTCAAGGTTGTTTTGTCTATTCTGCGTCCTTGAATTTCCATGTGAATTTTATGGTCAGCTTGCTGATCTCAAAAATGCCAACTGGGGATTTTGATAAAGATTACATGTAATCTGTAGATCAATTTGGGAGTATTGTCATCTAATATAAAGTCACCCAATCCATAAATCACTTTCATTTAGGGCATTTAGGTATTTCCTTTTATCGTATATCTTTTAATTTCTTTCAAAACATTTTGTAGTCTTCAGTGTACAAATCTATCTATTATGATAAATATATTCTTAAGTATTTTATTATTTTTGGTGCTAATGTAAATGCTATTTGTTAATTTTCCACTCTCCAGGATCCAGTCCTGGATCACACATTGCTTTCTGCTTTTGCCAGCCCCTAAGGGCACTGAACGCTCCCTTCACTCCATCCCTGCTCCAGTGACGCCTTGTGCCTCAGATGCCAGCTGCGCATCTTAGGCACCGCTGCCCCCTCACCCACCTGTACTTTCTCCTGACCGCTTTTGTTTTTCTCCTACCGCACCTTGGCCCTGGTCTCTTGGCCTCCCATCCCCTCTCTCTTCTCCTCTGACCTGTTCAAGATAGGAATGACTGTGGCAGGACAGGTAGGAAAATGCAGAAAGGTTTGACATTTCAAGAAGAGAAGTATTATTTTAACATCAAGCTTTAGTCACAAACTATATGTTTATTCTTCCATGTTTGTATTAATTTTTACCACATACATTTTTAAACACTGATATGACAGTTAGATTACATTATTTTGTATTATATTTTTCAGTTTATTTAGATTATGACTGAACCAAGTCTCTGTAATTATGTTGAAAGCTGCATGAAAATATAAACTGAGCAACATATCAGATTTTTGAGGAAAGTTTTCCTGTGTATACAGGATTACAAGTACTAATCATTGAAATAATTTAACCTAATTTTTTATTGTTACAAATTCTTCATTAAACATTCCCACATCATAGCACCAACCTACATTTTCATCTTCCATTGTTTAAGAAAGGTCATTTGCCAAAATGCTGAATACTTGGATGTAATGTAGGTTAAAGAATTCTTGACAGAATTTTTTCTGTAGTCTCCGCTATAGAATTTGCCCATGTTGCTTAAAGGATAGATTATAAATGAAGGCATTTCCACATTAATTGCAGACACACAGTTTGTCCCTATGTAAGTTCTCTGGTGTACGTTAACATTAAAACTGAGGATGAAGACAGTTCTTCATTACATTTATAGTGTGGGTTCTTTCACATCAATTAGGGTTAGAGAACCATTTGAAGGCTTTTCCATTACACGTGATTATTTTAAGGATAGGACGTATGCCTGGAATTTTGGCCATATTCATTTCATATACAGGGTTCCTCTCTAGTGTGAACTCTCTTACGCTAAAGCCAGTTTTGACCAAAGTGTTCCTATGGTTTTTCTCCAGTGTGAATTCTCTTATGTTGACTAAAGGATGAAGGATGATAAAAACCTTTTCCGCATTTATTGTAAACATAGGAATTCTCTCCCATGTGACTTTTTTTGTGTGAATCTAAGTTAGCCTTTTGATTGAAGTGTTTCCCACATTCATGACATTTATAGGGCTTCTCTCCAGTGTGTGTTCTTTGGTGTATACAAAGCTGAGGGCTCCGATGGAATTCTTTGCCACACACATTACATTTGTAGGGTTTCTCTCTTGTGTGAATTCTTCCGTGTGAGCAAACATTAGCCTTTTGGCTGAAACATTTCCCACATTCGTTACGTTTATAGGGTTTTTCTCCAGTGTGTGTCCTTTTGTGTATAGAAAGCTGAGTGCTCTGGCGGAATTCTTTCCCACATTCATTACTTTATAGGTTTTTTTTCCCAACGTGAGTTAGCACATGTTGTGTCACTGTGGATCTGTTAGTGAAAACTTCCCCATACTCATTATATCCACAGGCATCCTCTCCAGTGTGAAATCTCTGCAGTTGGAAGGAGATGAGAGGCTGTTAAAGAATTTCTCACAGATGTTCATTAATTCTTTTCTGTACACATGACTTCTACTTTGACCACGATGTGAGTGTCTCCTGCGGAAATCTTCCCCATGTTATTTACATATACATTGCGTGTTATCTTCCACAACACAAAGAGATTTCCTGTTTCATAACATTTCAACTGCAGGGCTATCAAACTTGTTAAAGATTTCACTAGTTTCAAAGACTTCAAGTATGAGCACGTTTATGCAATTGTTCTTTTATAAGAACTCAGGTTATGGTTTTGAGCACACATTAATTTTTCCCTAAATTGAAACTACCCACAACCTTCTGCTGGGGCAGCATTTACATCCAACTCAAATAACCATCGTGTCCTGCATTCTAAAGCCTTTCAGTTCCCATGTCTTTAATATGGAGGAAAGGGTTTACCCCTTGAATCTCACCACTGACATGCAATTAGATGGGGTCCTTTCTGCAGATATCTTGTACGAATATTATTTCTTCTCCCATAAGGCCGCTTTTCCTGTCTAAAATAATGTTAAAAAATGCACTGGAGAAAGAAACCTGCTGAAAACATGCAAGGCCTGTGTGAGTATGTTTCAAATACTGACCCTGACACAGAGCAGGTATGTGAAAAGGAGGTAACGTGAGTTGAAACACGTTTCAGAAAACTGAAAATTAGAAAGTATTTTCAGGATTGAAATAAGAGAAAAAATAAAATCAAGATTGATGAAGAGAAGGAAAATTGTCAAAGGGAAGGGAACAGGACAAAGGACACTATGTGAAACTTTAACTCTAAGAGGACATAACAGTCCCTTTCTGAGACCAAGAGAAAGTGCAAAAGAGAGTATAGGCCCCAGTGGCCTCTACTGCTTTCCTAAAAACATAACTCACTCAAGAAAATCTGAAGCGAGGACTTCCCTGGTGGCACAGTGGTTAAGAATCCGCCTACCAATGCAGGAGACACGGGTTCAAGCCCTGGTCTGGGAAGATCCCACATGCCATGGAGCAATGAAGCCCGTGCACCACAACTACTGAGCCTGTGCTCTAGAGCCTGTGAGCCACAACTACTGAGCCTGTGCTCTAGAGCCCGTGAGCCACAACTACTGAGCCCATGTGCCACAACTACTGAAGCCTGTGTGCCTAGAGCCCGTGCTCCGCAACAAGAGAAGCCACCGCAATGAGAAGCCCACGCACCGCAACGAAGAGTAGCCCCCGCTTGCCTCAACTAGAGAAAGCCCACGCGCAGCAACGAAGACCCAATGCAGCCAAAAAAAAATGAATGAATGAATAAATAAATATTAAAAAAAGAAAGAGGGGCTTCCCTGGTGGCGCAGTGGTTGAGAGTCTGCCTGCCAATGCAGGGGACACGGGTTCGAGCCCTGGTCTGGGAAGATCCCACATGCCACAGAGCGGCTGGGCCCATGAGTCACAACTGCTGAGCCTGCGCGTCTGGAGCCTGTGCTCCGCAACAGGAGGGGCCACGATGGTGAGAGGCCCGTGCACCGCGATGATGAGTGGCCCCCACTTGCCGCAACTAGAGAAAACCCTAGCACAGAAACGAAGACCCAACATAGCAATCAATCAATCAATCAATAAATCTTTAAAAAAAATAAAAATAAAAATAAAGAAATAAAACTTAGGGGCTTCTCTGGTGGCGCAGTGGTTGAGAATCCACCTGCCAATGCAGGGGACACGGGTTCGAGCCTTGGTCCGGGAAGATCCCACATGCCGCAGAGCAATGAAGCCCGTGCGCCACAACTACTGAGCCTGAGCTCTAGAGCCTGCAAGCCACAACTACTGAGCCCACGTGCCACAACTACTGAAGCCCGTGCGCCTAGAGCCCATGCTCTGCAACAAGAGAAGACACTGCAGTGAGAAGCCCGTGCACCGCAACGAAGAGTAGCCCCTGCTCGCCACAACTAGAGAAAAGCCCGCGTGCAGCAACAAAGACCCAATGCAGCCAGAAACAATAAATAAATAAAATAAAATAGTAAAATTTATAAATAAATAAAACTTAGAATTGAGATGTCTCAGGCTACTGGTGCAAGAAAGAAGAATATAAGATTCTGAAAAACTGTTTAAAAACAATCTACTGTCATTTTGAGTATAAGCTTTTGTTTCAAAATCAATATTTTCCCTCCATGTCTTTTTATGACAATTTTATAAATTTGGGAGTGTCCTCGGTTTATTTCAACAATTCCTGTCACACTGAGGTCCTGGAGAAGACCTGTCATAAGATGAAATTAATTCAAAAGTATCTAGGGCTGTCATTGGGTCACCCAAAAGAAGTTAATCATGGTAATAATTCAACTTGAAAACGAGATACGCTGAGAAGCATTATTTTAAATATATGAGAGAGAAGGCAACTTCCTTTAAAGCCTGCAAAGCGAAATCATAACAAATTCTGATTTGGATGTGAATAAAATATCAACATTTAAACATGGTTGGGAATTTTAATACACCTACTCTTCAATTTTTCAATGTTTTTTCAACTACTTTCACTTTATAGAAAAACTACCCTCCAGAAAGTAACAGACACATGTAGTGTTGCAAACACTACTTCCCTTTCGCCTGGGGACCGGGTGCGTGTTGCCAAGCCCTTCCCGTGTCCCCAAGTCACTCGACCAAACACCCCGGCTCGTCGTGGTTCTTCCACCAGCGTCCACACGGGTCCCTTCCTCCGAATCTGTAGCGGGATTTCCCCTCAGAAACGATCTTGAACCCGTAAAAAATACGACAGCGTGCTGTGATTTTCACCCCAAACCCCTCACTGAACACATACTTCTGTAAAAGGAGTCTTGCTAAATCAGTGCACGAGAAGGTGAAGAATAAAACACCTGGAAAAGTCCACAAAATGGAAAGCACTTTCCCGCTCTTTGAGAAAAATATGTACCTCCAGGTCGGGTCTGTCCTGAGGAAACAAACCGCTTGCTCTCCGGGGCAGGCGGCGTCCTCGAGGTCCGCGGGCAGAAAGCGCATGCGCCCTATGTGCGTCACGCCACGTGGCGCTCCTGCGCCCTCTGCCGGCGGCCGGGCGCGGTACAGGATGCTCGGAGCTCGCTGTTCGCTGGGGATGTGAGCCCTTCACAGGCTCTTCCGCAGTTAGCCTGGGGGTAACAGACACGTGAGGGGAGACGGCTAGAATAGCCCATGTGCTAATGGATGACGGAGCTTAACATATTAAGCTATGTTGATAGCTTAATATTGTAAATATTAATATTTATATTAATATGTTAATATAAATGACGATTATTCCTTATAGACATGCATCTATGTCTATATGTATATATGGATCAATGGATCGGTAGATACAACTTAGGTGGACATACATAGGTCAGGACATACAAAAATTTCCTCACACTGTCAGCTGAGAAGCCGAGAAACTAGCACTCCCCTGTAGCAATGGACGCATTCAGATCTACCTTGTTGTTGCTGTTGTTGAACGTATTTGCCAATGAAAAGAAACCATGTTCCTTGGAGAAATAGGTCATTCTAGGTCTGGAGCAGGAAACG
Source organism: Eschrichtius robustus (assembly GCF_028021215.1). Lineage (NCBI taxonomy): Eukaryota > Metazoa > Chordata > Mammalia > Artiodactyla > Eschrichtiidae > Eschrichtius > Eschrichtius robustus. Next base: position 6,422,357 of record NC_090844.1, read on the forward strand.
TACAAGATGAACCTGGAGATTCTTGTAGTTCCAGACAGTGAGGAAGTGTTAATTCAACAAAACAATAAACGCACACATATACACACACAGGCACAGATGGGATTATGTCAAAGGAAAACAGAAATCAACTAAAAGAATTCCCAAGGGCCAAAACTGGAAGATTCTGAGCAACAAAATAATTAAAGTAGTATTCACTATAACCCAGGGTACAAAGTAAATATCCAAGAGTTCATACTGATTTCAATAAAAGACTAACTATGTAAATAAATTGGGGGAGGGTACAAATCTCCCATGGAGAGGAATTCCTGATAATTCAGGTGGATATCAGCAATCCAGGAGGTAGAGTAGAACTCTCCACTCCTTAAGGGCTGTGCATAGTGAAATCCTTCCAAAACAATGCATTTTTTGACATGACGAAAGCATAACTTTCCACTGGAGAAGCCTGATAAATAGCTGGACAGACAACATTAACATCCTAGTGATAAATCATTTCATACTTGTAGCCTTGAAAGGAAATGATGAGAATGGTAGTTTACCTCTGTCATCTTTCTCAAAAAACAAATGAACAAAATAAAAATTCAACAAATAAAGAAACACATAAGCCAAACTAATTATAAGAAAAATCATCAGCTATATCCCAATTGGAGTAAATTCCATAAAATTCCAAGGTTCCCCGGAGTACTTAGACAGTTCCGTGGTTGCTTGAGTGAGCCGGTCACTTCCTCTACGGCTTCCAGGTCAGTATCAACATTTCCTGGCCACCAGAGGCGACCTAGAAAGTTTTCATCAGCTCAGGAGGAACGAGGTAGCTGACTCTGACCAGCCATTTTGACCAATGGTGGTCTCCTGGCTTTCGAGCTGAAGTAGAAATTTCTGAAGAGGGAGAAGTGTTCTCCCTGCAGCCTTTCCGGGCTGTTGTGTCCTTGGGGGCATCGGAGAGAAATATCGGGAGTTTCATGCCCACCATTCACTCGCTGGCCTTCTGTGTCATTAAGAGCTGTTTCTGGGTCCCTGAGTTGAAGGAGAAAATTCAGTGGTTTCTCAAGATGTCCAAAGATGCCCTCAGGTGGCGATTCCAGCTGGCTAAAAACAGTTGCTGGGCTTCGCAGGGACTTGTGACTTTTTCCAGAGTCTCAGGAAGGCCCAGTATATCACCCTTGGTTCTCACATTCCAGCCCGGGAGAGCCCCTGCGTCAGAAGGGGGACGAGGAGTATCTCAGGAGCGTCTTCAAGCCGAAGGTTCAATCGGGAATATCAGGAGCTGGGAGCTGCAGTACGTGAGTATTTGTGTTGGGGAACCCCTCACAGACATCTTCAGAAAATCAGACACCCTTGGTGAGTAGACAGACTCTATTCATTGCTGTATAAATATAACCAAAACACAGTACATAAGGGCAACAGATATATGAGTAAAAATAATCATGAATGTCAACAGTAACAAAGATCATTATCATCCTAGTGATACTAACAATTATAATACTGAAAATAGGACTCAGCCTACAAAGAGGGTAGATAAGAGTACAGATTCCCTCAGGTGAACGACAGATACAGATCCTGGACTTCGTGGAGATAGTCTGAGTCAGAGTGCCGGGTTACACAATGAGAAAGTGTTCCCTGAAGGCAAGGCGTAGCAGCAGGTGGGATCACAAGTACACGGCCAAGGTAGGCACGTGCAAACACGGGGACTCTCGCGGGAACTCTGGTTCCAAGTCTTTAGGGTATTAAGACATTCAAAAGCAGCAACATACACTGGGGGTTTTGGAAAGCATGTGCAAGTCCAGACGAAGCATGCTCGGAAAAGACCTGAGGTGGCCTTTAACCTTTCACCTCTGAATGATCTCATGGCTCAGAGTAAAACTAGCCAACTTGGGCTTCCCTGGTGGCGCAGTGGTTGAGAGTCTGCCTGCCGATGCAGGGGACACGGGTTCGAGCCCTGGTCTGGAAAGATCCCACATGCCACGCAGCGACTGGGCCCGTGAGCCACAACTGCTGAGCCTGCGCGTCTGGAGCCCGTGCTCCGCAACAAGAGAGGCCGCGACACTGAGAGGCCCGCGCACCGCGATGAAGAGTGGCCCCCGCTTGCCGCAACTAGAGAAAACCCTCGCACAGAAACGAAGACCCAACGCAGCCATAAATAAATAAATAAATAAAATTATAAAAAATTTTTTTTAAAAATGGTAAGTTTTTTTTTTTTAAGAGAGCGGTTGCTTGAGGATAAGCAGCTAGTTTTTTTGTTTAATTAATTAATTAATTTATTTATTTTTGGCTGTGTTGGGTCTTCGTTTCTGTGCGAGGGCTTTCTCCAGTTGCGGCGGGCGGGGGCCACTGTTCATCGTGGTGCGCGGGCCTCTCACTGTCGCGGCCTCTCTCGTTGCGGAGCACGGGCTCCAGACGCGCAGGCTCAGTAGTTGCGGCTCACGGGCCTAGTTGCTCCGCGGCATGTGGGATCCTCCCAGACCAACGCTCGAACCCGCGTCCCCCGCATCGGCAGGCAGATTCTCAACCACTGCGCCACCAGGGAAGCCCAAAAATGGTAAGTTTAAAAAAAAAAAAAAAAACTAGCCAACTAGTAAGGATTGTCCTACAACAGTGTCTGCAAAGACTGGGAGAGCTGGATGTTTTTTTGTTTTTGCTGTTTAAAAAATGTTTTAATGTATTTATTAAACTTTAACAGAGGCAAAAGCCTGGAAGGTATACACTCCTGGAGGCTCCCATGGTATCAAGTGCCGGTCCTGCTTCTGGAGGCCGACTCGGAATATTTCAGGACGCTCCTCGGAAGAAAAAGTATCATGTGGTACAGCAGGAAACGCTTCCCGATACAGGGTGTCTCTTCGACGTGTATCAACAACCACAAAAATAATTCATAATAAGAAAGGTAATAATGGATATAATGATGGATAACAAAAACGATGATGATGATGATGATGGTGAGGGAAATATAATTATTATATTAATGATAATAATAAATCTAAAGAGATGGGAGAGGACAGGTTTCCTGTATCCTGGAGGGAGGGTCCTGATCCACTCCTGGCACAGAAGTACCGCTTAGTACAGACATTTAGCTCCGGGTACTGTCACCCCTCAGATGCGGCTGCATTCCTGCCATCCACGCTGGCCAGGCTCACAGGACTCAGACATCTAGACCTGCCCACTCTGGCCAGAGTCCTTGTAGGACATCATCCTCATAACTCTCTGATCTGCAGGGCGATGAGGACTGTGGGATCCACCCTCGGGCTCCCCAGAGGACCTTAACTGCAGCACATGCAGGGGGTGGGACTCAGCTGCAAAGAGCCGCCTGCCTCAGGGTGACCGCCTCCCCAGAGAGGCTGACAGGCAGTGATGACGAGAGGTAGGGGAGGCACAGCCCTGCGCACTTGGGTCCAATTTGGGACAAATATGAAGGGCCGTGTCAGCACAGTAACCACCTGTGTGCTGGGCTGACCCTTGCTGTCAGGCTGAGGTGCAGCTGGGCTTCCCATCTGCGTCCATTTCTGCCTCCTCATTGTTTCCAAACATGTTCATCTTGAAATCACTCCCTAATAACTATCCAGCACACGGAACTCCATCTCCTTTGCCCTGTGGTATCCCAAACTGTGACAAAAGTGGTACGATTCCAAGGAAAACAGGGCTCACGACAGAAGGAAGCAAATTCTGCTGAGGATGGAAATAACATAAAGACTGATGACCTCTCATGAGATTTGTCTTTTTTTATTAGATGTTAGCTTTACCGGCAAGAATAATGTGCATGAATTAATGGGCACAAAAAGATAACGTAGGTGTGGGATGAGGAGAAATGTTAATTAATGGACTCTACCCTCAACTTGATTTAAAAAGAAACGAGAGGGCAGCAATTGGAAATAAAAGGGGCTCAAAGTGTTTTATTTTTTTCAATTCAAATTTCAGGTTGGATGATACCATAATGTATTTAAATGCTAAGAGGATAGTCCCGAGAGAGGGAGTAGTTTAAAATAAAGTGTATACGTTTTAAATTATAACATAAAATTCATGATGTGGCAGGAGATAATAGGAACTGAATACAAATGTAGAAATAAATTACCAAGTTGAGATTAAAGGCAATTTCTTTCCTGTTATGAGGGAGATGGCATAATGAAGGACAGTACAGGAATACTCTAAATCTAGTGGTAGAATGTATATACATCCAGAATTATCTATTTCCCTAGACTAAAATGTTAACAGTTATCATTGCTGGGTAGTAGGATTATGGGTGATTTTTTTTTTTTCACACACACACACTATATTTTATTTTTACAAGAGATAAATAGACTGACACCAGGCATTGTACATGGATGACCACAGCAAAAGCAACAATGATTGCAATTACCAAACATGAAACACACTCATACTATGTCATAATATTGACATTCAGTCCAGTAATCCTCCACTGTAACAGCTCCTTTACTTTGCAGTGAAAATTGATTTGTATATTCTTTGCCTCTGAGTCTTTGTGATATGGGTGATTTTTAAATGTAAAATTTCATTCTTTATAGGTTTCTATGGATTTCTACTATGAATAAATTACTTTCATATTGAGAAACAAATACAAAAATATCTATTTCCTTTGTGAAAGAGTTTATATACAACCTGATAAATGTGAAAAAAAAAATGTGAGTCCATGGAGAATGAATAGCAATGGGGAAAGTTTGAAATACTCTTTAATGTGAATGGGAGACAGAATTGACAAGCAATTCAATCATAGGATTGCCAGGCATTTTTCTGAGAAATAACTGAAATGTCCTCAGATACAATGAAATACTTATTGTGCCCCCCAGTTTAATTATTTCCTCTTGGGAACCAGGAATTTTAAGCTTAAGGAGCCATCTGCACAACCGTAAGGTTTCCACTCAAATAGTTACCGAGTCCAAGCTCTCTCTGCTTGCCGCATGACAGGCCAATAAATCAGAGACGAGGTGCTGAGGCAAAGAATAGCAACTTTATCAGGAAAGCCGGGCGTCTGGGAAGATGGCGGACTAGTGTCCTAGAGTACCATCTTATCGGGGTCTGGATGCTAGTTTCTTTTATAGAACAGAGGGGGGAGGAGGTGAGGAAGTAAAGTAAGAAGGCCATAAGTCTTGCAAAACATCTCCTGGTTTGGCCAGGCTCGGGAGGGAATGTATTAATTTCCTCTTTCTTGCAGCCATTCACAGGTGGGCAGGGTCAGAATGTCTCCGTGTGAGTTGAACAAAGGCAGTTTAGTTTAACATTCAGGCAGATGGGCAGGGTTCCCCGATGCAGGTCAATATGTATGCTTATAGCTATAGAAAGATGTAGATTGACCCACCCTTCTCCAGCTGTAAGGAAATTGCCATCTCAAGTTAAGGAATTTAGTGCTTTTCTATGTATGGGAAGATGCAGGAGTCTGGGCTCGCTGAAATCATTCCTTTGATATGCAGCTCACCTATCTGGGGCCAGTATTCTATGTTTTCACATCCTGAGTTTCCTCAAGGCTCACCATAGGGGAGAGGCTGCAGTCTGATGGTGGCCAGATGGCAGGTATTCTTTGTTTCCTTCTGGAGTTCCCTCAGGGCTTACCAGCTCAGGTTAGAGGGCTGCAATTGCTGCTTGTGACATCCTTTCTTCACTGATATGGCAGGAAATATTCCATTCCTCAGATCCTCCCTTTGGTCCAGAATTAGACCAATATTTGGGAGACATTTCATGACCAAATCTTGTCCCACAGAGCTGGGAGGCTCAGCCCAGATCAGGCGAAAATTCTTGTTGATATGCCACTCCAGGTGCTAATTTCCAGATTAGGCCCTGTTGATAATTAAAGATTTTCTGGGGGCTTCCCTGGTGGCGCAGTGGTTGAGAATCTGCCTGCTAATGCAGGGGACACGGGTTCGAGCCCTGGTCTGGGAAGATCCCACATGCCGCGGAGCAACTGGGCCCGTGAGCCACAACTACTGAGCCTGCGCGTCTGGAGCCTGTGCTCCGCAACAAGAGAGGCCACGATAGTGAGAGACCCGCGCACCGCAATGAAGAGTGGCCCCCGCTTGTCGCAACTAGAGAAAGCCCTCGCACAGAAACGAAGACCCAACATAGCCAAAAAAAAAAAAATTAAATAAATAAAAAAGATTTTCTGGATTCTCTGTCTTACTAGTCTATTATGAACCAGGAAATGTTTTCCCTATTGCTTCTTCCCATACGTAGAATCACACTATTACAATTATTCTATGAGAGTCATAAATGTGATCTATTTCCTCAAGATGTTTAGCCATCATCAATTTTGTTGGAGACCTGGTTATACACTGGGTACTGTAAGAGAGAACAATTTTATAAAAATAGACAGGATATAAGTAATGCAGCTAGTAACACTGACAAAGAAGTCATAGTGCAGCAGGGAGACACAAAGCATAAACAGTTTGGAAACAAAGAACAAATTAAAACAATGTTTAGTATAACTGGTTGTAATCCAGTTACAATAAGCCATCAAGTCCACAGGAGAGCCGGCTGGAGAAGCCAACTTCTGGCGGATCAGGAACAGAGAAAAAGATAAATGTTTCACCTTTGTTTACAAAGGTATATACTTCATCAACTTATTGTAGGTCATAGTCTAAGAGAAAAGGTTTTTCTGGAAAACAAGGATTAAGGCTAGTGTATTTCCCAAAGTCATAGTTATAAATCATTGTCATCTACAATTGGCACTCACCATTGGCACTTGCCATCTACCTCTACAAGGAGTAAATCATGTGCTGCTGACTTTCAACACCCCTTGAAAGGAGTTCAGGGTGGGGAGCTGAAATAAGGCACTCTGTGCTCTGGGAAAAACTGGCAGAACAGGTCTTCAGATAGTGAGATATTTTGAGGAGCCGATTTTATGAGCCCAATCCTTGTATCTCCTCATATCTGAAAAGCACTAAAATCCTTCAGGGTGATGACTGTTCCTCGTGACTAGCAGAAACCTTCTGCAAAAAATATGGGCTCGATTGCATGTACTCCCCCTTCACCAAAATCACATATATACTGACCTTCCCCCCTGCCTCTTTGGCGCAGTTTCTCAGAGCCATCTGAAATGCTGTCTCCCGGGCTGCAGTCCTCATTTTCCTCCAAATAAAACTTAACTTGCAACTCTCACGTTGTGCATTTTTTTAAGTTGACATCATATTCATCAGTTCATTCAGTCCCCTGTAATTAATTCCTGTAGATCTGGATGAAGTAATCAGGTTTTCCATTAGTTTTGTCGTTTTTTACCCAGTCCAGTGGTATCATCTAAAGGCTATCAGAAACTTATATTTGTTAAAAAAAAAAAAAGTTCCTTTTTATGAGTCTTCTTGAAGATGGCAGTTTTGCAAAGCATCACCTTAGTTGCCTATGAATGATAAAGGTCTTTAAAAGGCAAGGCTAAAGATCTGACTACAATTCTTCTTGGCAAAGAAGCTTATCCAAGTTGCTGTGACATACAACATGTTAAGATAACAACCAAAATTATAATATTATACCAGGACATATACAAATTTCAGAAATTTTATATAATTTCTAGAATGTCTATATTAATAACATTTATTCATACCATATAATCTGAGGAGGCTTAACACACATTTGACAATGCTTTCTGTGTAATGTAGCATACCAACCAATTCTAGTCAGTTTAATATATATGTGTGTGTGTGTGTGTGTATATATTCTTTTCTGAGGTGCCTCGGGGTCACAGTTCCCTAGCCCCAAGAAAGGAAGAAAATCCCAACCAGCGCTCTGCTGCAGGCGAAACCAATGCAATAGGGAAGGAGACCCTGGTGTCGTCACACACAAGTCCCATTATCAAATCGGTCTCTCAGGGTCACAATTCCCTAGCCCCAAAAAGGGAAGACTCCCAAACAATGCCCGGTTAGTCCAAAAGGGGAGAACCCCAACCAATGCCCCATCGGAAATGAAGCTGAATGAATGATTAAGGCTAGTTCAAAAGGAAAAATCCCAACCAAATCTCCACCGCAGGCGAAACCTACGCATTAGGGAAGGCTCTCAGGGGCCCTCTGAAGCATCCCAAAGCTAGCTGAAATCAAAAGAACTTTAATTAGAATTTGATAGGAAGTTCATCAAAAATATCAAGAAGTTTTTTTTTTTTTAAACATTTGGTCAGATAGAATATTTAAGAACAAATACAGATCAGTTAAAGGCAAGATAGTTCACACAATCTGTTATCAAAAGCAGCATTCTAAGTAAACTTGTTCTCTTAGCAGAGAGGAACCAAGTCTGGTCCGGCACCAGTCTACTTTTAATAACAAAATCCATTTACCCAATTAAATTTAATCTAATCTCAGCCTGACCATGCGTAAAACTCCTTTTTACTCAAAACACATATCCCACTTTCCTACTGTATAGTGAAATGTTTTATTATTTTTAGTAGCTTTAATTACTTACTTAAATTAGAACCCCCAACTCTTAAAAACCTTAATTTCTAGTAAAAACCAAGAGCCAAGTAATAGTTACCAAAATCTGGAGAGACTATTTTAGATAATTTTCAGAATGTAATTATTCCTATGGAGTTTACCTAAAAGCTCTTATCTTGTTTGCATTTGATTCACTCATAAAAATTTCATCATACCAAGTTATCTTTCTTGCTGACAAATTTGCAACAGATATAACAAGATTTCATTTAACTTCTATTAAACCTAGTGAAACAGGAGGGAAGGCGGTAGGGCACAACCTTTAAAAGAATGACACAGCCATATTACATGACAAAGACTGGTTAGAACCAACTGGGTCCAGGATGGCGGAAGATTCGACTTCCAGTAGACCTTGAGCCTCATTTTGCGCTCATTGTAATACTTTAGCTAAATGACACACCCACCACAGCGCCATGGCAGTTTTGAGGCCAACCATAAAAGGTCAAAAAGTGGGCGGTGGCCCAATTCCTGGGAATCCCCGCCCCTTCCCCCAAATAGTTGGAATAATCCTCCCACTCATTAGCCTATGAAATGACCAGCCCATAAAAACTAACCGCACCATGTTTCGAAGTCTCTTGCCTTCCGAGATGGCCCACGGTCTGTCTGGATGTAGAGCGTGTTTCTCTGTAAATAAATCTGATTCTTACCTATCACTTCGTCTCCGAATTCTTTCGCGAAGAAGAGAGAACCTTAACTTCACCTTGAACTATTGGCGAAGCGAGTCAGAAGAATACGATAAGCCTCAGCCTCTCGCCTCTCTTGAGCTTGAGGGGCTCTACTCACCATTACCCTCCCACCCTCTCTCTTTTGCTTTCTTACGCTCTGTTGCCTTTTTGGACTTAGCCTCTGGCCTCTCTTGGGCCTGAGAAGCGCGGCCTTACTTCCAGCCATCTCCATCTCTCTCTCCCTCTCTTTCTTATAGTCTGTCTCATTTTCAGACCTACTGCAGAAAAAATGTGGGCTCAGGACGAGCATAACATCGCCCCCTCCCCGAGGCTACCCGCATAGGTTTATTGGTCCACGTCTGCCTAACTATCCTTGTCTCAACTCTGCATCCCTTCGTCACTCTTACTTGCCACTCTTATCTCGTGACTTTGCTGGAAACGGGGGGGAAAAATCTGCCAGGCATTTTCCAACCTTGCCGCTAGGTCTTCCACTTCTTTTTTTATAAATTTATTTATTTTATTATTTTTATTTTTGGCTGTGTTGGGTCTTCGTTTCTGCGCGAGGGCTTTCTCTAGTTGCGGCGAGCGGGGGCCACTCTTCGTCGCGGTGCGCGGTCCTCTCACTGTCGCGGCCTCTCTTGTTGCGGAGCACGGGCTCCAGACGCGCAGGCTCAGTAGTTGTGGCTCACGGGCCCAGCTGCTCTGCGGCATGTGGGATCTTCCCAGACCAGGGCTCGAACCCGTGTCCCCTGCATTGGCAGGCAGATCCTCAACCACTGCACCACCAGGGAAGCCCGGTCTTCCACTTCTTACTGTTACATATGCGCGGGGCATGCCAGGGAAAGCTGGCACAGACAGCTAAGGACCCTAACCATAGAATCTTTGCCCTCTGGGTTTGCCTTATGTACCATTTAATTAACTATTCACAGGCCCAGTTGTGTAAAAAGATGGGCTACAGCCTTACTTAGAGTTCGTGCCCCTGGTTACTGCAGCTGCCGTCCCTTTAGGGCGCTCCGTCCACGGTGGGCGGCCCCCGGGGTGTCAGGAGGGGGAGGGTCCCGCGCCGCCTGGTTGGGACTTAGGGCAGTGGGACCGTCCCTTCACCGCCAGCCTCCTGCCGTTTGGCCCGCCCCCTCCAGGGTCCACCCTGACGTCACCCCGCCCTGTTAGGGCGGGGCAGGCGGCTCAAGCTGGGTGGGTCTTGCACCCGGCCCCGCCCCGGGGGTACGTGCCCGGGCACTGACCCGCCTTTGCCATGCTTGCCTCCCCGGGTCGAGTGATTGGGAGTGTCCTTTCAGGGTCTCGGGGCCGCTGTCCCCCCAACGACAGTCACGAGGCCTCCGCCTCAGCTGCAGATCCGCCCCTGCGCCCAGCCCCAGTGCCCGCTGGCCAGAGCACGTGTGGGAAGGCGGGGGGTGGGGGGGGTGGGGGGGAGCGTGGCACCGAGGCCCCAGGGGTGCCGCCCACAAAAGGGAAGGGAAAAGACAGGGTTGTTTTCTTTTTCAGAAACCATCTGCCTTATTACTTTAAAATGTATATCTCAGAAACAAATAAATAAAAAAAAAAGAAAAAAGAAACCATCTCCCTTAATGGCCAGTGTCTGCTCTCTGAAACTTACCACCTTTTTAGAGAAAAAGCCTGGGACTTGGTTAAATAGGTCTTAGAACCACGAGGATGTCCAGGGGGAATGTATCCCAGAACACAGGGATTAATTGTAGAATCTATAGAGAAACCTCAGGAAGGGCACTCATCCCGGGTACTGCAGATGCCAGGATGGGACACGGGCCCCAGGACGCTGCGGCCAACAGGACTGCCACATGGGGGGGTAGCTGGCCCCCATTGTGGATGAAGTCAGCAGGACGAGCTGGACAGGGGTGCCTGGGACCAGTCCTGTCTTTCAGAGCCCCCATGGCACCACCTAACCCTAGTTCCCCTCTCTGGTGCAGGAGCACTCGCTCCCCGAGGGAACGACGGGGAACGCCTCCACCATCCCCAGGGACTCGCCCCTCGGGTGCAATTTGAGTCACTGGGACAAGTGTTTTCTCGATTCTTTAAAATGAAAAAGCTCATTTTCTTTTGGAATGTATAAACTTCAGGACGATGAGGCCTGGCCAGAAAACGGGAGCTTCAACTATAATGCCATCCTACAGTTAGACATCTTTTGCGAAAGACAGGGGAAATGGACAGAAGTTCCTTATGTACAGGCTTTTATGGCCCTGAGAGAAAACCCAGAGCTATGCAAGTCCTATGTTAGGGAACCTTGCCGGTTGGGACCCATTCGGGCTACACAAAAGCCCTCTCTAGTGGCACCCCTGGAAGAAAAGAGGCCCCAGACAGAAGACCCAAATACTTTCGAGGGACACATTGTATGTGCAACCCACTTCATCAGCCAATCAGCCCCCGACATCCGTCGGAATCTTCTGAAGCTTGCCATGGGGCCCCAAACCCCTCTTAACCTTATTGACAAGCTTTCAGTGTCTTTAACAATAGAGACCAGGCTGAGGAGGAAAAGAAGGAACAGTGTGACTTAAGGAAGGAACGACGGCAAGCCAGGCTTTGGGCAGCTGTCGTGACAAGACCTAACCCACCTCCTGGTCACCCCAAAAGTACTCCCGGAAGACCTCCGCCAGGGAAGGGAGCTGTTCAGCTGTGGGAGTCCCAAACACCGGAACAAGGAATGCTCAGGAAACAGGTCCCAGCCTAAACCCCAGACGCCATGCCCACTCTGCAAGCAGATGGGCCACTGGAAGAGGGACTGCCCCCAGCTCCAAAGGGAGCAAGGAAATTCCTCCATGCCAGTCTTGGCAGTGGCTGATTGACAGGACCTGGGACCTCCCAAGGCTCCTGAGAAGACAGTCATCATCACACAGGAGGAACTGCGGGTGACCATTGACATGGCAGGTAAGCTTGTCCAATTTCTAGTGGACACAGGACCCACTTACTCTGTCCTGACTTCTCACGCTGGGCCCCTTGCCCCTGTAATCTGCTCTACTGTTGGGGTCGAAGGAAAGCCAAAACTAAAACCCCTCTAACTTGCACCTGGGGAAAAAGTCTTGTAACTCCCAAGTTTCTTGTCATGCCTGAATGCCCCAGCTCATTATTGGGAAGGGATTTTCTCTCAGCCTGTGGTCATCTCTTACTCTCTGAAAACCAAAGCCAAGGAATGTTTTTGGCTGGACTATGTATTACACAAGACATGGACAGACCAACCCAAAATATTCCCCCCCAAATTAAAAAGCTTATAGATCCGCAGGTCTGGGATCAGGGAATCCCAGAGAAGGCAAAGTTTGTCACTCCTATAAGAATCACCTTAAAGGAAACTAGTAACTTCCCTTCCAGGTGCCAATACCCTATAAAACCAGAGGCTCAACAAGGCCTTCAACCCCTAATCTCAAAATTCATTAAATACAGGCTTTTGGTGCCATGCCAATCTCCCTGTAATACTCCAGCCCTCCTGATCTTCTCCAGGAACCCTTATCTCCATCATCCTTTTAAAATGCAATTTCAGACTTTCCTGGTAGCACAGTGGTGAAGAATCTGCCTGCCAATGCAGGGGACACGGGTTCGATCCCTGTTCCGGGAAGATCCCACACGCCGTGGAGCAGCTAAGCCCATGCGCCACAACTACTGAGACTGTGTTCTGCAACTACTGAAGCCCACGTGCCTAGAGCCCGTGCTCCGCAACAAGAGAAGCCACTGCAATGAGAAGCCCGCGCACCGCAACGAAGAGTAGCCCCCGCTCGCCGCAACTAGAGAAAGCCCTCAAGCAGCAACAAAGACGCAACGCAACCAAAAAAATTTTTTAAATAAAATAAAATAAAATGCAAACTTCAAAGAGGGTAAAGCAATTTAGAACTTGACTTGTGAAGGATAAAGGACACTTAAAAATCCTAAGTGTCTTCTGTAAACATTAGTAAAAAGGGTTTAGCCATCTAGACAGGTGACGTTGATTTGTTCCATCTGCCAGAAGCCCAGTTTGAATCCAACCCCCTGTAACTGATGGGTTTGACGTTGTACCTGACAGGGCTGAAATTTTGAAATGGGATCTATGAAGTCTCTGTTTGTGTGTTTGTATACATCTATGTGTGTTGTAGGTGCATGGTATTGCCAAAATTAATTCATAAAAGAGCTCTATTTAATTGGCTTAAAGTAAATTAAGTGCTTATAGTTTATATAAATACTCAGAAATATGATCTGGCCAGAATGAATTTCAGGTTTATGTCATCTGGAAAATATTCAATACTAAATTAATATCTGGCATTGAAGATGGCTTAAGCTTGTTGGTGTAATTAATATAGACATGTCTTTTGAGTCATCAATGTTATGTATAATATTTCTGTTGTACCTAGGTTTACTAGAGGTGAAATAAGACCTCATTCTATCTGTTACAAATTTGTCAACGAGAAAAGTAACTCGATGTGAAAAAACTTTTAAGGAAAGTAAGGTGTGTGTTTTTAGTAAAGAAGGTATGAGGAATGGAATTGCATTTTATTAAGGGAAAAGAAAGTAAGTCTGGATGGTTTTGGATGGAAAAAAATAAAGTGGTGGGTACAGAAAGTGATGGAAGTTTTGTGGAAAGTGAACCCTGAGAAAAGAGTTTTGTGCATGGTCCGGATTGACTAGGTTTAGAATAAATTTAACTGAGTAAATGAATTTTAAAAGTAAGCTGGTGCAAAACCTGAATTTGGCCTTTCTCTCTGTTAAAAGGACAAGTTTTCTTAAAATGTTAAACTGCCTTTGGTAACAGGTTTTAAGTTCTTTACCTTTTAAGTGATCTGTTATGTATTTGCCTTTAAAATCTTTTATTGTGGGGCTTCCCTGGTGGTGCTGTGGTTAAGAATCCGCCTGCCAATGCAGGGAACATAGGTTCGAACCCTGGTCCGGGAGGATCCCAACGCAGCCAAAAATAAAATAAATTAAAAAAAACAAAACAAAACAAAAAAAAACAACAACAAAAAAACTAACCATGCCATATTTCGAAGTCTCTTGCCTTCGGTGGCCCACACTCTGTGTAGTGTGTTTCTCTCTAAATAAATCTGATTCTTACCTATCACTTCATCTCCAAATTCTTTCACGACAAAGAAAGAACCTGAAATTCACCGGGAACACTAGGTGCAGTGAAAGTATTATACTCAATAATGACAACTCCAAAGACAGGTCTATATTTATTAGATCAACAAGCTTAAGCCACCTTCAATACCAGATATCAGTTTGATGCTGAATATTTTCTAGGTTACGTGAGCCCCAAATTCATCCTGGCCAGTTTTGTATTCCTGAGTATATAAGCACTTAGTTTTGTTTTTCTTTTTTAGTCAAATAAGTAGAGCTCTTTTACGAATTAATTTTGGTAATACCATACATCTACAACACACATAGACAACACATACAAACACACAAACAGACCTCATAGTTCTCATTTCAAAATTTCAGCCCTGAGTCAGGTACAGCAACGTAAAACCCATCAGTTTACAAAAGAGATTGGATTAAAATTGGGTTTCTGGCAGATGGAACAAATCAAGCTCGCTTGTCTAGAGGGCTAAATCTTTTTACTAATATTTACAGAAAAGACACTTAGGATTTCTATTTATACGTTGCCCTCTTTTAAAAGGATGGCAGAGATAAGGGTTCCTAACAAGACCAGATAGGACATTTGCATCTCAAAGATACAGGCAAGTTTCTCCTAGGATGACTTTGTAAGATAAGTAAGGAAGGTTTGGGGAGTGGTAAAAGGATTGGTGGGCTTTGGATTATTTTTGAAGCTACACCTCTGGTCCTGTAAAGACTAGATTTGTAAAACAAGGACAGTTATTTTCTTTTTTTCAAAGAATTGGGTGGCTACCTCAGTGATATTGAAGGACTGACACACCCACTTACCTATGTTGGCATGTTTTACTTTTAGCTGCTCTGATTCTGCTGCAATAAGAATGCAGAAAAAAGCATCTCTTAAGTCTAGGACTGAGAACCAGCCGCATTCTCCCAGAATAGTTGTGAGCAGAGTGTATGGATTAGGCACCAAGGGGTGTAAGTCTTGGACTACTTCATTAATAGCCCTCAAATCTTGGACAAAGCAATACTCTGCTGAGTTTGGCCTTTTGACTGGGAGGATAGGGGTGTTATATGGGGACCTGCCAGGTTTAATCAGTCCTGCTTTTGAAAACTTTTCCAGAATTGGCTGAATTCCCTTTTGGGCCTCTTGTCTCAGTATATTGTTTTAGATTAGGTGTCCCAGCATCCCTTTTGCAAAGGAAATCTCATCCCAAAAGGGGGATTGGACACTCTGGCATATATAAGAAGCTATGTTTCAGGGTGAGGTCCCTTAGTTGGCATTCTAGAGGTTGTAAGAATGAACAGTTTTGTACTTCTCCAGAAACTCCCATGAACAGGATAGACTGAGATGTTTTCTGTGCAACCTTAGTATTTACCACAGAGTATGTGGCACCCGTGTCTACTAGAAAGTCAATCAACTT
Organism: Eschrichtius robustus; assembly: GCF_028021215.1. Lineage (NCBI taxonomy): Eukaryota > Metazoa > Chordata > Mammalia > Artiodactyla > Eschrichtiidae > Eschrichtius > Eschrichtius robustus. Next base: position 6,437,891 of record NC_090844.1, read on the forward strand.
GTTCCCCACTTGTCAAAGTTACCCGGGCTTCCAGTGGGGAAATTAGAATCGGATGCCTCAAGTCCAAGGGAGTCCCCGGGCTTCCTCATTCATTATCAGAGTGTTCCTCTCTTTCTACCATATGAGAGGCTCCTGTCTCCTTTTTATTATTCTCCTTCTTATTCTTTAGTCTAGGGTAATCTTTTTTCCAATGCCCTTCCTCCTCGAAGTAAGCACATTTTTCCTTCCCCAATGGTTGCTTACCTTCCTTTAGGTTACTCGCCTTTCAGGAATTCAATGCTGCTGCCAGAAAAGCTGCCTTCCATTTTACATCTTCTCGCTTCTGTCGCCATTCCCTATTGTTGAATACTTTAAAAGCAACATCTAGTAATTGAGAAGGGTTCATTCCACGTACACCATCTAACTTCTGTAATTTTCTTATATGTGGGGCGCTTTGCCTGATGAAAGTCCATCCTTACGTTCTCAGGGTCTGCATCTGTGTAGTGCCTGTAAGCTTGGTAAATCTTTTCTAGAAACTCCGATGGATCCTCATTTGGTTTTTGTTTTATCTCCTGAATTTTGTTAAAGCTCTTTTGTCTAGGTCTGCCCTTGGGTTTCCTTTCGACCGCTGCACCATAAGGGGGCAGCCCTCTGACTCCTTTCCTCCTGATGCAAAAGCATAAATGCTTCTACATATGGAATCTCATCTCTTTCCCCTGCTCTTTTGCAAAACACTTCTAATTGCGAGATTGTATAGTAATTGAGTGAGCCATTCAGGAGCCATCGCTCCTCTGATCCTAACATATATTGGGTCCACACCCTATTACAATAGTATATCACCTCTTTCTTAGTCATAGGCTCACGGCTATGTTTTGCCCATTTACCTAATATACGCCCCAAAGGGCTCTCCTTTTGGATAGATGGAATATTTCCCATTTTTTATGTTTGATAACACCAAAACACAAAAGACGCAAACAAATTCCAACATCGATGCAGGCAAATGAACAGGTTCCCGAATCAGGTAGAGTCCAAGAACAATTCCCCTCTCCAACAGGGTAGCCCAACCAAATGCAAAACAAATTGAGGGGGGAATTTGTTCACAGTAGCACCAGAGCTACATACCCTACAAAGAGCGAGTCTCGCAGAAGTTTGTTGATTCCTTGCTCCAACTGCCAAGTGCTGGGGTAGCCGGTGCCACTTCAGGGAATTTTGAAGGGAAGATCCTCAGGAGAAATAGTCCCAGAAGCTGCTAGGGCCTTGTCTCAAAATTCCTGACTGGGGCCGGCTAGCCATGATCGGCAAGGCTCTTGGCTGGCTAAGCCAAATTTGTTACTGAGTCCAAGCTTGCTCTGCTCGCCACATGACAGGCCAATAAATTGGAGATGAGGTGTTGAGGAAAGGAATAGAGACTTTATTCGGAAAGCCCAGCATCCAAGAAGGTGGCAGACTAGTGTCCTAGAGTACCATCTTATCAGGGTCTGGATGTTAGTTTCTTTTATAGAACACAGAGGGGGAGGAGGTGAGGAAGTAAAGTAAGAAGGGCCATAAGTCTTGCAAAACACCTGGTTTGGCCAGCCTGGGAAGGGGGTGTGTTACTTTCTTCTTTCTTGCAGCCATTCACAGGTGGGCAGGGTCAGAATGTCTCCCTGTGAGCTGAACAAAGGCACTTTAGTTTATCATTCAGGCAGAGGGACAGGGTTCCCAGAGGCAGGCCATTATGTATGCTTATAGCTACAGACAGATAGTAACAAAAGCAATGGAGAGCAACGGTTAAAGTAAAAGAAACAGATCCAACACGGAGTCAGATTTTGTTCTTCCCTGTTACAAAATGTATAAATCAACTGTGAATGACCTGGAAGTAAAATTATTTACTATATTTTACTATGTAGGGACATTTTTTATTGATTTCTCCATTAACCAAGAAATAAAGTATAAAATTGTCTTCCCATTTTCTTTGGACAATTAATAAATTATTAACATGTTCTTGAAAGTTCTACATAGCCAGTGCTTTAAGAGTCAAGTTCTCCATCCCAGTAATATAACTTATATTGTCACCTCATTATTTACATTTCAGTTTTTCATATTTTCTCATCTTTCATTTTATTTGTAAGTACATGCTTCCTCCAGGGAACTCCAACTTCACGTACATAGAATTCCGTTATGTCTGATGTCCTGCTTTATTTCCAAGACACAGAATGTTTCCCCATACATAGAATGCACTCAAAAGTATTTATGGACGGGGCTTCCCTGGTGGCACAGTGGTTGAGAATCTGCCTGCCAATGCAGGGGACACGGGTTCGAGCCCTGGTCTGGGAAGATCCCACATGCCGCAGAGCGACTAGGCCCGTGAGCCACAATTACTGAGCCTGCACGTCTGGAGCCTGTGCTCTGCAACAAGAGGGGCAGCGATAGTGAGAGGCCCGCGCACCGCAATGAAGAGTGGCCCCCACTCGCCGCAACTAGAGAAAACCCTCACACAGGAACGAAGACCCAACACAGCAATAAATAAATAAATAAATAAATAAATAAATAAAATTAAAAAAACAATAAAAAGTATTTATGGATGAAAAAGGATAAATGGATTTTCCTAATATCCTTTTACAATGTCCTTTCATCTTTGCTCTCCAACTGTGTGTGAGGGTTATAATTTTATATCAGTCTGGAAAATCCAATCCAATTGAACAGGGTGTGTGGCTCACAGTGTGAAGCCCTATTAGGGTCTAGTTAGGGTGTGTCCCTGGAATGTAGCCAGATTAGGATTCCAGTAAAAGGAAAGTCAAACAGAGGAGGCATTTGTCCCGAGAAGAAGAAACAGAACAGGAGCAGTTCGGGATGGTGGAGGAAGAGGGATTGGCTGCTTGCAGTGGAACTTGCCTCTGAATCTATTTCAGCTTCACTAGCTCCTCTGATTTTGGGTTCTGGTAAATTCTCCAAACAGTGAGTTGTGAGGTGGCTTCATTCCCTTAAAATTGTCTAAGTCGAATCTGTCTTTAGACTTTTGTCCTATCAAAGCAGCTTCTTATGGTCTTTAAATTTTATTGTGCCAAGATTTATTTTATCACTCTCATAATTCTAGATTTGACTATTTGTGTCTTTTTTTGTTGTTTTTTGGTCCCAACAATACAGTCACTACCAGCCACATGTGGCTATAAAATTTAAATTAATAAAATTAAATAGCTCTATTTCACTACCTCTGTAGTGTTCCTTAAATTTCAAGTATTCCATAACCACACACGTGTGGCAGTTACTGTATTGTACAATGCAGATACAGAGCACTTCATTCACCTTGCAACGTTCTATTGGCACGTTGATCTGTATCTTATGTGTTATTTTTTGTTGTTGTAAATACTTCATTTCCTGCCTTTCTGGATTAATTTCCTTTTATGGGTTTCATCAAGCGATTTCCTTCATTTGTTTACTTATTACATTTTATTTATTACATGTCTTGAGATAGATATTTTAAAATAAGTATCTCAAGATAAAATAAATCTCTTGAGGTATTTGTTTTAATTATTTTAAAAAATTAATAAATATTAACCATTGATTCTTATTACTTGAGAGATGGAGTTGCACAGGGATTCCTAGGTATATTGGTTCTTTCTGCTTATAGGGATGCCCTGTTGCACATGCCTGGGGATTTCCTGGATACCAGATAGGGACTTACATATTACTATCTATCTATAGGGTAAATAACCTGAGAGTAAAAAATAACAGTCCATTTCCCTCTGAATTTGCCTTGACGTCAAAACCAAACATAATCCACGGCCAAGTCTGAATTAGTTTTCCTAGATCTTCCTTCCCTCCTTGAACACTCCCATGCTCTCTGGCTAATCCAAATCCGACACAGTATTTCCTGGGGGTCCCTTAGGCATAGTGAATTGTCCTGGGTAAATGAGTTACTTGGTCATAATATGTAGTTTATCTGTGGGTGCATGAAGCAAGAGAATGATCTGAGGAGTTGCAGAGTGTTTCCCTACAGGAGGAAACCACAGTCTACACGTGGCATGAGTCACGATTCCCAAGAGTTTGAATCAAGGAGGACATTGAATCATTCTGGATGCCCTAGGCTGCTGAACACACAAAACTCAAGGCTTATCATGGCTTATTTATAAGAGGTCTGTAGTTTGACCTTCTTTATTAGCATCCACGTCTGTAGCCTTCTAACATGTTACCCTGCAGAGAAGATTCTTAGAGTGCATCAATTATTTTGGCTTGAGGGGCTGGGGGTCACGCCCAGGTGACAGTTTGGGACTCCATTTCAGGTGGGTCTGGAAGTTCTGCACAGGACTGGAGTCTCATGGCTTTTTCTCCATCCTCAGATTTGCCTGCTCAGTGCTTAGATTGGCTGTGAGTGAAATCCCAAGAAAGACTCCTGGCGACTGAGTTGTTGACGATGGAGCCTCTGGTGAGTAACAACGCCTCCTTCTCCTGAAGCTACACCCCGAGTGCCATTAGATGGATGAGTTTTTCAAACTGGCGTGTATGTTCTAAGTGTAGTCAGGCAGTATTCAGTCATCTGAACTCAAATTACTTTGCTCTAGGACTCTGGGACAGTTATCGTGGGTCAGGACTAATCAGAAACTGATCTCATTCTTTAATTAAACTTATGAGAGCCGGCACTAATCATATGTATTTACAGAAGAGATAAGAAAACTTCTTTTAACTTGTTCAACCCTTGTCCTGATTGGCAAACAAAGATTAACTTGTTGACCATTTTTGGATGTGCTGGGCTTAGGAGTTGGTGATGGCAGGTAGCAGAGCTGAGGAAGGAGCAGACATTCCAGTCCCTGGAGACTCAGAGGTTACAGCCTGTGATGTAACGAATCCAGTGTTACACCACCTGGTGTGAGGCTGTTCAGTGTCGACAAGAGCAGAACACAGGTTTAGAACTAAAGGGGAATCATTTTACTTTTTCTCCACTTGAAACCTCTCACAGTTATTCAGTATATACGCACTACTGAAGATTTCTGAAAAACTCACCAAACTATCATTAGCATTCTTTCCCCAAGTCACACATTTTATATACCTGTTAGTAATTAACCTTTTATTCATATTTGATAACTAGAAGGAATATGTAGGGAGGAGCATTTTCTTAATTGTTCTAAAAAGAAAGGAGAAAGACTAGAGTAGGTAGAATAAAATTATGTTCTTTTATAGATTTTTTAAAAACTGGAGAAAACAAAGCCAATAACTAGGCTTCTTTCATCCCTCAGCATGGAGACAAGATTAGATTACAAGAGAAACTGTGATAACTAAGGTCTAGGTCCCTGAGAATGTAGATAGTGGGAGTCCTCCTGTCATAGCGGTGGTCAGGCTAGGTCTGTCCTTCACTCCAGCCTCAGCTGCTGAAGCATCTGACCTCAGAGTTTGTTATGAACACCTGTGTCCTGTAGCGTTAAGAGGAAACACCTCCTGGTACCAAGTTCTGTATGAATCTTGCTCACCTCTGAGGAATGCTAGGCATTCCTTCATGGGTCTTAATTGATAGAATAATGTGTTTCTTGTAGGTTTGCTAGACAGGAACCACTTAATAGAAAAATACATTGGATGTTTTAAAGCTCATAACAAGTTATTAAAGCAGTTCATATTTGGGAAATGAAATGTTCCTCTAGGGAAATAACTTAAAACAAAAGTCATGTTTTCAAAGTAGCCCATCATGGTTATTGTTTGTCTTGTCATGAATCTGTAGAGTTCCTTGAAATTATTAGGGAACAGAAATTGAGTTATGAATTTGCAAGTGAATATTTTATAATCACCTGTCTGGAAGTCCTAATTTCCACGTTATTGAAAAATGTCCATTTCATATTATAACACACTTCAAGTGATATTTCTGTAAAATAAAGCCTCATGACGTCAGAGTGTGTAGGTGTCAGTGAATGTACCTGAAAGGCAAACACCAGCTCAGCGCTGGCAGAGAACCGAGGAGAACCCCACACAGAGTGTGATCCTTTATCCACCCAGACCCCATCACTTCCTCATCTCAACCCTCCCACTCTGGACAGTGGTAGGGACTGCTCTGTCTAAACCAGAACATCCCTGATGTTTTAGGAATCAGTGACGTTTGAAGATGTAGCGATCAACTTCACCCAGGAAGAGTGGGCCCTGCTGGACACATCCCAGAAAACCCTGTTCAGAAACGTGATGCTGGAAAATATCACCCACCTGGTCTCCATAGGTGAGTCTGTCAACACGGATGTAGGTGCACGTGTGTTCACTCCATTCATTCACTCACTGAACAAGCATTTAGATCAGCTTCCCTGTGTCCCACTCCAAGTCCTTCCTGATTCTTTGATAGTCCTCATAACTACTTAAAAAGAAGACGTTTCTTTTCATGGCACTTTTCATTACTACACTGGAAGGTAATCTTGGCCACATTTCATATCTCTGTTGCTACTCAGTGTTTACACTCAGAACAGAACTGGGGATTCAATGGATATTTTAATGCATAAGTAAATGGATCAAATATTTTAAAAATGATTCTTCTGTTCTAGTCATTCCATGAAGGCTTGAGACCAGAGTCGTGTATATGACATAATTTTGATGATTCCTGTAAGGTATATCCTTACTGGCTCCTGTTTGAAAGTAATATTCAGCCGACTGTAGAGTCTTTTAATCTTTCCCATTTGGAAAACACTGAGGATTCTGTAATCTCTCTTTGAACTTGTGCACAGGCATCAGCCGCTAGAGGGCCTCACTGTGTTTGCTGCTGCTCTGGATTTCCTCCTGGTCTGCTGAAGGACCTTCACTGTTTTGTCTGTTGAAGATGTTGTTGCTTGCACTGACCTTCAGTTATCTCTTTATTTTCCTCTTTCCCTTACCCTGGACTTGAGCACAGCAAAGGATAATTAGACCAGACTCAAAATCCAACACTTTTTTTTCTTTTTCAAATCAAACAGGGTATCAGATCAGCAAATCAGATGTGATTTCCCAGCTCGAACAAGGAAAAGAGCTGTGGAGTGAAGCAACAAGATGCCTTCAAGGCCAGAGCCCAGGTAAGAATCAGGGGCCTGTGCTTCACTGCAAGAAAGTTTCAGTCAGTGTGTTAAGTCCTTGGAAACACCAAATGAAAGTTTTATGAAGTGAGCGATATATTCTAAACTGGAGGTGAAGACATTGGGCTGAAATTCTTTATGTTGTTACCATTCTTTGCATCTAGCAATGAAAATTCATATTACTTCCTGCCATTTTCTATTCTTTAAGGAAAAGGGTGCTTGTGCACTTACTGCAGTTAAACTTTCACATAGTGATTCTTGTCCTGATTGTCCCATTTAATGTGTTTTCCATCATTTGCTGACCCAATGTCTCTCCACCGCATTACATTTTTATATTTTAATCCTGTTTTTTTCTAATAGACAATGACTTTTAAAGTATTTCTACTACCTTGAGTATTTCTTTATTATACGTTGTTTCTCCAACTAAGTGCCAACTTTTGAAAGATACTCACATGGACCTTGGTGTTTGTTTACATTTCTATTTCCCTAATGCCATTCTAAAATCTATATTTTTTCCATTTCTTTAGACGGTGAAAGTCCACTTAGACAAGAAATGATATTCACGCAAAGTGTCTACAGGAAGCACATATCTGCCACCATGCCAATGGTAAGTTTCATGGGTAGAACAACAGTCATCCAAATGAAGGACCTGGCAGTGAGATAAGTTGGCAATTGAGCACAATTGCTTGTATGTAATTAAGTGGAGATTGACCTCTTTCTGGGAATATTTTTGGATAGGCTGAAATCAGTTAAGAAATTAATATGAGCTCAAAACGACAACATGAGACCTAAGAAAAAAAGGCAGTTGCACAAACTGCTCATCTCATAGTCTTTACAGCAGACTGAAGTCTTCAAAATTAATCTGATATCTGGGTTGGGAAACTATAAAAGAGAACAGTTTGTGCCTGCAAGGGAGTAACACAACATGTGTATGCAACTGACACTGGAAACACTTTAACAGGAGACTGTAACTGACTGATGCTCTAGGGTGTAAATGTAGAGGAATGAGTGTCTGCATAGACGTGGGCGAACCAGTGACAGCCTCATATCTCCTTCCCAAAGCAGGTTTCTCACACACAAGGGGATCCTGTTGGATGGACTGAGTTGAGTGATGAATTTACTCCTAGATCTTCACCTCAACATTCACCAAGTCCCTTAAGAAGGAAAAGTAATGTCAGCAAACAGCGTGGAAAATCACTTAGTCAAGGGTCATTCCTTGACGGACAGGATCACATTCATGCTAGAGCTAAATCGTATGAATGTCCTCTATGTGGGAAAGCCTTTAGTACTTGCTTTAGGCTCAGACAACACAAGATGATTCACACTGGAGAGAAACCATATAAATGTCATGTGTGTGGGAAAGTCTTCAGTCAAAGTTCCCACGTGAAACGACATGAGAAAACTCACACAGGAGAGAAGCCATATAAATGCTGCCTATGTAAGAAAACTTTCAGTCAAATCTCTTACCTTAGAAAACATGAGAAAATCCATCCCAGAGAGAAGCCCTATGAATGTCATCTGTGTGGGAAAACCTTTAGTCAAAGTTCTGGACTTCGCACGCACAAGAAATCCCACACTGGAGAGAAACCACACGTATGTCTTCTGTGTGGGAAGGCCTTCAATCAAATTTCTGAACTGACTCGGCACAAAAGGACCCACACAGGAGAGAAACCCTATGAATGTCAGCGATGTGGGAATGCTTTCAGTCAGCATGCAAACCTGAGACACCATGAGAGAACCCACACAGGAGAGAGGCCCTATGAATGTCAGTGGTGTGGGAAATGCTTCAGTCGTGGCTCTTCCCTGAGACGACATGAGGGAACCCAGCACTGGAGAGAAAGTCAGGAGGGCCCTCAGTAGACGTTCTGACCTGAGATGACATGGCATCATACATGTGAGGAATGTGGATGGAACACCAGCCATAGCTTTAGCATTTAACCACACCAAGGTTCACATCCACTAAAGAAACTCTGTCTGTCATCAATATGGACACTCGTTCAGGCATCACACTCCTCAGTCCAGACAGGCATCACCTGTGGATGTGGATCCATACGTGCCCTGTCTCTGTGGCAAAGCCTTTAATCATTGGCCTAATTTTAAGTAATTTAGCAGAACTCACTCTATAAATACAATATGGGTGTTTTCAGCAACAGCTCCCCACTCTAAAGACCCTAGAGCAGTGGTCCCCAACATTTTTGGCACCAGGGACTGGTTTCGTGGAAGACAATTTTTCCACGGGCAGGGGGGTGTGGGGTGGTATGGGGGATGGTTCAAGCAGTAATGCGAGTGATGGGGGGCAGCAGATGAAGCTTGGCTCGCTCTCCTGCCACTCACCTCCTGCTGTGCGGCCGGGTACCTGACAGGCCGTGGACCAGGTGTTGGGGACCCCTGCCCTAGAGACTTGAGCAGAGGATAACCAGCCCCTAGTTCTTTTTTGATAATTATTGTTCAACATGAGCCAACTCCAGGTGGAGAACCACTAAGACTGTAATCACTGTTAACAAACATTCAGCTGATCACCAGGCTTGATGTGAACGAGAAACTCCTCCAAAAAATAAACACTAAAACAAGAACAAAGATGTAAACTCTCGAGAAATACCCAAGTATGTTGAGCAACACCAAAGCATACTTATAAATAATTCATCCTGGAGAAGTGAATCAATGTAAAGTCGTGAGAAATTCTTTCTTCATAGAGCAACCTCTCTGGAACACGTGTGCTCAGACTGTACAACACACCCTCAGTGTCGTGAAGGAAGGGAAGTCTTCAGTGATCACTTATTTCTCAGTCAGCATTAAATTCTTGCACTGAGGATGTAGCAATCCTAAAAATCAAAGTGGAGCTACAGCTAGATTTCATATCAGAAAAAACTGACCCTCTGAGTGGGAGGGGGAGCCTCTAAAAGAATCCTTTAACACACATTCAGGCAAATTGTGATTTGCGGAAATACCTCTTCATGAAAATGTGGCATAAAATGGAGACTGAAGTGATCTAGCAATATAGAATGTAGAGTTTGGAAGAAATTAAAATTTGTGTATAGAATAATAGTTGCAAATATTCAAACAATAAAGTCTGTGGCTAAAGGAGCCAAATGTTGGTGTCTGGTTTTCTTTGTGCCCCTGTAAACACAAGGATTCAGGTCTGTACTCCTGGGAAGTGGGCAGAGACTCAGCCCTACTCTCTGAGTGTCCCCTTTCTCAACAGCTCTTTCCACACGACTCAGCTCCACTCATTTCAACGTCCCTCAACCCCGTCTACCCTTTCAGGCCCTGGTGGTGACACAGCTCTGATCTTCAGCTCCACTGGCCAGGTTTCCCAGAATGTCACCAACCTGGTCAGGCAAGGTCATGAGGAAGTCTCAAAGACATCTATCTAGTCCTACACTTTTTGAGGCCCCTCAACATATTTCTGCAGATGGAAACCACCTGGGGCTGAAGAGACAGGCATCTCTGCCCTCCCAGACTTCCGAAATCTCTTTTGTTATTTTGTCCCAAAACCTCTGAATTGAGCTAAGTGGACGAAGAGTTCCTTCCAGGATCGTACTCTCTATCTTATTCAGCTGATTCCTGAATTATGCACCCAGCAGGCTCACTAAAGATGAACCCAGCCTTGTTACCCCCGCATAAGCTCATGGAATAAACCTCCAGGAATATAAAGTGCCTAAAATGATCAGCCATCATGCAAGCCAGTTTTTAAAATAATTAGTGCAATGTACTTTTCCCCAAGAAAAAAATGAATGTTCTCACAAAGCAGATCTCCCCACTTTGTCTGCAGGACTTTGAATTTATCCTTCAACACAAACCAATGTTGAACATAAATCTCAAGGGAAATTCTTCCAGGATATCCACTGGGATGACTTGTGTTCTTGTAGCACAAAGTAGCACGATTCCCAAACCACAGGCCTGAGTTCACTTGCAGGAGCACATACAAGGATGATACTGACCCATCATTACTTTTCAAATCTCCACAAGGGATTCTGGGGAACAGTCAGGGTGGAAAACAATCTTGTGTGAGGAGGATGAGCAACCAATTCTATTGTCTATCTGTTGTGACAGATTTCTTTCCTTGGGTACGAAAGGCTTAACAAGGTCCTGTGAGCTTGGAGCAGCATAAAAGTCAGCTCGGAAAGAAAACTTTCCCCATGGACTCTTCCTCAGCCACCTTGGAAGCTGCATCTCGTCCAGTGGGGTTTGTCCAGCACCCACTTTTCTGAGATTCTACTGACAGATAGGAGGAGCACAGCTGGATTTCAGGTTGGTTTGAAGTAAATTTGGTGTTCAGTTAATCCGCCAGAGAAATAGGACAGTGGTCAAAATATGTAGTGATATGGCTCTCGGCAATGGGGTAAAGATTGTTTAATTTTTTTTAATTTACATTTCTTTCTTTTTTTTTTTTTTTTACTGAGGTATCATTCAGTTATAATATTAGATAAGTTTTATGTTTACAACAATATATTTCAACTCCTGTATACCATGCACCTGCTCAGGACCAAAAACTTAGTTTCTGTCTTTTACCATCTTGTGACATTTTACAAATTGGGCCTTCCACCTGCCACTTCCCCTCTGGTTTCCAGTATTCTGTCTTGTGCACCTATGTGTTTGTTTTGGTGCCCTTTGGTTTCATCATTAATGCTTTTCTTTCTTTATTTTTTCTTGTAATTTTTTTGTATTCCACACATGGGTAAAGCCATAACGTGTTTGTCTTTTCTGCCTGTCTTACGTTGTTAGCATGATACCCTCCAGGTCCCACCATGTTGTGGAAAATGGCAAATTTCATGTGTTTTATGACTGAATAGTGTTCCATTAAATAGCTACTACCTCTTCTTTATCTGTTTTTCCATTGATGACCACCTATCTCAAGGAGTGTACTGTCGCTATTGTCTTCTAGCATTTTTACAGTTTCAGGTCTTATATTCAAGTATTTCATGCGTTTTGAGTTCAGGTTTGTGTATGGCATGAGTTCGTGACCTTGATTCTTTATTTATTTATTTATTTAGAAAGGTTCTTACTGGAGATTCACTTTTTTTTTTTTTTTTAATTATTTATTTATTTATTTATTTATTTATTTATGGCTGGGTTGGGTCTTCGTTTCTGTGTGAGGGCTTTCTCCAGTTGCGGCAAGTGGGGGCCACTCTTCATCGCGGTGCGCAGGCCTCTCACTATCGTGGCCTCTCCCATTGCGGAGCACAGGCTCCAGACGCGCAGGCTCAGCAATTGTGGCTCACAGGCTTAGTCGCTCCGCGGCATGTGGGATCTTCCCAGACCAGGGCTCGAACCCGTGTCCCCTGCATTGGCAGGCAGACTCTCAACCACTGCACCACCAGGGAAGCCCTTGATTCTTTATTTTTAAGGGTAATTCTGAAAACAGAAACTGATACAATACATCGTTCTTCACACCATTTATTACAAGAAGATGAAAATTCAGAGGGCATGTAAATCAGCATTCTGATCTATGTGGGGAACTGAAGCAGCAGTTTTCAAAACAAGGTGGGATTTTCTATAGGCATTGAAAGCCTAAATAATGGATCTGTTCATTATTAGCTGAAACCTCTTTGTCTTCCATTAACAGAAATTAGATAAAAAAGAAACACTGAAAAGATTTAAAGCTCAGCTGTGAAGCTTCTAGTTTAATAGAGGAGAAAATGTTTCTCCTAAGTGAATTTGTACTTGAAAATGGCCTGCTCTGATGTCCGATGGGAAAGTCGAATTTTCAAGAAGTAAGCATAGTTTCCTTTGATTTTCAAATGCATGTACCACAATATTAAATGCAGCTTTCTCATCGCATAATTATTTGTTCCATGTGGGGAAATGTTACCTTTCTTTTTCCTGTCTATTTTTTATCAGGACATGGATGGTGTTGATGGCTGCAGGATAACATGAGCGTACTTGATGCCACAGGACTTGACACCTCATTGTGATTAAATAGTAAATTTTCTGTCATGCATGTTTTACCACAGTAAAAATTGTGATTCATAGACAAAATAAGCATATGCAAAAATGTTTAATTTTCTTTCAGATCAAAATTATTCTTAAAAGTATGTACAGGTGTCCCTCTAGTTTTAAAATGCATGATAACAATAAATCACAATGTATAAACCTTCCTTAGAGACAGGGTAAGAAAAAAGGGGATTGATATCCTTCCTTGGCTACAAATGTCTTAACAGGGTCACGTGACCTGGAGTAGTATAACAGTAAGCAAGGAAAGGACCCTTCTCCCATGGACCCTTCCTCAGGCACCTTGGAACCCACACTATGTCCAGTGGAGTTTGTCCAGCACACTTATTTCTGATGATCTACCAACAGGAAGTACCCAGCTGGATTTTAGGTTGATTTGCTGTATATTTGGTGTTCATCTTGTTCCTCAGGTAACAGGGCAGTGGTAAAAATAATGATGTGGCTATGGGCAAAGGATATGGATGCTTTAATTTCTTTTCAATTTATTGTTCAGTAGACTTTTTTAATGAGGTATTTTTTGGTTATAATATTAGATAAGTTTTATGTGTATGACAATATATTTCAACTCCTGTACCAGGCTGGATTTCAGGTTGTTTGATTTTATTTGGTGTTCAGCATATCCCCTAGAGAAACAGGACTCTAGACAAAATATGTATAGACGTGGCTTTATGCAATAAGTCATGGATAATTTAATTTTTAATGTAATTATTTATTTTTCTATGGTATCATTGGGTTATGACATTACATGTTTTATATGTATAAAAATATATTTCAACTCCAGTATGCCATAAAACTGATCAGCACCAAAAACTTAGGTTTTTTCTTTTGCCATCCTTTGGACCCATTTTACTCATTGGCCATCCCCCTGCTGCTACCCTCTGATATCCACTACTCTGTTGTGTGAATATATGTGTTTGTTTTTGTGTCATTTACTTTCTTCTTTAATTTTTTTTACTTATTTGCTTTTTCTTTGTATACAGTGTTCCACATATGAGTGAAGTCATAAGGTATCTGTCTTTTCTAAATGTGTCTTCAAGACATTATTAGAGTAAAGGTGATACGTAACCTTGATTGGTTAAGAAAAACCTCATCAAGGTCATGTGACCTGGAAGCGGACTCAAAGGCAGAGTGAAAGTGAAATTCCCCCACTGACCTGTCCTCAGCCCCCTTCAAAGGTGCACAGAGTATCCAGCACCCACCATTCTGAGCATCTACTGACAGATAAGAGGTACACAGCTGAGATTCAGGTTGTTTGATTTAAATTTGGTGTTCAGCTTGTCTGTCAGAGAAATCCGACAGTAGACAAAATATGTACTGATGTGGTTTAAGCAATGGGGTGCAGATGCTTTAATCTTTTAATTTAATTATTTTTGTAGGGTATCATTCAGTCAAAATGTTAGATAAGTCTTATGTGCACAAAAATATATTTCAACCCCAGTATACCACTAAATTGCTTAGCACCAAAAACTTAAGATTTTTTTGTTACCATCCTGTGGACCCATTTTACTCATTGGCCACCCCCCTGAACCTTTCCTCTGATATCCACTGCTCTGTTCTGTGAATATGTGTTTGTTTTTGTGTCATTTGTTTTCCTCTTTAATCTTTTTATACTTATTTGCTTTTTGTATTTGTGTTTAGTGTTCCACATATAAGTGAATTCATAAGATATTTCTCTTTTCTAAATGTGTCTTCAAGACACTGATACATACCAGGTGATACATAATGTTGATTGGTTTAAAAAAAAACAAACCTCATCAAGGTCACGTGACCTTAGAGTAGTATAAAGTCAGCAGGAAAGGGAAATTCCTTCCTCAGCCACCCACAAAGCTGCATCTCCTCAGGTGGAGAGTGTCCAGAACCCACCATTCTGAGCATCTACTGACAGAGAAGAGGTATCCAGCCGAGTTTCATGTTGTGTGATTTACATTTGGTGTTCAGCTAGTCCCTCAAGGAAACAGGACAAGAATAAAATTACGTAGTGATGTGGCTTTAGGCAGTTGAGTATCGATTCTTTAATTTCTTTTTAATTTAATTAAAAAAATTTTTTAACTTAGGTATCATTCCATTATAATGTTAGTAAGTTTTATGTGCACAGCAACGCATTTCAGTTTCTGTGTACCATACACCTTCTCAGCACCAAAACTGCAGTTTTTTCCTCTGTCACCATCTAGCTGCCCCATTTTGTCCATTTTGCCTCTGCCCGTGGCTTCTCCTCTGATTTCCACTACTCAGGTCTGTGTATCTTTGTATTTGTTATCGTGTCAATTTTTTTCTTCCTGAAAGTTGTTTTTACTTATTTTCTTTTTGTTTGTTAGTTTTTTGTGTTCCACACGTGAGTGAAGTCACGAATTATTTCTTTCTCTTAACATGTCTTCAGACGTGGTTAGACCAAAGGTGACAGATGACGCTGGTTGGTTAAGCAACGCTTAACAAGGTCATGCGACCTTGGAGGAGTATCAGGTCAGCTAGGAAAGGAAGGTCCCCCTTGACCCGTCCTCAGCCCCCTTCAAAGCAGCATTCCTCCACCCACCTCCCTGATACTCTCCTGACAGAGAGGAGGAGCACAGCTGGACTTCAGGATCGTTTGCTTTAAATTTGTGTTCAGCATATCCCTCAGGACAAGAAGTCCATAGTGAAGATATGTAGTGATTTGGCCTGGCAATAGGGTAAGGTGTCTTTTTTTTTTTTTTTTTTTAATTTATTTTTGGCTGTGTTGGGTCTTTGTTCCTGTGTGCGGGCTTTTCTCTAGCTGCGGTGAGTGGGGGATACTCTTCGTTGCAGTGCGCGGGCTTCTCATTGCGGTGGCTTCTCTTGTTGCGGAGCACCAGCTCTAGGCTCACGGGCTTCAGTAGTTGTGGCTCGTGGGCTGTAGAGCGCAGGCTCAGTAGTTGTGGCTCATAGGCTTACTTGCTCCGCAGCATGTGGGATCTTCCCTGACCAGGGCTCAAACCCATGTCCCCTGCACTGGCAGGTGGATTCTTAACCACTACGTCACCAGGGAAGTCCCAAGCTGTCTTTATTTTTATAATTTTATTTTTTAAATTGGGTTAACAGTGGGTGTCAATATTAGATGTTTCGTTTGTACAGTATTACATTTCAAATTTTGTAAACCTTAACACAGGCTCACCACCAAAATTTTCCTCTCCCACTGTCACTACACATTTGACCACCTTTACCATTGTGCCTTGGCCCCTGACGTTTCCTCCCTGGTATCCACTACTCTGTTCTGTGAATCTATATGTTTGTTTTTGTCATTTGGTTTGTTCACCAATTTGTTGGTTTATTTCCTTTCTGTTTGTTCTTACTAGCCTATGCATGAGTGAAGTCCTTTGGTATTCACCTTCAGCCTCTGGCTTTCTTCTTTAGCATCATAACAATAAGTTCTATCCATGTTCTGGAAAATAACGAGATTTCAACTTTTTTTTACGGCTGAATAGATTTCCATCAAGTATCCACACTATTGTTTCCTTATCCCTTTTTCCATTGATTGGGAACTATGTCAAGGAGCATATATCTTTTGTTTTCTTCTAGGAGTTTTACAATTTCAGGTCTTATCTTCAAATCTTTCATCAATTTTGAGTTGAGTTTTAAGTATGGTACCAGATAATGATCTAGATCATTTAACTTCAGTAGCAGTTTTGAGAACAGAGGCTGAAAAAATATATCCTTCTGAATGCTCTTATTACGTGAAGATTCAAATTCTAAGGAATTTAGCATCCTAGCATTCTGATTGATGTGGGGCACTGGATGAGCAGTTATGAAAACTTGGTGGGATTGTCTGTAGGCATTGAAAGCCTAAAAAATTATTCATTCATCCTCAGTTGAAACATGTATTTCACATTTTATTAACTAAGTAAAAGTGAGACACTGAGGGTGAAGGATTTAGAAAACAGTTCAGACCCTGCGTTGTGCCCCGTCTAAGCTAGCAGAGGAGAAAATTATTGTGTTACGTGAATTTGTATTTGAGAATTGCCTTCTCTGATGTCAGATGCGAGAGCCCAATTCTCAAGGAGTTATCAAACTTATGTTTGATTTTCAAATGCCTGGGCGTCAATATTAAATGTGGCCTTTCCATAGCATAAGTATTTCTGTACGTGTGGGGAAATCTTTCTCACTCTTATCTATTAGACTGTGATACATGTAACCAAAGTCTCTAACTTCAGTCTCAAGGATGCAAATCCAAATTCACAGTCTGCCTAAAACTTCTAACCAAGTCAGGGCCCTCATCTGTGGGTAGGTCTCTGGAGAGAACGGAGAAATGTCTGGGCAGAGAAGTCAAAGTATCAGAAACCTGGATTTCCTTAGTGGTCGTGAGGTTTCATGACCCCATTTGTGTAGAGGGGGCAGCGGTGACTTGTATGAATATGACAGTTTTCTCTTTCTTTTTACAGAGGAAATCCAAAAATTAAGATTGGCGAGAAGCACCGAGGAGGCGGGGAACATGGCCGGTCGTTACAGACAGCTGGGTCCCTGCAAACTCTCTCAAGCCCAGCAAGTGAGGAAGAAAAACCCGGGCGCAGGGAGGCAGGTGGCTCCCCTGCCAAAGGACGAAGACCCCAGGGTAAGTGGAGGCATGGACTCTGGAAACAGGGTTTGGGCCTGGAATACCTGGGTCCATAACTCCCTTGTCCAGCCCCATCCAAAGACAGCTGCCTTGGGACCTCATCCCCAGGGAGACCAGGCCGTTCAGAGATAGGGGCCACCTGACCCCTCCTTAGTGTGATGTCTGGCCTGCTTTTATCCAAATCCTTCAATCGGGGTCTTGCTGTGCACACTTGGAGCACCAGCCCTTCCTCCTTTGATGCTCCTTGGCAAAGGCTTTAGGAAGCACCACAGTATCATAAATATCCTGGCACCTAAGGGGCCGTGTGCTTCTGTCCTTTCTCCAGAACCAGTGTTCATCCCTCTCAATCTGTCCTTGTGTTCACTTAGGACATGCGCCTGTGAGTTCTGCTGACTCACTGACCTTGTTCTCCCCCACCCACAGGTGAAGTGTAGGGACTGCGGAGCCTTTGGGCACAAAGCGAGTAGCCTAAGGTGCCCCATGAAGCGCTGGCATGGGGCCCTGGCCCCCCAGCCCTTGGGCTCCAAACTCGACAAGGAGAACCTGGAACCACGGAAGCTGCAGGACCTGCAGACCCCTGGGACCCCTAATACGGCTGAGAGAGAGAAGAGTGAAAGGCAAAGGTGAGCAGTGGGGTGGGTGGTACCCAAGATTCGGGCTGAAATCGCTGGAGATGGTTCCTCTCCTTCTCTACACTGGGTGCTGAGCCATCTCTAGACATGACAGGGAAAATGGGGAAACAGGAGCCATGTCCTGAGGGGTCCACACTCAGGAGCTCATAATATGCCTTCAAGTCACTGAGGGGTGTGGAGAACACATGCAATTTTGCACCTGACAGGCCCCAAAGCCATAGGGACAAATAGATAGGACTTCCTGGGAAACCCAGGAGGGAACCCTGGAGTTGGGGGAAGGATATGAGTGGGGTAGGTGTCTGCACAAAGCACAGGGATTCAGGTCCGGTGTCACTCCCGGGCTTGGAAAGGGGCTGGGCCACAGCACCGTTGGTCCCAATTGTGACAAGGAAATAGGGTTTCTGCCCCTTAACGTGGTTTGTTTTGCAGGAAAGAAGAGCATCAGAGGAAGCTGCTTCAGAGATTTCCCAGGAAACCCCAAGGGTGGCAGCAGCGGTACTGGAAGGAGGGGACAGAGTCCTGCCACTACCTGAGGGTCAGTCTCCTGGTTCCCGCGCTTTCTCCTTCTGGGGTAACCCAATTGGCCTCAGTCCCCTTCTGTGGGAGGGAGCGGGTCACGTTCTTTTCCAACCAATGTGATCATTTAGGGTTCTTTTCAGATGCCATTTTCCTTGGTTTCTTTGATTTTGCATTCTTACTTGCATGGCTGGCAAGAATATGCTGTTTGGTAAATGGAAGTGATTTTATCAGCAGCATTCCATAAGCAGAATCCTTTAAGTCAGAACACGAATCTGTAAATTGTGGTTCATCCTCCAAAACTGGCCATCAGAACTTATTTTGCCACCAAAGTGCCTGCAAAACACCGAGTTGTGTGCAATCCTCGGAAAGGGGTATACAAAAAGCTTGTTTCCACTTACTTAACAGGAGACATTGTTAAACTCTTTCTATGTGCCTATTTGATGTATAAATGTCTCAAGGTGATATTGTAACTTTCTTTTTCATGAGCACCACTGAGGTTGAGTATCTCATCACATAAAATTAATTCCTATGAGATGGTTTTTGGTTAATTTTAATTTTTCCTGGATGGAGAGAAGATTCTCATGTCTGGCCTTTCTGTTTGGTCTTCTCCTACAGCATCCAAATATGCCCACGCTCATCCAGGCATCCAAGAGGAAACCCCTCCAGGATCCAGATCTCCCAAGTAGGTCACCTGTCAGGAAAGATGATGGGAAATCCACCCACCCTGCAGTGTCTCTCATCAGCAGAAGTTTGGTCCAAGACTCCAAAAGCAGCATCAAGGCCCCAGGCAAGAGATCTGCCCAGATCCCCACCCAGACATGTCTGAACCCCCCAAAGAAACCCAGACTCAGCCCCATCCAGACTCCCCAGAAGAGCACTCTGACAGCAGATCTGGGGGCTTTCCAGAATCTCCCTCCTCCACCCAGTACAACTGGACATGGACCCACAGTGACCCCCCAAGTCAGCAGGAAGACACCTGCCCAGGGGCAAAGCCTTGCCCTCCAACCTCCACTGGATAGATCTCGCCCCAATAGTGTCCAAGCCTGCACCAGAGACCATCCTCCACCCAACAGCCACGTTCCAGGCCAGCCTCTCAGGATGCTCTTCGTGAGAGTAGACGAAGGCTGGTGGAGCTGCAGGTACATGGCGCCTCCCTCCTTGCCTCGTCCTGAGCAGTCAGCCCCTCCTGCTCAGAACCCTCCCACTGGCAAGAAGCCAGAGGGGCACTGGGCCCCTGGCCCCCGGAGTGTCCTCTACGATGACCTTCAGGTGTCTTCTTCCTCTGAAGACAGCGACTGGGAGGGACACGCCTATGGCAACTAAGACTTGTCCTCCAGCCCCAGGTGCCCTGGAGGTGACTGTGCACCTGAGGAGGGGGAGTCACAGGGAGCAGCTGTTCCTGGAGAAGCAGCGATTCCCCACCCCTGCTGGGCGAAAAGATGGTGGAAACCCAGACAAGCCCCAGGGACACACACGTGCACGCACTGCACTTTCTCCTGATGGAACTAGAGTCATCCGTCAGATGGTACTTATCACACTGGAATGGCAAGTTGTTTGTCAGTCTGAATCTATTTTAAGTAATTGAGGCAAATTCTAGGAGTAACTTTTAACTATTGTGTAAATAGGAAGCTATGGTAGTAATCTGCATTTGGTGCAAACGTCTGAACTTTTGGAACCTGGCTAAAGGGCCCAACTCTGTGCTTTGCAGAAGGTCAGCAGTGTCCTGTCCTGAGATGAGACTCGTGGACTCTGTGGAGTCTTTCACTGTAAATCATGGTGGGGACACTCCCACGGCTCTGCTTCTTATGTTTCATTGAATGTTACTATAAAGCTTTTTGTTTTCAAATTTTCTTTCAATTTTAATAAAGTTCTACTGTATAAGACATGTTGTACGTGGTTTTTATCTCTAAGCCTTGTAGATCATCTTAACATTTATTTTTACTCAAGATAGATTTTGTGGAGACTTCCCTGGTAGGCCAGTGGTTAAGACTCCCTGTTTCCAATGCAGGGGGCGTGGGTTCGAACCCTGGTCAGGGAAGTAAGATCCCACATGCCGTGCGGCCAAAGAACAACAACAAAAAAAGAAAAATTAAGATGGATTTCGTAACTGAGGGGAAAGGGGAGCTTGGGAGGACCTAAGGCTTATTAAAAATACAGAATCTCCGGCCCTCCCAGGTCCACGGGTCAACATTTGCACATTAACAATGCACCGTGTCAATCCCCTGCATGGACGATGTGATAACGTGTAGGCTGCCTTATTCTCACACTGGGCCACATTGGACTCAGTTGGTGAATCTTAATAGGTGCATAAGCCTGAATCCTACTTCAAAAGGTACGAGTTTATGTTGTCTGTTTTGAGGCCTGGGCATTGGGATTGTAGCTGCTCTGGAGATGATTATATCATCTGGTTTGAGAACCACTGGAGGTGGTGGCAGTGAAATCACCTACGTCACATGCTGCCTCTGTTCTCTAACAGGAAGAGACCTGAGCAGGTCCAAGAAAATGCACCGAGCTGTGTAGGGAGGGCTTCCCGGGAAGAGCAAACCACGTTCCTACCTCCACACAGAACAACTGTTTGGGGAGAGCATCTTCATTCCGTAGAAGCCTGTACCTCAAGGGCAGCGAGCTGCTGGTTGAAGGCACAAGGTTGTTAAAATACGGGGAAAACAGAGCTGGCACACCCGGGGCCATGCCCAGACCTGCTGGAACTTCTGAAATGACCTTTCTCTTTGTGACCTGGGTCTGACCCTATTCCTTATACTCTCTTATCTCATGACCTCAATCCTGTGCCAGTACTTTCTTACAGATTCTCACAAAACAAAACACCATTGATCCTTACTTCTGGCATTTCAAAGGGTGTGAATAGGCCCTGACAAATGTTCTATGTTATGGAATCCTCTGAGTATCACAGGATTAAAGAAGAGGAGCCTGCCACAGTAGCCATCTGGGGTTGGAACTGTGAGGGATGGGCTCCGTATTCTTGGACCTGCGAATACAGGGGACAGGGTTTCAGGACACAGGATGGGTTTAGTGAGACAGCATTGATCTGGGGCTCAATCGAAACACGTGTTGTCAGTTTTGAGAAGATGGCGTACCTTCCACCTACCCAGGTGACGGCACACAGCTCATTATACACACTCGACCCAAAATACTCAGAGTAAGCAAAAACGGGTTCAATAATCTCCTACTTTCAAAAATAAAAACAATCTTTCAAATAGCCCAGGGAAGAAAGATAATGAAAAATGTGAAATGACAATATATGTAGAAAAAGTGAAAAAGTATGAGATGCCATCCACATCTTTAAAAAGGTATTTGAATTTATAACTCATCTCAAGATGTGTGAAATAGAACACATGACAAATAGAGAATGAGAAAGAATGTATACAGGTGATACTGTATAGATATTAGATATATACAGTAGCACGTGTTCTTTTCAAGGAATTCCTAAGCCCTCCAGCCTCACCGACCACTTCCTGGCCCCGTGAGGTCCCCGGAGCTAAGCCCTGTGTGGAGTCTCTGCCTCCTGAGGGAATGGACAAAAGACATGGAAAATACGTTCTGAAATCTTTAGTGTGAAACAGTGCATTCCTTGCAGGCCGAGAAGGAGTTTCCCATTAGTTTCCATCTAAAAAAGGTTTCTAACTGCTGGAAGTAGCACAGTCCTGGAGCCAGAATTTCCCAGATCCAGGTGTAGATGGGTTTGTTTCTCCCCAAGGCCTCCGTCCATGTCGAGCTGACAGGAGCTGACTTGCTGTCCTCACATGGCCTTTCCTCTTGCTCAGACCCCTGGTCTCTTCTCCTACTTCTAAGGGCACAGGTCAGGTTGAATTAGGGCCTCACCATAAGGCCACCGATTAAGGTAATCACAGCTCTAACTGCTAGCTCTCCGTGTAAAGTCACATTCTGATGCACTAAATGTTTGAGCTTCAACATGTGAATTTGGGCGGGAGCACAAAGTTCATTATACATACTTGACAGAAAATATTCAGAAAAAGAAAGGGAAAACGCGTTAAACTATGTAATATTTTCAGACGAAAAATCATCTGTCAACTGTCTCAAGGAAAAAAAGATAATTCCACTCCTGGGTATATATCTCAAGAAAAGGAAAACGCTAATTGCAAAAGATACATGCACGTCCCGTATTCACAGAAGTATTATTATAGGAGCCAAGATATGGAAGCAACCATAGTGTCCATCCAGAGGTGAATGGATCTTTATCCATTTTTATCCACACATATCCGTATGTGGATCTTTATCCACACATATCCATATGTGATACATATGCATAATGCAACTACTCAGCCATAAGAATGAATGAAATCTTGCCATTTGCAACAACGTGGATGGACCTGGAGGGTATTATGTTTAGTGAGATAAGTCAGACAGAGAAAGACAAATACTGTATGATAACACTTATATGTATAATCTAAAAAAAACCCAGAACAGAAACAGACTCACAGATATAGAATACAACTACTGGTTACCATTGGGGAAGGGGAAGTGGGAGGGGCAAGATAGGGGTTGGGGATTAAGAGGTATTGATACAGGGGCTTCCCTGGTGGCACAGTGGTTAAGAATCCGCCTGCCAATGCAGGGGACACGGGTTTGAGCCCTGGTCCGGGAAGATCCCACATGCCGCGGAGCAACTAGGCCCGTGCACCACAACTACTGAGCCTGTGCTCTCGAGCCTGCAAACCACAACTACTGAGCCCTCTTGCCCCAACAACTGAAGCCCACATCCTAGAGCCCGTGTTCCGCCACAAGAGAAGCCACTGCAATGAGAAGTCCACGCACTGCAACGAAGAGTAGCTCCTGCTCGCCACAACTAGAGGAAGCCCGCGCACAGCAACAAAGACCCAATGCAGCCAAAAATAAATAAATTTTTTTAAAAAAAGGTATTGATACAAACTGCCATGTATAAAATAAGTAAATAAGCTACAAGGATATATGGTACAACACAGGGAATCCAAATTATATTTTATAATAACTTTAAGTGGAGTATAATCTATAAAAAATACTGTATCACTATGTTGTATACCTGAAACGAATATAATATTGTACATCAACTATACTTTAAAACTTAAATGAAAATAAAATAAAGTGTATTTGATTTAAATTATAACATACATTCTGACGTGGCAGGAAAGAATAGGAAAGAGCACAAATCTAGAAATAAATTCCTGAGCTGAGAGGAAAGGCAATTCCTTTCCTTTTTTTAAAAATGTATTTACTATTAGTTTATTTTTTTTAAACATCTTTATTTCTTTCCTTTTATACAGGAGATGGCATGAGTAATGGATGACAGTACAGAGTTCTTTAAATCGTATGGTGGAAAGTACCTACATCCAAAAATATCTATTTCATTTGGGAAATAGGTTATATATAATCTGAGGGACATAAGAGAAAAGGATGAGTCCTTGGAGATAGAGGGGTAATGGAGAGGTTTGAAATACTCTTTTTTTTATAAAAATAAAAAAGTGAAGTATATTTGATTTACCTTAATATACTAGCTTCAGGTGAAATATTCTTTAATGTGTATGGGAGATGGAATTGAAATGCACGAGATAATAGGATTGCCAGGCATTGTATGAGGTACAAGCAAAATGTCCTCAGATACAATGAAATACTCACCATGTCCCCTGGTTTAATTTTTTCCGTTTGGGAACCAGGAATTTTAAACTTAAACAGCCATCTCCACACCCGTAAGATTGCCACTCAAATGTATAAATCAATTGTGAATGACATGGAAGAAAAATTATCTACAATAGTTTACTATGTAGGAACATTTGTATGGATTTCCCCACTAACCAAGAAATAAAGCATAAAATTGTCTTCCCATTTTCTTTGCATAGTTAATAGATTCTTAACATGTTCTTGAAAGTACTACGTGGCCAGTGCTTTAAGAGTCATGTTCTGCCTCCCAGCAATATATCTTATTTTGTCACCTCATTATTTATATTTCACTTTTTCATAGTTCCTCATCTTGCATTTTATTTTTAATTCCAGATTTCTCCCAGGGAATCCCAGCTTCATTTCCACAGAATCCCCATGTGTCTGATACCCTGTTATTCTGAAGACACAGAATGGTTCCCAGTATAGAGAATGCACTCAACAGTATTTACAGATGAAGAAGGGAATGAATGGATCTTCTCACTATCCCTGGACAATGATCTTACATCTTTGCTCTCCAACACTGTGTGAGGGTTACAATTTCCTATTAGTCTGGAAAATCCAATCAAAGTGAACCGGGTGTGGCTCACAGACTGAAACCCTATTAGGGTCAGTAACCTTCTGAGAGGGTGGATCCCGGAATGCAGCCCAGATTGGGTTATAAGCTGTTATCCAGGTATAAAGGAAAGTCAGACAGGCAAAGGGATGCATTTGTCCAGAGAAGAAGAAGCTGGACAGTTTGGGGCTTTGGAGGAAGAGAAATTGGCTGCTTGCTCTGGTACTTGCCTCAGAATCCATTTGGCTTCACCAGCTCCTCCAATTTGGGGTTTTGGTGAGTCCTCCAAACTGTGAGATGTGCCTTGGCTTCATTCCATGAAAATGTTGTAAGTCCTGTCTGTCTTTACACTTTTGCCCTATCAGAGCAGCCTCTTATGGTTTCTGAATCATATTGTGTCAACATTTACTTTGCCACCATCATTTCCTACTCTTGAGTGTGCATGTCCCTTTTTTCAGCTCCAACACTGTTGTCTTGAATCTATTTAGTTATTTTATCTGCCTAACCTAAGATTGTAGACTTGTGCTCTCCCAGTACAGTGACGACCAGCTGCATGTGGCTAGAACATTTAAATTAATGAAATTAAATAGCTAAACTTCACATCCTTGGTAGTGCCAGCCAGATTTCAAGTGTTCTGTCACCACATGTTTGTGGCAGTTTCTGTATCATACATTGCATATGTAAAGCATGTTCTTCGTCTTGGAAAGTTCTATTGGCTGTTGATCTACATCTGATGTTTTTACTAATTTGTTTCTAAATACTTCATTTTCTGCCTCTCTGAATTAATTTTCTTTTATGGGTTTCATCAAGTGATTTTCTTCATTTCTTACGTGTCTTGAGATAGATTTTTATGTTGAAATAATTATCTCAAGGTAAAATAAATCTCTTGAGATATTTATTTTAATTCTTCCCCCAAATTAATATATATTAACCCCCTTTGATTCCTCTGACTTGTAATCTGGACATAGGTAGGGTGGACTAGGTTCCATCTTCTTTCTACTTGTAAGGCTGCTCTTTTGCATATGCCTGGGGTTTCCCTGGATATCATAGGGATTTACGTATTCTTATTATCAATAGAAGAAAAATTCTAAATGTAAAAAAAGACGTTTCATTTCATCTTCAAATTTGCCTTGAAGGCAAAACCAAAGGTAATCCATGGCCAACTCTTGATTGGTTTTCCTAGGTAGTCCCTCCCACCTTGGATTTTCCCAGGTGCTCTGGATAATCCAAACACTAAACTTTTTCTTGAGTGTGTTTTGGGCTTTGTGAATTGTCCTGGATACTTGATTCCTATCCACAGTAAGAAGATGCTGGCATTAACCCAAGGCTTCTCTTTATTTCTGATAGAAAATGATCACTGCACTTTCACTTTGATTGTGGAGGGAGTTCAGGAGAGAAGGAACTTGAGAGCAAATACCTTTAGAAAATATTTCTGTTTCAAGATAGACAGGATGTAATGAGGGGATCGATTGTGCATCATACGGAGAGGTTTCCCCCAAAACTGAGCGATAAAAATGAAGACACAAATAACAGGGAGCTTCTTCTGATTGTTAATGTTAGCGGTCATATTACAGGTAGAATCTAGGTGATCTTTGTTACACTAAAGGAATTTGAACACAGGACACAGATTGAACAAAATTAAATGACAGTTGATCCTTCTTCTAGATGTGTAACTCTGTCATATATTAAAGTTTTTGGAACCTCTGCATGTCATTGGTAAATAAACCAATTTCCTGCTAAACCTTAGCCGTTCCATATTTCTGAGCATCCTTGACTTAGAGGGTTGAGACAGTCCATGACAGTAACACTGTGACTCGTGTGCTCCTGCTACCTTCTGGAGCAGCGGATGTTAAGGACTAGGCTGGCAGGCTGGGTGCCACGGTCCCTCCAAGTGGAATAAGTCCTTGGTTTAACTGCATCCTGAAATAGGTCCTTGGCTGATTAATATCCATGTAGATGGGGGACAGAACTAAAAGTCAGGGTTGAGGGAGAGCTGGAAGGCAATGAGGTTCCAGAGGGCTGCCCGGGGTGTTGGAGAACCACTGTGGGTGCATAAGGGAAGAGAATGATCTGGGGATTTCCAGGGTTTCCTACAGGAGGAAACCAAACTCTACTCTGGCATGAGTCAGGGCTCCCGAGGGTTTGAATCAAGGAGGACATTGAATGCTTCTGAATGCCCTAGGCTGCTGAACACACAAAATCAGTGCTTAGCACATTCTTATTTGCAAACTCTCTGAACTTTGACTTTCTGTATTAGCAACCACAGCTCTAGCTTCTTACATGGGATCTGGGAGAGGAGAGGCCGCACCGTGTTCTTAGGATGCACCACTGGTTTCCGTTTGCTGGGCTGGGGTCACACCCAGGTGGAGGTGGGGGGCTCCAATTCAGGTGGGTCTGGAAGTTGTGCACAGGACTGGAGTCTCATGGCTTCTTCTGGAAGTTGTGCACAAGACTGGAGTCTCACGGTTTCTTCTCCATCCTCAGATTTGCCTGCTCAGTGCTTGGATTGGCTGTGAGTGAAATCCGGAGAAAGACTCCTGGCGGCTGAGTTGTTGACAATGGAGCCTCTGGTGAGTAGCGACGCCTCCTTCTCCTGAAGCTACACCCCGAGTGCCATTAGCAATCGTTCCCTCATTCACACATTCCACCTCTTAGTAATTAAGCTTTTATTCATATTCGATAACTGGGAGGAATGTGTAGGGAGGAGTATTTTCTTAACTGTGCTGCACAGAAAGGAGAAACAGTACAGTAGGTAGAATAAAATTAGGTTCTCTTATAGATTTTTGAAAAATTGGAGAAAACAAAACCATTCACTAGGCTTCTTTCATCCCTCAGCGTGGAGATGAGATTAGATTACAAGAGAAACAGTGATAACTAAGGTCAAGGTCCCTGAAAATGTTGAGAGTGGAAGTCCTCACGCCACAGCGATGGTCAGGCTAGGTCTGTCCTTCACTCCAGCCACCCGAGTCCCCGGCTTATGCTTCTGAACCATCTGACCTCAGAGTCTGAGGTCCTGTAGCGTTAAGAGGAAACACCTCCTGGTACCGAGTTCTGTATGAATCTTGCTCACCTCTGAGGAATGCTAGGCATTCCTTCATGGGTCTTAATTGATAGAATAATGTATTTCTTGTAGGTTTGCTAGACAGGAACCACTTAATAGAAAAATACATTGGATGTTTTAAAGCTCATAACAAGTTATTAAAGCAGTTCATATTTGGGGAATGAAAGGTTCCCCTAGGGAAATAACTTAAGACAAAAGTCATATTTTCAAAGTAGCCCATCATGGTTATTGTTTGTCTTGTCATGAATCTGTAGAGTTCCTTGAAATTATTAGGGAACAGAAATTGAGTTATGAATTTGCAAGTGAATATTTTATAATCACCTGTCTGGAAGTCCTAATTCCCAGGTTATTAAAAAATGTCCATGTCGTATTATAACACACTTCAAGTGATATTTCTGTAAAATAAAGCTTCATGACGTCAGAGTGTGTAGGTGTCAGTGAATGTACCTGAAAGGCAGGCACCAGCTCAGCGCTGGCAGAGAACCGAGGAGAACCCCACACAGAGCATGATCCTTTATCCACCCAGACCCCATCACCTCCTCATCTCAACCCGCCCACTCTGGACAGTGGTAGGGACTGCTCCGTCTAAACCAGAATATCCCTGATGTTTTAGGAATCAGTGACGTTTGAAGATGTAGCGATCAACTTCACCCAGGAAGAGTGGGCCCTGCTGGACACATCCCAGAGAAACCTGTTCAGAAATGTGATGCTGGAGAACATCAGTCATCTGGTCTCTGTAGGTGAGTCTGTCAACACGGATGTACGTGCACCTGTATCCAATCCATTCATTCACTCACTGAACAGGCATTTAGATCAGCTTCCCTGTGTCCCACTCCAAGTCCTTTCTGATACTTTGATAGTCCTCATAACTACTTAAGAGGAAGACGTTTCTTTTCATGGCACTTTTCATTACCACACTGGAAGGTAATCTTGGCCACATTTCATACCTTTGTTGTTACTCAGTGTTTACACTCAGAACAGAACTGGGGATTCAA
This sequence comes from Eschrichtius robustus, assembly GCF_028021215.1. Lineage (NCBI taxonomy): Eukaryota > Metazoa > Chordata > Mammalia > Artiodactyla > Eschrichtiidae > Eschrichtius > Eschrichtius robustus. The sequence continues at coordinate 6,466,811 of NC_090844.1, forward strand.
TGGATATTTTAATGCATAAGTAAATGGATCAAGTATTTTAAAAATGATTTTTCTGTTCTAGTCATTCCATGAAGGCTTGAGACCAGAGTAGTGTATATGACGTAATTTTGATGATTCCTGTAAAGCGTATCCTTACTGGTTCTTTTGAAAGTAATATTTAGCCCACTGTAGAGTCTTTTAATCTTTCCCACTTGGAAAACACTGAGAATTCTGTAATCTCTCCTTGAACTTGTGCACAGGCATCAGCCGCTAGAGGGCCTCACTGTGTTTGCTGCTGCTCTGGATTTCCTCCTGGTCTGCTGAAGGACCTTCACTGTTTTGTCTGTTGAAGATGTTGTTGCTTGCACTGACCTTCAGTTATCTCTTTATTTTCCTCTTTCCCTTACCCTGGACTTGAGCACAGCAAAGGGTAATTAGCCCAGACTCAAAATCCAACATTTTTTTTCTTTTTCAAATCAAACAGGGTATCAGATCAGCAAATCAGATGTGATTTCCCAGCTCGAACAAGGAAAAGAGCTGTGGAGTGAAGCAACAGGATGCCTCCAAGGCCAGAGTCCAGGTAAGAATCAGGGGCCTGTGCTTCACTGCAAGAAAGTTTCAGTCAGTGTGTTAAGTCCTTGGAAACACCAAATGAAAGTTTTATGAAGTGAGCGATATATTCTAAACTGGAGGTGAAGACATTGGGCTGAAATTCTTCATGTTGTTATCATTCTTTGCATCTAGCAATGAAAATTCGTATTACTTCCTGCCATTTTCTGTTCCTTAGGGAAAAGGGTGCTTGTGGACTTACTGCAGTTAAACTTTCACATAGTGATTCTTGTCCTGATCCTCCCATTTAATGTGTTCTCCATCATTTGCTGACCCAATGTCTCTCCACCACATTACATTTTTGTGTTTTAATCCTGTTTTTATCTAGTAGACAATGACTTTTAAAGTATTTCTACTACCTTGAGTATTTCTTTATTTTACACGGTCTCTCCATCAGAGTGCCAACTTTTGAAAGATACTCACATGGACCTTGGTGTTTGTTTACATTTTTATTTCCCTAATTTCATTCTAAAATCTATATTTTTTCCATTTCTTTAGGCAGTGAAAGTCTGCTTAGACAACAAGAAATGATATTCATGCAACAGGTCTACAGGAAGCACATATCTCTCACCATGTCAATGGTAAGTTTCATGGGTGGAACACCAGTCATCCAAATGAAAGACCTGGCAGTGAGATAAATTGGTAATTGAGCACAATTGCCTGTATGCAATTAAGTTGAGATTGAGCTCTTTCTGGGAATATTTTTGGATAGGCTGAAATCAGTTAAAAAATTAATATGAGCTCAAAACCACAACATGAGACCTAAGAGAAAGTCAGTTGCACAAACATTGCTCACCTCCTAGTCTTTAGAACAAACTGAAGTCTTCAAAATTAATCTGATATCTGGGTTGGGAAACTATAAAAGAGAATGTTTGTGCCTGCAGGGGAGTAACACAACATGTGTATGCAACTGACACAGGAAACATTTTCACAGGAGACTATAACTGACTGATCCTCTAGGGTGTAAATGTAGAGGAATGAGTGTCTGCATAGACGTGGGTGAACCAGGAACAGCCTCTTATCTCTTTCCCAAAGCAGGTTTCTCACACACAAGGGGATCCTGTTGGATGGACTGATTTGAGTGATGAATTTACTACTAGATCTTCACGTCAACATTCACCAATTCCCTTAAGAAGGAAAAGTACTGTCAGCAAACAGTGTGGAAAATCACTTAGTCAAGGGTCATCCCTTGATGGACAGGATCACATTCACGCTAGAGCTAAATCGTATGAATGTCCTCTATGTGGGAAAGTCTTTAGTAGATGCTCTACACTCAGCAGACACAAGAGGATTCACACCGGAGAGAAACCATATAAATGTCATCTGTGTGGGAAAGTTTTCAATCAAAGTTCCTCCTTGAAACAACATGAGAAAACTCACACAGGAGAGAAGTGTTATGAATGTCATCAGTGTGGGAAAGCCTTTCTTCAAAGCTCTGGCCTCAGTTCGCACAAGAAAATCCACACTGGAGAGAAACCACACATATGTCCTGAGTGTGGGAAGGCCTTCAGTCACAGTTCAGGGCTTAGTTCGCACGTGAGAATCCACACTGGAGAGAAACCACATGTATGCCTTCTGTGTGGGAAGGCCTTCAGTGAACATGCTAAACTGAGAGAACATGAGAGAACCCACACTGGAGAGAGGCCCTATGAATGTCAGCGGTGTGGGAAATGCTTCAGTCGAGGCTCTTCCCTTAGACGACATGAGGCAACTCAGCACTGGAGAGAAAGTCAGGAGGGCCCTCAGTAGACGTCCTGACCTGAGATGACATGGCATCATACATGTGAGGAATGTGGATGGAACACCAGCATAGCTTTAGCATTTAACCACACCAAGGTTCACACCCACTAAAGAAACTCTGTCTGTAATCAATATGGACGCTCCTTCAGGCATCACACTCCTCAGTCCCGAAAGGCATCTCCTGTGGACGTGGATCCATATGTGCCCTGTCTCTGTGGCAAAGCCTTTAGTCATTGGCCTGACCTCAGGTAACTTAGCAGAACTCACTCTGTAAATACAATATGGGTGTTTTTAGCAACAGCTCCCAACTCTAAAGACCCTAGAGGACTTGAGCAGAGGATAACCAACCCCTAGTTCTTCTTTGATAATTATTGTTCAACACGAGCCAACTCCAGGTAGAGAACCACTAAGACTGTAATCACTGTTAACAAACATTCAGCTGATCACCAGGCTTGATGTGAACGAGAGACTCAGTGAAAAAAATAAACACTAAAACAAGAACAAAGATGTAAACTCTCGAGAAATACCCAAGTATGTTGAGCAACACCAAAGCATACTTATAAATAATTCATCCTGGAGAAGTGAATCAATGTAAAGTCATGAGAAATTCTTTCTTCATAGAGCAACCTCTCTGGAACACGTGTGCTCAGACTGTACAACACACCCTCAGTGTCGTGAAGGAAGGGAAGTCTTCAGTGATCACTTATTTGTTAGTCAACATTAAATTCTCACACTGAGGATGTAGCAATCCTAAAAATCAAAGTGGAGCTACAGCTAGATTTCATATCAGAAAAAACTGACCCTCTGAGTGGGAGGGGGAGCCTCTAAAAGAATCCTTTAACACACATTCAGGCAAATTGTGATTTGCGGAAATACCTCTTCATGAAAATGTGGCATAAAATGGAGACTGAAGTGATCTAGCAATATAGAATGTAGAGTTTGGAAGAAATTAAAATTTGTGTATAGAATAATAGTTGCAAATATTCAAACAATAAAGTCTGTGGCTAAAGGAGCTAAGTATTGGTGTCTGGTTTTCTTTGTGCCCCTGTAAACACAGGGATTCAGGTCTGCACCCTTGGAAAGTGGGCAGAGACTCAGCCCCACTCTCTGAGTGTCCTCTTTCTCCACAGCTCTTTCCACACAACTCAGCTCCACTCATTCCAACGTCCCCCTAACCCCATCAACCCTTTCAGGCCCTGGTGGTGACACAGCTCTGATCTTCAGCTCCACTGGTCATGTTTCCCAGAATGTCATGACCCTGGTCAGGCAAGGTTATGGGAAAGTCTCAAAGACATCTAGTCCTACACTTTTTGAGGCCCCTCAACATATTTCTGCAGATGGAAACCACCGGGGCCTAAAGAGACAGGCATCTCTGCCCTCCCAGACCTCAGAAATCTCTTGTTATTTTGTCCCAAAACCTCTGAATTGAGCTAAGTGGAAGAAGTGTTCCTTCCATAATCGTACTATCTTATTCAGCTGATTCCTGAATTATGCACCCAGCAGTCTCACTAAAGAGGTACACATACCCCTGCATAAGCTCATGGAATAAATCTCCAGGAATGAAACTATCAGCGATAACACATTCCAGTTTTTAAAATAATTAGTGCAATATACTTTTCGCCAAGAAAAAATGAATGTTCTCACAAAGCGGATCTCCCCACTTTGTGCAGGACTTGGAGTGTTATCCTTTGACACACATCAATATTGAACCTAAATCTCGAGGGAAATTCTTCCAGGATATCCACTGGGATGACTTGTGTTCTTGTAGCACAAAGTAGCACGATTCCCAAACCACAGGCCTGAGTCCCCTTACAGGAACACATATGAGGGTGATATTGAGCCATCATTACTTTTGAAATTCTCCACAAGGGATTCTGGGGGACAGTCAGGGTGGAAAAACACATCCTGTGTGAAGAGGATGAGCAAACAATTCTATTGTCGGCCTAAGAAAAAACGTGTTTTACCAACAAAATGTATTCGAATTTAGCTGTAATTATGGGCAACCACCTTATCTGAGACCTATGTGGTGGCTTAGCCAGGAATGCCCTCTTCTGCCCCAATGTGTCTCCAGGAGAGAAGGGCCCGGTGCTGCTGGGGGTGAGGCCTGTGCAGGTGCTGGGACCCCCGGGAATGGTGATGTGCACTCTCCCTTCCCAGAGGAGTGCACGTCCCACTGGGATTTATCTACACTGACCTACGCATGTGCCTGTGCTGGGCATTCCTAGCTAGACAAGGGATTTCAGAGCTGTTCCCCTACAATGGTGACCACAGGAGGGCAGCATCTAACAAGGAGGTGTGTTTGGGGGGCACCTTGGCAGCTTGTCTGAGTGGTGGAGGGGCCTGGAGTCAGGAAGAAACCTCTCTGAAGCTTAGTCCCTGGGGGGAACTCAGGGCTCTCTTGGTCGGGCTGACCCAGGCTTCTTCACAGGCTCGGGTGCTGAGAGTGACAGGCCCACGGAGACAAAGTGAGAGTGAGAGTCAGAGAAACAAAGAGAGAAACTCCCAGAGAGAGAGAGACAGAGACAGAGAAGCAGTTGCAGGGCCACTGGGCTCGGCTTAGAACACCTACCACATAACTTCTCCCACATTCTGTTGCTCAGAGCAAATTGCAGGCTGGCCAAATTCCGGGGATGAAGAAGAAGGTCCAGCCCTTAATGAGAGAAGCGGCAAGGTCACACAGCAGAGCCGTGGGCCCGAGAAGGTGGAAGGAATCTGTGGTGATTTGTTTCAATCTAACTCAAAAGGCTTAGATATGGGGTCAGGTGCTTACACTTTAGTCATACATGATCCTCTAGTTTCCAAGATTTCTGCAGAATCCTCCCCCTTACCCCCTCACACTGCATCACGATCTCTTTCATCCCATGGTTGTGATGTAGAGTGGGAACCACTATTTTCTGAGCTGAGGCTATTCTCCTGGGACAGTATAAACCCCTTTCTCCATGAAGTTTTCTATTTTCTACCTTTCCTTCCAAAAACCCTCCCGTAGCTTCGAGGCAGAAGACATTGACTGTAGCTCCTATTCAAACTGCTGCTGTCCCAGGAGAAAGACCTGCCTCCTAAACTTTAAATCACTGGGTTCTTTTTTAACATATGAAAATGGGATACATGTTTATTCTTCAAAAATACCTAGGAATTCAGGAAACATTTTTTTCTAAAACTTGAAACTTTGAGCAAAGTATGGAATACCACAACGATTCCACCTTTACTCTCAATCGCAATTTCTGTACGTGACTTCAATTTTCTATTCCTTTACTAGTGGAGGAGGGTCCTTCTCCCAGTGTGTCCACGTTATGACATACTCCCTTTGCAGGACAACCAGGAAAAGAGCATCTGGAGACTGGAAGTCAATAAAAATGGAGGCCGTAGTACACCAGAGGGAGTGGGCCTCTTAACAATGAGGTATGAAGCCGAAGGTATGGAAACCCAGACCTTAAACCTGCTCCCTTGTATTGATTTAGAGGGAAGAGACTCAAAAGGTTTACAGGGGGTTTGATCATCTGTATCACAGAACTGAGACTCTGAAATGGGAGAGACATAGAAGATCAGAATTCAAAGTTCTGACCAGAAAACCAGAAATGCATTGAAAAGTGAGTGGAAAATTAGTCGTGGGGAAGGGAGGGAAGGAAGCCTCTTAGGATAAACAAACATTACCTTCAATGCAATAAAGCATTTTGTAAGAATCACATCGAAAATGCAGGGAAGAGACAAAGGTGTCTGACTCTGAGGTTTTATTTGGTAAATGGAAAATAATCATGAGTTTTGTAGCTTCACTTGATTTATAGGGTCACCCAACTCTATATTTTTCCTTCAAGATGTAAGTTCTTCAACTGTGGCTCTTTCTATTGCAGGGCTTTTGTAGGGAAAGAGGGGGTACTCCATCTCATTAAACCAGTGGGATCAGCGCAGCAAGATTGTTTGGACGTGGCAAATCCTTGATGGAGGTGGAAAACTCCCCCAAATAAAAAGGAGGAATAGTTCGGATAATTGCCTGCTTTAAAAGTTAAAGACCCCAACTTCATCTCAGCATCACCATGACTAAATACCACTTCTCCTTTACACCATAGTTAGATAGATAGATGGATAGATAGATAGATAGATAGACAGATAGATAGATAGATAGATAGATAGATGTATGTCCTGGAAGAAGGTTTTCCAGTGGGCAGTTTTATTTCTTGCGCATGGGAATCTTGATTAACCTTCAAGCCCATGTGGAAAAAAAACCTTTTGTGAGGCCAGAGATCGGGATGGAGTTGAGAGTGAGATACAGGAGAAGATACCAGTTTACATGCCCTCTAAGATTTTGAAAAGACTAATTAACGGTTCTAACTCAACTCCTTCCATAGACCTACATGTGCTCTCTGCCTACTGGTTGACCAGACTGCCTTTCAGCGGCTCCGGAGGCGGTGGCCAGTTTAACTTCCTGCTGACCACCGACCTGCGGTCCTAAGGTTCACACATACTTTTCCAGGGCCCGTTATAAGGTTGGGGGACGGCAGAGGAACCGCTTCTGCGCACATCTAGAGGCCGGGTGTAATCGGTACTTTCCCCGCTTAGGAAGCCGACAACTCAAGTCTGCCCCCCTCCCTGCCTCCCTCCGACCCGTCTAGTTACTCGGGAAAACCCAGGATGAGACACTCCGCGCCTAAAGGCTCAGCCGAAATGCATCCTGCAGCCGGGTCTCCGGCCGGAACCCTCCCCGACTCGGGGCGGCCGGAGGGGAAGGGGCGGGGGCCCGGGAGGCAGGCCAGCGGCGCGGCGGGCGCGGAGGATGCACGCGGGGGTCCTGGGCCTCTCCGCCCTGCTGCTGGCGGCCGAGCAGAGCGCGCGTGAGTGCGGGGCAGGCCACGGTCACCCCTCCGAGCCACCCTGACGCCCGGGGACCCACACGCCACCCCGGCCACGGCGGCGGCCTGTCCCCGCCTGCGCCCAGCACTGCGCGCCAGTGCACGCACGGTGGCACCCCACCCGCCCGGTCCCTAGTAGATCCCCGCGAATGCACGACCCTCCCGGGGATGCGTGATTGCCCCCGAGGATGAATGCCGCGCCCCCTCCGCCCCCGCATGCATGGTCCCCCTTCATCTGAGGCCCCTCCGCGGCGGATGCACGATACTCCCCCCTACCCCTTGCATGCATGGTCCCCTGCATCTGAGGTCCCTCTGCGGCGGATGCACGATACTCCTCCCTCCCCCTTGCATGCATGGTCCCGGTGTATCTGAGGTCCCTCCGCGGCGGATGCACAATTCTCTCCCCTCCGCCCCCGCATGCATGGTCCCCCGGCATCTGAGGTCCCTCCGCGGCGGATGCACGAGCCTCTCCACCCCCCTCCAGCGGGTGCGTGATCCCCTGCAGGAGTCTCGGCACATGTGCCCCCCCCCACCTTCCCTCCAGAAAGGCCTCCAGGACGCGGCGAAGTGCTGCAGGTGCCCGAGGCGCTGCACCCGGGCCTGGGGGCGCCCTGCTCTCCCCACTACCCGGCCGGCCTGGGGGTCTGGGCGGCGGGGGAAGCCGCTCGGGGCCAGGTTGTGGTGGGCCTGGGCTCGGCTTCCGCGGAGCTCTGGAGGGAGGACCGTCTACAGCCGGGCCGGAGGCGGCCGGCGCGGGGCGCCCTGGGCGCGTGGGGAGCGCGGTCCGCCGGCCGAGGCGGGGCGAGACGGCGGCGCGGCTCAGCGCCTTTCCAGTTTGAACTTGTAACTCCTTCGGTGCCGGAGCGGAGGCCTCCGCCCGCTGCCGCCCGGCTCCCTGCAGCCGCTTCTTCCTCACGGGGCCCCCGCAGATGGGGAGGGGTTGGGGGAAGTGGAATTAATGGGGCTTCAGCATCCAGACCCCCCAGCGTTCCTCGCCACTCCCCAGCTCGCAGGCACTTGGGGACCCCGGCGGGCGCTGGCTCTGCACTTTATCCTGGGAGGGAGTTGCCCCCGCGCCGTGTCGGCGGGTCCCTTGTTAGAACCGCGGTCCGCGAAGGTCCCCCGGGGTCGTCCCCGCCATGAGGTTTCAGAGGCGCCCAGAGGAGGTCCCAGGTTGAGACCGGCTCCAAAGCTCCGGGGTCCAGCGCCGCCACCGAGCAGGGCTAAGATGAGACAGGACCCCGGGTCTCGGCACCCACCCCAGGTGGCCCCGCGGACGTGGGCTCCTCCTTCCCTCCCAGCTAGGAACGCCTGGGCCTCAGCGTTCCTCAGACTGGGCAGGGCGTGACTCCCCCAGAGGCTTTTTGTGCCTGGGGCTCCTGGTTTGCCTTGTGTGCCAGGTGATTAGAGCAAGGGACAGAGCCTGGGCACCAAGGAATGGCTGCCCAAGCCCTGGCTTCTCTGGGAACCTGCAGGGTTCCCGTCTGTACCTGGGGCAGTGCTCTCTTACTGCTGCAGTTCACAGCTTTACGTGCCCATAAATCCATGTTAAACTCTAACACTGGGAAATGCAAGCAATAGTCCTGTAAAACAATTACTGTGAGCCCCGAGCACCTACTAGTACTGGACAGAGGTAAGCACCCACCTCTATTGTCACTCATCAGGGAGGGCAGATCCTAACCTAGATTTATCAAGCTCTTTCCATTCCCTGACCGTATCCTACAACCCTCAAAAATAAAATAAATGAAGCTGTCCCCAGAGAGAAGGTTTTACATTTTTGAGCACATACTAAGTGCCAGGTGTTTTTTTTTGCATGCTGTCCTATGCGATCCAACAGTCCCTTTATACAGCCATGGTGTCTGGGCCTTTGGGATCCTTTGGGAAGCTCTGGCGCTTTCGTTCAACCTCATTCCGGTCTAGACTGCCCGCGGGCTCTGCCCACTCCAGGCTAGGTGTAGCAGGCAGCACTGCTGGCTGTAGGGACACAGTGTTGCCTGGTTGCCCAGGCTCCCTCCTGCCTTCCACTAACGCTCTGGTCCTTCCTCTGGTCCCCAGGCCTCTGCACCGTGGTTTACTACTTCACCACAGGCCGGCTCCTCTGGGGGTGGCTGGCCCTCTCTGTGCTACTGCCTGGCTTCTTGGTCCAGGGCCTGAGCTACCTTTGGTTCCGAGAAGATGGACATCAAAGTCACTGCTCGTTGGTGGTGCTACACCTCCTCCAGCTGGGCGTGTGGAAGCGGTAAGGCAGCCCCTTTCAGCCCTGAAGCGTGATTTCACACGTGCGATAGGAGGGTTCTTCTGCGCATACGTATTCCATCCTTAGGGTCACAAGAGTGCAGGCTTGGGAGAATGTTCAAAGCCACCTCTTTGAACATCTGCTCTGATATTGGTCACCTCGCCCAGCCTGAACTTCCTTGAGCATCCTCAAGGGGCTCCTACCAGAAGGAGCCGTGACCCTTCAAAAGCTTTTTCTTGACTTGAGCCAAATCCTATGTGCTCTTGTTTAATTCAGTTGGTCTTGCCTTTAGAGCCATGGAAAGTGACTCAGTTAGGGCCGGTCCGTGTAAACACCTACTCCCTCACTCCAGGAGAGTGACACAGATTTAAGCAGACTCAGCAGTGGGGTCGGCCTGGTAACATTTGCATTAAGCTTTTATTGCAAGAAGAAGCCATTTGGGTGCCAGGGCCAAATTTTTCCATAAAAAGCCATCCTGGACAGGCCCAGCGCTCAGCTGGCTCGCCTTTGGTCCACCAGTGCCGGTAAGGTGTTATTTTCCCTGGGATACCTGGATTCCTGGAGGGTCAGGGCAGATGCGGCAGTGAGCTTACACTGGGGCACATTTCAGCTCTCAGCTGCCTCATAATCCCATAGAGTTGCCAGGAATTTTAAAAGGGAGAAACTTGGGAGATCAGATGGGTGAAGCCCTCCGGCTGAAGAGCACATGAACTTGTAGACGCTGAGGATAGGAAGGCTGTCCAGGAGTCACAAGTCCCAGACCTCGGGCTGTGCTGCTGGCTGTTTTGCGTGGTTTATGCCTTCAAGCCATGCCCAAGGCTTTCTTTGGAGGCGCTGAAGTGAGTCTTCTGATTTCCCAGCTGCGTCTGAGGAGGGAATGAATCTCAGCTTGGAGGCAGAGGGTACTTCTGATAAAGACATCGCCCAACCACCCGAATTTCTCTGGGCCCCTTGGAGCTGGAACCCTACATCTCTAAAGGCACCAGAAGCATTTTCAGCTACAGCAATTTTGCCTAAAGCTGAGCCTTCGTGTTCAAGCCATGTGGTTCCTCTGACACGATAGGACTCTGACCAGTGGGGAGAGAGCAGAGGTGGCTTTCCCGTTGGACTCAGGGAGGATCGGAGCCTGTACCGGGCGCTACCCACACGTGCTGACCCTTCTCTGTGCCCAACTTGGTACGAAAACCATTAAGGGCTCAGGTCCTTCCAGGGACCACGTGGTACGTTATAGTCATCAAGTGTGCGACCTCAAGGACAGAGCACCTATTGAAAAAAAATGAATCAACTCTCCCCTAAGCAAACATGTCATAGCTCAAAAGAAGATTGAAGTCAGGGCCAGTCACTTGAGAGAAGCCTCCTGAATAACTGTCAGATAAATCTGTCTTCTGGGGCTCCGTGGGGACCCTTGGTCCCATTTGATCCAGTGCCTTCTTCAGAGATGGGGCAGTGTCAGGTCGCATGTATCCACTTCCATGCTGGTGTCCAACACTGACCCCCGCTCATCTTCCCCAAGTTTCTCAGATGATGCCATGAATACTACATATATTTTTTAAAAAAACTAAAATGGGTAAATGAAGAGAGACAGGAAAATTAGAAATTAGGAAAAACAACTAGTCATCTATATCTCTTCTTATTTAAAAAAAGAAGTTAATGGGACTTCCCTGGCAGTGCAGTGTTTAAGACTGCGCTCCCACTGCAAGGGTCGCAGGTTCGATCCCTGGTCAGGGAACTAAGATCCCATATGCTGCTCAGTGTGGCCAAAAAAAAAAAAAAAAAAAAAAAGGTGACTAAAAATATATATGTGTAATTTAAAAGGGCAAGAAAAAAGAAAAGAAGTGAGAAAAGTCAGGAAACGGAAGGGAATGTTGGGAAAGAAGATAATGCCAGAATGCACAATTACTCCAATAAAGATGTTAAAAAAAAAAAAGGCACAATTACTCTTGCTCACGGTGAACCACAAATTTGTCTCTCAGTTTTGCAACAAGCATAAGAAGCTACATGGTTTGCAATGTTTCTGTGATAGAAAATAAACCAAACAAATGGAAATCTACTTCCTTAGAAGAAAACTTTGAAAGTTAAAGTAGAAAACAAGAAATCTATTCCTTATCCTGCAACCAGCTTATTGGGCTTTCACAAAGAAGACACTGGGTAATGGAGTGTCTTTCAGCACATCCACACGGAATTTTGCAAGACTGATTGCCAAGAAGCCGCTCAGAAAACTGCAGTTCAGCTAAAGCACCTGTAGGAGGAGCCAAAACAATTCTGTTTGCACAATCCTATACAAATAGCATTTAAAAAGGGATCATAACATAATGCAGAAGAATCTACTAACAACAAAAAAACCAATTAAACGCAAACCTCATGAAGTGGCTTGTAAAAAATGCAAGGACTTAAAATATAAAAGTAGGGCTTCCCTGGTGGCGCAGTGGTTAAGAATCCGCCTGCCAATGCAGGGGACAGGGGTTCGAGCCCTGGTCCGGGAAGATCCCACATGCTGTGGTGCAACTAAGCCCATGCGCCACAACTACTGAGCCTGCGCTCTAGAGCCCACGTGCCACAACTACTGAAGCCCGCACGCCTAGAGCCCGTGCTCCGCAACAAGAGAAGCCACCGCAATGAGAAACCCGCACACCGCAAGGAAGAGCAGCCCCCACTCGCCGCAACTAGAGAAAGCTCGCGCACAGCAACGAAGACCCAACACAGCCAAAAATAAATAAATTTTTTAAAAAACAAAAAAATCCCCCAGGAAACAAGTGTTGGCAAGGATGTGGAGAAATTGGAACCCTTGCACACTGTCGGTGGAAATGTAAAATGGTGCAGCCACTGTGGAAAACAGAATGGTAGTTCCTCAAAAAAATTAAACATGGAAGTACCATATAATCCAGCAATTCCACTTCTGGGTATATATCCAAACAAGTTGAAAGCAGGATCCGGAAGAGATCTTTGTACACCCATGTTCCTAGCAGCATTACTCACAGTAGCCAAAACATGAAGCAACCCAAGTGTCTATTAACAGATGAATGGATAAGCAAAATGTGGTCTGTACATACAATGGAAAAAAAGAATGAAATTCTGTAATATGCTACAACGTGGATGAATCTGGAGGACATGATGCAGTAAGCCATGCAATAAGACAAATATATAATTCCACTTACATGCGGCACCTAGAGTAGTCAAGTTCATAGAGTCAAGTTCATAGAGACAGAAAGTAGGATGGGGGGTGCCAGGGGCCGGGGGAGGAGGGAACAGGGACTTATTGTTTAATGGGGACAGAGTTTCAGTTTTACAAGATGAAAAGAGTTACAGAGGACGATGGTGGTGGTGGTTGCACACCATTATGAATTATTGCAAATTGTCAATAATCTATTAAATTATGAAATTTAAATTATTAACATCACTGAACTGTACTCATAAAACAGTAAAGATGGTACATTTTATGTTACGTGCATTTTACCGCAATTTTTAAAAGTTGAAAAAAATGTACAGGCCTAGCGGAAACCTCAACTGTTCACTGTCTCAGCTTTCACGTCACCATAAAGTGTTAAGATGGAGAGAGGTGTCACTAATTCTTCACCTTGTGGGGCTACGATAGACTATTCCGGGTGAAGCGGATAAGTTTGGTTTTTTATTTAAGCTGTTCAGTGGAGCTTGCGGGGAAACATCATTCCAAAGACCAAGTCAGTTTAATTAAACGTGTTAACAAACGTCAATTTTTAGTGTATGTTGTTCTTAGTGCAACTAGAAATCTTAGACCATCATCAACACAGCTCAATATGCTTGGTATTTACTCGTTCATGTTTACTAACCTTGTGTGACCAAAGGGGCTGGAGACACGTGATTAAGACACAGTCTGAGGCCAAATTGGGAACAAAGCTGGAACAGTGAATTAGAAGAAGAGGGAGATGTTCTCAGGATGCTGGGAGCCCCAGGGTTTGCCACAGTGCATCCCTGGACCAGCGACGTCTTCATCACCCGAAACTCGTTAAAAATGCAAATTCTCGAGCTTCACCAGGACCCACATGGCATCGCGGCAATCTTCTCATAATTCTCCAAACGCGTCTGTTTAATCAGAAATTCTAGGCCTGGGGCCGGGCAAGCTGTCTTTAAACAGCCCACCTGGTGACTGATGCCGCTCACGTTTGGAACCGCCGTCCGGACACAGGAGCCGTCGTGTGAGGGCTGAAGGATGAGGCGGACTCTGATGCACGTGGGAGGGGGAGGCACTTGTGACCCAGGAAACAGCAAAGCTGATGCAGAAAGAAGCGCTGCCAGTGGTGGTTTTGGAGAACTAGAAGTCTGCTGTGCTGTGAGTGCAGGGTGAGGATTTTCTGGACACGAGCAGTGTGGACGGAGACAGAGTGGGCTGGACCGTGAAGGAACTTGTCCGCCAGGTAAGGGGTTTGAGAGCCACTGGAAAGGTTTAAGTAAAGGAATAACCTGGTCAGGCAAGGCCCTTAGAGACAGCACAGGAAAGGAACTGAGAAGGGGGAGTCCAGGGGCCAGGCAGGCGGCCAGAAATCCGGGCAGGAGCTGGCGAGGACCTGGAAGGAGACCATCCACTCCCACCTCCGCCTTCCTCCCCGCACTGCCCACCCCGTACCCGCGCTTTCACCTGGGCCCCCCGAACCCCCCTAACCAGTGATCTCAGCCTGAGTCCCTCCCCCCGAAGCAGGTTCCAGAAGCGCGATCCAGAAAACCAGGTGAATTGCATTCGCACTGGTTCTCCATTTCCCACTGGTCCAGAAGGGACACCCAACTCCTCAGCTGGGCCAGAAGAGACCTCCGCTGTCCAGCCCCAGGGCGGACCGCCGTTTCAGTGGCCCTCCTCCCGGCCCCCCCGACGCCACCGTGCTCCCTCAGACTTTGTCCCTGTCCTGAGTATGCCCGTGCCTCCTTTCGCTGAACATGTTTTCCTCTCTCCCCGGGACCCCTTCCGCCCCTCTCATTTTCACACGTCTTTCTTCCTGCTTAAAACTCTTCGCATGTGTATGGCTTTCTTTCCACAACGGAATCTTGGGCTTCTGGAGAAGCTCTTCAATTTCGTTTGCACCCTTTGCAGTCTCCAGCAGGTGGGATCAGCCCAGTAAGGATGCCCGTGGAATGAATGGAGGCGGCTGGGAGGGTAGGAAGGGAGATTGGCACGTCCCCACAGTGGAGGATTCAGGACTGAAAGGGAAGCTACCATATTCAGCTTCATATGCTTTTTGTTTTTAATAAATTTATTTATTTTTGGCTGCGTTGGGTCTTCGTTGCTGTGCGCAGGCTTTCTCTAGTTGCGGCGAGGGGGGCTACTCTTCGTCACGGTGCACAGGCTTCTCATTGCCGTGGCTTCTCTTGTTGCAGAGCACAGGCTTCAGTAGTTGTAGCACGTGGGCTTCAGTAGTTGTGGCTCGCGGGCTCTAGAGCTCAGGCTCAGTAGTTGTGACGCATGGGCTTAGCTGCTCCGCGGCATGTGGGATCCTCCTGGGCCAGGGCTCGAACCCGTGTCCCCTGCATTGGCAGGCGGATTCTTAACCACTGCACCACCAGGGAAGCCCCATATGCTTTTTCTTAACATTATATTTGGGTCAGAGATCACGGCTTCAAAGACTCAGTAAGAAATCAGTTCACTCCAGGATCCAAATCATGAAAGAGGAAAGCTGTCTTTCTTAAGTGTCTTTCCTGGGCCCTCTGTACCCTGAACAAAGCCATTTCAAAGAGGACCCCCTTCTGCTCTGGCCGTAGAAATGTTGGCCGGAGATCAGAGGGAGGGGGCGTTCGGGGTAACTTGAAAGGCGCACCCAGCTCTCTTTCAGGAGTCGGTAAATTAAAATGATTCCCAGTTTTTCTGAACTTGGACAGGACAGAAGTTCGCAATTGCACATGGACTTGGCAGGCACGCCTGCCCCTGCTGCAGGCAGGTGTAGGGATCATGGTGTTCCTGCTTCTGGGCGCGTGAGTGGGAAACCACTGTGAAAACCTGAAGTCCCCAGAGCCCACACGTGCCTGGGGAACGGTGTCGTTTTTATACGTGCACGACCCTCCTGGGGGCATGGGACAGCGACCTATGGCACCTCCAGACGGCTTTCATAAGATGGAAGCATCAGAAAGGTTTCTAGGGTGGGTTTTGAGGGAAGCAGAATGAAACAGGCACGTTTCCTCCTTTTTCTTCTGTTGCACTGACTCCTTTTCCTGGATGTGTGTCCCTGCAGCCAGGGCGGCCCGCCCTTGCACACCCCACGATGGCGCCCTGCCCTTCCTGCTGTCCGGCGGAAGCGGATTAATTCCCATCCCGAGAGGCCCTGGGGCCGGGGAGGTAGCTCAGGGTTAGCTCCAAACTTTGCAGGGCTCAGAGAGAGTCCGCAGCAAACCTGTGTGGTCCAGGCTCCCGGCCTACCACCCCTTCCACGACCTACCACCCCTTCCACGTGTGGGCAGAGTGTGTTCTGCGGGCCGGGCCTTGCTGGGCAAGGTCACCTGCTGCAGCACTTGGGTCAGATGTGCCACCTTCACTCTGGGGTCAGAGCTCAGGCACTTGGGGTGTAGATGCGATCGGTTAACCCCTGGAAAGCTATCGGCCTCTACACGATAAGCCAGAGAAGGGGGTTCCTGCGTAAGCTATCACGGTGTGGTTCTGAGTCCCGGGCTCTCCTCTTCCTCAGGCACTGGGACGCCGTGGCCCCTGTTCTCCGGAGGGAAGGGGAGGCCTCCCCCTGGGGCCAGCTGCGGATGCAGGAGGCCGACCTGTCGGCCCTGCGCCTCCTGGAAGCCCTGCTGCAGGTCGGGCCCCACCTGCTGCTTCAAACATACGTCTTTCTCGCCTCGGACTTCACTGGTATCGTGCCGGGTGAGTGTCTCCTACCACTGACCTCAGACCGTCCGACTTCTCAAGGGGGACAGAAGGAAACGCCTTATTTAGCAAAACCCGGCAACCTAAGATTTCCTGTTTGGGAGAATTAGGGCAGCCCAAGGGAATGGTTAATACTGGCTTTTGTTTGGGGCGATGAGTTCCCGGGGGTCGGCTTCCCTCGTGGGGCTCAGTCCATGGGACAGAAATTGCAGAGAGTCAGATGAGCCTGAAAGCACCTTGGGAAGGTGCCACGCGCTGCCGCTTGTGAAATCAGTGTGTCTGTTTCTCACGGGACTAAGTCTGCAGCCTGAGCAACACACCTCGAGAGCCATGGAAACAGAGCAACTCAGGCCGCAGCAAACGTGCATCTTCTGCTGCCTCTCACCCCAGGGTGCGGGCTGTCTCCTACGGGCCTGGAACCATTTGATGTCCTGGTCTTATTTCTCTGATTAAACCTCCTGTATATGGTTTGAATGGCAAAGTGTACTTGGGATGAAATGCCACGTTCAGAGCCGTTAGGATCTGCTTCGTCACAAACCGGAGGTGCTTGAGGAGCAGTGACTGAATGCTTTTCTTAAAGGGTGGACACACGGAGAGCCCAGCCCACCTGAGGGGACGAGCATCCACGTGTTCAGCCGAGCAAGGCTCTCCTGCACGTCCTCACTTCTTCAGAGCGGAGAAGGACGTGCGTGTTTGCACGGAGGTGACAATGCCCTCTGAGAAGTCAGGTTTTGTTAGGAGGTTAGACGTCCTGTAAACACTAGGTTGTCCTGTCCGCTTGGCTTCCAGGGATGAGTGCTCTGTGCTCCTGGTCTATGCTGTCCTGGGCCCTGGTGTGCTATGCTCGTGTCATGGGTTCCATGAAGCCGGGTCACCTCTCCATGCCGTGGACGGCCCTCGGCTGCCAGCTGCTCTGGAGGATGGGCATGGTGGGAGCCCGCGTTCTGAGTCTGGTTCTGTTCTTCCAAGTTTACCGCGTCTGGGTTCTGGTTGTTGCAGGTGAGTTGAGCATACGTTCCGACTATCTGTTGCTGCATGACACACCACCCCAAACTTAATGCCTTAAAAGCACCATTCATGATCAACAGCCCCGGTTCTGCGGGCTGACTGGGCCCCGCTGGGGGTTCTTGCCTGGGCCAGGGCGTCCTCACACCGTCGCAGTAGGTTAGCAGGTGTCTGGATTCACAGGGAGGCTCCCCTGGGCTGGCTGTACAGACGTCTGGCACCCAGGGCTCCTCCACCCTTTCTCTTCGGCAAAGTCCTCTGGAATCGGACATGTCAGCTGAGCATCCCAAGAGAAAGGGGGTGGAAACCGCCAGTCCTCTTACAACTGGCCCGGAACTGGATCAGCGTGGCTTCTGCTGTATTCTGCCTGGCGAAGCGGTCTCGGCCAGCCCAAGTTCAAGAATGACTCAGCCCATGAGTGTCCACGGAGAGGAGGAACGCATGGAGGGTCTCTCTGGAGAAACGCGCCCACAGCTCAGACAGCCCAGCCCTCAAAGGACCAGCCAACTCCAGAGCACAGCCTTAGCTGCTGAGGGCTCCACATTCTGTATCATGGGCTGAAAATCCCTAGTAAAACTGACACATAAACAGGAGGGAGGCACAGGGTCCCACGTGCCCTGACGCGATACAGAAATGTGCAGTACATACTGTGCTGTGGCTCCTAGCCTCCAAAAGCCCTACCTGTTACTCAAATGCTGAGTTTTAGGCACCTTCTCTGTTTCAAACAGGACATCTCCACTGAATCCAAAGCCCCCCTCAGCCCTCAGTCTAGCCGCACCTGATTTGACCAGTGATGGCAGGGAGTTTGCCTGACAATGCAGGATGCCTGCTGGGGGACTGTGTGTCCCTGCCCAGAGAGGAACCTCTTCCGGTCATGAGGGAACACCCTCTACAAGAAGGAACACGAAGCACTGAAAGATATTTAGACTTGAGCCTAGAACAAGCATGGATACATTTATTGGCAGAAAGCAGAAATCTTTGAAAGAAATTGTGTTCCTAAAGAGACATTAGCTGTTTTTAATTCGTTTTTTAAAAAAATTTCAGTTCAAACTCCAGTATGACGTTATTCCTCCTAAACTATAGGAACCAATATTATAGCTGGATTGCGTACAGATCTTTCCTTTGGATGTGGAGGTTTTTAAGCCCTTCGAGCAGGGATTAAAAAACAGTGAGCAATCAGTTTTGTCACTGGCTCTTTAAACACTTTCTGGAACTAAAAAGGCCTAAGTGCGCGATATTTGGTGAGTGTTACTGAAGCTAGTTTTTGTTTGCTTATCCCCAAATTAGGTCAGCTACCCTTTATGAGGATCAAGTGAGATAATACTTGCAAAAATAGAAAGTGTGGGTTTTCTGTGCCCCTTGAATCTCTTCTGGGTTTTCATTTGTTTTCTTGGGTGCCGGGTCAGATGCAGTCAGAACAGAGAGGAGGGCTACAGGCCCTGGTTTCCGAGTTCCTGCCCTACCCGCTCCCTGTCTCCTCCCTCAGCGCCCCCCCACCCCGAGGACCCTGACTTCCGAGGCTGCTCTCTGCAGGTGCCCACTGGCTGGTGATGACATTCTGGCTCGTGGCTCAGCAGAGTGACATCGTGGACAGCACC
The DNA here is from genome assembly GCF_028021215.1 of Eschrichtius robustus. NCBI lineage: Eukaryota > Metazoa > Chordata > Mammalia > Artiodactyla > Eschrichtiidae > Eschrichtius > Eschrichtius robustus. The sequence goes on from NC_090844.1 coordinate 6,485,651, forward strand.
TGCCACTGGAGGCTGTTCAACCTGCTCATGGGTGCCACGTACATCCTCTGCTACCTCAACGTCTGGGACAGCCCTTCCCGAAGCCGGATGGCCACGTTCTACACGGCAAGTGGTGATGACGGTTTTGTTTAATCCCAGCTTTTACTGTATACGTAGAACGTGTGCGTGCATGCGTGTGTGTGCATGTGTGCACTTGTGCACACGTATCTGTTAAGAAGGAATAGCTTAATTTTAGGAAAAATTCTAAAAGGAAGTATAGTCTTGAACAGAGAAGATGGGCTCTGAAAATAGTAACCTGACGTCCAGTCGTTTCCACGTAGTTACCGTGGCAAGGATTGTGGTGCCTTTGGCGATGTTTTTCAGCCACTCTCTACGTCAGCCCATCTGATAAATATAATCACAGTTCTATTCTGTGTCATATACGCGATGCCCTTGTTAATCAGCTCAATCACTGAGTTACAGCTGTGGTCCTAGATAGTGTGAAAAACACAAAGATGACGTAATGCCTGTCTGCAGGCTGCTTCTGGTCCCATGGAGGAGATAAGCTTCTACCCAAACAATTTTTAAAAAGAGGCAGAATGTGGACAAATGCCGGCAGAGAAAGCAGCGTCTGAATCTCACAGGAGTGTCACTTCCCACTGGGATGACCAGGGACACTCTTGATGAGAAGGGGGAAGTTGAACTGCATTGCAAATGGCAAAGGAGAGAGGACCAGCCAGGGCTTCGGAGCACACGCTTTGGAATCAGACGGGCTTACGTGGGACCCTGGCTCTGCCATTAACTGTCACCAAATGACATGGCCAAGAATTTAAACTCTCTGGACCTATTTTTTCATCAGCACATCAGGACATAGCCACCCACCTCTCGGTGTCCCTGTGACAATGATGTAAGACCTACCTGCTTTTCAGGGTCCCTGGGAAGATTAAATAATAAACAACTTGGGCTGAAATAACCAACAAATAGTGGCTGTTACTAATACAAAAAGTTGAAGAGACTTTCAGGGGTGCAGGCGCTCCAGGATGGAGGTGGGAACAAAGAGAAGAGCCCGGAGGTGCAGCTCCTGTCCGGCAGCAGGTGGGCGGCGTGGTCACCCCCTGGTTTTAGGAGAGCGCCGTAGAGCTTGGTAACCCCATAGGCCACGGGGCCCACAGACCAAAGAGGACCTGTGATGCTGAATGAGTCACAGAGCCCCGCCAAGCCTCAGTTTCCACATCTGGAAACCGGGAGTAACAAGGCCCATCTCTCTGCGGGGGGTGAGGGCTGAGTGTGTGGCAGGGCCCCGCCCCCATGCACCGTGAATAAAGCTGAGGGTCACTTTTCCGTCGTCCGTTTGCCAGAGCAGCGTGTTCACGTGCCGATGCCCATGGGCGCCCTGGGAAGCAGGACTACGTAAGGAGACGTTTCACATTTGCTGCTTTTCTTTGTTTGTTTTTGTCACGTTCACACCCTTGTCCCAGGAGTTCTAGGGGCTGTTACATAAGGAAGGGAAACAAATGCTTAATTCTTTGCAGCTGTCTTAGTCACCGGACCACTGAGTTCAGAGTGATTGAATAGGAAAAGACAGAACTTAGACACTACGGAAGTTTCGAGCATGGAGGAGCAAAGATACAGAAGCACAATGAAGGCCACGGGGTGCGGGGGAGGCCGTAGGAAAGCCAGTGTGGACGGTACCGAGCTAAACACACCCGGACGCCAGTTGACAGCGATGAAAACAGATTCTATTAAGTCAGTTGCAACAAGGAAAGGGGTGGACTGACCCCTACCTCAATTTGTGCAGCGGCGACTGCATATTTTAAAGGGAGAATGGCATGGGACAGCGTGGGCTCGAGCAGAGTCGAGGAGTGAAGGGGTGTGGTCAATGTGACCTCACCATCTGGGGTGTTAGTTGGCGCTTTCGGGGCGAGAAACACACTTCCCGTTTCCTCACGACAGGAGGCAGTATTCACACACCTTAGGGCAAGGAGCTCACAGGCTGGGACAGTCGTCTCCTGGGATGTGTGTATTTCAGAGAGATGGTTCTCAGGTCCTGGAGAAGACGGCTCTGGGTGGTAAAAGATGTACATTTCAAAGGGACAGAGAAAGGGTTTATAATCGCAGACTTTCTAAGGTAACGCCCCCCCAAGAGGAAGTTCAGGGCCTATCTGCCTATCACCAGATTTGGGCTGGAATGAACAGTAAATTCTCCTGGCAGCACTGAGCTTTCTTAGGCAGGGGTCATCATGCTAGGGATGCAGGCTTGAGCTGTTAGAAACTATGGTAGTGTTGGTTCGGGTCTCTTAATGTGCAGAGGTGGGCAAAATCATTTCCGCTACGAGTCTGCAGTTTTTATAGGCCAAGGCTGAGGCCTCGTCCAGAAGAGGGCTTAGGGGAGCCTGTCTGAGTCGTTTGGTCAAGAAGATGGTCTTTGTCAGTGGAAAGTCATTGCGTTTGTCAGCGTTCTCCAGACAAACAGAACCAATGGGATATGTATGGATGCGTAAGAGCAGATTTATTATAGGAATTCGCTCATGCAATTATGGAAGCTGTGAAGTCCCACGGTCTGCCATCCGCAAGCTGGAGAACCAGGGAAGCCCGTGGTAATTTAGTCCAGGTCCAGAAGACCAAGAACCAGGAGCTTGGTGTCCAAGGACAGGAGAAGATGGATGTCTCCGCTCAAGAAGAGAAAGAGAATTCTCTCTTCCTTTTTTTTGTTCTATTCGGACCTTCAACAGATTGGACGGAGCCCACCTGCATGGGTGAAGGTGATCTTTACTCAGACTACCGATTCAGATGCTAATCTCTTCCCGAAACACCGTCACAGACACACCCAGAAGTAACGCGTTACCGGTATCTGAGCATCTCTTAACCCAGCCGAGTAGACACGTAACACCAGCAGTCACAGCCCTTTAGGGGGCAGCCTGTAGGAAGATGACCCTGGACCAGAGAGTCAGGACACACTGTCAAGAGGACCGCCGCGTTGTCAAGGAGTGGACACTCGGCCCTGGGTGGAGGTGGGGCTGTTTCCAGGTGTGTTAGGGAGGATGCCAAGGTCTGATCTGCAGGTGAAACGGGTCACCCCGACAATGATGGGGAGGAGAGATTGCAGTAGAACGCTGACAGGAAGTAGCAAGTTCAGAACTGTGAAAGGGCAGTAAGGACAGGAAAAAGGGGATGGATTTTTTTTTTTTTCAGTCTGCACTACCAGTTTTTTTGTTTTGTTTTGTTTTGACATATACAAACCTAAGAGTTTGTATATGTCAAGAGGGCCAGACAGCTGATGAGATGCGGTTGATTTAAGGAGTAGAGAGAGAGCATCTCCAAGTTTTGCAGGCTGGGCTGCTGGGCAGCGCCATTTAGAACCAAAATAACACCTGCTGGACCCTTGAAGCACAGCTGCCCAGAGCCTAAGGCACGGGGAGGTGGATATTCTTAGGATTTTTAAGCAGCCCCTAATATCATTTTTTATTCTCTCCTTATTTGACCTTTCTAGAGTTAAAATGATGCCAGTAAATGGCTATGGCAAACCTTGGAAGACTTTTAGCATAATTGCAGGGGCTTCCCTGGTGGCACAGTGGTTGAGAATCTGCCTGCCAATGCAGGGGACACGGGTTCGAGCCCTGGTCTGGGAAGATCCCACATGCCGCGGAGCAACTAGGCCCGTGAGCCACAATTACTGAGCCTGCGTGTCTGGAGCCTGTGCTCTGCAACAGGAGAGGCCGCGATAGTGAGAGGCCCGTGCACCGCGATGAAGAGTGGCCCCCGCTTGCCACAACTAGAGAAAGCCCTCGCACAGAAACGAAGACCCAACACAGCCAAAAATAAATTTAAAAAAAAAAAGTACTTACTTACCAAGTGCCAGGTCATTATGCTAATCAATTTATAAAAAAAAAAAAGAAAAAAAAATAGTATTGCAATTCAGGGTTTTTTAAAAATGTCTCCTACACAGTCTTTAAATACATCATCTTTGAATTACATCCCGTTTATTTACTGATTTTAAGAAATATATTTTGTATTATATTGATATATTTTATATTAAAATATTTTTATATTAATTTATATTTATGTTTAAAATTATTAGCTTTGGAAACCTTAGCCAATAAGCCCGCCTGGACGGGAGGTACCGAGAGCCTTCTGTAAGAGCTGCTCTTATTTCAGGCCAGGGAGGAAGGCTCCCTGTTCAGCCAGCAGGAGTACCTCCCCTGCTGCCACCTGGTGGTCAGGGGCCAGATTTACCTTTAAAGAGGTAAATATTTGAAAAAAAAATTCTGAAGTTGTTAACGAAAGTGTGTTGACTCTGACTTAACTGGAATTCAGTGTCACTGTGAGCCCTGCAGATACTTTTAATTATTGCATGGTAAAGCTAACAGGCGCATACAGTTAACATGAGAATATGGAACATATAAAGTAGGAAATAAATGTCTGTGTCAGCCCCACCTGACTCACCAAAGGGAACCCCCCCAGCCTTGTGAGCTGTGCCCTTACATTTCCTGTGCGTTTATGATTCTGCAGACATTTTAAAGAGCTGCACTGAGAACAGGGAGAATCCCCCGTTGCTAGAGAGGCTCACTCGACCCTGACCCTGCTTCCAGGAGGGCCCGGTCAGCAGTGGGAGCCTCCGGGGGCACAAGGACAGAGCCCCCAACCCTGAAGGGAGCTGCAGCAGATCGCGGGACGGGAGCGTCCCGAGGCCGCCTGCACCCGGCCAAGCATGCTGACTCTCCTTCTGGTGCCCTAGGTTATGCTGCTTGAGAACACCATCCTCGTGCTGCTGGCCACGGATTTTCTCCAGGGAGCGTCGTGGACCAGCCTGTGGGCTGTAGCCGGAGCCTTGTCTGGATTTCTGATCGGTAAGACCCCGCATCTCCTTCCTAGCCCCTCCCGCCCTACCCCAACTTGCTTCTTTACAGTAAGCTCCCTCCAAGGGTAGGAAACGGGGCTCAGAAACAGCTGGATGGAGACCAGGGTAGCTCCCTGCCCTGCGGGTGGCAAGGCCGCTCTCATGGGGCACGAGAAACCGGATCAGCCTCCGTCTGCCTTGCTTGGCTGTGCTCAGAGGAACTGCTGGTGAGGCAGGGGCTGCCTCGGGGGTGGGACCCTCTCTGGCGCGCTGGCAGGGGTCAAGGACGTAAGCTCCCGCTCTTTTCCCAGCATCGAGGCACTGGGTGCGGAGGGGGCAGAGCAGTGACCTTCCTGACTCCACACATGTGTGGCATCTCGACAAGAGCCCTAGGACAGGGGCTGAGGTCCCCCCAGCCTGGGGTGAGGCACAGGGGAGGCTAAGCGATGCCGCGAGGTCAGGCGGTCTGGGAGTGGCAGAGCCACAGGGCCTGGTGGTTTAAGATGATCAGTTATGTCTCGTGATGAGGGAAAGGCTCCAAGGTCCGCGCTGTGCCCACCGTGCTGCCCCGGCTTGGCAGATCGGGTGTGAGCTCCTCTCCTGCACTTGGAAAATAACAGAAGTCGCAGCCCAGGGCTTCCCTGGTGGCGCAGTGGTTGAGAATCTGCCTGCCAATGCAGGGGACACGGGTTCGAGCCCTGGTCTGGGAAGATCCCACATGCCGCGGAGCGACTAGGCCCATGAGCCACAACTACTGAGCCTGCGCTCTACAGCCCGTGAGCCACAACTACTGAGCCCGCGCGTCTGGAGCCTGTGCTCCGCAACAAGAGAGGCCACGATAGTGAGAGGCCCGCGTACCGCGATGAAGAGTGGCCCCCGCTTGCCACAACTAGAGAAAGCCCTCGCACAGAAACGAAGACCCAACACAGCCATAAATAAAAATAAATAAATTAATTAAATATAAACACTGGGTTCAATTAAAAAAAAAAAAAAAAAAGTCGCAGCCCTGCGGCCGGCCTCCTCCCCGCACTCCTCCCCCAGCACGCGCTGGCCCGGCGATGGCGGCGCCCTCATTCTGCGGCCTTTGCCAGAGCTTCCAGGACAGCACCCGAATGTTCCACGCGGGTCCTTGCGCTTCTGAAACACGGTCCAGGGCAGAGGCTCCTCCCGCTGTTTGCAACAACTCGGGGTTGAGCTCCCGCGCGCGCCCCAAGGCCTTGCCTCTGGCCACCCACGTCCCGGGGGGAGCGCGTGGGAGTCGAGGCACCGCCGGGCAGCCCTGGCCCCTGACGCAGGAGGATGGGTGGCGGGGAGTAGGGTCCTTTTAGCACTGACCAGGGAGAGGAAACGCCCCGGAGCTTCCAGCGTTTGGAGACATGAAGAGACTCTTCCAGGGACGGAGCGGATTCATAAACGTGGCCATAAAACAAGTATTCGAGGGCCACGAACCAGCGGTGACCTTTAAGCTCTACCCCTCCGTTGTCAGGAACCAAGGCTCGTTAGAGATTCCGGTGGCCAAGTCAGTCCTTCTTTTTCAAATTAAACTTTTACCTTTGAGATAATCGAAGTTTTCAGAAATAATACAGAGATCTCCACATCAATAAATGTTTTTTAAAAAACATTTTAAAGAGGGTAAAGTGAGAAATGACGCAAGGACGGCTAATGTGACTGGAGATGCATGAAAATAATTCACCGAGAAGATAACTTGAGAGTCAGATCTAGGAGGATGGATGGAAGGTATTATGGTAAAGAACAGGGAAATTTTTCAAAATTGTGCATGAAAGAGAGAGTTTGAAAGAGAGAGTAAAGAATAGAAGGAAGGAAGGAAAGAAGGAAGAAAGGAAGGGTAGCAGGGAGGGAGAGAGGGGAAAGAAAGAACGCAGAGATCCCTGCATCCCTCCCCTGTCCCCCCAGTGGTGGCTTCCCGCAAAACTACAAGCAGAACATCAGAACCCAGATGTTGACGTGACACATTCAAGATGCAGAGAGAACTTTTCCGAGGCCATAAGGACCCTTCTGTTACTCTTTCAAAACCATATCCACTTCCTCTTATCTCCACCTCCTCTGTAACCCCCGGCGACCACTAACCTGTTCTCCGTTTCTATAATTTGGTCACTGCAACGATGTTAGGCAACTGGAATTGTACAGTGTGTGGCTTTGGGCATTGGTTTGGTTTACTGAGCACCATTCCCTGGCAATTCTTCTGGGCCCTCGTGTGTATCAATATCCCTTCCTTTGTTGCTGAGGACTGGTCCGTGGTTTGGAAGAAGCTCAGTGTCCCAACCATTTGCCTGTTGTAGGACAGCTGGTTGGTCCTTTTTAAAATAATAATATATATGCCAGGCGCTAGGGTGCCGGTAAGTGCCCAGGGTGCCCAGGCAAGAAGCGGCTGGGCTCTCTCACATGGCACTGCTGCTCAAGCAATTCTTCCTGGGGGCGTGGGCACCATGACACTTGGGATGAAGGGACGGTGAAGCTGGGCAACCCAACCACTCATTCGGATTTTCCAGTTCTCACTGAGTCCTGTGAGCACAGCGGGGTCGGAAGTAAAAATGTACCCCCCCCCCGCGCAATCTGCTTTACGCTCTAGTTGGAAAAGAGATGTCTGACACCATTCCTAACATGTGTGGGGCTCCTGGGAGCTGCCATGCTGGGTACCCACCCAGTGTTGCTCCAAGGAGAAGATGTTTTCATTCTCTGGGTGTTGACCCAGGGCCCAGGGAGCCGGGAGCCAGGTCCAAGGCTCAGCACCCAGGGCTCAGAAGGCCTGAGGGGCTCAGACAGAGCCAGGCTTGCTGGTCCTTCTCCCCGGCTTCCTGGGGCAGCCTGAACTCCTGATTCCCCTGTGGTGCTGGAGGGAGTCCTCAGTGGGAACCTGGGGCATGAATTATAGTCAGCGGAGCACAGGCTTTAAAGCAGCAGCTCTGGCTGCCATCTTGAGCTCCCTTGATAAGCATTTATTGAGTACCTACTGCATGCCAGCCTGGGGCTGCAACCAAGAACCCAGTGAAACACGCAGCCTCAAGGAAAGTCTACCTTCGCTGAACACATGTGTACCTGGGACTTGCAGGATGGAGGGGAAGGGGGTCAGCTCCCATTTCTTGGCCTCGGGTGGCTCACTGTAGAAGGAGAGTGACAGTACCTCCCTCACGCTGACTGTGAGAACTTGGAACGATGTATAGAGACGGCCGGAGCCGTGCCCCCTGCAGAAACAACACGCGGTCACATCCCATAGGAATTCTGTCTCCATTCCCCCAAAGATACTCTGAGAGGATGCAAGGGGACGTCTGTTAGGTTCCTTCTAGCTCCATCCTTGCTGCAATTTCCTGGCCCCTCCGATGCTCTCCCCCCTCCTCCTCCGCCTATGTCAGGTTTCATGCTGTTTATAACGAGCGCCCTGAAACCAGGCGCTTGGTCCAGTACAACAGGAAGCTGGAAATAACGTGGGAGGATTACTGGAAAGCTCTGTTAAATGAATTATTGCCCTAGCCAACACTTCTGATCAAAATAAATGAACCTGACAACAATGTGATTAAGATGTTTATGCACAAAGGAAGTATTGTTGCTGTTCATGGAAATTCCTTGATACGAGGTTTTTGATGCGTATGTTTAACCTCTGCTTGGGTCTTGTTTTTGAAATAATTCCTTACCTCCCCCTCCCCTCGCTTTGGAATCCATCAACCGGTGAGTAGATGGTTGAATTCTGAGTATCTGACCCAGTTTTCTGAAAGTAAAATGATCATTTCTACCAAACCTCTCTCTGTCTCTCTCCCACGCATACACACACACATCTAGAGGACTCAGCTGGAACATCCCTCAAGGAAGAAGTCATAGAATCCACAGGACTTAAACTTTGTTCTTAGATTTTCTAGTGTAGACACATTTGCAGCTTATGGGAGCTGGAGAAGACTTAAACTCCCCCCAAATATCCAGTTCTGGTGCTGCAACGAGTCCTGTTTTGGATCCCAAATTACATTACTCCACTCAAAATTCCAGAACCTGGAACTCTGCAAACCACAGCGAGGACACAGGACTTCAAAGAAGATAACCGTGTGCTCTTTTTCTTCTTCTTTTTCAGGCAGTGTCTCGCTGGTCATTTATTACAGCCTGCTACATCCTAAATCCACAGACATCTGGCAGGGCTTTGTAAGGAAGTCCTGTGGCATTGCAGGGGGTGATAAAGCAGAGGGAGACTCTCCTCCCCGGGCCTCGGGTCCAGCTGGGGAGGGGCCGGAGAGCCTGGGGACCTGCCAAGAGGAAAGTGATGGGCTAACAAGCCTGGGGAAGCCCCCCAGCCCACAGTGGGGTCCCCCAGAGGCTGGGATGGAAATCCAGATGGCTGGGGAGGCCTCTTTCCTCCGCCATCACCACTGGCTGTTGGTGAAGCTTGCCCTGAAAACGGGAAATGTGTCGAAGATCAACGCACTCTTTGGAGAAGACAATCCTGGCTTCTTTTGTTCCCCTCCATGGGGGTTGAGCCAACACTGCAACCAGGAGAGGAAGCCCCCATCCTCCCAGCAAGAGCCCCCATCGTCACCCCACAACTCCCTAACCTCAGAGGAAGGCTCTGAGCTTCGAGTGGTCCCCAGAGCAGAGGCTGACGAAACTTCAAATTACATCTCTTTTGCCAGCGATAATCATGACAAAACTCCTGCCCAGAAGCCGTCAGCTATGCAGCAGGAGGGCAGCCCAAAGGAAGGAGACGAGGCTGCTTCTGGGGTGCAGGGGAGGGGTGCAGGTGGGTGGCTGGGTGGAGGGGAAGGGCAGGAGAGCTCCACACTCTACTTCAGTGCCACCACTGAAGGGGCCATGTCCTCACACCAAGAAGGTGGGAGGGCAACTCTGACGATGTCCCTCTCTGGGAGGAGATTGGGGGAGGGCAGCCCTGCCCGGCCTGCCTCACCTCTGCCAGCCACCAAGCCCTTTCCCGCCACCATGGCCAACATCAGCCCGATCTTAGGCACTGGCCCAGGTAGAAGCTTCCATCCTAGTGGCAGAGCCCTGGGTGGCTCAGGGGATGGGGAGCAGCAGGAGTCCACGAGGGACCGGGACCATCCTGCCACTGCTGGCACGCAGACGTCATGGCCGAAGGTGAGCCCAAGGCCCGCTGTTGAGCCCTGCCTCACGTCCACCCCCAAGTCTGAGTCCACCCACAGGGACAGCAGCTGGAGGGAAAGGCTGAAGACCGAGACAAGCTTCTTCATCTGACCACAGTCACTGTGGGATAAAGCAACAGGCCAGCGGATCAAGCTGGTCATCGGTGTCGGGGTAGGAGGAATCCCACTTCTGACACCTACACCCTTGCATACATCACATCCCCTCTGGACCTCTGTCCACACAGCTAGAGAATGAGAGAACCAGATTAGATTAGATAAGATCCCCTGCAAACACCACATGCCACACATATACATAGGAGTCATTCTCTAACACAGTGTAGAAGGTGGTAGAGATAAGGCTTCCAATCAAAATTGACTGCTTCCATTTACAAACTCTATGATCCTTTTTTGTCCCCCACTGTGGTTCCTAGGAAGCTCAAAGGTAAAACCCAGAGTCCTACTTTGTTCTGGGTTTTCATGACACAGCTAGGTCCTGACACTGGTTTTTAATCAAGTTCTTTTTAATGTATTTTAACTGCATTATTTTATGAAATTCCTTGGTAAACTTCAGGACATCTCAGGCCTCTGCCCAGTGGAAGGAGAGTCAGAGAAAAACCAGAGCTGGACAGAGTTAAAGTGGCGAAAACAGATTTTATTCAGGAGCTATTGCAATAGGGAAAGAGACCTCAGTATAAAACCAGCACAACTCTGAACTCATTGTGGACAAGTGGGGGTTTATAGCCAAGGAGCAGGTGGAACTCAGTGGATGGAAATTACTAAGAGGAAGCATCGGGGTAAAGGGGGATTCTGGCTTAACTGACCTAACAGATTCTTGCTGAAGGCAGGCCAGGGAGGTCAGACATCACCTACAGGGTGGGAAGGGGTGAGGAACCTGATCAGATATGGAAGGTGATCAGAGATTGAGGGTGAGGGTTTCTGGTTAAAATTGACTTAACAGGATTCCTGCTAAAATTGGACAATGCAGGGAGGAATGTGGAAGTAGACTTGGTTGAAAAGTTCAAGGGAGCCTGAGCAGGGTTTGGTCAAGGAGAGAATCTGTCAGGAGGACGTGGAGAACAGCCTCGGTGGCTCTGACCAGGGCAGGAGAAGAGCCTTGTCTGACCAGGACGTCTGGCCTTTCCCCTCCACGCCAAAGGCTCACCAGGAACTGCATGCTCACTGCAACCTTGAGAAAATGGTTATTGGATGGAGCATTTACATTACTCCTCCTCATCTGAATCTCCATGGCCGGGACCCTCGGAGCACAAGTGTGACATTTGGAGATGGCAGTGCCAGTGACCACCGGGAACCCACTGAACTTGAACCAGTTGGGTTTATGACATCACAGCGAGGGAGAATGCACCCACGGGGCGTCTCAGGACGAGGCTGTGAGGAAGGACCGAGGATGGGGACAGTGGGGGGTGAATTTGGAGAGGACCTCCGGAAGCCGGGGCTCGCTCTGGATTGGGTGCAATTTTGTGACTGGGCATCACAATCATTCTCACCTGCAGAGAGGGCGGACCAGAGTGAGAAGGAAGCCCTATTTGGTAACAGCAGCCATTGCCCCTTTGGGTAGAAGGGGGTGTGGGATGCGAGGTGACCTTGCTTTTATCTCTATCACCGTTTCCACGTGGCCTCTTCTGAGGCTGATATTCTGCGAGAGCCTCTGTGTCCAACAGAACGCGTGGCCTGGCTGGGAGCATCAGATGAGTTCCCAGATGTCAGAGGCTGCTCTTTTCTCCCTCAGAATATTAGTAGTAGCTGAATAGCTGTTTGTTAGGCTAAGTGTCATTATGTTAGATCTATCCTATTGATGTTACTGCTTCAGTAAGTGGCCTTCACCCGGAACTTCAAAAGTGTCTGCTGCCCCCATGGTACTTACTCTAAGGGCATTTATCTTATATTTGCTGTCACACCTGCTTTTCTTAATTTTTTTTTACGGCTACCTCACTCCCTTCTTCTCCCATGAAGCTACGTAGGAAGCAACAAAAGGACTCCTAGTATCCTTCAGTGCTACAGACTGTCCGCATGTCCCTTTCCAGCCATTGACACAAAAGAGGGAAAGCCGGCTAGCCAGAACCTGCAGGAAATTAGGGTTGGTCTCCATGAATGTTTCTATGATGATTTTTCACTCCTTGCGGCAGCCTATTTTCTTCAGCTGTTTGCCTGGTGAGGCCTGGCTGACGGACACCCACAGCAAAAACACTCAGTAAACACGCGTAAGTGGAATTGCAATCCTAGATTTTTCTGAATGACTAGGGATTTTACCTCTCATAAGCAAAACATCTTAATAACCATTTGGGGAGTGGGTCTTTGTAAAACAGTTGCACATGCCTGCCTTTTTAGCAGGGGTCTCTGCAGTCTCAGAACCTGAGTGCCTCTGTGTCCCGCTCACAGGGGGATTGACAGTCTGACAAGGGGGCTGTTGGCAGCATTGTGGGTGGAGTTCCAGGAACCAAGGAGGGGTTGCAGAGTGCCCCAGCTTGCTGTTGCTGCCCCTCAGGGCAAGAGAGGGGGGCTGCCACCAGATCCAGGGGGGACCTGTAGCTGCAGTGGGCTCCTGGGTCTGCTGTGCTGTGGATGAGGACCAATGCCAACCTGCACTGACCGGGCAGGAGGAGGCCAAAGGGACGAAGGGCCCGTCCCCACTCTCCACTGGCACTGCCAGGGCCGGACCCGCCGGGCAGGCAGAGGACTCAGACTCTCCGTGCAGTCTCTAAAAGTGGGCGCCCCTAGCCCGGCAGCGAGGGAGGCCAGCCTTGGTGGCGGGGACCGACCATAACCGCCCGATTCCCCACAGCAGTGCCCTCAGCTTCTTTCACAAGCTGTAGAGCACCTGCCTCTAAACCCAGCACCCCCGAGCTGTGACGTGGCCATTTTAAATGTGCATCTGCTTTTCGCTGTTTTCCTCACTCCTCATGCAAAAGGAAAATAAAACAATGTATTTTTATATGCCTAGTTTACTTAGATTCTGGACTGCTGGTTAATATCTTTCTATGGCCTTTGCAGGCACAGTGACAAAGTTCATTGCAAGTTCTTCTGTTAATAAGTAGAAAAAGGAAGAGAAAAATGTGGAACTGTGTACGGTGATGGGTGGTATCATTGTGATCATCTTGCAATATGTACAAATAGCGAATCATTATGTTGTACACCTGAAACTAATATAATATTATATATCAATTATACCTCAATAAAAAAAAACAGAAACAGAAAAATAAGAATGGAAGCTTTACATCTCCTGCCGCCTCTGACATTAGAAGAGACCCTAGAATGCAGACAACTTTGAAGACCTGACACACATGGGCTGGTCCAAGGGGAAGAGAATCAGACGTGATGTAATGAGGCAACACCTTCTTTAAAAGCAGGTGTATTCGTCAGCTTTAGATGCAAAGCAGACAGCATAACATCTCAGTGGCATAAAACAGCAAGCACTTATCTTTCACTCAGGTCTGTGGGTCATCTATGGGTCCCCTCTTCAGGCTGCAGGTCAAGGTCACGTGTGCTCCACATCCTGGGGTTGAGGGGCAGTGGACACACCAGCCAGGAGCTCCCAGAGGGGCAGGGCCTCAACAGGCCACACGGCGAAGCCCAAGTTCTGTGGGGCGAGGGCTGAGTAGCTGTCTCCCCAGCAGGTCAAAATCCTCCCTACACTCCTGTCCTGTTTCTCCATCTCACGATCCTGGACCTCACAGCTACAGAATCTGTAACAGCAGAAAGAGTTAACACACACCTACCAAAGGCTCTGAAATTATAAATCCAGAAACAGCTTCTATTCATAGAAGTCTCGGCATTTATAACTCCAAAGATGGATTTAATATTCGTGCCCTGAGACATCTGTTTTTACAAGTCCAAAAAGAGCTTTGACGCACATTTCCTCTCACCCCTGTGCAGAAGTGTCTAATGTTTGGGGGTTTTGTGTTGGCCATTTTTGCCTGAGTTTTGATTCCATACTCCTTCCTTTCTTCCTATTGCAGTCAGCCTACCAGTTCCTAAAAGTCGGAGGTTTCCACTCTGATGGCCATCAGAGTGACCTAAGAGAAGACCTAGAAAGCCACCCTCTGGGGCAGGGCACTGTCACCCCAGCTCACATCTTGGCCCCTGCGCTCCTTCTCTCCTGCATCCTTTTCGTCTTCCAGCAGAGAGAAGGGTGTTTGCCAAGCAGTCGAGGGCCTGCAGGACAGGCTTGGAGGAGAGGGGCCCTGGCAGCAGCTCCTGGGAAGGCCTGCACACCAAGAACTGCCTTGTTCTGTTCACGCCTCCAGAGACCCGAGGATACACTAGCGTAAGAAGTTGCTAGGCAGAGCAGCAGTTTATATTCTGCTATGCCAAGGGTGAGATTTCTACATTCCTTCTGAGACCTGCCCTGAATCAGTTCTCAAGCTAAAGGCTGATGACACTTAAGCATTTTTTTTTATGGTTTATATTTTTGTTTTTTTAAAATATCTTTATTGGAGTATAATTGCTTTACAATGGTGTGTTAGTTTCTGCTGTATAACAAAGTGAATCAGCTATACGTATACATATATCCCCATATCCCCTCCCTCTTGCATCTCCCTCCCATCCTCCCTATTCCACCCCTCTAGGTGGTTAAGTATTTTTAAGCACCAAGAAAGGATTTTACTTTAAAACTCAGTCTGGTTTTTCTCTTTAAAATAGACTATAGGGATTTCCCTGGCTGTCCAGTGGTTAAAACTCCACCCTTCCACTGCAGGGGGTGAGGTTTCATTCCTTGGTTGGAGAACTAAGATCCCACATGCTGCACGGCACGGCTAAAAAATAAAAAAGTTAAAAAATAAAATAGACTGTTAATTTTTCTGTCCTCCAGAGTTTGATTCAATTTTCCATACTTTTTAAGATGACCAACCATCCTTGTCTCCCTAAGACTGGGGATTTCCTGAGATCTGAGATTTTAGGGCTAAAACCCGGGAGTCCCACGCTGATGAGGACGGCTGGTCACCCTGATGCCTGTTCACCCTAATCACTTTTTCTATTTTATGTAGCCACTCAGAGAGCAGAGCAAACATTCCCTGGTTAAAAATTTGGGCGACAATGCAAGTTTCCCGAAATAAGGTCCTCCAGCACCAAACCCCTAACCCACACCCCCATCAATCTTGCAAAAATCAATTTGACTACTGTCCCCCTTGCTAATCATGACTACCAAAGCCAATATAATGGTCAACTTTAATCTCTACCAATGCCAGGAGAGGTCCTGCTCTGAAGTCAAAGCTATAATCCAGATTTTAATTTAACATCTCTCAGGAAGGAAATCTCCAGTGGAAAAATACTATGGAAAAATCCATGACTTTGACCACTTCATTATGGCAAGACTAGAATTACAACACTGCCCATCAGGGTTTCCATTATAAATGGGGTCTAAATCTTGGTGGAACGCAATTCATTCTAGCTGGAGCAAACCGTGGGCAGGTTTCCAGCCCATTGGGGATTTTTCTGATTTGTTTACAAATTGGCTGGGAGTGGGGGAAGGGAGAGAGAGGAACAGAATAAACCATATGGATTTTTGTTCTTAGTGTGTCCTTTAAGCTGAAACTAGGAGAACAGAGACCAACAAGAAAATAACCAACCAGTGTCAACTGAGGATGTCATCCAGATCTGAAAATTCTGGATTTCAAGTTAACATTTTGTCTTTAATTCACTTTAAAAGATGGAGCATTCGATAAGAGAACAGAGATTTGCTTTTTTTTTTTTTCTTATACCTGAAGTTTGGTCAGTCGCTGAAGAGACGAGCTTTGGCCAACTGTGCCTTTGAGGGAAGCATTGAGCTGGGGAGATGGTGGGGGGCATGAGAGCTGGGTCCTCTTCCGGCTCTCTTTCCAGCTAACTCTCTGACTGTACGGAAGTCAATTCATCGTTCTGAGGCTCAGGTTCCTCTTCTGTGAATCGGGGATACTGTCTGTTGGTCTGGCTAACTTACAGAGTTCTTGTGTATGGCCTCAAAACCAATGGGAGATGAACTCTCTTACCCAAGGGACAGGGTCCTTCTGTTTGCTCGTCCCATTTCCCAAGCCGAGTGTCCCAGCCACCCTCCAGAGAGAGTGGAGCCTGAGTCACCCTGTGTGGGTGGAGGTCCTCTGTCCCTCAGACCGTGGAAGGAGGGAGACACCACCACCCCTGGGATACTGAGTTACCCCAGAGCCAATGCATCCTGGATCCTGATGGAGACTTAAGCTTGTTTTTACTAAAAAGTTTTGCAGTACTTGCTCCAAAGCCATAAACTCATCTTGGGGCATCTTGCCACGGTTTTGTGACCTTGCAAGGCACAAGGGGCAAAAATTTCCTCCACAGAGTCCTGCTGGGCGGGGGTCGAGACCCTTCTCAGGCCTTGTAGGCTCATAGGGTTATCGTCAGGACCAATGATAAAATGGCCCTTAGGAAACGACTAACAAACAAAACAGGAATTCCCAAAATGTTAGGTCCCAGCCTTCCCCTCTTATAACCCCAGAACTTCTAGGAATATTGGAGGGAAAGAGATTGATTCTGGCTGCCAATCCTGTGTTTGCTTTAAATCACAGCCATTGCAAAGTGAATGGTAAAGTTTTCCTTAGATATTCAGACCCCACCTTCCTTTCTCAAACGTCTGAAGAATTTGGAGGTCAATATTTTTTTTCCCAGCAGTCAGGAAGCAATGTGATTAATCTGAGTAACGGAGTTAGGTGGACAAAGGTCCAAGTTGCATTTTGTAAGGTTATAAAAACTTTCAGGATTTGGGTCATTTGTTTTAAATAACTATCAGCTAAAAAGCTTAATTTGGCTTAGTTTTGACTTGGGTTGGAAATAAATGGCCAACTGCCTTCTTCTCTCACTTAATTCATGACAAGGCTTAGCCATAATTCTAAGCTGCAAAAAGCCCGTTCTATGCAGAGATCAACATCCCATGACATGTTAATGCATTAAGCGGCCATAGATCTTACTGACTTTTGCAATGAACACGTGCTGTGCCGGGCTGTTTCAATAGGTGTATGTTATGGATTTAAGCATACTGTATATCCATGTTCTGTTTTAAGAGTGAACGCTCTTGTAATCTCACACGATCCTCAACGCTGGGTAGAGGGGGCAGCGGACAGACGACTTGTTAATTGCAGCTGCAGGCTGGCTCCCCGCACCTGCCGGGCAGCGTGGGCTCAGTAGGTGGCGCCCTTGCCCCTCCATCAGCCCGCATCCTGGCCTGGAGACCCTGTTCTGTTTAATGCTCCATCTTTCATCCCTTAAGTATAAGTTTAGTTGGTTGCTTTTTTAATCCGTTGCTTTCAGTCAGGCACACAAACGTCCCGCGTGGACGGTATCAGCAGCTCTGAAAGGCTATGCAGGACCTTTGCATTTCCCAGCCGGCTGAGGCCCTACCCTTGTAAGTTGTAGGCTTGAGGGTTTATTGAGATAATTAAATGTTAAGGGCAGAGCCATTTCCCATAGAAGGAATACAATAAATGTCCATTGTCAATAGCAGGTGCCCTTAACTTAGAAGTCAGCACTTATGAAATGACTTATTCATGGAGTTCATTCGTGGGATAGACAGACGTACACAGTTCCTCACCCGCATTTCATATAACAGGGCCAAAGGGGTGATTTTTTTATTATGGGGACCCATGAGTCAGGTTCCCATTGCTACGGTCATTAAGGAAAAAAAAGTCATTTCTGTGTCTCTTCAGCGACAGTGAGTTCTGTGATGGGCCATTGGTTCTGTGGTGTCCCCAGCTCCCAGGTTCAGGCTAAATCCCATGGACCTAGAAAGGGCTTTTCATTTCTATGCAGTGAAAAGTATGCTTTTCTCAGGCCATGGAATACTATTCAGCACTAAAAAGAAATGAGCTATCAGGCCATGAAAAGACGTGGAGGAACCTTAAATGCGTACGACTAAGTGAAAGAAGCCAACCTGAAAAGGGTACATACCGTGTGATTCCAACTACTTGACATTCTCGAAAAGGCAAAACTATGGAGACAGTAAACCTATGGAGATCATTGGTTGCCAAGGGATGGGGGCAGAGGGAAGGATGAATCGGTGGATCACAGGGGGTTTTTAGGGCAGTGAAACTACTCTGCATGACGTCATAATGATTGATACACATCACTATACATTTGTCCAAACCCACAGAATGTACAAGACCAAGAGTGAACCCTAATGGAAACTGTAGACTTTGGCTGATTATGATGCACCCATGTAGTTTCATCAGTTGTAACAAACGTACCATCTGGTGTGGATGTTGATAACAGGGGGGGCTGTACCTGGGCGGGGGCCGGAGTTAAATAGGAACTCTCTATACCTTCTTAATTTTGTTGTGACTCTAAAACTGCTCTTTAAAAGAAGTCTGTCTTTTTCAGTTTTAATATTTTTTATCTACAAAAGTTGATTTACAATCTTGCATTAATTTCTACTGCACAGCAAAGTGATTCAGTTATACATACATAGACATTCTTTCTCTACATTCTTTTCCATGATGGTTCATCGTAGGATATTGAATATAGTGCCCTGTGCTCTACAGTAGGACCTTGTTGTTTATCCGTTCCATATATAAAAGCTTACATCTGCTGACCCCAACCTCCCAATCCATCTCTCGAAGTCTACTTTTTAGAAATTCTTAATTATTCTCTCCTCTCAGCCATGAAGCAGAACCTATTTTTATCTCTCCAAACGTTTCATCAAGTACCTGTATGTGCCAGGCCCTCCACCAAGTGCTGGAAACACGAGGTCCAGTGCTCGAGTACTGGAGTCAGGCGAAGAGGGTCCCAAAAAAGGCGGAGGGCTTGTCTCCTTTGCTGGCTGTGAGCGTCAGACGCAGCCTACCCGTGGATAGGTCAGCAAAAATTTTAACCGATTACAGATGCTTTGCAAATGTTAGATCTGAAAACCTGCCAGTTTGTTTGAAGAGGATCTTGGGGCGAGTAGGATATAACCTGGAAAGTCTCCCAGGAGTCATGCCATCTCCTTGGTGGGCATCCCCTCCAAGTCCAGTCTGGTGGTTAGCAGTCAGCGTTGCAGTCAGCCTAGCTGGGTTCTGGTCCCTGCTCCATCCCAGAGAGCGTGTGATCCCTGCAACTTAACCTGTCTGTGTGAAGTTTCCCTCGCTCTGAAACAAGGGTGATAGTAACAGCCCGTGTTAAAGGATCGTGTGTAGAATCGAGTGGGGTAAGACCCATAAAGCTTCTGGCCAAGTATTTGGCACAGATGAAAAACACAAGGTTATTGAAGATTACTTTCCCAGGTGGTAAGCATGTGGGGAGAGCTGAGTAAGCCATGAACTCATTATTTTCTTGCCTACATTTAAAACTACATCTTTTCTCTGAGACGTTTGAAATCCCTAGAAATGTGCAATACCCGCTTGGCAGACTTTGTCTGGCGTGTGCTCCCAGGAGGGGTGCCCTGGAGGGATGCGCCCGGAGGGAAGCCCCAGGAGAGGTGACCCAGGAGGGAAGCCCCATGGTGGGCAAAGGACACCAAGACTCCACCCTGTACCTTACGGGCTCACTGTCGACCATTCAGACTCTCATAAGGCAAAGGTGAAACTCCTCCAAGGTCTTTTGGGCCAAAGATAAAGGCCAGGAGTAGCTCACATAGAACTTTCTTTAGGGGGAAAAGAAAGATTACACTTTTTTCAGGGTTCAGAGTTTTTGACGTGCTTCTTCTTGTTTTTCTTCGTACTTGGGGACAGCAGAAATGACACACGGCCGCCCCATAACCGTGGTGTGCTCTCCAGTGGACCATGATATATTTACTGAGAAATTTTTAATAAATAAACCACAGGCTTGAACCCATGTGCCCTTATAAACCAGCCCGTTCTCATGGGGAGAGTTCAGGAGTTTTTATGGAGCGATACTATGTTCTCATGAGAATTTTATTAGAAATCAGAGACTTGAAATGCATCAAGCAGGAAATTTATGAGGTTACATGGGAACCATCCTTTCATTTTGTCATTCTGGGTTAATTTACTTCTTTGCAGTGTGTTGATTTACTTTGTAAATTTCAGTCATGAATTCTGAACTTTTCAGCAACTTTAAGCCAGCTTGTCGATTTCTTGAACTTTTCAATTCCCATTTTTATCCTTAAAATAAGATAGGTAATTATTGATAGCCTATATAAGAAAGTCCCAACATCTATGGGAAACACATATTCCTGGTCAGAAATATGTCCAAGCAGGTCTTTCCAAATGCCAAGGAATAAACAGAGCTTAGAGAAAAACATTTTTATAACTGCATGCAATTCTTTACGTCTTGAACTTTTCCACTTAATAGTTTCTCCAAATAATTTTTTAAATTGTGTTTTGCAAAGTGCCCAGTTAAAGTTTCACTCACCAAAAAAAAAAAAAAAAAAAAAAACTTGTTTATTATCATGTAACCTAACTTGGAAAATAGCCCAAACCCAGAATAGATGTTTGTACTGGTGAAGTGGGGAGGAAGTGTTCTAAACAAGTTTTTGTCTGGGCCTGTTCCAGCATTTCATTAATTGTGTGTTGATGGTGTGAGGAAAGACGCCAGGCCAGGATTGGCCTTGGCTGGAGTCGAGAAAGTGAGCAAGGGATGCGGGAACTAGTCTTCTATTAACCAGCTATTAACCCCTTCTATTAGCCCCTTTGCTGATATCTGAGCTTGACTCCTGGGTGAAGGCCCCAATAGGTAATTTCTCTTAATCTCCAGATTTAATTCTCAAGTCATAACTGTGTTTTTCCATCCAAATATGTGCTTCAGGAGTTGGAGTTTACTGAGCTGTGGCCATGGCATAGTTGCTTTGTCTTAACCTTTTCTATCTACTCATCACCCCCAAACTCCTAGGCACCCATTTTAGAACAAAATATTCATAATGAAACAACACAAGAAGGCGCCCTGGTTGCTGGCTTCAGATTTCCTGGGAAATGATTTCAGCTGCCTGGTCCCAGCTCAGCTATTATTTGGACTAATGGAATCTGGTCATTCCTCCAAAATGCAAACTGAACAATCCTCATCACCGTCCACTAATCTTTCCTAGGGTCGCCCATGTGCCAGGCTCTGAGCTATGCTATATACATCAGCAGGTTTACCACTGGAAACAACCCTCTAAAGAAGGTCCTAGGGGTTTCCCTGGTGGCACAGTGGTTAAGAATCCGCCTGCCAATGCAGGTGTCACGGGTTCGAGCCCTGGCCTGGGAAGATCCCACATGCCGCAGAGCAACTAAGCCCGTGCGCCACAACTACTGAGCCTGCGTTCTAGAACCTGCAAGCCACAACTACTGAGCCCGTGCACCTAGAGCCCGTGCTCCGCAACAGGAGAAGCCACCGCAATGAGAAGCCCGCGCACCGCAACGAAGAGTAGCCCCCGCTCACTGCAACTAGAGAAAGCCCACGCGCAGCAACGAAGACCCAACGCAACAAAAAAAAAAGGGAAAAAAAGAAGGTCCTAAGCTTCTCCCAGGCTCAGGTGGGTGAAGTAGCTTCTCCGTGACCACACAAGCAGACATGCTCTTACTCGCCCTGAGGTGCCCAGACTCTTCGGGATCAAGCTCCGACCTAGGAGACGTAGACTCTGCCCTCAGTAAGCTCTCTTCCTACTTTCAGGAAGAAGGAACGTGAGACCAAGGCCAGTGCTCAGATCCCAATGACTGCCCAGTACGATGCTGTCATTGTGTGGGAGAAACGATGCTCTGATGGCAAATAAGCACATGAAAGAAGGTGCTTTGCACATCATATGGGAAGTGCAAGTTAAAACAGCAGCGAGACACCCTGCACGCCTGTGAGGATGGCCAGATGCAGACACTGACATCACCAAACGCTGACGGGGATGCAAAGCAGCTGGAACTCTCGTTCATTGCTGGTGGGAGTGCAACATGGTGCGGCCACTTTGGCACTTTCTTACAAATTAAACACACTCTTACCGCGTGATCCAGCAATCACACTCCTTGGTATCTACCCAAAGGAGTTGAAAACTTAGGTCCACACAACAATCTGCACATAGACGTTTCTATCAGCTTTATTCATAGTTGCCAAAACTTGGAAGCAACCAAGATGTCTCTCAGTATGTGAATGGATAAATAAACCGTGGTCCATCCAGACAATGGGATATTATTTAGTGATAAAAAGAAATGAGCTGTCAAGCCACGAAAAGGCATGGGGAACCTTAAATGCATAGGACAAAATGAAAGAAGCCAATCTGAAAAGGGTTCATACTGTATGATTCCACCTCTATGACATTCTGGAAAAGGCCAAACTATAGAGATGGTAAAGATCAGTGGTCCTCACAGGTTGGGGGTTGGAAAGGATGAAGGGGTGAAACATAGAGGGTTTTTAGGGTAATGAAAATACTCTGTAGGATGCTATGGTGGTGGATACGCATCGTTACCTATTTGTCCAAACCTATAGGATGTACAACCCCGAGAGTGAAGCCTAATGTAAACTACGGACTCTGGGTGATGATGATCTATCTGTCAGCGGAGGTTCATTGATTGAAACAAGTGTAGCACCTGGTTCAGGATGTGATTGGTGAGAAAGGCTGTGTGTAGAGGGGTCAGGGGATCTATGCGGAATCTCTGCACCTTACACTCAATTTTGCTGTGAACTTAAAACTGCTCTCAAAAAATAAAGACTATTAAGAAAAACAAAACAAATGATCAAAGATGCCCTGGACTCAGGGAACGCTGACCCCAGCGGCCTGAGAGCAGGCACCTTGAAGCAGGGTTGCACCATCTTAACAAGCATAAAAGCAAATCAAAATGAGCAATCCGGCTCATTGCTGTGGAGGACGCATCCTGCAGGGCAAAGAGTGTTGGTCACAAGATGGAGACCGGCAGGAAGCCTTCCTGGTGGAGGAGGCCTTGCAGGGCATGAGGGCCCATGGCTGGATAGGAGGCAAAAGCCGGGCCTGGACCAGGGCCTCTCACTCGTCTGGCTGTGGTCTTTGCCCTGGGATTTTGCCTCTGGATTCCTCCGCTATCCGCCCTGGCCTCTTTTTTTCTGAGAATTGTTAACAAATTGGTTTCTTCCACCTCCAGGCAAGCTGTGTTTTGGAGACGAGCCAAGGAAAATACCCACTGAATACAAACCAGTCTCACAGAACATGCCCAGCAAAGTGCACAGGAAACACTTTGTTCTCAGCCAGCACTGCAGATGGTCTCTCCTCCCTCCTTCCTCAGAGGCCTGAGGGCCCGGGTGGCAGGTATCGAGGGACCACACTCTCCACGGGTCTGCAAGGAAGGACAAACAGGCCCTGGGGGGGACTCCTCCCGCCTCAGCTGGGATGTTTCCAGCATCACACACAGAGGAAGGTCTTCCAGCCCTGGGAGAAAGCTCGGTCTCCTGGGAGCTGCTCCAGAGAGCACAGCCTCCAGATTAGAGGCCTCGGGGGGTGGGGACCACAGCGGGGTTAGAGGAAAACATGATAAGTCCAAGTGGCCCTGGCCGGGGCTCCAGCCTACCCCATGTCCCCGCTCCCAGCTTGGATGGCGCAGCTCCTGCCCAGACAAAGGGGTCTCGGGCATCACAGTTGAGATTCCAAACCGGTTCCCACTGGTGCTCTCGCTGCGGCCGGTCCCCAAGGCCCTGCTCCAGTCTGGGCGGGAAGGTGACCCCCTGTCCACTGTCTCCTGCTTTTAACCAACTGCCCTGTCAGGGGTTATGGTGATGAGGGTGCCTGGTGTCTTCCTTTCTTTCCTCCTCCAGAGAGTTCCCCAACATTTGGAAAGGCTCACCGCCCGAAGCAAAGGCACTGGGGCTGAGCAATGGTCCCCTTTCTTCAAGGGAAGGTGTTGACACCCTCGGTGGCGTGTCTGTTCCAACAGCGGTGACCACCACCTGCCTGTCCGCCTCACCTACAAGGCTGGGCTGAAAGCAGGATGCAGGTCAAAGCCGCCGCACCTGGACACTCGGGAGCCCCACCCGACGGAAAACAGCTTCGTCTGGAGTGAGAGCAGAGCCTGGCCAGAGCCCAGCCGACGAGCGAGGGAGAACCCGCTGGCCTCCTGGACTCCGTCCCTGCCCCACAAGGGACGGTAACAAGCTCTCAGTGCAGGGCCGGGGGGCGCGGGCAGTGAAGAAGGTCCGCTGGAGGTTCTCCTTCCTGTGAGCTGTTTCCCTGCACAAGTGATGCCCGTGGCCTCTGATCTCTCCCATCAGACGTGGGCCTGGGGTGGCCTCGCCCCGCACTGCACCCCAGGCCTTAGGACCCTGGCTGGTTCTAATACCTTAAGTACTCAACATGCATTTATTGAATAGATGACTTTTCGATGTCTTTGTCTGTGCAGTGAAGGAGCAAGGAGCTGGTCCTCTTCGGCACGGTGAGTCTGGAGTGAGGAGGATCTCCAGAGCCGGAGGAGAGAAGGCCCTCATCAGCAGCTGTAGAGCCCCCTGGGCTCCCCTCTCCAGAGGATGCGTGTGCAGCTGCTGAGGGACCCGAGCCCCTCCCCACCTCCCCCTGGTCCCCACAGGCCAGACCGTGGCCCAGAAGTTTGAGAGATTTGATGGCAACTTTCACTCACCCTCCAACACTGATAGCTGTTATCTAGGCTCTGGGAGAAAACCCACAAAGCAGGCAACCAGCTTCACTATAAATCCCCCCTCTTCACTCTGAGAGGGGCTCTTTGTGCTTCTTCTTTGGAGATGCTGGATCCACCTCCCCTTCTGCCCTGCGATGTCACCCCCGGCACTGACACTGACACCTTCCTCTGTGCTTCAATCTAACCGAGCTGGGAAGATGGACCCCATCGAGGGGAGCCCTCTTAACTTCCCATGTTTTCCCCTGGAAAAGGATGGGGAGTTTCACGCACCCTCTCTTCTATCTCCTGTCCTGCTTCCCCCGACCTCCCTCCACGAGTTATCCTCACCACCTCTCTCTCTAGATGCTTCTGATAAGACTCGAAACACACCTGAGTGTCCACACAAAGAAATATTGCTTCTAACGCTTCCCCAGCCCTGCCGCCTCCTCAGACCACCCTCTCTCCCTTCCCTGCTGTGTCTCTCAAGTCCAGCTCAGCCCCTGAGGCTGCCCCCGTTCTTGGGCTCTCCCTGAGGCTAACCTTAACCCTAACCGTAACCCCAACCCCAAACCTAACCCTAACACAACCCCAACCCTAACCCTAACCCAACCCCAACCCCAACCCCAACCCCAACCCCAACCCTAACCCAACACCAACCCCAACCCCAACCCCAACCCCAACCCCAACCCCAACCCAACCCCAACCCCAAACCCAACCCCAACCCCAACCCCAACCCCAACCCTAACCCTAACCCAACCCCAACCCCAACCCAACCCCAACCCCAACCCCAACCCCAACCCCAACCCCAACCCTAACCCAACCCCAACCCCAACCCAAACCCAACCCCAACCCAACCCCAACCCAACCCCAACCCAACCCCAACCCCAACCCCAACCCAACCCCAACCCCAACCCCAACCCTAAACCTAACCCAACCACAACCCCAACCCCAACCCCAACCCCAACCCCAACCCAACCCCAACCCCAACCCCAACCCAACCCCAACCCCAACCCCAACCCCAACCCCAACCCCAACCCTAACCCTAACCCAACCCCAACCCCAACCCCAAACCCAACCCCAACCCCAACCCCAACCCCAACCCCAACCCTAACCCAACCCCAACCCAAACCCAAACCCAACCCCAACCCAACCCCAACCCAACCCCAACCCCAACCCCAACCCCAACCCAACCCCAACCCCAACCCCAACCCCAACCCTAAACCTAACCCAACCCCAACCCTAACCCAACCCCAACCCCAACCCCAACCCAACCCCAACCCCAACCCCAACCCAACCCCAACCCAACCCCAACCCCAACCCCAACCCAACCCCAACCCCAACCCCAACCCCAACCCAACCCCAACCCCAACCCCAACCCCAACCCTAAACCTAACCCAACCCCAACCCCAACCCTAACCCTAACCTAACCCGATGCATGGCCTCCAGTTGACACAGAGAATGCATTTGGTCTCGAAGACGTCTCAGGGACCATCGAACCTGACCCTCTCCTTTCAAGGCTGAAAGACAACAGAGGTGACATTACCGGCCCAGAGTCGCAGGAGTTAAGGTTGACTCAGGATCAGGACCCCGACCTCCCCTTTTCCGTTCAGAGTGCTCTCCACTCCCACTCAGCTCCCCATCCCGGTACCTCGCACATTTCAGCCCAGCAGACTTCCCACTCCACAGCTCACCTGGTTCTCTCCCTGCCTCTCCGAAGGCTCCTGCTTGGGCTGGTCCCCTCCCCTGCCCACCCCTTCCCCACTGGTCCACGGATGCTGCCGTCTGGACACTTAACTCTTCCCTACCCCCAAGCTCCCCCTTAGCCAGCCCTTCCAGCCCTACACTTCATCCTGACGCCAGTGCTCCTCTCCTCCTGTGATTCAACACAGGGAACCAGTTCTCTGCATTTACTTCTCCAGGCTCTGCTCTTGAAGTGGGGAGTCTCTCCCATCTCATTGCGTTTCTGCAATAATGATGAAGACAGTGTAAACAGACAGAGCTCGTGTTCCTTGGACAGTGGGGAAAAGGGTTGAGGCAAAAGACATTTTAAAATAATTTACTATCCAACGATCAGTTTGTTAAATGTGAATATTTTCATAATTTCCTTTAAACAGAATATAGTTCTCTTTCCAGAGGGCAGATTTACATCCTCAACAAAATTCTTTTCGCATCTGTCTCAAGTCCTGAGTTAAAGCACCACCGTACGTTTGTCCCGTAGAAGATATGCTGGATGCAGTACCACCATACCTGCTGCATAAGACTTAGACATCCTCTGTTTAGAGAGCTAGTCAGGGAAATGTTTTTTTTTTTTTCTTTCCCTCCCCACATACCCCCAAGACAGTCCTGCTGAAAAAAAAAAGAAAGAAGAATTCTAGGACTTG
Organism: Eschrichtius robustus; assembly: GCF_028021215.1. Classification (NCBI taxonomy): domain Eukaryota; kingdom Metazoa; phylum Chordata; class Mammalia; order Artiodactyla; family Eschrichtiidae; genus Eschrichtius; species Eschrichtius robustus. The sequence continues at coordinate 6,512,391 of NC_090844.1, forward strand.
TCCACTGCACCCTAATAATAGAAACAATAACACTTTGTGCAGAAATGTATAATGAGGTTGTTTAAAATACCTTCTTTGTAACACTTGGCAATTTTCAAGATACTTTCTCATCATGCTTTGGCCATCTCCCAGAAAGAGTCTATTTTTATCTGAAAATGTACACAACATCTATAAACTCAGGGTGGAAAATAAGTGCATCATTGAGCAGCACGACCTGGACCTCCACAGGGGCAGGCAAATGCAAAGCGCAGTGCTTGGCTCTGCGTCTAGCAGGCCTGCCGTGACCTCGGCCAGGGTTCCTGCCTCCTGCCTCAGTCTGCTCCTCCAGGAAGTGGGCTGAACGCTAGCGCCTGTTTTGCAGGGAGGTTGTAAGCCGTTCTGAGGTCACACAGGGAACGGGCCTACCATGGTGTTTGGCATGTGAGGCTCGCAATACATACTAATTACCAAAAAAAGGAAGAAAGAGAGAAACTAAATTGAAATACTGTAGCAGTAAACCTCCCCGATGTTAGTTTCTTCGTCTCTCTGGATTGTCAGCCCTTAACTCGGTTCCATGTCCCCCGCCCTCACCGCCACCAGCTCCTGTCGCCCCATCCTACACGGCAGGAAAAGTCTGCCCTGTCTGGCTGGGTTTTAGCTTGTCCTTCACCCCAGCCAGACGCTTGCTGCAAAACACAGCTTCCACAGTGATGCCCGCCCCAACGGCCCTGACTGCTGCAGCCCCACCTGGTCAGCATCAAGACCAGGTGTAAATGGATTTGTATGTTTGGTTCTCTAATCAACTGGTCTCACTCTCTGCCAGTAGGTAATTGCTTTCAGTGCTTCATTTCCCGCCAGGCCCCCAGTTTAAAAGGCCTCCCTGGGGCCTGGGATCTTTGCCAGAGAACCACACAGACAGGCCTTTGAATTTCCCTCACAAAACCTAACCAAAAATTCCTGCTGGTGGGGGTCTGGGTGTCTGCTGGAGCACAGCCCTGCATGAGCTGGGACCATGGCAGCTTCTAGGAAGAATGGCATCCGCTGGAGGGGCCATCATGTTGCCTGCATTAAAACCTTACAGCAGTTTTTATCATAAATGGGTGTTGAATTTTGTCAAAACCTTTTTCTGCATCTACTGAGATTATCGTATGGTTTTTATCCTTCAATTTGTTAATATGGTGTATCACATTGATTGATCCAGGTATACTGCAGAATCCTAAAGTAGGCATAGAGGGAAACTACCTCAACATAATAAAGGCCATATATGACAAACCCACAGCCAACACCATTCTCAATGGTGAAAAACTGAAACCATTTCCTCTAAGATCAGGAACAAGACAAGGTTGCCCACTCTCACCACTATTATTTAACATAGTTTTGGAAGGTTTTGCTACAGCAATCAGAGAAGAAAAAGAAATAAAAGGAATCCAAATCGGAAAAGAAATAAAACAGTCACTGTTTGCAGATGTCATGATACTATACATAGAGAATCCTAAAGATGCTACCAGAAAACTACTAGAGCTAATCAGTGAATTTGGTAGAGTAGCAGGATACAAAATTAATGCACAGAAATCTCTTGCATTCCTATACACTTATGATAAAAAATCTGAAAGAGAAATTAAGGAAACACTCCCATTTACCACTGCAACAAAAAGAATACAATACCTAGGAATAAACCTACCTAAGGAGGCAAAAGACCTGTATGCAGAAAACTATAAGACACTGATGAAAGAAATTAAAGATGATACAAACAGATGGAGAGATATACCATGTTTTTGGATTGGAAGAATCAACATTGTGAAAATGACTATACTACCCAAAGCAAGCTACAGATTCAATGCAATCCCTATCAAACTACCAATGGCATTTTTCACAGAACTAGAACAAAAAATTTCACAATTTGTATGGAAACACAAAAGACCCCAAATAGCCAAAGCAATCTTGAGAAAGAAAAACAGAGCTGGAGGAATCAGGCTCCCTGACTTCAGAGTATACAACAAAGCTACAGTAATCAAGACAGTATGGTACTGGCACAAAAACAGAAATATAGATCAATGGAACAGGATAAAAATCCCAGAGATAAACCCATGCACATATGGTCACCTTATATTTGATAAAGGAGGTAAGAGTATACAATGGTGAAAAGACAGCCTCTTCAATAAGTGGTGCTGGGAAAACTGAACCGCTACATGTAAAAGAATGAAATTAGAACACTTCCTAACACCATACACAAAAATAAACTCAAAGTGTATTAAAGACCTAAATGTAAGGCCAGACGCTATAAAACTCTTAGAGGAAAACATAGGCAGAACACTCCATGACATAAATCACAGCAAGATCCTTTTTGACCCACCTCCTAGAGAAAGGGAAATAAAAACAAAAATAAACAAATGGGACCTAATGAAACTTAAAAGCTTTTGCACAGCAAAGGAAACCATAAACAAAACGAAAAGACAACCCTCAGAATGGGAGAAAATATTTGCAAATGAAGCAACTGACAAAGGATTAATCTCCAAAATATACAAGCAGCTCATGCAGCTCAATATCAAAAAAACAAACAACCCAATCCAAAAATGGGCAGAAGACCTAAAGAGATATTTCTCCAAAAAAGATATACAGATGGCCAACAAACACATGAAAGGATGTTCAACATCACTAATCATTAGAGAAATGCAAATCAAAACTACAATGAGATACCTCACACTGGTCAGAATGGCCATCACCAAAAAATCTACAAACAAGAAATGCTGGAGAGGGTGTGGAGAAAAGGGAATCCTGTTGCACTGCTGGTGGTAATGTAAATTGATACAGCCACTATGGAGAAGTGTATAGATGTTCCTTAAAAAACTAAAAATAGAACTACCACATGACCCAGCAATCCCACTACTGGGCATATACCCTGAGAAAACCATCATTCAAAAAGAGTCATCTACCACAATGTTCATTGCAGCACTATTTACAATAGCCAGGACATGGAAGCAACCTAAGTGTCCATTGACAGATGAATGGATAAAGAAGATGTGACACATATATACAATGGAATATTACTCAGCCATAAAAAGGAACGAAATTGAGTTATTTGTAGTGAGGTGGATGGACCTAGAGTCTGTCATAGAGTGAAGTAAGTCAGAAAGAGAAAAACAAATACCATATGCTAACACATACATATGGAATAAAAGAAACAAATGGTTCTGATGAACCCAGGGGCAGGACAGGAATAAAGACGCAGACATAGAGAATGGACTTGAGGACACGGGGAGGGGGAAGGGTAAGCTGGGACGAAGTGAGAGAGTGGCATGGACATTCATACACTACCAAATGTAAAATAGATAGCTAGTGGGAAGCAGCTGCATAGCACAGGGAGATCAGCTTGGTGCTTTGTGACCACCTAGAGGGGTGGGATAGGGAGGGTGGGAGGGAGACGCAAGAGGGAGGACATATGGAGATATATGTATATGTATAGCTGATTCACTTTGTTATAAAGCAGAAACTAACACACCATTGTAAAGCAATTATACTCCAATAAAGATGTTAAAAAAAAAAAAAAACTTTACGGCAGGAGAAGTGAGGAAGCAACCACTCGGAACTCGCTGAGCCCAGGGGCAGGGGGTGTATGGAAACCCCCTGTACCTTCCCCTCAATTTCGCTGTGAATCTAAAGCTGCTCTAAAATATAAAGTGTATTTAAAAGGAGAAGAAAGGCTGGAGATGGATAGTGATAATTGATGTAGAACAACGTGAATGTATTTAATGCCACTGAACTGTACCCTTAAAATGTTTGAGAGGGAACTCATACAACTCAATAGCAAAAAAACCAGACAATCTGATTTTTAAAATGGGCAGAGGACCTGAATAGACATTTTTCCAATGAAGACATACAGATATCCAACAGGTATAAAAAAGGTGCTCAACATCACTAATCATCAGGGAAATGCAAATCAAATACACAATGATATCACCTCACACCTGTCAGAATGGCCATCATCAAAGAGACAAGGGATAACAAGCATTGGTGAGGTTGTGGAGAAAAGCGAACCTTGTACGCTGTTGGTGGGAATGTAAATTGGTGCAGTCACTATGGAGAACGGTATGGAGTTCCCTCAAAAAACTAAATACAACACCATATGTACCAGCAATCCCACTTCTGGGTATTTATCCCAAGGAAAGGAAAACACTACCTTGAAAAGATACATGCACCCCCAAGTTCATTGCAACATTCAAGACATGGAAACAACCTAAGGGTCCGTCAGTGGATGAATGGAGAAAAAAACTTATCTATCTTTCTATCTATAGATATGTACACAGATGGTCCCCAACTCTACTTAAAAGTTTTTGACTTTACGATGATGCAACAGCCATAGGTATTCAGCACAAACCGCACCTTGTATTTTGAATTGTAGTCTTTTCCCAGGCTAATGATAAGCTGTCCGATAACCTCTTATGACCCTGGGCATCACCACTTAGTCACTAAGAATAACTATTTCGGGCTTCCCTGGTGGTGCAGTGGTTGAGAGTCTGCCTGCCAATGCAGCGGACACGGGTTCGAGCCCTGGTCTGGGAAGATCCCACATGCCGCGGAGCAACTGGGCCCGTGAGCCACAACTGCTGAGCCTGCGCGTCTGGAGCCTGTGCGTCCAACAAGAGAGGCCACGATAGTGAGAGGCCCGCGCACCGCGATGAAGAGTGGCCCCCGCTCACCACAACTAGAGAAAGCCCTCGCACAGAAACGAAGACCCAACACAGCCAAAAATAAATAAATAAATAAGTAAATTAAAAAAAAAAAAAAAAAAAAAGAATAACTATTTCATCCTAATGATGACAGCATCTGTGAGAATAAAGGAGTTAAGGCATCAGACTGAATTGTGGTTTTAAAAATCTGTTTGACGAGAAGAATTCTAGTGGGATTGGCAAATCACAGTTTTCTCGGCTGGTGAGGGACCTGTGTTGACTCTGAAACAGGGAGAGAAGAGTGTGTGAAGAAGTGAGATAATGGATAGTGCATGCCCCGTGGGGTGTGAGAGTGACTGGGAGTGTGTCTGTGTGTGTACATGTTAGTGTGTGTGTGTGTGTGTGTGAGTGTGCGTGGCGGAGATAGTCCAAAGCACAGCCCAACGGTGACTGAAGAGGAGGGACTGATTTTTTTTAAAAACTTCTATTTTATATTGGGACAGAGGTGATTAACAATGTTGTGCTAGTTTCAGGTGTATAGCAAAGTGATTCAGTTATACATATACATGTATCTATTCTTTTTCAGATTCTTTTGCCATTTAGGTTATTACAGAATATTGAGCAGAGTTCCCTGTGCTACATAACCAACAACGAGGGACTGATTTTTTTTGAACTTTTATTTTTTTAAATTTATTGGAGTAGAGTTGATTTACAATGTTGTGTTAGTTTCAGGTATACAGCAAAGTGAATCAGTTATACATATACATATATCCCCTCTTTTTTAGACTCTTTTCCCATAGAGGTCATTACAGAGTATTGAGTAGAGTTCCCTGTGCTCTACAGCAGGTCCTTATTAGTTATCTATTTTATATATAGTAGTGTGTATGTGTCAATCCCAATCTAAGGAGGGACTGATTTTTGAAGGAAGACGGAGTGACTAGATCTGCAGAATTTCACTACGCTGGGACTGAGAGGGCAGGGCAGGTGCTGACAGCCCACGGATATGGGAAAGATGTAGTGAGTAGAAGGCATCGCTGTACAAGGAGCTGGAAGCAGGAGTAAGGGGTGTCCTCAAGGAGAAAACTTCCTGCCAGCATCACACCTGCCCACTGGCCGGCACATGGGCTGCAGGGGAAGACAGGGCTGGAGACCACGTGCTCGTCCCAGCACTGCCCAGGGCTGTGGCGGTCCCGCTTCTCTCCTGAGGCCAAGAACACGGGGTGAGAGGGATGGGACTGAGGGATGCCGGGGCCATGCGGGCGCTCACGAGGTGGGCACTGGTGACCCCAGAGGCCACCCTCTGGAGCCAACAGAGACTGGAGCTGACCCTCCGGAGGACCCCAGCCTACGGCTGAACCTGAACCTGGCCACAGGGGTCCTGGAGGCTCAACGGTCCCCAGGGGAGAGACAGCTGGGAGGGAAGAGACCCCACAGACCTCCCTGCCACCTGCCACTGAGCTCGGGGTGGTCCCTTCCCGCAGCAAAACTAGGTGAACTTCAGCCAAGTCCGCCAGTAATTTGTACCATTTACATCTCACCTCAGAGCCAATGTGGAAAATTACTAGGCTGGAGAAATTTTTCCTATATTACTGCTTTTGTGTTTGATAGAGAAAACAAGGGTGTGTACCTAATAGTGATCGTGGTAAGGCCAGTGCTTCACCCGAGAACTAGGTCATCACCACCCACGAACACCCATCCCACTGCCCCCCCAAGACAGGACTTCACTCACAAATGCTGGGTTTATCATTCTCTTGCTTTTCCTCTGTTTCTAGTTTCACGCGCTAAAGTCATTTCTAAGGAAAAAGCATTGTTTATAAATGGCAAGTTGACTAGTAACTATACGTGATGATTTGTGAAAAGGATGACACACCCTAGAGCACTTGGTCCTGGGGTGAGTGAGGTCTTAAAGATACGCAACAGCCAAGAGGTGGAAACAACTCAAGTGCCCACCAAACGATGGGCAGATGAACGAATATGGTCTGTCCATACACTGCAATATTAATGAGGCTTAAAAAGGAAGAAGATTCTCAGCCACGCTACAGCACGGGTGAACCTCGAGGGCATTAAGCTAAATGAAATACACCAGATACAAAAGGACAAATACTGCATGATTCCGCTTATGAGAGGCCCCTAGAGGAATCCGATGCACAGGGACGGGAGGCAGAGTGGCGGGGGCTGGGGGCTGGGGGAGGGGGAGGGGAGTTCGCGTTTCATGGGGACAGAGCTTCTGTTCGGGAAGGTGAAAAAGCTCTGGAGAGGGATGGTGGTGGTGATGGTCGCACAACAGTGTGAATATAACCGATGCCACCGGACTGTACCCTTAGAAATGGTTAAAAGAGTGAATTTTATGTTATGTACGTCTTACCATAATTTCTTTAAAGTAAGTAAGGAAAGAAAGGTACATGGCTACTGGTCTTTGGGGAAGGCCTCCTCACGTTCCCAGAGCAGGTACCACAGGCGGGAGGCCGTGCAAAGTTCAAAGTGGTACCAGCCCCAGCTCACCGCACACCACCCTCTACCTGGCTCTGGGTACCACGCCTCCTCCGGGCGTGTGTATGCCCTGTGGTCCCTCCCCTCCCAACCCCCTTCCTCCCTACAGAGCCATTCCTCCCCGCCCCGGGAAACGGAGCAAAGAGGGGGACACTGGAAGCTTTATTAAGGGTATACACTAGATGCTAGCCAGCTCGGCACACCACTGCCTGAGGTCTGTGCAGCACTGGTTTCTGAGTCCTTTCTACTACCCTCTCTGGACAAATGCTTTTAGGTATATGGTTGGATGTGAGTTGGGGTAGAAACTGGGAAATTGCTTCACCTGTTACCCTCCCTTTACACTAAAATGCAAAGGGCTTTGGCAGCTCCAAGAGTTAGTAACATTGTGATTCTGTGCAAGGTCTTTAATCTCTCACAGCTTCTCTGATGTCATTTACTTAAAACAATGGAGGGAGGGGGAAATGAGGTGCTGGCCGAAGGGTATAAAGTTTCAGTTATGCAGGAGGAAGGAGCTCTTGAGATGCTCTGGCATGGTGACAATGGTTAGGATAGCTCTTACGTCATCTCACCACACACGCACACACACGCACGCACACACACACACACACACACACACACACGGTAACTATGCAGAGGTGATGGATAAATTATTTAGCCAATTTTGAATGTTTTCAAAATTCATACATATGTCAAAACATCAAGTTGTACACCTTAAATATACACAATTTTTATATGTAAATGACATGTCAATAAAGTTATTTAACAATAAAGTAATAAAATAAAAACGATGGGGGAAAGAGTAACAACTACTAAGATAATTGAATGAGATAACCTATACCACTTGCAGGGAGCGCTAAAGAAATGAGTTTTTTTTTTTTTTTTTTTACAATTTTTTGGTGAGGATTTAATGAGCGCAATTGTAACAATTTTATTTATTTATTTATTTATAATTAATTCGATAGCTAGTGTAAAATCGATAGCTAGTGGGAAGCAGCCACATAGCACAGGGAGATCAGCTCGGTGCTTCGTGACCACCTAGAGGGGTGGGATAGGGAGGGTGGGAGGGAGACGTAAGAGGGAGGAGATATGGGGATATATGTATATGTATAGCTGATTCACTTTGTCATACAGCAGAAACTAACACCATTGTAAAGCAATTATACTCCAATAAAGATGTTAAAAAAATATACTAGACATGCAACTCAAATATTGTATATAGATAAAATACTATTTGTAACAAGGTAATCTTGATTCTTTAGCAAACTTATATTTAAAGGCATCCTTTATATCTTTTGTGGGCTGGCTAGTATTTTGAAAGCAAACAATAATTTTCTAATTTATTAGTTTTACTTCATCTAGAAAACTATGTATGTTCGAATCCTGTCCCTTCATAGATATTGGTCTGCCCAGCCAGCTTGCACGTTTATCTGTGTTTGGAAACGTCACCTGAAAGTAGGGTTAACTGCGTTTGGCAGTAGGTTTTTCTTTGGTCCAACAACTTTGCTACGCATAAGAATGGTTGATCAGACGTAAGAGAATCTCAACTTCTCCACCTAATTTTATTCTGAATTAAAATTCCTCATTAAATCAGTTAAACCTCCCACCCCAAACCTGTATGCATTTCCTAGGGCTCCCATAACCGAGAACCACAGACTGGGGGCTTAAACAAGAGAAATGTAGTGTCTCTCTGCTCTGGAGGCTGGACATCCAAACTCAAGGTGTCAGCAGGGCCACGCCCCCTCTGAAACCCCTCCTGGGGGTTCGCTGGTGAGCTCTGGCGTTCCTTGGCTTGTGGGCGCCAGTCTCTAATCCTCTGGCTTCACGTGGAGGATTGTGTGTGTCTCCTGTGTGTCTTCACTTCACCCTCCTGCTGCACGTGCGTTTATCATTATGTACGTGAAATACAATTAGGACTTACATATTTTTCATGTATAACATACGTCTAATGTTTCAGAGACTTTTCCGGACGTCTCCAGGAAACAGACTTACTTCTCCTGAGCCCATACGGACCATGTTGCCTGGTGCTGACCTGTCTTACTGGATAAATGACTATATGCCTTTGACATCTAGTTACGAATGTTCTACAAGCTTTTGCTCTTACGGTTTCCATGACTCTCTTAATTGACCCTCACCAACACGTCAACCCTTCCCCTACCACATACTCATATTCAACTAATATCTATGCATCGAGCATTGTATAACAAAATGCCACTTTCCTCGGTTTTATTCTGTTAGATAGTTTAATCACCTCCTTTACCGATGAATACCCAGGAGCTGAAAAAGAAGAATTTCTCAAGATCATACGGTTTGTAAGTAACCGTTAGGATTTAAGACTGGATTCTCTGAATCCAGCCCTCTTTCAACGAGCGGCCTGTGCGAAGGCCATTCCTGTTCATACCCTGGGCAGCAGCCCCCGTAGCAATAACGTTAAGGACACTTCCCAACTTGAGGCAGATGACTGCGGCTTGGGGAAAACTCTCGTTTTATCAGGTGGACTTCCGTGTTTGCAACGGGGTCAGTGCCTTCTGGCGGTCGGACTCCAGGGAAATGAACTAGGAAATGTCCAGTCCCGGGAAGGGCATTCTCGAATGATTCCATGAGCTGGGGCAATGGAGCAATGGCTTCTCCCCGGCCCCCAGGGAGGCCTTGAAATTTAATGGCTCCTGCAGTTGTAAATTTCCTTCAGTTCATTGGCTCATTTAAGTTTGGGGAGAGCTTTCTCTACTTTTTTTTCATGAAAAACCAAGCCAAAAAAGCAAAACAACACGGTTCTTTTCTTTAGCCTAAAGATGATAGCTTCCCAGTCACCGAAAAACACACCAGCTTAAAATTTACATTGATTTCCATGAACTTCTTTGAATGTTATACTGTCTTCAGGTCATAATTGCAAACATTTATCAAGCACTTATATGCCAGCCCTGATGCACCGTTTCATCTGATTCTCTCAACAATCCAACAGGGAAGGAACTGTTACCTTCTGCAGTTGCAAATGAGGAAACCAGGCCTCAGAGAGACTCTTCCCTGGAGCCACTCAGTAAGGGCAGGGGGCCCAGGCTTATATGACCACCGGACACCAGACATGGGAGCAAAAGCCCGCACTCCATGACCCTCCTGTCTATGCCAGCTTCGTTCAGTCTGGAAAGGAAAGCATTTCAATAGTAACCCCAAGAATTAGGAGCTGTTGCAGATTAGACATGGGGCCCTAAGCATTTTAATAACATTCCACAATGCATTTCTTCCCAAGACCTTCTTCAGACCTTGCCGTGTGCATTTAGGGGCACGATTTTCCACTAGTCTGTGGAAGGGGAATTACCGAGGGGTGTTTCCTCTGTGTCTCCTGGCCTCTGAAATCCCCGAGCACCGCAGGCCTCTGAGGCCAGGCTCTCTGTGATTCCCCTCTCTGCAGCTCTTGGAAACTGTCCCCTTGCTCTATGCTTGCAGTGAATATCTTTCCTCTGGTGTCCAAAGAGAAAGCAGACATCTCTACTTATAGGTATTCTGCACAGAGGGAAAACCAGTCTCCCCAGCACGTGTTGGCCGGGCCTCCACCACTTACCAGCAATAGCAGGTGTCCTCCTGGGAGAAGGAAGCCCCCAGCCACCCAGAGGCAGGGTTGTATCCTAACTGAAGAGCGGGCCCCGCGTTACTGGTGTGCGAGACTGTGAACGTGGGAGGTTCCGGCCCAAAGTATGAGGTCAACAGTACACAAGGGACCTTCTGTCCTCGGCGTTTATCATATGAACCATTTCCCCTCCTCCACAGGCCGCATTCCTACATCCAAAGGCCCCCTGTGTCAGAATCGCCCAACAGGTGGTGAACAGAGTGAATTTCTGGGCTCCTCCCAGACCTGCGGACCCCATCTCTGGAGGATGGGCCTGGGAGCTTAAGGACCAGACCTCCCGGGACCCACCCCATCTCTCCCCACACCGCGAGGCAGGGGTGACTGCTAAGGGCTGGGAAGCTGTCCTGCCAGAAGGTCAGTTCTGTCCTCCCAGCAACTGGGAGGCAGGAGGGAGACGGCAAAAGGACCAAGTCACCCTTGGGGCAAGCGAGGGCCCAGGAGAGAACCCAAGACCTGGGGCAGCTACAGGGTCGCTCCGTGTTCACAGGATGGCCTCTTGTTGTCACTGCTGTTGTTTTGTTCTCTGCATCTTCGTATTTACTTAACGACTTGGATTCAGGCAGAGCTGCCGCCTCGAGGGGCCGAACAGTCGTCTCTCCGCTCGCCACTAGATGGCGCCCCACCCCGGGCTCTGCCCCTCGCCCGCCGGGAGCTGCGGGCCAGCTCCCACCCTGGCGGGGAAAGCAGGTTAGAGGAGAGAAACGGGCAGGGGGGTGAAATCCAGGAGAGAATTTCGAAAGCATCCAGGAAAAAAGAGCCAAAGGCAAATGTGCTGCATCTGGAAGCCCGTCTGGGAAAGAGTATGGAGCCAAAATAATTCCTGGGTCACAGAGGCTGGGATGCTCTCCATGGGAAGCATCGTCTCAGGCCCCCAAAGGTGAAAATCTTACATGAAACGGGGGCCCCCCACCGCCAGGAAGGCGCGGGGCCGCCCACGGGCCTCCCTGACTCCCTGTCTCCACCGCAGTCGGGTTCTCCCGGGGCTCCGGTGGGAAGCAGGCGGTTGGTTTTGTTTTCCCATCAGCCTGGTCCTTCTGGCCGCTCCACCCCCCGCAGGAAACCCGAGCTGTCGGTGCCTCTGCGTCCAGGGGACAGGCTCCGGCCCCCTGTGTTCACCAGGCTGGTTGTGAATCCCTTAGCACCTCGGGCAGGTTCATCCCCTGATGAGCAGAAAGCTGCCACCTTTGTGGCCCGTCCTGTGGAAACTGCCTTTCCGGGCCGTGACTTTTTGAGTGGGGCCCTAGGGGGCGGCAGGCGGCAGGGGAACTGGCCCGGGCAGCTGTGACTCCTGCATCCGGCGCCGTCAGCGCCCGCGGGCTGCTGCCCTCCCAGGAGGAACAGGAAGGCCTGGGCAGAGGTCTGAAGAAGCAACATTCCCAGCTTCCCCGAAGTTCACCTTGATCACCCTTGAGAGCGGTCTGCTTATCACGGAGGGGATCGAGGCTTTTCCTCGCCTCCTAAAACATCACCAGTTTGTTTGCTTCTGCCTCGGAAGCAAAATGAACACAAACAATGAGGCCCTAAGTTTATATAACGTCACCTCCTAGGTTGCTCCAGGCTCGCGGGCGGGATCCCTAGTCCTGGGGACTCATTAATTCACTTCGTGTTAATGGAAATCCTTCCAACGCCTGGCCTGTGTCCCATGCGGAGAGGAAAACTGCTTCCCCCCAGGGGTCCCCGTAGACCATCTCAGCCAGCCTGGGCTGCTGTAACAAAATGCAGACTTGGGGGAGCCTAAACAACGCACGTTTGTTTCTCTCGGTTCTGGAGGATGGAAGTCTGAGATCAGGTGTCTGGTGAGGGCCTGCTTCCTGCTTCACAGACGGCCGCCTTCTCGCTGTATCCTCACATGGTAGAGAGAGCGCCTGCTCCGGTCTCTTCCTTTAAAGGCACTAATTCCGTTTTGAGAGCCCACTCTCTTGACCTCCTCTAACCTAATTACCTCCCAAAGGCCCCACCTCCAAATACCATCACATTTCGGGGGGTAGGGGTTTAACATATGAATTTTGGGGGGACACAAACATTCAGTCCAGAGCGACCTGGTCATCAGGTTTAACAAGGAGGGATAGTTTTAAGAAGGGACTAGTCAGCTCAACTTGGGGGAGACAAACCCCCGAGTTGGGTTTTGAGAGACGTGTAGGAGTCTGCCAAGGACATTACAGACCAGGGGACAGGGGATCCCATCCAAGGGTGTAAGTAGTATCAATCTCTCTCAATTGTTCAAAGAGTGAAACAATGAACAAATCCATCCAATAAATCACTCCTCCAAAAAGCATTTGCCTCAGCTCCTGTGGGTGTCCCTCAGAGACCAGCACAGAAGTCAGTCCTTGGAGAATCTCCAGAGTGACGGTTCCCCTATAATGGACCTTAAGAGATCTCAAGACTGAGAGTTGTTGAGTTGCTTTTAGAATGTCAACAATAAGAAGTTTATAGATCTCAGCAATTTTAGGATGGAAGGGAGACGTAAAAGCCTCAAGGGCATCTCAGTTCACTTCTGTCTAGACAGTTTCTGTGTATTCTTGACCCACCTGAGAGAGTATTCCCACCCCAGCAGCAGTGGAGCTGGGAGTGGAGCGGCAGAGGGGAGCCCATTGCATTTCTGATGGACCAGGTGTTTCTTAGGTGTCAGTGTCTTCTGCTGGACAGGGAGTCTCTGAGCCCAGCGATGATGTCTTGTTGATCTCTGTGTTTGTTTGCTCGGCTGCCATAACAAAGTACCACAGTCTGGATGACTTAAACAACAGAAATGTACTTCCTCACAGCTCTGGAGCCTGCACGTCCAAGATCAAGGTGTTGGCAGGGATGGTTTCTCCTGAGTCCTCGGCTTCCAGACGGCTGTCTCCTGGCTGTGTCTTCCCCTGGCCTCTCCTCTGTGCACACGCATCCCTCTTCTTATAAGAACGTCAGTCCTCTGGGATTAGGGCTCCTCCCTAATGACTTCACTCTACCGTAATCACCGCTTTTAAGACCTTATCTCCAACTACAGTCACATTCTGAGGTCCTGGGGGTTAGGCTTAAACATACAAATCCGGGGGGACACAGTTCAGCCCATAACAACCCCCATGATTCCACAATCAAGCACAGACACACGGACAGCCGGCACATCTGTGATGGCAGAGGGGACTGACACATATTCGCTCACTCACCCTGCAGGTCGCTTTGCTTCCACTGGATGCCGATAGGCCCCAGAAAAGAGGGCTGACAGGTCAACAGTGGATTTGCACAGACTAGACACCCCAGGCGTTTTGAGAGCTGGGTGGGGCTGGGAATTTGGGCAGGGTCGAGCCCACGGGAGGGGAGAGTCAGGAGCGCCTCTGGGCCTCTGCAGACGCCCCTTCTTGGGGAAATGCCTAGCCAGTGTCCAAACAGCTGCTTCTCCCCAGGTTTCACCTCGAGCACCCACACGGCATGGCACCACCCGGCAGGCAGATGCCCAGCGGGAGTGCATGTGGATCTACTCACCTCCACCCAAGTCGATTCTTCGGCCCTGGGGTCACCTCATTGTCCTCACTTGCTTTCCTCTCTGTACATGCAAACCTCCCCCCGCCCCCCAACACACACCCCTACGCACAGCAGGAGCTTGTCCGAAGAAAGCGAACCAAAGCACAGAAAAGCTGAGAAACCCTGAAGGAGAATGTGCACGTCACAGCCTGTCCTCTCTGCGTTTCTGGTTGAGTTGGTACAATGAGGTCATGGTGGTCCAAGCCACAGCTCCCCTGAAGGGAGATGCTTTGTAAACAGGAAGGACAATAAGAAAGCAGGATGTCTGACATCAGGAAGAATCAGACCCTCGTCAAGGTTGATTTCAGTCCTGCCGGGCAGGTCCATCCTGGAGAAAGGGGAGGAGGACAATCAGAACTGCTCTACAGGGACTTCCCTGGTGGCTCAGTGATTAAGAATCCGCCTGCCAATGCAGGGGACACGGGTTCGAGCCCTGGTCTGGGAGGATCCCACATGCCGCGGAGCAATTAGGCCCGTGCGCCACAACTACCGAGCCTGCGCTCTAGAGCCCGCGAGCCACAACTACTGAGCCCACGTGCTGCAACTACTGAAGCCCGCACACCTAGAGCCTGTGCTCCACAACAAGAGAAGTCACCGCAGTGAGAAGCCCATGCAGCGCAACGAAGAGCAGCCCCCACTCGCCGCAACTAGAGAAAGCCCGTGCGCAGCAACGAAGACCCAACGCAGCCAAAATAAATAAATAAAACCAAAAACCAAAACAACAAAACTGCTCCACAATAGCACGTGGGCTATGACCGAGGTCACCTGCCCAGGCTCGCTCTATGGGCAGAGTGCAGCCCACAGCCAAAGAGCTTCTCAATTAGGCATTGGCTGGGATGACTTTTCTAGATGAAAGTGACCTTGCGAATGATTTCAAGCCACCGACTTTCCCATGGACAAAGGAAACAGCCCAGAGCCACGGGTGCCGGGCCAAGCCGAGCAAAGGCCAGGGGCACCAGAGCTGCTTCTCCTCATTTCCAGCTGCTGATGGTTCTGGAGGCCTCACAGTGGAGATTCATCAGAGGCTTCGGGGGTGGGGAAAGCCCTGGTGTTGGGGTCAGACACACCGATTTGGACCTGGCTCAGCCCCTGACTCTTTCAGGAACTCTGCACAAGTTGTTTAATCTGTGTGAGCTTCACTTGCCTCAGCTGTGAAAACAGGACAAACTTCTGTGTCATTGGGGTTTTGTAAGGAATGAGTGGGATAGTGCACGTTAAGCCCCCAGCATGGCGCCGCTGTGTCCCAGGCCTGAGCCGTACACCCTCTCCGTCCCCGCAGCCCCATGTGGTGTCACCGCTACACATGCTGTCCCACCGGCAGGCCTGGGCCCGACCTCACGTGCTCTTCTTGCCGGAAACAACCTTCCCTCTCCATCTCTCTGCCTCCTAGGGCTTCTCATCTATGACCAGTTCTACAGCCTCTGAGACTTAGATTTCTCATCTGTAAAGTGGGAACAGTGATGCCTGCTTTATAAAACGGTGAGGGTGAAACATGTCAAACACCAGACGTGCGGTTGGCACTCGAGATACGACAGACGCGAGTGGTTTTTGCTGTAATTCCTCGAGGTTAGCTCAAGACCCGTCTGCTCTGCCAGGCCTAAGTACCCACTGGAAATGAGAAACAGCTGACACCTCACAGGTCTCGGGTCATTTCCAGGGCTGGTCACGTGTCACCCCCGGGCTGTGTGGTGATGGCACCCGTGGGCCAGAGGTGGCCCAGCGGGAACCGGGAGGACCGAGTGTGACCCTCACTGCCCAGCTGTCGCGGCCGACGGCCGCCAGCCCGTTCTCCAGAGGCGTCACTGTCCCTTCAGGTGGGACTGACGTCTGGTGAGCGGCCATCACCCTGTCCCTCCTGTTATTCAGGAACCTGCCTAACACCTGCTCAGCCGCAAATTGGCAGGAGTCTTGCCTGAGGTCCCCCCTCGGGGGGACGCGGAGAATTCAGCAGAATGCACCGTCTACCCCCTTGCTCTCTCCCCAGGGTTAACACGAAGGCCCAGATCGGCCTGGAAACGCCGCCTGGAGACGGAGGCCAGGGTCCCGGGGGTCCTGCCAGCTCCCTGCGGAGCGAGGCGCCCCGGGGTGTTCCCGCCGCCCGGGCCCGGCCACCCCTCTAGTCGCTCGGCGCAAAGCAGGGGACCGAGGGCCGAGCACGGGAAGGGCCAGGCTTTGGGCTCCGCGCCCGAACGTTCCCCGGCGCTCTTGGGGTGGCCTCGGGCGACACTGCGCCTGGGAGCGGAGTCCTCCCGCCGGGAGCACAGGACCTCACCCGCCGCACGCCGGCGCCGCCCTCCACCGCCCTCCACCGCGGGCCGGCCCTGCTGCCACCCTGGCGTCCAGGACCCTCGGGCTGAGCGGCTGCCGGCCAGGGCAGCCCGGGGCCGGCAGACGGAGCCCGAGTGTCCCCCCGGCCCAGGCCTGAGCAGGGCCACAGCGGGGGCTCGTGCCGGGACGCCCTCGCTGTGCCCCTCACCCTGCCACCTGGGTCCAGGGGGACCACTGCCCCGGAATGGCTGTCCCTCGGCCGCGGCGGCATCCGGGGAGACCCGATCGCGGCACCCCCCACTCACCCAGGCCAGGCTGAGGCCTCTTGCCCTCGTCCCCGTCCCCGTGGCGCACGTGGCGCAGGACAGGCAGGGCGCCCGGAGGAGGTGAGCCGGGGAAGGGTCTCACCCACGTGGCCTCCGGCTCCTCACCTGAGAGGCCCCTCCACTCCGTCTGCCCGGCTCGGAGGCGGCCCCGCGGGGTCCCCGAAGCCTTGTCGGCCGAGTCTACCCACTGGCCGCAGGAGATCACCCCTAACCTAACAGGAGCCCAGGTGTCGCCCGGGGGGCTGCAAACACATCCGACCAAGGCACGGGGCCGCCGCCATTCCTGCCCCGGCGTCGGCGTGAATGAGGACGAGGCAAACGCCTCCCCCGAGGCTCCTGCCGGCAAGTGGCCACCAAGGCGGGGGTCGAACAGTCATGGAGGAGGGGCCGGAATACAATGGCCCGAGGGCGGGGTTCCCGCTCACCCTGTATCCACTTGACTCGATGCCCGCCTTTTACCCCAAAGTCCATGAACCTAGAGGAACCCACCACTACCCTCAGGGTATCTGGAAGTAGGCTTCAAAGTAACTTGTATCCTGAAAATCTAAGGTATCGTGCAATACTGTCTATGAACTAGTCCATTTCTTTTCTTACATGTTTACGGTTTCAAAAGAAATTATTGGTGACTTCTTTTACCCTGTAAACCCCTGCCCTCCCAGAGGCAGGGGAGATGTTTTTCCAGCTGGCCTTGTCTCTGCAGACCTGTTTCATCCTCTATGGACATAAGAGCAAATGTCACACATCTCTTAGGACCCAGCTCTGCTTCTGGATGAGATTTTTCAAAGGTAATAAATACTCATTCTTATGAATAGGACATTTTAGGGACCCCTATCTACTTCCCAAGGTTATTGTGAGAATTTAAGTAGAATGTAAGAAAAGCAGTTAGCACGTTGTCTATCAGATAGTAAATAATAACGGAGCTATTCTAATTATTATGAATGGAGCTTTTATTTGAACATGGGTATGGCTGATAATTTCCGAATTTTGTCAGCTGTGAAACCCTTTATTGATTAAACATTTTTGCCCTAGTTTAGCGAAGACAGATACACATGGCATGACTATACAGATAAATGTAGTATGTTTTTAGTAAAGAAAGATTTCTACGAGGTAAGGGAGACAGTAACAGGGCATGGATGGATATTAGAGAACACAAGGAGAAGTCATGTATCAAAGTCAGCCGTCTCTGCGACGAAGTGAGAGAGTGGCATGGACATATATACACTACCATGTGTAAAATAGATAGCTAGTGAGAAGCAACCGCATAGCACAGGGAGATCAGCTCGGTGCTTTGTGACCACCTAGAGGGGTGGGATAGGGAGGGTGGGAGGGAGACGCAAGAGGGAGGGGATATGGGGACATGTGTATGCATATGGCTGATTTGCTTTGTTGTACAGCAGAAACTAACACAACATTGTAAAGCAATTATACTCCAATAAAGATGTAAAAAAAAGTCAGCCGTCTCCAAATTAACTAGGAGGCTTCAGGGCAGAGGTTGGTTAAAGAGTTTATTATGCCATTGAATAGAATAGGAGGTCACCAGCTCAAAAAGCGTGAAAGGACTCTTCAGAGAAGGTCCCCAAGATTCTGGATTCAACATTAAAGATGTGAAGAGAGGTAATTCAGTATTGCCTGAGAATCCTTATCATTAATTGTAAATCATATATTTTTATACATGTGCACGTATATACACACATACATCTCATTAATATGAACTCAGGTTTCTACACCCTATATATTCTTTTGAACATACTCTACTGCTAATAAAGTTCCACCAACATGGATGATTACAGTTCAGACTGGCTCTGGTTGGCATCGCCACTCGCCCCTCTGCCTGTGAGATCTGAGTCCAGTCCCCAGGCTTCCTTGGTCGTCACAGTCATTTCTGTAAAGTGAGCCAGGGTGCTTGACTCTCTCTCTCCTTGGTTTTTCCAACTCAAGCTTCTCTATTGTTATCACTGCCTTGAGCTATTTAGAAACTGATCTTATATTGTAACTATTAGCCTTAACCTACAGTGGGACATTATTCACGAGATTACAAGATTGTTCTTCTTGTTAGAAGAAGAAGAAGAACTCAGGGGGAATTATCTTGTTTCCTATACACTTCTGGAAATTAACTGCAACCTTCTTAAAAAGTCTCATTCTTTTGCTGTCAGCATTTTTAATGTGTCTTCTGAGGCCATTATAAACACACTGCCTTTCAACACAATTCATCCCAAGTAATTCCCTCTGGGAAGAATGAAAGGAGCAGACAGAAGTGACAAGACTTTAGCTCTTCATTAGAAGCCGACGCAACAGCACACACCTATTTCCAATAACTATTTGGAAACACCGTACCACATAACATTAACTGATTACATTCATTTAGATACACCAGATAGAGGATTTTTCAATTACTGCAGATTTTAAGACTTTACTGATTGGTAATGATGAAAAAGTGTTGACATTTAACTAGTCATCATGATACCATATGGAATCATGTTCAGATAATATTGCTAAACAAAAGAACCTATGTGCCTAGTATTGATAAAATTTAACATTTTTTAATTTGGAAAAACTTAAAGATAAAAAAAAAAAAATCCCCCTCTCCCCACACAGAAAATGGTTTGATGTAGCATCCACTCTAGGCCCAATCCAGAATGAACACATTTCAATATTGTCCTATTTGCCTCAGATTGTTTCTTGGTTGTGCTTTACTGTCTTGAACGTCAATTCCTGGATGATCCTTCCAAATAGTAACTTCCCTATCACTTAGTGAATGTTGGTTATACCATTTACTTTTAGAAAAGAATTTGTTGACTTCAGACTATAAAATTAAGACACAATTGCTTTAAAAAACCTTCAGTTGATATTCAATCTGATGTCACGATGATTAACTGTAAACTGTCGAGCCTCGGATGTGTACCTATTGAGTGAGTTTAGCAAACCTTGCTGGGTACCTAACGTGCTGGGAACTGGGGTGGGGTCTCAGGACCCACAAGCCCCGGCCTCTGTCATCTTGTAGACCAGTCTGTCCAATAGAAACCAACGCCAGACACATACGCATGTTACAGTGAGGCCGGCAGTCAGTAATAAAATATATCAGGAAAAAAGTGCCACAATTGATAAAGTTAGAGGACCAGCAGGTAACCAGAGTGAGTGCAGGAAGAAGAGCATGTCAAAGACAACCTCAGAGCCAGGAGGTACCCGAGAAAAGGACACATGGAGGGATGCTCTGTATTGGATTTATTTCTGATCTGAAATCCTTTATTTATCTCAACTTCTAGAAAGAGAATGGGGAAGGAATACAGAGACCAAAAAAAAAAAAAAAAAGGACTTCTCTGGTGGCACAGTGGTTAGGAGTCCGCCTGCCAATGCAGGGGACACGGGTTCCAGCCCTGGTCCGGGAAGATCCCAGATGCCGTGAAGCGGCAAAGCCCGTGGGCCACAACTACTGAGCCCACGGGCCGCAACTACTTAGGCCCGTGCGACTGGAGCCTGTGCTCTGCAACAAGAGAGGCCACCGCCATGAGAGGCCCGTGCACTGCAGCAAGGAGTGGCCCCCGCTCGCCGCAACTAGAGAAAGCCTGCGCGCAGCGACGAAGACCCAACACAGCCAAAAATAAATAAATAAATATTAAAAAAAAAAAAAATAAAGACATTAGTGCACAAGAAGAGAGGGATACATTTTTGGGTTGACCTTTTCAATATCCTTTATTTCATTTCACAATGTGAAGTTTGTGTCTGTCACATGCCAAATTAGACCAACACACCAAAAACCTGAAACAAGAATGCGATTAGTTCTAGTATAAGGCAGAGCCAGTTATGGACATATATATGGACAAAGTATTCGAGGTAGTTTACAATAAAAGGCACAGGTACACCAGACTTGTACGTAGTTTAGCTACCAATTTCATACTGGGATTCCTGGGCAGAAGGGTGCCTGCCATCCTCGTGGCTCTGAATTTTCAGAACACTAGTAATAACAACAGCTAACATCGAGCGCTTAGAACGTGACAGGCGTACTTTATCATCCAGGAACTTCATTCATCATTAATTATTCATTAATGCTCACAACCACCCTATGCGGTAGGGACCATTCTCATCATTGCCATTTTATAATTAAGGAAACGGAGGCACAGAGACTAGGAAGCGGACCAAGGTCGCCCAGCTGGTGAGAAACAGGAGGATTCGAACCCCAGTGGCCTGGCTCCGGAATCCATGCTCTTACGCCCGCCTCTCCACTCACTACGCCCCCCTCCTCCCCAAATCTCCCCCCAAACAAAAAGCATTAAGAGACAGAATGGATGCTAAAGAGCTACACAAAGCCACTCTCTGAAGAGACGCGAAGTGTGTAACTGACAGTGTTGGGTGCTGTGACCCCCCCCCCCCCCGAGGTGCCAGCATCCTCAAGATCCCCGAGGTCAGAGCAGCAACTGCTTTCACTCTTCCTGGTTCCAGGTGAGTTGCCTCTCGGAAGAACATGCCAGCAATGGATGGCGTCACCAACAGCTGTCATCCACGCAGGTCCTCGGGGCGTCATCGTGCTCTGCGAAAACCCGACGAGGGACGTGGCAGGGTGGCCATGCCCAGTATCACCTACTTCCTAAGATGTCTTTGGCTTTGCTGGATTCTTCACCATCTCCCCTTGCACCCTACGTAGGCTCCTTTGGAAACAGCTGTGTCAGCTCAGCCCTCGCAGGTGCTCCGTGATTTTTTGTGAGGTGAATGTGCAATGCTGGCTGCAGCTGTAGAAAATCTGGGGAACAACAATCACACCCCCGACATCTTTAAGTGACAGTTAACTGTACTGCTAGCTCTTGAGATCGCCTTTCAGCTGGAAGGTCAAACTGTAACCACCACCACCACCACCAAGGATAAAATCAAATCAGCCAAAGCAGGCACAGGACAAAGTCCCGTAGATATTTTTCAGACACCTTCCAGGGTTCCAGAAGGTTCTCCGTCAGCTCCTCACACCCCATACACAGCAGCTCGACAGGGAAATGCTCCTTTACTTCTAGTTCTCTTCAGCGGGTCCTCAATTTGAAAGTGCTCTTCCTTCTAAGTTGGGTTCTTTCTTTCTTCATCCTGGTTTCCATTATACAGCAAGAAATGATCTCCAAATGCGCTTACTGGTATTTCCCATTCTGAGCAGTGATAAGACACTGGGATGGGGTGGTGAGTGGGAAAAACACAACTTTCTCTGCCACCTTCCCTGAAACGAACTTCCAAAGACCTCATAAAAGATGGGTGCAAGAGAGAGAAAAGAATGAAGACAGTCGTGAACAAATAAAAACCGGCTAATTGTCCTGTGACGCAGATGGGAAGTAACTCAAGGATGCATGGACAGAACACAACATAAATACGATCCTGAATGGCTCAAAAATGTTTAATGATAAATATTCCTATATGCATCAGAAAATAATTATTTATTCACACATGATAAAGTAAAGCTGAAATAATTTAGGAAGAATTATAATAATCCCTCACTCATGAACTTTATGTAAGAATGTATTTTTTTTGGCCACGCCGTGCAGCATGCGGGATCTTAGTTCCCTGACCAGGGATTGAACCCGGGCTCCCTGTAGTGGAAGCACAGAGTCTTAACCACTGAACTGCCAGGGAAGTCTCTGTAAGAATGCATTTTTACAACTAGTATCTCATTTGACTCTTACTAAACTCTGTGAGGTAGGTAAGTATTCTCTTCATTTTATAGATAAAGGAGGGCTCGAACAGGGAAGGTAATTTTTCTAAGATTATAAACGTGTAGTGATAAAGCACAGATGATTGTACAGTTTGTGACTTCCCTTAGTAAGGGGCCTTAGGTGGGATAATTTCAAACGTTACGCCCCTGTGTGCCACTGTAAGGAAAGCCCTCTGAACCGGCTGTTACACCTCACCTGTACCAACGTGGGAAGGATGCTGTGCTCCCAACCTGACGGGCACCTCCTCGGCCCTCAGGACCGACGTGGAGTCAGTCTGGAGAGACCATGAGGCTTCCTGTGAAAATACGGAGACTCTTTCCTTTTGTGATCTCTGGATTATCTGATCCAGATTTAAAACAAAACCTGTAATGTTTAAACAACTATGATCAGAGTTAAGATCATCCACCTTTAAAGGCACTTAAGTAGCTTGAAATACTGTATTACATCTTCTTTAAGCAGAAAAGAATGGGAGTACTTTTTTCTGCCTGAAGTATTAGTTACGTGACTTTGTATTATTTTATTCAAACTCTGAGCCTCAATTTCCTCATCTGTAAAACTGGGAGCAGAGGAGTCTTCCAAGAACAAGACTTACTTAGCACCGGCTACATTCCATGCACTACATACCGTGCTTCAGATGCACTGACTTACTGAGTCCTCAGCAACTCTTTGAGGTAAACACGATTAGTATCGCTGTTTTACAGATGAAAAAAATTGGGTCACAGAAACTTTAAACTTCAACTTGCCCAAGGTCAGATATCAAGTGGTAAAACCAGGACCCAAAACCTGGCAGTCCGCCTACAGACTTGTTACTCTCAAAGGCCAACAGATCCCCACTGCACGGGATCTATTATGAGGATTAGAGGAGATCATGCCTGTGGGTAAGCACAGTGCCCAACACATAGTAAGCACTCAACAAGTCTTGGCAAGTATAAAAGCAAAATGGGCTTTTAAAACAATATATTCTATCGCTACAGTTGTCAATAAAACATACCTACATATCACATATATATGAAGTAACTGTAACCAAATATATCCTTTACCATCCCATGTATCACCGAATAACTTTTGAGATTTATATTTTCCTTTTTGTTGAAATAAGGAAACACCAATAAGTGCAAGAATATAAGTCAGAATTTATTCTGAACATACCATAAGGAGACAAGACTGTTAGTAAATATTCTCTCCTGCTGGACACACGGAGAACATCAATAGCATCTTCTTCCTCTTTTTTTTTCAGATGTAAAGACTTATAAAAATAAAATTGTAGAACATGTCTTTCTTACATAGTCACATATAAGATCATGAATTGTCACTAATTTGGATGACTGACTGACCTGTCTCGTCCCCATCAGTAAACATTTATTGAGAGTTTGCCGCCCACATCAGATTTTCTCCCACACAGTAGAAGGTACTGAGCTTTCTATTTAGAGTGGCCTTCTGAAAAACAGCTTTTTTTTTTTTTTTTCTTTCTCCTCAGGATAAAAACCAGGAATCTGTCTCTTTGACCTCAGGCATGAATGAGGTCAAAAATGACCCCCCAGTTGGTAGAAGTAATGGACTTACTTTATCATCCACAAATTGGAAAAGGTGTCAATGAAATCTCAGGGATAATGTCAAATCATAACTACTCTAAACTGACATAAATTAGTGACTGCAAACATGGCACTCCAAAATATCTGAATGAAAAGTTTTAGATTCCGTCAATGCAGATTTTACCTATATAACATTAAATATCTGAATATTTCCAAATATCAGTTTGGCCAAGTATCGATTTTCATTCTAATGCTTAGGTGTTAGGTTAAGTTAGTGTGTTTATAATGCCAGTTATACTAAATGGTAACATAATATTCCAAGTTAGCCAATCTTTAATCTAAAAATATGTGTAATTCATAATAAAAACACGCCCCTACCCAAAAAAGAAAACCTACTTATAAGCAAAGATGACATCTGGAATAGGGGCCAAGGAAACCTCTTCCTCATCTGACACTTCAAGAACAAATATGATTAGGGTTACAGTTTAACTTTACTATATAAATTTGCAATTGTACACACGAAATCCCATGACAGACATTTCTCTATCTATCTTCTCAAATGGGAGTCTGACGTATATCTGGCAGTTACTTTGTGCCTACACTTGATGGGCAAATTTCATATATTATTTCTTTGTTTTAATGGTCAATTTATTCAGATCATTTTATTGACATGGACCTATTCAGTGAACGTTAAGTATAAACCACATAATATTACTAAGGAAACGATAAAGTTTACATAATCTGGATAAAAAGGAGAACTGTACCACTCTAAGTGAAAAAAAAAATCACACAGAAATGATACATATGAAAGAAATCACTGGTACGTGTGATGTAAGGATTAGTCAGATTCACACTCGACTCACCAACCTGGCTAATTTTAGGCATCTGACATGTTTCAGTGAGGTATCCTAATTATTACAGAATTGTTAAGCAATTAATATTTGCCATACATCTTACAAAGTATATGGATGAGTTAACCAAATTAATATACTGCTTCACAATTTTGAAGATTTTAATGTATTAAAAAAAACTTGCCCAATACTTAAGAAAAATTATTATAGTTTTATATATTCAGAACACAAGGCCAGCCATGAAGCCTATTTTATGGAATAAGAGACTGCTGATGAATTTTTGGGTCACAAAATAGCACAGACATTAGAGACACTGAAAGGTTTTATTTTTTCTTTTACTTTCATCCAAACACACCCTTCTGCGAAAAACATAAAAGCATGCACATTGATTGCATTCTTTTAAAGATAAACCAAGTACTAACTAAGCTGTAAATCAACAGTAACACAAACAAAAGCTTAAATGATATTATGTGAAAAGATTTACAGGTATATAGGGCTCTTGATTTCATAATTCAAATCATATCAATACATGTTAAAAAGAAGCTTCTAATTTTCCAAATATTTTGATACAAAAAAATTTTAAACAAATACTTTATAGACCTTTTGTGAGAAGAATATAAGGATAGTTACAAGAAACATGCTGTTCAAGTGATCTTATGCAGTTCACTTGGCCTTCTCCAAATCAGTTATAATCAACATGATTCCAATGGTATTGCTTCTTAAAATTTAAATTGAGAACATATCCATGACATTCAAAGTAAGTTACACAACTTACATTTATTGTGATCTAATTAGAAATAGTTTCTAAGTTTAGGACTGTTAAAAAGAGTATTTAACGAAGACATGGGATTGATCTAAATTGCACTTCACAGGGTAAGAGAAAATTGCAATTTGGCATGAGAACAGACGTTTTACCTGCACCCCCATTCATAATGAGGCCAAGTGTATCCTGTGGGAATGTGTGTATCAATACATATACACACACTAACATACACAAACCAATTCATACCACCCAACTCTTCAGAGGGGTTACTTGAAATGGCTTACTCTGGTTCTGGAAAATCAGACCAAATTTCCCTTAATTTGTGTTTCCATTTTGTTTATCATGATTTAAATGGTGATAAAAATCCATTACTCAGAAGCAGAACTGGTATCTTAAATGACCAGTAGGCAATCAAGCTTGAATTGTAACATTAAAAGTAGAGCAGATCACACTTTAAAAAAGGTCCTCTTCTAGGGGATTAATTGTTCCATGACTGAAAATTATGTGATTTGGTTCCTGAAACAAAGCTCTTCTTTTCAGGTGATACAGATGAATTGTGTGGCCCCATTAATACCAATGGGAACGAAACAAATTTACTCCGCCCTGATGGATTAAGTCTGTACTTCACTGGCTTGAGGAAGGTGATTTCTTGACCTAAGACGAATACAAAATGCCTTTGCTGTGGATGGTGGGCTGGCTCACGAGAGCTTAAATGGTTCAACTCTGCATCAGGACAAACGCTGGCTGGCGACACAGTGCTTTCCCGTGAGCCCCTGTGCCAGCCCAGAGCAGTAGCCCTGCCGGTGATCCAAAGGAAAAGAACTCGAAGACAGTGGAAACCGACCATGATGACATAAAAAAAATGATTTGGGGATTAAATATTTTGCTAAACCCAAGAGTAACAGGCTAAAGGCACATGCTAATAAACCTAGTCAGGTGTTTGAGAGCTCCCACCATCTCCAATATCTATGGACTCAGGTCCAACAAAGGTTCACACTGATTATTTCGATATAAAAAATAACAGGAAATCTTAAGGTTTTCAAGTACTTATGGCACAAATGTCATGAAGTGCTAGGAGCTTAGCTTAAATCTTCAAAAAGCTGAGCAATTTAAAGTTCTGCTACAATGAATCAGGATCACAATTTTAACTTAAACTTAATTCTCGTATTTTTTATACATTATTCTTTTGTATAGAGTACAGGGTGTGCAAATGAAGCTATTTCAGTAAATATCAGAGATGCTACTCACTTTGCCAATATAAAGTGAAATCAGCTAACAACACAATACAATAGAAGTCCACGCTAACCAGAGCTCCCCTCACCAGCATTCCTCAGCCTCTCCTCGTGTCCTTCTCCATACTTAACTACAATTTCTTTCATCGACTTGGAGAAATTAAACACAAGGCAAAATATTACAAAGCTGCAAGATACTAAATATTTCAGTGATAAGAGTTTGGACCAGTCAAGTTGTAAAAAATTGAAGATAACAAATACAGTGAAATATACTGCAAATTAATGTTCATGAATGCAGCTATCGGAATTACAAAACAGTAACAAAATATATAATCCTAACAGTCTTCTGAAGTTGACATTAGTTCATAGGAAATGCCAACTATAACATAAACTCTGTTTATCTTTTCCCTTTCCAGCAGCTTCTGGACTAAAGTTGTAAAACCATGTATGTTTGCCCAAGACCAACTGCACATTGGCTTTAGTCAGAAATTCTATTTCATCCAATGTTCAATCAACAAGGCTTTATTTACGCTTCTCATTAAATTCAGGAACAATCGGGTGTAATGTGCAGCCGCCAGTAATAAACAACGTAGCACATCCCACCGCCTGGAGACAGCTACGCGTTTACGCTTTAATACTAACCCACAAGCAGCCAATTAAGGTTCCATAAATCCACGTTTTTACATATAGTTTCCTTCCAGCCTCGGTCATAAGCATACCAGCAGTCAAACCACTTAAGATCAAGAATGATGGTAAGGTCTTCTTGAGACTTAGTTTAGAATTAACACTTTCTCCGGGAAATTTGTTTCTTCTTTCTGGATCCAGTGAATCATAGAATTCTATAAGCAATCTATAGCCAGAATGAAAAAAAAAGTGTTAACTTTCAGGTTTAGCCATTTCAATATTTTAATTCAACAAATATTTATTGGCTGCCTATTATATGCTGGAGAAGTTATAGGTCCTTATAGGAAACACCCAGAGAGTTGGTTTAATTGGAGTTCCTAGACATTAAAAATATCTTTAATATGCTCTATGATTAATGTATATGAATTTATGTAATATTTATAAACAGATGGTTTCAAGTAATTTTATGGGGATGTTTTTGTTTTTTAAACTTTAGATCTGTAAAACTTTACAGGGACCTGACACACACGTGGGCTTTTTCTCTGCCTTTCCCAATCTTTACCCCTCCAAACACTCCTCCTCCTCGCAGGTCCTGTTCTACCAGAAGTCAGAGAAAAGATCAGCAGTTCTTATAAATGGAGAGTTACCCCCCAAAGCCCCTATTCGCATGGAATTACAAAAGCAGTAAAAGAAGGAAAAATAGCATAGTTAATGCAGTTTCCTTATTTTAAAAATGTAAAGTTATAATAGCAGAATATACTCAACATAAAAATCTGAAACACAAAGTACAAAAAGGGAAAAGTCTTTCTGTTGCCTTACAACTCACATTCCCTAGAGAAAATCACTGTTTTAAAACGTCCAGACTCATTCTAAATATACATATAAACACCTATAACACAAAATACATAGGATATTAATCATATTATTCAGGGTTTTTTTCTGATAACAGATTTTCATGTCAAAACACATAAATCTTACTTTTAAAATTTCTTCCATATCCAAAGTGCGTGGTGCTGAATAATTGGTTTAACACATTGTCATGCACAATTGAGAGTCAATGAAATACAGAAATGTGTTTATAAACTTCATATAGTTTCATTTTCAACATAATACACTTTTAATAGCTTTCACTTGTTAATCTAGGAGGGTTAATTAGGAAGTGTTTTACTGCCATACAACAAGGAGAGGAGAAACAGTGGCAGTTTCCTGAGAAGAAGCATTTTAGGGACTAAAACACAGGTACAATTTCTGAACATAAACAGAATTTTGGAAGTATTTTTTTCTTGCGGCTGCATTGGGTCTTTGTAGCTGCGCATGGGCTTTCTCTAGTTGCAGCGAGCGGGGGCTACTCTTCGTTGCGGTGCGCGGGCTTCTCATTGCGGTGGCTTCTCTTGTTGGGGAGCACGGGCTCTATGCGCGCGGGCTTCGGTAGCTGTGGCACGCGGGCTCAGTAGTTGTGGCGCGCGGGCTCTAGAGCGCAGGCTCAGTAGTCGTGGCGCATGGGCTTAGCTGCTCCGCGGCACGTGGGATCTTCCCAGACCAGGGCTCGAACCCGCGTCCCCTGCATTGGCAGGCGGATTCTTAACCACTGTGCCACCAGGGAAGCCCTGGAAGTATTTGCTAAAGCCTTTAAAAAAACCATACTTTTCAATGTGGTCCTAATAAATTTAAATGGTGCATCCTATAACTCATAGATCCATTTTTTTCAGAAAGAGGAAAAAAAGTATAGATGTTTAAAACACATCTTTCAAAAAACAAAAAGGATAAAATTTCCACTGAAAACAAAACGAATAGTAAATAAATAATATATCCTGAAATTTTCATCCACGGAAATTCAGTTTCTAAGTATTACATCTAAACCTAAGACCCAGTTTTTATCTTCCTGAAAAGAGAAGAAAATTCTAAAATTTCCACCTTTAGAAATTTGTGTGAATCGCAGGGAGACTAACAGGCTCACCCTCACCTGACCTCGAGCTCCGCCTGCCCCAGAGGCATCCAGAGGCCCGCCTGGAACTTACTCACAGCAACTCTCAGCCAGGGGCCAACACCGCACTAGCTCCCAAGTCATGTTATTGGTGGGAGAAACACAAGGCCAACCCCAGAAACGGTTTAGGCCCCAAGATGCTAATAGCAAAAGAACACTTTCCTCGTGAAAATGTCAACTGCCCCTTCTTCTTCCAGCAAATACACCGGGGTCAGTTCCACGTACTCGTGAGACACCGTCCTCCACCCACAGCCCGATTCTCTCCGCACCGCCGGCCTGACGGCCTGTCCTCAGCGCGCACACACTCCCCTGGACCCGGGAGGGCGGGCCTGGGGTATCTCAACAGTGCAAAGCTTTCTGTGTGTCTCTCTCTTCTTTAAAAAATTTTATATCTTTATACACGAATTACTGAAATGCAGTAAATAACAAAGGACAGCCCCCATAACAAGATCGTTCACAGTGACTTTAACAGTCAAGTTTAAAACACGGACAGAGGAGGCACGGAATGAGATCTGACTTGAGTTTATAAAAGGCATTCTTAAGATAATACAACTGTTTACATTCGTCTCACGCTGTTTACTATAGTGACTGTGTTGAGCCACTGTCTCTGAAGGGCTAGAACTGTCGTTACTCACTTATCTTTTATTTCAAAACGTTCATGAAGCCATCTTTTCATGTATACTTGTTCTTCTGGGACATCTTTTTTGTCTATACGATCGATGTGAATATGAATTTTTGGACATTCTTTGCAGAGAAATTCTAACAAGACACAAAAATATTTCACTTTTATTATTTTAGAATTCACAGTTACATAAAACGATGAAAATGAGCTTTAAAAAAGTTTAAAAATAATGAAGAAGAACAGATTCTTTCTTTAGCCAAAAAAAAAAAAAGAAAAGAAGAAGAAAACAAAGATTATAAACTGGTGGTTTTGGGTTTCAAGTTGAAGTCGTATGATTTCCAAGTCTTCCACAGTTACCTAGGTCACGAGTTAAATCAACCAAATGTGACTTTTCATACAACCACCTGTAATAGATTCGACAGGCAGCCCAGGGTCAGGAGGCCGGCCTCTACTAGAAGCACGGACCCCCCTCTGAAGGGGTCCCCGGATACCCAGCACCATCAGACCCAGCGACCCCCTTCGCGGGGCCACCGCCTCCGGCCCCAAGTCTAGTGCTCGCCACACGCCCCTGCCGCCCCCACCGGGCCATGAGCCCCGCAGGACACGGAGGGGTGTTGCTGGCAGCACCGGGTGCACAGGCGCACTGAGCCCCTCAGTCCTAGCGCCGAGCCGGCCCGGGCCCTCCCTCCACGACTCCACAGTCCTCCCCGCCCCTCTGTGACTTGCCAGTGGTTTCTACTCACTGGTACTCCCCGCTTTCCTGATCCTTGCTGTATTTTAACATATTCTACTCGGTTCGGGAACCAAATTTCTTTCCGTGGAATAGCTATGAGCCCTTCAATAACTACAGCTCCCAAAACATGCTAATTTGAAAAAAGCAGACGGTCCTTTTTTCAGCCCACGTGGCACAAGGGATAAGGTCAGGATTTATTCCAAGATAAGACAGAACTTTGAGTCCGGAAATACCCTTTTCTGCAGGTGGCTTTCTGTGGAGACATGAGCATATTAACATACTTAAATTCCTGGAGAACAAGGAAATATTGCTACGAGATTTAAGAGAAGGCTATGTTCCCTGGGTGGGTACGCAAGTAGGAGGCCGAGGCCTTTTATCTCAAGCCGAAATGTGTCCAAAGACGCGTTCTGAGAAGCGGTCACTAGTGTGCTGCAGAGCTTGAGGAAGACTTCAAGCTAACCCTTAAAGAAGGTTCCGCCTCTGGACCACACACACCTCTTTCTGCTAAGTGCTCGCTACAACTGCTCTGAGTAACATGCTGCATTCAGGTCATCAAAAATTCTCTCATTTTTTCTACACTTTTAGGAGTGAATTGGCTTTGATGATAAATGTGCAAAAACACTGCCACAGGGAAGATTTTACTTTTTCAATATTTTTCTCTTAATTTTCCGCAAGTTCCATTTCCCTTTAAATCAAAGACCGGCTTAAGAAGTGCTTTCAGGAGCAGAACTGGGCATGGGCAAAGGGCACCGCCAGTGAGCCAGGCGGCCTGGGTTCTGATCCCTCACCAGCCCTGCGCATATCTCTCAGCCTCTCCGTGCCTGTTTCCACGTCCGTACGAGGGAGGTGACAGCAGCAGCCCCTGCCTGAGAGGGTGTCATGAGCTACGTTACTACGAAGGGAAACAAGACGTAGCCGACCATGGAAAGCCACCTCCTCTGATTCCCCTTTGCAACATGAGGGTGTTGGGAGCACGCAGGACAGGACCCTGCACACGCGTGTGCTGCAGGTGACTGACCAGAATCTGTTGGCTGCACGTGACTTCTCACCTCACCCTCTTATTTCTATTTCTGATACATAAAAACGCAGATGCCGACACCAACTTTCCTACCTTCACTTAATTACCTACGCCTGCCCCTCAACACTTCTGCTAATTAAGTGGTCATCCAACTGACACTGCGTTTATCCTTGATATTCCAAGTCCCGTGCACAGACGTACAGAGTCTGCAAGGAAACGAAACCGACTGCACTTCCAGTGTCAGAAACGAATGCTTGCGAAGTCAAGTGCTTGGGACGTGTCAGCAAGGCCTCTAGTAAGATGCTGGCGTGAGAAAAGGGCCCTGAAGTTCGCATGGGTGCTTTTAGGTTTTCCCACCTAAAATGTACACGGTACTGTGGTATTTACACCACGCTTTTGTGCCTTCGTGCACCTCTGTAGGCAAGGACTGTTGCCTCCTCGTGGGGATGAACGAACCGAGGCCCAGCGTCGTCAGTAGTGGAAACAGGTTGGCCCGGTCCCTGTGGTCAGGCATCCAGACACAGACCATACAAGCACCAGATCAACTCTCAGCGCATCCAGGAGGTTCTCCCACCAAAGATAAGAAATGAGTAACAAATACTTTCCTCAATAGTCAGTAAAGCTTTTGTGTCTATATTAGTAAAAACCCTTTTAGTTGGGGCATATTTCATAGGGCATGAGCAAAAATTATCCATGATATTTAGGGAACGTAGGGAAAAGTACTCAAATTAAGGTGCAATTGTTTTCTAACTATAGCTTTTCCAGCAGGTCCCTAGAGTATATTGATGCGCTAGGGCCAAACAGAAAGTCTTCCAAGTATCCACACATGTCACAAGGTCTAGTCTCTGGAGAAATTAAGGTGTAATTGTTTTCTAACTGTAGCTTTTCCAGCAGGTCCCTAGAGTATATTGATGCGCTAGGGCCAAACAGAAAGTCTTCCAAGTATCCACACATGTCACAAGGTCTAGTCTCTGGAGAAATTAAGGTGTAATTGTTTTCTAACTGTAGCTTTTCCAGCAGGTCCCTAGAGTATATTGATGCGCTAGGGCCAAACAGAAAGTCTTCCAAGTATCCACACATGTCACAAGGTCTAGTCTCTGGAGAAATTAAGGTGTAATTGTTTTCTAACTGTAGCTTTTCCAGCAGGTCCCTAGAGTATATTGATGCGCTAGGGCCAAACAGAAAGTCTTCCAAGTATCCACACATGTCACAGGTCTAGTCTCTGGAGAGACGGAGTCCCGAGTGCTCTGTGCCTGGGGAGCCTGGCGAGAAAGGCAGAGCCCAGACAGCGGGGCCCAGGACGTCTGCAGGCTGAGCTGTGTGCCTCTGCACACCAGGCCCTCGGGTGGTGCCCATACAGCTTGCTGTCCGCCTTACAACCTGCCCCCTTCCCTCTGAAAACAAAAACAAAAAAACAATATGACCTAAATCCAACACAAACTGGATAGATACATTGTTGTATATTCACACCAATGAACACTACGTAGCCTTATAAAAAAATTACGTAAGTGTATATACTGACATGTAAAGATGTTCATGACACACTATTAAGGGGGAAAAAAAAAGCAGGATATGAAGATATATATACATATATAAAAGCTCATTTAAAAAAATACATAAAGGCACATACACACGCCAACATACAGACATTATAGAAAAGAAGACTCTGAGGGAAACATCTGAACTGTTATCTGGGGCTGCATCTGGACAGGTGAGTTTGTAGAGTTTTTTCCCTTCTTCAGAGTTACCCGTAATTTTCCCTCCGAATATGTTTTCTTTTCGTATAAGAAAATATTAAGACACAAAAGTTACCTAGAACCATATAAAACGCTTAAACAGAAGATCAATTGTTGTCCTTTAGCTCACAATTTCTTCTGGTATACCACCCATTTTAAAAACAGGATTTATAAATCAATTACAATCAAACTGCCCTGCCTCACCTCTGCCCAATGGACGCTGTCCATGAAAGCGCTCAGACTCTGCTGAAAAGACCAGATGAACCACAAGAGGACGCCCAGATGGCTCTGAGCCATACCCACATTCTAATGAAACAGACCACGAAATGGGAAGGATACGGTTCACGGTTCACTACCTGCCACCGCCCTCTCCGACACGAGGCCTCATGAGACCCACGCTACTAGACGCTGGCCACCGCGAGAAACCCTGCAGGGTCACCAGCACGCAGCTTCACCCCGCTGCGGCGAGCCCGTTGGCAGTCTGCAGTGCAGCTGAGGCCACCCAGGTAACTCTGATGGAACCGCGGTCCTCCTACAGGGCTTTGAGAAACACTGGTCTATGGCATATCTATGAACAATCTAGCAACTTTATGGGAAAAAATTTTTTAATTGGGCTATATAATATGAATATTAAATAACAGCCCACTGTGTATGGAGATAACATTTAATACTTATTAAATTCAGCCACAAGGTACCTACAATATTCCAAGTTATGGAATTTTATACCTAACCCGACTTACATCATAATTTAAGTTTAAAGTGAATCTTAATTTATACTAGACTAAGTAGAGCAGCGTATCAATCAATTCATGTAATAATGAGAGTTTTTCAAGCTACAGGTCTCAACTCAAAATCAACACACAACAGATGTCATCTCTTACGTGCACAGGTGTATTTGTAGAATAATGTCTCAGCAGTGGGAATGTAAATGCTTTTGTAAATTTGGTAGACATTGTCTGGACAACTTCTACAGAGGTTGTACTGTATTGCACGCCTATCAGCAAAGTATGAAAGTCTCTGAGATACTTTAATCTCACCCACAGGGCCTGTTATCTAACTTGTTAATGGGGATTTTTGCCAGTCTGATAGTAAAAAAATGGTATCTCACTGTACGTTTTAATTTGAATTTTTCTTATTATGAATGAGGCTGAACAATTTTTTTCTGTGAACTGTCTGTTCTTACCCTTTACCCATTTTTCTACTGAGTTACTGATCATATCAATTTATAGGAACACTTTGTACATTAAGGAAATCAGCCTTTTTCTCTGCGACCCTCCACTTGTCTTTTGGTTTTACTCTGCTGTAGCGTTCCTTGCGGAAACATTTACTCTTAATTTATTGAAATGACACATTTTGTTTTCCACATGGCTTCTGAGTGTGACAGCCAGGAAAGCCAGCCTTTTCAAAAACAGAGACACTCGTCATGAATGCACAAAGCCCCATCGGCTACGGTGCAGAACAAGTGGAGCAACGGGAGGAGGCGCTGGGTCTGGAGCCCGGGAGACGCAGCCTAAAATGGTTTGCCTCCAAAGGCACTTCTGATCTACCTGGGAGGGGACAGAGTAACCACATGCCAAGTGCTAACCTTAGGTGCACTTCGTGCCACGGGAGTGGAAAGCAAGAGGAAGCTTTGTGAGCCAGCAAGCAGAGGAGCGAGGGAAGCCTTCACGGGGACAAGGTTGCAGACTTGGATGAGAGCAACGGAGGGGAAGGTGGCCTGGCCTACACACGGCCCTCGGTCAGAACCCGCATGCAGGTGCAGGAGGGTTTCAGTAACCGTGAGGAAACCGGTCCCACCCAGCGAGCAGCACAGAGTAGGAGGAAACGACGTGGAGGAGGAGCTTGGGGACCAGGATGCTGAGTCCCGGGACATCAGCACTGATCCCGTGGGCGCGGCCCAGCCCACGAGTTCCTAGGACTGGACGGTGACATGATAAAGCAGCATTTTTAAAAGGTTATTATGGGAATTAGATCTGGTTTTCATAAACAATAAAAATGTGTTTAATCTTACTTTTTGAACAACGTTTGATAAACGTATGGCAATACTGCTGAATAACTAAATGCACTGTCCTGAAATGTAGAATGGGTGAATGACTCCTTCCATGGTTAAAAAAGATAAAAAAGTACTATATGTTGCCTTTTCTGTAAGAGGGATGGACAGTAAACTTGTACACACGATACACAAGTAAGGAAGAAAAGTGGTTACCCCTGCGGAGGGGAAGGGGGAGACCAGGTGGAAGGGGACGGGGTGGAAACAGGCCGTTTCAACTGTATACTTTATGTACTTTTGATTTTTAAACTGTATGATGTATAATACATGCCAAAGAATTACACTTAAAATAAAATTTAAAAAGCGTGAGCTTCCTGCTTTACTCGGAGTTGAAGGCGGTCACGAGAGCAGTCGGTCGGTCTTGCCTTAGGTGCAGCTGCCCCAGGTCTGAGCTCCTCCCGCCACCGTCAATTGTACCACCTTTTAGTCCCCTCCTGCCTCAGCCCTCTGTCCTCTCTCCCAACCTCTGGGAGCTACCCTCTGTGGCCCTGAACACGTTCTGAACGGCCGCCTTCAAGAGCTGCTACGGAGAGAAGCACCCTGACAAGCGAGCTAGTCCCACGGCCGGCGGCTGCCATGGCAAAGCATGAGGCCCCGGCAACTGACACCCTGAGGAGGGGACGGCAGCTCCGCACGCTTTCTGTGCCCACGCCACGTGCAAACGTCGCCAGTGATCACGAGCGTCTGTGGGTTTGTCTAACTACAACATGCTGCTCGCTTAAAATTCTGGTTTTTTCTAGTTATTCTGACATAAACAATAGCTCAAAGGTCCCTAACACCTAGCACGTGGCTGAAAAAAAGAAAAAGTCACACGTAACTGTCAGTGATACTAGATTTCACCAATATTATATGGAAAACACGTACAAAGATGGAAACTGAGCACCAGTGCACACCTCAGTGTGGCTAGGCCAGCGCTCTCCTGCCTCACTCCTTCCTTAGATTTATGTAACTTTTCCATTTCTTTGTGTAAACCTTGGGCGCAAGGAGGCTGAGTTAACGATATTGGGCAAGTTCAAGGACTAACAGGACAGCCAAGAAGCACCAAACTTAGCAGGACTAATGAAATTTCAACTGTTACAGATTAATAAAAAATATGTGAGAAATACAAGTATATATACTTGGAAACCATATCAATGTAATGTAGTAGAATACACCTACCTTTTTAAAAAAATAAACTCTACCTGGGTAAACATATAACTCGCTCAAAACCAACTCACCAGCCATGGACGGCGCTTCCTTCCGCTGCCCTTTATCGTCCACGGTCCCCTCAAAGGCCACTGTGACATCATAAATTGCATCCAAGTAATTCTTCATAGAATCAAAAGCAACATGAGTTGCCTTTATTCTTGGTGTCAGCACATGTTTCAATACTGGAAGGCCTAGAAAAGAAGTTGATTCAGTGTGGCCATACATTAGTTACAAAACACCTTGGAAATAGAATATAACATCTAAATTGTTTTTAAATTTCCACTAATAGACCAGTATATACTTTCGGTTAAATCTCATACCTATAGGACATTAAGAAAGTTTAGACAGCACTCTCACATGACTTTCTCAATTTAAATCAACATTCATTTAATACACATTTATTAAACATCTACATGTATAAGACCCGGTGGGAAGCTGTTGGAAAACCTGCCCTCAAGAAGCTTATGGTCTCTCAGAAACCCTTTGATTTGGAAATCTCTGACAAGAGTAAACATATGATCCTCATTTCTGGCAAAAGAATAAAGGTGGTAGCACCTTGCCCATGGTTACTCAAGATTCAGGAACAATTCCCTAATTTCTGACTCCAAGTCCCTGATTCTTTCAGTTCTATTTCTACTCAAATAGGGATGCAGTGCGATTACCTAAATGACCCCCACTGTGTACAATATTTGAACTAAGAACTGATGTGGTCTATATAACATGAAATACTGGCCTGATACTTTTAGGGTAATCGAAGAATCTAGTTCCTCGGTAAACTGTTTTAAAAATCTGAACTCTAATCCACATACCCTAAAATTCACCATTGTAAAGTATACAATTCAATGGTTTTTAGTTTATTCAAAGAGCTATACAACCCTCGCCACTATCAAATCCCAGACCATTTCCCCGACTCCAAAGACACCTTTCAGCCCCGGCAGACACCGCACACTACCCTCCTCGGCACACACCCACCCCACTACCACAAATCTACTTTCAGTCTCCGTGGATTTCCCGATTACGGACATTTCACGCAAATGAAATCACAGCATGTGGACGTTTGTGTCAGTACTCCATTACTTTTTATGGCTGAATAACGTTCCATTGTATGGATATGCCACATTTTGTAAATCCACTGACTAAGCTGACAGACGTGTGGGTTGTCTTCACCCTCTGGCTATTGTGAACAATGCAGCTATGAACATTCATATAAACTGCATACGAATGCTGCACATGAACAAGTCTTGGTATGAACATACGATTTCAATTCTCTTGAGTATATTATTTATATATATACCGCACACATATACTTCTATTTTTAAAAATTTTTATTGGAGTATAGTTGATTCACAATGTTGTATTAGTTTCAGGGGTACAGCAAAGTGAATCAGTTATACCACACCTATACTTCTAAAAGCTTCTTTAAGTGAGAAAATATTGCAATTTATGTAGAACAATTAATCACACATTCATTAGTGTACCTGCTAGTGCTAAGAATTTGTTCCTTTCCCCTTCCTATTTCCTACTGTCCCCCTTTTCCTGGATTAGAATATTTATTGACAATTTAACAGAAGAGTGTAGCTCTCTGAAGAAGTGACATGAAAATAGACTAGAAAAAAACTTGATTTGGATTTTCTATGGCTTCTCTCCAGGGAAAATTAGCTGCATAAGAAAGAACAGCTATAGTATGTTGGGATCTTCCTGCAGAAGAATTTTTAAAATGCAGAGTGGTGTGGGAAAGACAAAGATTCCCACAACCACATGTCTGACTTGAGTCCCTAGGGCAGAAACAGTTTAATTTATTCACAAACTTATAACAAAAATCTGAATAGTATACCAGGCTGGGAAACACTGGTTTGTCAATTAAATTAGTTAATACTTCCTTCTTTGCTATTGGAACTCACCCAGTTTTATTACGTCCATAGTTCTACAGAATCACTCTGTGGTATTCAGTAAGAACAATTATTAGAATCTAAGTTAAGTCAGTAAGAAGATAAGAAGACAGAAAAGTAATACTTCCCTAAAAATGAGTTATAGTGAAGGTTTGGAAAAATCAACTTTGTGGCAGATGAATAAGAAATACCTATCACTATTATGTAGACAAAGTGAAGGCAAAGTCTTCTCACTAAGGAATGTACTAGGGGCCGCTCCACTATCTGCAAACCTTGGGTCATTATTATAAAACCAATTTCATAGGGACTTCCCTGGTGGCCCAGTGGTTAAGAA
Organism: Eschrichtius robustus; assembly: GCF_028021215.1. Taxonomy (NCBI): domain Eukaryota; kingdom Metazoa; phylum Chordata; class Mammalia; order Artiodactyla; family Eschrichtiidae; genus Eschrichtius; species Eschrichtius robustus. Next base: position 6,551,481 of record NC_090844.1, read on the forward strand.
TCCGCCTGGCAATGCAGGGGACACGGGTTCAAGCCCTGGTCCGGGAAGATCCCACATGCCGCAGAGCAACTAAGCCCGTGCGCCACAACTACTGAGCCTGCGCTCTACAGCCCGCGAGCCACAACTACTGAGCCCACGTGCCACAACTACTGAAGCCCACGCTCCGCAGCAAGAGAAGCCACCGCGGTGAGAAGCCCGCGCACCACAAAGAAGAGGAGCCCCCACTCGCCGCAGCTAGAGAAAACCCACGCATAGCAACGAAGACCCAACGCGGCCAAAAATAAATAAATAAATAAATAAAAAATAAAAAATAAAAAAATAAAACCAATTTCATAATAACACTATAGATACCAATTAGAATTTCAATATGGAGAGAGCCAAATAACAGGCATTTATAATTAACTGCTCGAGCTTGGGCCCACCATACTGAGATCTGCCTCTGCCTCTATGGAAAAGAAAACCCCTGAGCCCTAAACAGGAAAATGGTAGCTAATTAAATTAATTCTTTCCGGTCAATATCTAGTCTATTTTAGTATCTGCTGTGCCTTGTTTCCATCTCCAGATCTCCTGAACTTCTAGTTGGTACTAACGATACTCTACCTTACCTTTTGACCAAGCTTCTCCCTGAGGGCCATTATAGTGATGCTTGGTATAACTGAAATTTTGTTGTTAGTATTATATATTGGAAACATAAATAAATGATACTCATTGGACAGAAAATCTTTATCGATCCATGCAGGAGATTCTACATTTTATAGATATATAATATATATATATACAGACACACACACACACACATATGTATTATCATCTCACTTTACTCCCACAAATTAAGTAACCAAGGTTCAGAGAGATAAAATCATTTGCTCAAAGTCACACAGCTCACAAGACTTTATAATGTCTTGTTCAGTACTTTCTTATTCAGTAATTATTAACAAGATACTACTCTAAAACTATAAACATGTAGGTTAGAGGTTAATGAGACAATAAAATAAATAGCTATAGTACATGGTAGAATGTCTTCAAAGAGATTAAAAATATCCTCAGAATATAAAAATACTACTCACACTTAAAGATACTGTCACTCTAAGTTACTGGTAAAGGCTTCAGGAAAAACAGCACGTTGGAGTGAGGCCAGGATGGAGGCTAGTAGGGTACAAAGTGGGGGAAAGCCCAGCGGATGAAGGAGGGAAGAGAGGCAGGATCTGGAAGGTCTGTGGAGCACATGTCCAGAGCCAGTAAGGAGTTAAGACTGAAAAGTACACTGGGCAACACTGCTGAAGGCTTTGGAACGGTGGGCGGATGTACTTAGGTTGGTCTGTGGGACTCCCTGGATTTTAGGCCAAAGGAGAAATACTATCTAGGTGCTAAGAAAAACAGTTTAGGTTTCAGAAATAGTTTAGGACATCAGGCCATAGGCAATGAGGTCCTGAATTAGGACTGAAGTAGTGCAACTGAAAAGAGAAAACGTAGTCAAGTGATGTTCTAAAAACCAAATATACATCGATTCAGCAAAAATTAAATGTGGCAGTTTAAAAAAAAAAGGAGTAAAAAGTAACCAGGCTTCTGCCCTAGAAAACATGGACCAGGCTGTGCCATCAATAGGAAGAGATGGGCAGGAGGAAGAGCCGGGGGAGGGTGTGCGTGTGTCAGCGTGTGTGCGGATACCCATCATGCAGAAAGAGCACAAGTGGCGGAGCAGGAGGCAGCTAAACAAGGAAAACCTGAGTCAAGTTGGGGTGCTGAAGCTGAAGTTGGAGAGAACCCTCTAGAAGTAGTTGAAAATATGGTCTATAAAATGGCAGAAGTGAACATTTGGGAATCATCTGAATAGACATGACAATTGAAGTAACGGCAGAGACCGAGAATACTAAAGGGAGAGATGAAAAGGCGATCATAAATAATGACTTTGTATATTACGTGCACATTAACAAATACGACAAGTGACCAAAGTGACGTGACACTTTGTTAAGTCAGAGCTCACTGGGATTAGCTTCTGGAGGCTGGATGGAGTAAATGTGAGCATGCATGGGGCCCACACTTCTTTAGCGCCAAAGAAAAGGAGAGAGACAACAGCAAAGCCTTAGGTGGGGTATATGTGCACACGCTCACACACACACACACACACACGATCCATCCATGTGAGAAACACGCTGTGCTTGTGAGCTGGGGGAACGGTGTGGCGGTAATGTGAGCAAAAGGAAACTGCTGAAGCAGCAACATTAAGATTTTGAAACAGAGATAAATATGACTGCATGATACAATCTTGTCAGAGAAACATAACTTCTTCAAGGCAGAGAAACCCTGAGATGTGAGGGGGGAAATCTGAAAAATAGAACAGATAGTCAAAAAGAGAAAAATAAAGAATCGCCAAACACAGCGTGATTGGCTCAGCTGAGATTTGACGGTGTGGATTGGTTGCAGACGGCAATCAGCATGGATTTTTATCACGTTCCCAGTTGCTGAGAAGGTAGAAAAAGCCGGGTTACTGACCGCTAAGAACTGTCGGAAGGCCAGGGGATGGGAATACAAGGCAGGGGAGCAGAGTGCAGGGCCAGGAGGCACCGGAGAGCTCCCGAAGGCCTTGAGAGTTACAGCAGGGCCAAGGAAAGACAGGTCAGAATTAAGCCAAAAAAGAAAAAGGTTCAGAGGAAGGAACAGCAAGGAAGAGGCAGAGGCAGAGCCAGCTACATAATCTGCAGGACCCAGTGCAATTTCAAGACTATAAACACAGAGCATTAAACCATCACCGGATCCTGTACAAGCAAACGGACTTTCACTGAGAGCCTACGAATAGAACTACAGTTATGCCCACACTGATTTCAGCCCATGAGACCCATTTCAGACTCCCAGCCTCCTGAACTGTAAGAGGACACATCTGTATTGTTTTAAGACACCAAGTCTGTGGCAATTCGTTACAGCACCACGGGAAACAAATACGTCATCTTAGCGCCCAGTAGAAGGATAAGTGTGTCTTTTCCACCAAACCTGGGCCAATACTGGGCAGTAACTTTCTTTTTTAATGTCTGCCAGGTTGGCCTTCAAAAGCTGGTTTCACAATGCTCATTTAATTTGTATTACTTTGATTATTAGGGAGGAAGGACATTTGTTCACTGATGTGGATCATTCATATCTCTTAAATTTCCTATTCATGTCCTTTTCCCCATTTTTTCATTTGTCTTTTTCTTACTAATTAGCAAGATCTGTTTCTATACTAACTTTATTAATATGCCATATATTACAAATATTATTAGCTTGCCATTTAAATTTGTTTATATGATGTTCCAGATATAATAATAACTTTTACTGAGTGAAGTCTACCAAAAAAAATCCTTTTCCTTTTATGTTTTGAAAGGACCCTTAAACCTATACAATAGGCAGTGTTATTCAAAGGATGAAAGCTGAATTCCACAAATCCTAAAGAGTTTTAAAACTACAAAGATCTTGATCAATAATATAACTTGCTCAATAACATGAAAATTCTAGGTATCTGTTTTGCCATTATAGGTGTGTCACTAAAATTTCTGTCTTCTACTACTAGAGTTCTAAAAGTTTATGTCTATCATCCTGCTGGCTGCTGTGGTAAAAACCACTATGAGCTCACTTTAATAGCTGCAGGGGGAAGATTAAGATACATAAGATGCCAAATTTCCTAGCAACCACTGGAAGCCAATTTTCCTAGCAAAATATCTAAAACGCTTCTAAGGAAAATGAGTTCACATGAAACACCTCACCATAACTGAGAAAGGTTTAAATTAGGAAAGCAGTACCTGAATGTTTACAGGACCCAGATGGAAAGCCCCTTCCCTATTCCCCATGTCTGTTCCCTATAATGGGTAAGTAACTGCTATTATTTTTTTCTTTTTCTTAATGAAACAAGTATAAAATGAAAGTTTACCAATAAATATTAGATCCACATGTTCTGGTTAAACCACCAGAATCTGACCCAACTAGCCTGTTGAGCACAAAACTCATCTTACTTGGACCAGTGGTTCTAAAACTTTGGGATGTCTCAGGGTCATCTGCAAGGCTGAGCCTCAGCCCCAGAGCTTCTGAGGCAGTGGGTCTGGGGTGGATCCTGAGACTCTGGATTTCACGCCAGTTTCCGGACAATTTGAGAACTGCTGACTGAGAGTTCGGACCAGGCTTGAGTGGATCAAGAATTCGCAAAAGGGCAGCTGAAAGGACTGTGAAAAGGCAGGAGGAGTAAACAGCAATATTTATTCTGGTAAAAATTTTTAAGTAAATGGTATGGAAATGACCTCAAAGAGGCAAACCAAAGCTCTCAAAATCCCTGAACGTTTGCGATGTCCAAAGCCCCACAGGAATGTTGTGACAGGTGACCTGGTCTCCCCCCGACCCCGAGTTCTTCCCAGATCTACAAGCACTGCTCCCCGCTGCCGCCGTTCCCCTGAGACTGCGACCTGAGCGGGTGCCAGCGGGAGCCATGCTACAGAAAAAGGAAGCAAGAGGCCAAAGGATCGAGAAGTGAAATAACGACAGCTGCGATTTAGACGGTAAAGCAGGATGGTGACTATCACTATAATTCGAAAGCCTTCTCAACTCCCTTCTTTCATTCCTGCTCTTTTTCAAAAACGACTAGCACACAAGAACAAAACATTCCAGACTGGGAATATAAGGTTCGAGTGTGGTTTTCCAATATAATTCTTTTCTGTTTGTATATCCCGAACCATCTATGATCTCTGACTCAATAGTAATTGAGATCCATGAGATTTACTTTGTGGCCTTTCTAGGAACAAGAGCATTCCACAAATCGCTGCAAAGATTAACAGACGCATGACGACACAAAACAGCAATAACTGCTCAACAACGGGCCGAAAATGAACTTCCTCGGGAAGTCAGAAGAGGAAGAGGTCACTGTGTGATAGGTTGTTGGATTGAAATTAAAATAATCTAATTGGTTACTTAACAAAATAAACAATTTAGAAACACAAAAAGATCATTTTTACCTGCCATGTTATTTTCTTTATATTTATTTAGTACTATTCTACTGTATAGTACTATTATATTTATACTATTTTATTTACATTTCTATAATACTATTATATCATATAATTCTATTATATTTACATATTATGTTGAAGCTTTCCTTACTAAATGTTTTACCATAGTTTTCTGAAATGACAAGTTCTATGTTAGCATTTCTGAAAAAACAATTCTCTTTTCCCTAAATGTAGGAAATTGAGGGAATTGCTCAATTCCCAGAATTGAGCAGCCTTCAACATATACGTTGCTTAGTAGTTTCTTGAAGACTCTACCGATATTTCAGACTTCTCGAAATCTTAATTTTTGTCCTGGAGAGGCTGTAGTTAAACAAAATCTCGACTAATTTATTTGGAAATATGAGTAAGTCTTTTTTAAAGGAATGACTAACATTTAGTTTCAAGTAAGAATGGAATTTAGAGATCATTAATCTGACAACCTTTGAAGCGGACAATATTAAGAATTCATGACGCTCTAACACAGACATACCTGAAATAACAACTCTAATAATAAATGAACATATTTTGTGGCTAATATTTTTTTGAAGCAACATATACTTCTAGGAAATAGTGTTATCCAGGGGCTTGAAATATTTAGGGTTTATAAGACAGACAAACAGACACACCCACACCCACCACTCCTCCCTCTTAAACCAGCCATCACCCCTGTCAATGGTATATGGTATAATGGCTTAAACATGTAAACAAGTATCAAATTTTAAAAATCTAAATTAAAAAGGTTCGTTTTGGTTTGTTTTTCTATTTGTTTATTAAGTCAGATTCAAATCAAGGTGTACTTTAGGAGCAAAATTAATAATGTTTTGAAGCAAAACATATCACAGACTAACAAGTCCTACTAAGTTTCAATTTTCCTGAAGAAAAATTAGCTTAACAGCTGGAAAAACAAGTTCATTTGTTTTTATTTTCAAGCAATGTCATTTAGTTGTGACCTAAGAGGAAAGAAAACAGGAAACACTTTTTCTACCTATACTGTTCACAAATCAATTTCCTTTATGTGTGGTGGGAAATAATTACCTTTATAGTTACAAGAAAATCTATTTCTAATAGAGAGCAAGTTTTCCCTGTTATAGAATTTAAAGAAAGAATACCTAGCAGTTAAAAATTATATCCATGAGACAAATTATTCATTTTTTTCCCCTTTTGGTAACTTTGAGAAAGATCTACAACTCATAGAAAAATGACAGACCAATAATGGTCAGTTATTGGTGACTAGGGTACTATTAGATTTAAAAAGCTACAGTATGTATCATTATTATGCTATTTTAAGAATTACTTAAAAGAACTTGTTTTAGCATTACAAAATTAGTGTGGATTTTAAAAAATAGGTAACTTTTAGTAGCTATATATAAGCTATTAAATTTATAAGGTAATAATATTTATATAATGTATTCTTTAAGGCAGTCATCTTACATTGTTTTTAAAATGATAAATTAAGAAATATTAGTATTAAATGTAATTACATACAGAAAAATAATTTAAGGCCCTGTTATGGACTGACGTGTCTGTCCCTGTCCCCACCCCACCCCTGCCCCACTAATTCATTCTGAAGCCCTAACCCCAAAGGATCTTTAGGGAGGTAATTCAGAGGTTATAAAGGTGGGGCTCTAGTCCAACAGGGCTGATGTCCTTATAAAAAGAGGAAGAGATGCCTGAGACCTCGCTCTGTGAGCGAGCACACAGAGGAAAGGTCATGTGAGGACACAGCAAGAAGGTGGCTGCCTACAAGCCAGGAAGAGAGGCCTCAAGAGAAACCAACCCTCCCGGCACCTTGATCTTGGACATCCAGCCTCCAGAACTGGGAGAAAATAAATGTCTGCTGTTTAAGCCACTCAGTCTATGGTGGCTTGTTACAGCAGCCTGAGGCGACTAACACAGGCCCTAAAACCTGGACTGAAACGACAAATCTGAATAAACGTAACACAGTAAATAAATCTATTTGCAAATAACCATTTGTCTTACCCAACTGAAAAAAGTACACCAATATTTAAATAGGAATACACACACACACACACACACACACACACACACACACACACGTGAATTGTACAAAAGAAATCATTAGTCCTTCAAAGCCAAAACACACAATAATTCTATGCTATTCTTCACCCAGACAATAACCTAGGATTATACTCATTCCATCATGCAAACTTATTATACCTCAACAATAACTAGTGATCTGACCAGTGACAAGATACAGTAAAACGTCCAGGGCTAATTCTGACTTGCTTAATATATTTAAAGTTAATGAATTCGTCCATCACACACTACAGAAGGGTTGTAAGAGGCAAAGGTGTTGAAAACGGCGTACTAGTTTCTGGACATCTGATCGCTACTGTGAAGACCTCAACTGCTCCTGCTGAGCCGTGCTCAGGCCGTCCTGCCAGTAGCGGGAAGCCCCCCAGGCTCTCACCCTGCCCCACGCCCCACACACTGACTGTGCTTGAGACAGCAGAGAGCTCGCAGCGCTCCTGGGCTCGCCCACCCTTTCCTACTGAAAGGCAGCCTCCCCACGACCAACGCCTCTTCCAGCGAGACCCTTCACAGCGCCCAGTGCTTCCGCTCCCAGGAAGCCTTGCCGAACCCGCACCTGGAACTGAGCTAACCTCGAGGCTACTCTGCTCATCCGCGTCTCATCACAGTCTAGCGTGATGCCACTACTTACGTAAAACTCCTACTTGGGCATCACTGAGGTCGGCAGCCTCTAACACGCCCTCCTTGTAGTCACACCCCTGTACAGTCTCCCCTGGGGTGTGGGCTGGACCTGGTGAACTGTTCTAACGAAGAGAACATAGCAAGAGCGACGGGGTGGCACTTCTGAGGTTAGGTTCTGAGAAGACCCTGCTTGTCTCGCTCACCCTCCCCTAGGCTCGCACGGTCACTACCTCTCCCTCTTCCTGTCCCCGCCCCTCCCTGATCCATCGCTCCAGGGGAGCAAGCCGTCCTGGTTGTGAGGAGCTCTGTGAAGAGGCTCAAGTGTCAAGAAGCGGACTCTGCAGCCAACAGCCACAGAGGACCCGAGGCCCGTGGACAGCCGTGTGATGAGCGCGGGGGCAGTTCCTCCCCAGGGGAGCCAGGATGTGACCACGGCCCCGGCGGACACCTTGACTGCAGCCTCAGACCGACCCTGAGCACGAAGCCACCAGCTAAACACATCTGACCCACAGAGACCGTGAGATAATAAATGTTTGTCATTTTAAGCCATTAAGGTATGGAATAATATGTTACACCTCAACAGATAACAAATACAATCATGTTTTATCTCTCCTATTAAATTATAAACTCCTAGAAGACATTATAGCTAGTTGTACCACCTTAGCAGAATGTGTTACATATTAGAAATCAAAAATGAAATCAGCACAGTCTGTGAGGACTTAAAGCACTCTGGGTCAACTTCTCCAGAGTTCAGCTCTCTGTTCAACTCATTAAAAACACGTGTTCCAAGATGTAGTTGATTATTTAATGACAACAAAATGCACCAGATTTTACAAGACACATGAAAAGTAACAGGAAAAAAATTCCCCAATATTAAGTTTATTGTTTCCCTTTCATCTCATCTAACATAAAATTGTAATTCCTAAACCGAATTAAAGTGGATATAAGAGGTGACACACAAGTGTAACTGAAAATTTATATAGTTTATGGCCTTCATAACTCAAGTTTTTATGAAGAGTCTCAAACTAATTCATCTATAAACTATTTTAAGCTTCAAAGAGTAAAATATATATTTTGTTAAAGTCAGGGCTCAGCAATCTAGAATCATTAGAGAAGGAATAATTCAGGAGAGCCGCAATTTTCTGAAACCCTAAAAATTTACTTCATGAAAACCCCAAATTTTGTGTCACCATTTTAGATCACCGTTTTCTTATACAAATCTAGAAAACAGTTCCTTAAACAAAATAAGACATTTTTACAATAGTACTTTCCTGAGACTAATACACGAATGTGAACCATAACTCCCTAAGGAAAGGATATAAAGTGCAGCACTCTCTAAACCCCTTTGGACATGAAACCCTTTTTTTCCCCCAAATATCTTGTGGGCTCAGTTATAGGACATGCTTTTAGAAAAATGGAATTAAGACTGTGACTTCTTAAATAAAACATAATGAACTAATTAAAAAGAATACTGTTCAATGACTTCCATTCAACTCTGCAGTGACGTCCAGACCACTAAGCCTAAAATTCGCCGCCTTCCGTGACTGATACTCACGCCAACTTGACGCACTGAACTCACACAGCTCTCCTTCACTCATCTTTTGCTTGAAGACATCAAATTCTTTGCTCGTAACTCCATGTCTTTGCTATTGTTATTTCTTAAACCTAAAATTCCCTCCCTTCCCCATACGTGTCGGCCCTAATTCTACATTTCCAACGTCACCTCCTCTTGGCAGTCACCCAGACACCCTGCCTGTCACTAGTTCTCTTTTCCTTCAACTCCCACAGAGCGTTATCTGTACTTCTCACATCTTATCTCTTTGTACATCATATACGTGTGTTCTTATCTATCCACTTTTGGATAAGGACTCATACCTGCTTTGTAATAAATATTTCTTAAAGGAATGTGGTTACAAGACATAAGCCTTGCTTGCCTTTTACATAATAGCTCCAAATGGTAATGATTTGAGTTCTTATGTCCAATTTTATTAGCCCTTCTGTTTTATCCCTCAGGATCGGCTATCAGTTTTTGTCATTATTAATAGATTTACCTGTGGTGGTACCTCTCCTCCACTTTGTAAGTTAGCAGTAATGACTTAGTAAATACATACTACATACCAGGCTTTCTATAAACATTATATCACTGAATCTCACAAGAGCCCTATGAAGGAGATATTATGATTCCTGATTTACAAATACGGCAATAGACCAAAAGAAATAAAGTAACCTGTCTAAGGTTATATGAATTAATATATGCTTGGGAATGCAGCCCAAAGCTAGTGGTAATGTTCATCTAAGACTAAATACTAGTTCAAGAGGGATATTTGTATATTGTAAAGAAAAGCTGAAGGAACCCTGAAGAGAGAGGCCCAGCTGATATAGCGTATGAGTGGAAAGGTAAATACTGTATTTGACACACCAAGTTTGGGACATGCCTTTGAGTCAGTCAGGTGAAGCTCTCTGCTGGGCAACTGTGAATACAGGTTTTGAGTCAGGCAGAGAGGTGTGGATGGGAGAAAGCTTTTTGTGAGTCATCAGCAGTGAAATAAATGGTGGCGACAGCTCTGGATTTAGATGAAGGCCACCATGAAAAACATAGAAAGTGAAATAAATGAAAAAGACCGAAGTCAGACACCAGAAATAACATATGAAACAGGAAAGAATGAAGCAGAAGAGGCGGCTAGAAAGGAGACGAAGCGGGAAGCACCAGAAGGGTAGGAGGAAAATGGAGACTAGCCAGATGGAAGTCCAGGGGGAGAATTCCGTCTCAGATCATGATGCGTTGACTCAAACCAGCTAGAATTAAACATGCATTTCCTCTGAGGCACCAGCCACATTTCGAATGCTCACTACCACATGGGTCAGAGCAGACACAGAACAGTACCACCCTTGCAGCAGGCTCTCGTAACCTCAGAGGCCCTGGCAGAGCGCCGCAACAAGGCATCTGCTCAGGTAGCGCTGCTGATCAAAGTAGGCAGATCACATGCTAATCTACAGTCAATCTTTAGAGACACCTTTGAGAACACAGCCAATGTGGTTAAATTGTATAGCTTATTGGTGTATCAGTTATCCAATTTTCTAAAATATGGATGTTAAGAACATTCTCATTATTGGGGACATTAAGAGCTTTTAAGTACTGTGAACTAACTGTGTGTAATATTCTCCAGTAGGAACTTCACATATCTTCTACTTTAATTCTTACACAGACTTAGGCATACCCCTTGGTACCCACAGGGGATTGCTTCTAAGACTACCCCCAATCCCAACTCTACCCCTTGAATACCAAAATCCACAGATGCTCAAGTCCCTTATATAAAATGGCCTAGTATTTGCATATAACCTACGCATATCCTCCCGTATGCTTTAAATCAACTCTAGATTTCTTATAATAACTATACAACACAAATGCCATGTAAATAGTTGTAAGGGCAATGTAAATGCTATGTAAATAGTTGCCAGCATGGCAATTTCAAGTTTTGCTTTTTGGAACTCCCTGAAACAAATTTTTTAAAAATATTTTCCATCTGTGGTTGATTGAATCCATCGATGCAGAATCCACAGATCTTTTTTAAGAGATGAGCAAACTGACGCTCAGTAACATCAGGCAGCTGCAGCCATACCGCTAATAAATGTCAGAATTCGGATTCTGATCTAGGTCTGCCAACCTACAAAACAGAAACTCTGTCCGCCACACAGAACCCATACTGCAGAAGAAGGTTCCATCTAAGTAATCATGTGCCCAGATAGACTGTGCCTAAATCCACAGTACCAAAATATGTACTGTGGGAAGCACTTGAATTTAATCTCTCAGACATATGTAATAACATACATATGAATTAATGAGAAGAAACTTCATTTCCTAAGAAATAATACAGACATTCATTCACGGAATAAAAACATTCATTCATTTCATCTGTTGTAAAACATAAATATCTTCTCTAGGAACAAAAATTTAAAAGGTCATTATCTTTAAAAATTTTATTTTCAAATATAGGTAATTTTTTACTTACCTTCTTGAGCAGCAAATGTTTGACTAGCTGAAATGACTTTTGTTAGTTCTGGATTATACCTTGTTCCCTCTGGAAAAATCACAAGATACATCTGTGAAGCCATAAAGAAAATTTGGTTTGTTTTATGTGAGTGTTTTTATTGTTGCTGCTAACTTATCAATGCTAACCCTATTAATCCTAAGAGTATTTCCCATGGTGGGGAAAAAAAAAAGTATATTCAATTACCTATGACCTTCATTTCAAGCAGAACAACCAAAATGCACAAATTCAGTTAAGTCTTAATATAACATAGACTATATGTGAAATGCAGTCCTACATTCATTTGTAGGTCAGTCATTAAGAATCCAACATTTCTAATTACATGCAAATATTCACTAATTTAAAAACTGGCCATAAATGACTCATACAAAGCCTCAATTCATCAATGAAAGAGGTTTTTTTCCCCCTAAGATTCTGCAAAATGACTTTTGAAAAGGTGTACATTTTAGGGCTTCCCTGGTGGCGCAGTGGTTAAGAATCCGCCTGCCAATGCACGGGACATGGGTTCAAGCCCTGGTCCGGGAAGATCCCATGTGCTGCGGAGCAACTAAGCCCGTGCGCCACAACTACTGAGCCTGCGCTCTAGAGCCCACGAGCAACAACTACTGAGCCTGCACTCTAAAGCCCACGAGCCACAACTACTGAGCCCGTGCGCTACAACTACTGAAGCCCACGCGCCTAGAGCCCGTGCTCTGCAACAAGAGAAGCCACCGCAATGAGAAGCCTGCGCACCGCAACAAAGAGTAGCCCCCGCTCGCCGCAACTAGAGAAAAGCCCACACGTGGCAACGAAGACCCAGAGCAGCCAAAATAAATTAAATAAATAAATAAATAAAAAGAAAACGTGTAAATTTTAGACATCAGGGTCCCTAAGTACATCTCATTTGAGGGAAACCATACATAAATATATAAATTTCCACAATATAAAAGGTAATAGCTGTTCGTATTTCAAAAGATTCACACAGTATTCTTATTTTATAGAACTCCCTTAATGCATTTTAAATGACTCAATTTACAAGTGGCCTCATTAATTAAAACAATGTAATTATAAATGAAGTTATAAATCAAGCTGGATGTTTACTAAGTCATCAATTAGTCTAAACTTAAGGAGCTCATGAGAGAAAAGTATGCTCATTTTATCCATCCTTACCAGATCCCAGGTAAGGCCATCTACCTAGATGTCCAGCACAGAAGTGTTCTTTTATCTGAATGATCTATGATTTTCACACAGATCTAAATGAACCTATGTGAAAATCTGAATTTTTTCATTAGATAAACATATGATCATTCTCTTCCAAAGTTTCACCTGAAAAGCTGGTATAATGATGGCTCTGCAATTTTGCGTTTTCAGCTTCCATGCAAATGCAGAAGCTTTTTATCCATCCATATATATAATTTTTAGAACCTACTATCTTTGCCTAACTTAGAAATTAATAGGTTGTGTTTGGTTATCTTTTCAGAGTGGTCAAAAAATGTAGAAAACTGGGTAAAAAAACTTTTTAAATTAAGAATTCCTTATTATGTTCCAGGAGCCAGAAGGAAAAACCAGAAGAAAAATACTAAAATTAGTTCCAAAAACCACAAATTCATTCTCACGAGAAAACATCTTAAATTAGTAAGTTTGTATTCAAAGCCATAAAAGCAATTACTGAAGGTTATGAGCTTTTCACTCAATCATTTCTAAATAAAACAATTCATGATTGGAATGGTTAATAACTCATGTGGTATTATTTTCTGTCTCTCAGATGTTTTACTTAAAAAACACTGATGGTTAGCAAGAAAGTAAGAAAGAACTATTCATTCAGGGTTCATTCAAGAAATATTTCTTGTACACCTATTATGTGCGAGGTGCTATATACAGAGTAACAAAACAATATGGTCTTTGGAGACAAGTGACAAAAAAGTACACTAAACAAATAAAAATATATAATTACATACTATGTGACTACGAAGAAAAAGAACAAAGTGTTATGAAAGAAAATGACACGAGGGAAACCAGAATGGATGATGGGTTTAAGGTCTAAAGAATGATAAAAGAACAGGTGCTTTCCCCAGCAGACGAGGAACAAGGCAAGGACGCCCACCCTCACCAGTTTGATTGGAGGAATCTCAAAATGATTATGCTAAGTGGAAGAAGCCAAACTCACTCCCAAAGAGTACAAACTGTATGATTCCATTTATATAAAATTCTAAAAAGTACCAACTAATCCATAGTGACAGAAAGCAACTCAGTGACTGCCTTGAGACGGAACAGGCACAAAGAGGCACAAGGACACTTTTGGAGCTTGTGGATATGTGCAGTATCTTGATTGTGGCAATGGTTTGTACACAGACACCAAAACTCATCAAATTCTACACAGTAACCGTCTGCAGCCTACTGCACATCAGTCACACCTCACCAACAGTACTTCAGTAAAAAAGAGAGAGGGAGCCGCCAGATAGAAGACGCACTGTGTGCAGACTCTCAGGTGGGGAAGAGCTGGGGCACTGCGGGACTAAGAAAAAGCCAATGTAACTATATGTGGAAGTGGAAGAATAGCATGAAACAAAATTAGACCGCACGAATTTTACAGATTTCCTAGGCGCAGGATGGGAAGAGGAGCAAGCAGGGAGTGACTGCTGGGAGGCCAGGGTTCCTTCTGGGGGTGATGAAGATGTTCTGGAATTACATAATGCTGATGGCCGCACAACTTGGCGAACACATGGAAAACCACTGAATTATATGCTATAGGATGGTGAATGTTACAGTCTGTGAATCACATCTCAATAAACAAATAAACAGGCCAAAGCCCATTACTGTCTTCCACAAGTCAGTGAATGGGTTCCAAACTTTAAAAGAAACTGATCATTACACAGAATAAAAGTTACATTAAAAAGGTAAAATATGACAGTCACACAATTAATTATTATTAAATTATTAAGGTCACTGGCTAAACAATAAATAAAGTTATTTTATGGCCATTACGCCACAAAGTAGGTGGTCTTCTATAGGAAACTGTATTTACAAAGACTGTCACTAGAGAAAGCACAAAGCAGTATGAATAACTGACTTCAATCCCGGACTCTCCTCTTATAGGCCCCGAGACCCTGGATGACCTCCTCCTCTCTGCACCGTAAGTTTCCTCATCTATAAAATGAAGTGACAGTGGTACCTACGCCTCACTGGGATATTACAACGATAGAAGGTGATAAGTCGATGCGCCGCCGGGACCTGCCATGTCCAAGGCCTGGAGCTGCCGTGACCACGGCGTCAGTAGTTACCACTGTGGACACTTCCCATGAGGACAGGATTCCTGCTGGCTTCCCGAGCAGCCCTCCCTTTGCAGCATGACGCCCAGGTGGACTACGGCGGCACCCGCCCGGCAAGCTGCTCAGCAGACAGGTCCGTCAAGATCTGCGACGTGCTCAACGGAGGGCAGACCCTCATCGCTGACCTCAGGGGTCACGAGGGTCCTGTGTGGCCAGTGGCCTGGGCCCACCCGACGTACGGCAATGTCCTGGCATCCTGCTCCTACGACCGGAAAGTCATTATCTGGAAAGAGGAAAATGGCACCTGGGAGAAGACGCATGAGCACACAGTAAACTCCGTGTGCTGGGCCCCCCGTGACTATGGCCTGATCCTAGCCTGTGGGAGCTGGGATGGGGCCATTTCTCTGCTGACTTACACCAGGTTGGGCCAGTGGGAAGTGAGGAAGACCAACAGTGCTCACACTATTGGCTGCAATGCCGTCAGCTGGGCCCCTGCTGTCGGACCTGGAAGCCTCACAGACCAGCCATCTGGGCAGAAGCCCAACTACACCGAGAAGTTTGCATTAGCTGGCTGTGACAACCTCATCAAACTGTGGGAGGAGGAGGAGGACGGCCAGCGGGAGGAAGGGCAGAAGTTGGAAGCGCAGTGACTGGCTTTGAGACGCGGCCCGGGCCTCTCCATCGGCCTGCCCGCCAGCACCATCGCCAGCTGCTCCCAGGATGGTCCAGTGTTCATCTGGACCTGTGACGGTGCCTCGGGCAATGCGTGGTCCCCCAAACTGCTGCACAAGTTCAATGATGTCGTATGGCATGTGAGCTGGTCCATCACAGCCAACATCCTGGCCGCCTCAGGTGGAGACAATAAGGTGACCCTGTGGAAGGAGTCGGTCGACGGGCAGTGGGTGTGCGTCAGTGATGTCGACAAGGGCCAGGGTCTGGTGTCCACTTCCGTCACTGAGGGTCAGCAGAACGAGCAGTGGCAAGACAGGCAGGGCCCGGTCTCCACCTGCTGCCTCCAGGACTGCCCCTTCCCGGGCCACCAGACCCAACAGCTGGGAGGAAGAAAACCCAACTCCCACGAGATCACTTTCCCGGGAGTCGTTAACAAATGCAACCAGATTTATCATCTGCCTTAACGTGGTTTAATATAGTTTGTAATTTACTGTCCAGCTGAACACACACTTGCTCTGAGGGAAAAATGACAATTAACCTTCAGCTCTATTATTTTAAGATATTTTTGGTCATTTTTATGTACCTTTTAGGTTCAGGCATCATTTGGGGGGTGATTGTTTCCAGAGTAATTAAACTCATATTGCTTCTTAAAAAAAAAAAAAGGTGGGAAGTCATATAATCTACTCAGTACAGTGCCTGGTGCAAAATAACGTTGCAATTTGCTGTTACAGTGAAAACAGATCTGCTTTAGAAATCTGCGATGGTGCATCTGGTGGGAAGAAGAACACGACCTGAGCAGCTCATCACCCTGACCTAGGGGACTGGCCTTCCCTGCCACCAGCTTTGTGTGTTGCCTTCGCAATAACTACCTCCAAAAGCCATGAGACAAAGCAGTTCTGCTTCTCTCAGGAATGAGAGCCCAGCACAACGGAGAGGTGTTCTCATCTGATAACCTCCTTGCTACGGCTTTCAAACTGCTGACCAAAAGCCTGCTTCCTTCTTTAGTTCCCCTGGAAACAGAGAGGGTGGCAGCAGAGGAAGTGGAGGGACTAAAAGCAGAGCACTAGGTAGGGCAAGAGAAGGATGACCACAGGGTCTGACATTTCTGGACCTGCTTCTCAATTAGGGAAAATATAAGTGAAATCCCTGCTCAAGGACAGGGAAGCCATGAGGAGGACAGGAAAAAACTGACAAACTGTCACAAACCAATCAAATTATGTACAAGATTTTTGCTACTGTTCATATAACTCTTTTATTCTGCTAAATTTTCGTTTGGAAGGAACCAGAGAGTCTGTTTTTCTTTAGTGATGCCCTTCCACATAAGAAAACTCTATATTCAAGATGTGATATACCACTTTAAACACACGTACTTTAGCCTCTAATGGAAAATTAGCAGGCTATTTCACATTAACAGTCTATTCGAAAAGAAAAGAGCTATTTAAGAGTTTAAAATATATTCAAATTGTAACCAACTATGGAACCAATGATTTTCTACTAAAAGCAGCCTTTTCTCCATGCTTTGGAAAAGTTAATTTACTTTTTAAGTGAATCTCAGTTTCTCACTCCCAAATGAAGGCTCAGGGTTGCTGTGAGGATTAAAGGAAATATGTGAAAATATCAAGCCCTGTGTGGCAGGCTCTTAAAACATACTGTTTCCTTCCCCTCTGGTTTTTAAAAATTCTACTAGTTTACTAAAGAGTTCCAAAGCAGGCACATTTATACAGAAATAACATCTCAGAACGTAATAAGTTTTGATTAGCTAGACATCATTTAATTACTTGCTTTCTCTTTAAATAAAAAGCTATTTCCTACTGATGCACAGAATATAAATAAGATGGTTCTTCTCTGCCTTCTGTCTCCCAAATTAAACCAGTCTAGCACAGCATAACTTCTTTACAAAGTTTTCTACATTTATAATCAGAAACATTCAACCCATTAAAAATTCCATTGTACATTTACAGAGGAAAGAATACAAAAATGTGGAGGATACAAAGTATCTATCTCTTTCCTCAAAGAGTGTATTATTTAATTATGGAAGTGCTCTATGTATGATCAGAAAACAGTGATAAAATCACACAGATGCACACGAGTGTGGCAGGCAGAATAATGGCCCCTCCCCCAAATGTCCAGCTCCTAATGCTCAGAACCTGTGAATAGGGCAGGTTATGGCAAAGGGGGATTTAAGACTACTAGCCACTGGACCTCAGGGTAAGGGCTGATCGTAGAACGTCGGGGGGGGGGGGGGCAATGCAATCACGTGATTACAAGACCAGGAAAGAGGGAGGCAGAAGAGTCAGAACCAAAGACATGGCCAGCATGAAAGAGACCAGACCGGCCACTGCTGGCTTTGCAGACAGAAAGAAGTCGTGAGCTAGGAAGGCAGGCAATCTCCAGAAACTGGAAAAGGCAAGAAAATGGATTCTCCCTCAGAATCTCCCTAAGGACCTCAGTGCACTGACACCTTGATTTTAGTCCAGTGAGACCCATTTTGAACTGCCGGCCTCCAGAATGATTTAGATAATAAATTAGTGTTATTATTTTTTTCTGGCTTTATTGAGGTATGACTGACAAATAAAAATTGTATATATTTAAGGTGTACAACATGATGTCTTACTATACATGCACACTGTGAAACGATTACCACAATCAAATTAATTTATATGTCCATCACCTCACATAGTTACCATATTTTTTTATGGTAGGAACACTTAAAATCTACTCTTTTAGCAAATTTCAAGTACGTAATATGTTACTACTAAGTATAGTCACCATACTGTACGTTACATCTCCAGAATTTATTCATCTTGTAACTGAAGGTTTGTACCCTTTGACCAATATCTCCCCATTTCCCCCGACTCCCAGCCCTGGGAACTACCATTCTACCCTCTGGTTCTGTGAGTTCAGCTTTTTTAGATTCCACATGTAAGTGAGACCATGCAGTGTTTGTCTTTCTGTGTCAAGCTTATTTCACTTAGCATAATGCCCTTGAGGTTCATCCATGTTGTTGCAAAGGACAGGATTTCCTTCTTTATTAAGGCTGAAGAAATTCCATTTTGTGTGTGTGTGTGTGTCTGTGTACACCACATTTTCTTTATCTATTCATCTGTCAACGGACACTTAGGTTGTTTCCATATCTTGGCTGCTGTGAATGAACATGGGAATGCAGATGTCTCCTCAAGATAGTAATTTTATTTTTTTGGATATATACCCAGGGGTGGAATTGCTGGATCATATGGTAGTTCTTTTTTTAATCTTTTGAGGTACCTCCATTCTGTTTTCCATAATGGCTGTACCACTATGGAATTCTTATATTCCCACCAACATTGGCTAACTTTTCTATATCCTTACAAACACTTTCATCTTCTGACTTTTTGATAATAGCCATCCTAACAGGTGTGAGGTGATAACTCACTGTGGTTGTGACTGGCATTTTCCTGATGATACGTGACGCTGAGCACCTTTCATGCAGCTGTCGGCCATTTGTATGTCTTCTCTGGAGAAATGTCTTTTCAAGTCCCTTGCCCATTTTCAATTGAGTTATTTGTTTTTTTGCTAGTGAGTTGCATGAGTTCCTCAAATATTTTGGGAATTAACACCTTATTGGATAGAATATGTGGTTTGCAAGTATTCTCTCCCATTCCATAGGCTGCTTTTTCATTTTGTTGATTATTTCCTTTGCTGTGCAGAAACGTTTTAGTTTGATGTAGTCCCATTTGTTTATCTTGCTGTTACCTGTGCTTTCGCTGTTATATCCAATATTTGTGTTATTTTAAGCCGGTAAGTTTGTGGTACTTTGTTACAGCAGCAATAGGAAAATACAATAAGCATAATTTTCAAACATGTTATTTAATCCTATCTACCAAACTAAGTAATTATTAACAAATTTACCATACAAGGAAACTAAAGTTTAGAGAAGTTAAGTGATGTACAAAGTAACAAAGTTTAAATGGCAGATCTGGAATTCAAACTCAAATCTGATTTCAAAGCCAATATCTTATGCACTAGGTTGCCTCACATTCGAAAAGGAACTTGAGTTAAATTTGGGAAGAAACAAAGCACAAGATTCCATATTTGTGCTGTAAACCGCATGGCTCCAATGCTGACTAAGTGACTTCTATAGATGAAGTAGTTATTTTTATCATAAATGTTTCATTTGCACCACCAACTGATAAGTACCTTGTAAAAATATTGTCTCAGCAATATTTATGGAGAAGATGTATTTCTTAGTAATTTATATTTCAGACATATTTTTGGAAACAAAATTCTGCAGTCTCTCAAATAATACTAGTAGTGAACAATAAGAGCTGATTTAATGATTAACCATAGATTTCTGTGAGGAAAATTAAGCCATATGGAAGTTGACTTGATAAATATATTCCACCCTGTCAATTATGTGATTAACTTTCAGAAACAAAAGAGCATAATGAAGAGTCTGAGATTATGTATCTGTTTCATAGCCTTTGATCTTAAAAAATGGACATTCATCCAGATGCTAAGAAACCGGCCTCAGACCTATAGTGGCCTGAAGTGACAGCGGCTCACAGCACTGCCTCACGAGCCTGCCATTCAGCACCACTGCATGAACATCAAAACACTAGAAAAACAGAAAAGTTCTCCGGTAGCCCAAGATTAGGTTATCTGAACTGACTTTCCTACTGAAAACAACTTAAAAAGCTGGAGATAACATCATCTTAAAAGTATCCAAGAGCTGACAAGATGGTAAGACCAAAATTAAAGCAAACACAGTAAAGCAGAAGTAAGCCAGAAAAGAACTTTCGTGCTAAGAGATTAAAAAGGTGAGGGGAATTGAAACGGAAGGCCACAGACCTTCTGCTGCAAACAGTGAGAGCGACCCCGAAGTGGAGAGAGCACCGAAGGCTTCACTCCTGGTGTAAAAGTAAAGCAGGCAATCCAGGCCTCACGTGGACTTGCCACCTTGGTTGCGTCGCCTGGGTGGTCCAGTTGGCCTCAAGCTCAGAATTTGGTTTGGGTGGGCCCAGACGAGAGGAGCCTCAAGGGGCCCAGCTGAAGCAAATGCCAATGTTCTCTGGGGGGGAGGCACTTTCATCTTACGCTTGAGCTGATTTCTGCAAATAATTTTCCAGATACAGTCAAGAGCAGACAAAGATCACCAAGCACACAAGGAAAGAAGGCACCGTGAGCAAGAAGAGAAGAAGCGGAAGGTGGAGAGAGAGGGCAACTGGGCGGGGAGGAGGAGGAGAGAGGGAATGAAAGAAGAAAAGAAGAGAACTGGTAACTGTGAGCTAAGTTTCTGAGCACCAGGACAGAAAACCATGCCATGCACTGGGGAATAAAGCTCAGGGAGTCACTGCAATCATGTTGCTCTGTCCTCGGAGAGGGCCGGGGGAAAGCCATAGGGCAGCAATCAGCATTCTTCAAAGAGAATATTGAGATTTCTTCTGGGACGAGCAAGGTTTTGTAAATAATATTTACACTCAATGATTCTTCATTTGTAGATATTCATACTTTTTCTGACTTTTCAAATAACTCAACAGATACAAGAAATCCAAATTTATACTGACAGAAAACAGCTGTTCTAAAACTCCATGTGACTCTGAAGAAGCGGCGTTAGAGGAGCTCTGAAGTGGCTGAAGCGTAAGGTTACAAGCGCAGTTCTGTTTTCTATTTATAGACTGAAGACAACAAATGTTCTTGTTACTCCTTTTTAAGGTCAATACTGACAACTACCAGCAAAGGATCGAATTGCCTGCCGCAATCTTTCTGGTGGCCAAAAATAACTGCTTACCTATATTTAGAGGGTTTTTGTTGCCTCAAAAACTCCGAATTATTTATTACACCCGGGATACTATATTTTCAAAACAATTCTTAAACGCTAATGTTTAAATTAAAAAATGAGAGTTGATAAGAAAAATAATGAAAATGAGTGCAATCTTACTGGAGTTCCTGCATTGATGTAGCTCTGCAGCTTTTTTCTCATTTCCTTTTCATTGAATTTGGCACTTCTCTTTACATAGATCCCTCCATGCTGCCACATAAAAAAAGAAAAAAAAGGAAAAAAAAGAGGGGAAAAAAGTATTTACCATTAAAATATCCAATGGCCAGTCATCAAAAGGGTTAACTTTATTCCCAAAGAGTGAAGAATAAAATTACATTTTAGGAATTAAATTATATTTAATACATTCATATGTTAGCATCTAGAGAACACTAGCTGAAAATTCTCCTACGCTTTCAATACAATTCAAATAAAACTGTGTGCGACATTTTACTGGAAAATACATGAATATTTAGTTCTGTTGGCAGTTAAAAATGCTTTCTTTCTTAAAAATACATCTTTTAAAATCAAACATTCAATCAGATGGATCTTAGCTCTCAATTTCTCCACTGACTTATTATGGAGTAACTAAAAATTCTCCTTTCAACAAACACTATCTTCTGAAATTTTAGAAACTGACCCTGCTACATTATTTATGTCGTACTGTCATTGACTGAATTCTGGTCTCCCCGCCAGATTCTTATGTTGAAGCCCTAACCCCCAATGTGACTGTATTTGGAGATGGGGCTTTTAGGAAACTAAATGAGGTCATAAGAGTGGGCCCTGATCCAACAGGAATGGCGCCTTATAAGGAGAGATTAGGACACAGACAAGTGCATGCAAAGGAGAGACACAGGGAGAAGGCAGCTGTCTACAAGCCAAAGAAAGAGGCCTCAGGAGAAACCAAGCCCGCTGACACCTTGATCTTGGACTTCCAGCCTCCAGAACTGTGAGCAAATAAATTCCTGTTGTTTAAGCCACACAGTGTGATACTTTATTATGAGAGCCCTAGCAGGCTAATACAGGCACCTTCATAAAAATTAAGGTAGCCTTAATTAAACCTCATAAGTGCACTTCATTGAAACTTTGCATCAGGTCAGCTATTTTTTTGTACTCCTTTATACTAATTTGAACGCATCTGTAAAATTAACCGACTGGATGAATTTGACTTTGTCTTATTCAAGAATATGAGTAAAAGGAAATAAAGAGAAGCAAGGAGGGGACAGGATAAAGAGGAGAGGAAGGGTGGTCTTAGATTCTGGTCATGGTTCCGTTCCTTCCACATATGAACTGGCTTGCCTGAGTACAGAGAAGAAACTCAAAGTGCTCTACAGAATTCATTCTTCACTAACTCTTTAGAATTAAAGCCAAAGAATGCACATATTGCAGTGTGAAACTTCCCCAAGCTTTCAATGACGTGATGTCTATTCTTCACATACTATTTCCTCCCAGTCATTTAATTTGCTTATTAAAGTCTATTTTTTTTTTTTTTTTAGAGAACTAGGAGCATCTTTTGTTCTTTTTTTTAATATATAAATTTATTTATTTATTTTTGGCTGTGTTGGGTCTTCATTGCTGCACGCGGGCTTTCTCTAGTTGCGGTGAGCGGGGGCTACTCTTCGTTGCGGTGTGCGGGCTTCTCACTGCGGTGGCTTCTCTTGTTGCGGAGCACGGGCTCTAGGCGCACAGGCTTCAGTAGCTGTGGCACGCGGGCTCAGTAGTTGTGTCACATGGGCTTAGTTGCTCCATGGCATGTGGGATCTTCCCAGACCAGAGATCGAACCCATGTCCCCTACACTGGCAGGCGGATTCCCAACCACTGCACCACCAGGGAAGTCCCTTAAAGTCTATTTTAATTACAAAACATCTGAGTTCTTTCCCAGGTATATGGAAGCTACAGAAGTGAAGACCAGGTATCTTTCCTTAGGAACTCCCTGATTAGTGAGGAAGCAAAATATGTATACATGGGTGATATAAAGAGAATTGATAAGTGCTATAATAAAGATAGCCAGAAACGAAAGCAGAGTGGAGGAAAGAGAGTACTGAGTGGAGGTCAATCACAGCTGTCATACATACCTCTAGGTATACTCACAGGGCTTAAATGAGCAAAAGCTTGCTACTGCCCTTTTTATTTATTTATTTTTTAATTTAACCCAACAGTAAGGTTCCCAAAACACCTGCTTTTGGTTGGGATGAGGGAGCAAAGAGATCTCTGTTCTGAATTCTACAGTTAATCTACACCTTATAATGTTCACAAGCTGGCAGTTTGGAAATATTTAGTTTTCTGAATGTCTATATGTTAATATGCATTTTTCTACACATATAAAATACTTAATATTTTATAAATACAATAATTATAAGAAATATAAAACTGGAGAGTCTGTTTCCTCGTATTTTGCTTGTAAATAACTATTTTTGAATAGCATTATTTCTGTTTCATACAAACTGTAAAAAACAAATCCTTTTAAAAGAAAATTTTACTTCGTGGCATAAAGTCCACTACTTATTAATCTATTCCCGTTTATACATGCACCCAGCAGTTTAAAATACTTTTCGTCAAAATATATATGAATTTTATTTTCCTTTAAAAGACTCAGGAAAAGAGGAAAGGAGACGGGCGGTAAGTACACTAACCTCCAACACCACAGGGACACTGATCACGGGACTTGGGGCAGCACGGATTGGTGGCACCACTGTCTTGTGTCCAGTGGATGACTTTCAGATTCATATATTTTCAGAGCTCACCGTAACTTTAGCTTTTCTTCTTTAATCGATTATTAGAGTCTTATTAACAAGTCTGTCTTCCATACAAATTTCATTCTTAATATTTAGAAAATTACATATCAAATAATTTATTCAGAAAAGGCATAGAAAAATGCTAGTAATCCCCTTCTGAATATCAAAGAGCCTGTTATATAGTTCCATGACCTGATGGTTATTATGTAATTTTAAAGGATTTGCATAAAATAACATATATTGAATATTTATTATGTACCTGACACTCATGCTAGGCACTTTGCATATATAGCTCACTGTTTTTTTATATCCTACAGATAATTACTTTTTAGGTTCTTAAAGTAAGTGTCCATCAAGTTCTAGGTCTTTAAATTTTTCTATTTGTTTGGTTTTTGTACATTTGCATTTTTTTCTATTTAATCTAACAATCTGGGAAATCAGATATATATATATATATATATATATATATATATATATATATATATATATATATATATATATATAAATACACACCATTAAAAATGTCAGACAAAATCATATTAATTTAAACTATTAAACCCATAAAAATAAACCGAAAAACCTCATGCATTCATATTAAATGTATGTTAAATTTTAAAATCTAAAATTTTCATAAGCTACATATATATAAAGAAAGAAGCATGGGAAAGTTACCTGAAAAAAGTAACACCCATACAATGGAAGCCATTTGAGCCCATCTTTCAGCACATAGCGCACGTGTCCGAGAGCGTTCTGCCTGATGGCCAAAATATCAGCAACAATCCAGTCAACTGCAAAGACAGAATCAATTAGTGCATAAGTGACCCTGGGTGAACTCCAGCATCCCCTCCACAGAAACACAAAATGCCTCTTCACAAGACCGTATGAGGATATGCTTTGAAAATATTAGGGTTAGAATTTTTAAATTACTTTAAAACAACCCCAGACATTTGCAAAATATAAATTCTGTGGAGTTTTTTAGATTTGTTTTTGTTGGTTTTTGTTTTTTTGTTTTTACGGTCTTGAAAAGCTTCTCGTCTCAGGGATAAAATGCAAAAGTCACAAACCATCAGAGTAATCCAAAAGCAGCATGAACAAAATAAAATAGGCTTCTCTCATTCTTGACGTCTAGAAAACATGAAACTATAAGCAAAAAAATGGCTAAATGAAACTGTCGTGTGCAAGTAAATATTCTGTATATACCAATATGTTCAACAAGAGGCGAGGACATTTTATCTTGACCAATGACTTTCAGGACACAATACTAGGTTATAATGGAATTCAAAACAAAGATCTCCCAAAGCTTACAACTATGCTGGGCACATATGTGTTCTTTACATAATCAAAGGACACGTAGCCAGGCTGCTAATAACTCTAATTCCATAGATATGTTGTGACTAAAAGTTCAAAAAAACAAAAATAAGAAGGCACGAGTGAGGTGCCAAGAAAAAACTCAAAAAACCTATAGGAGGAAATAGGTTGTTAATTGATCTTTCAAGCAGAGCAAATTCCGAACAGAAGTAGCCCTTCCTTGGGACTAGCCTTCCTGCCAAAGCAAAGAACCGGAGACCAGCAAACGGTACAGAAGATGGCAAACAGAAGAGATGATTTAAAGAGATCAAGAGGAAATAAAATGAAGTTAAGGCAGCAAATGGTAACGGGTCTGGAGGACCAGAGAGATCTGGATTTCAAAATAAATGGCTGCAAACTACCCTATTTCTTCATAAGAATGAAAATGATAAAAATGAAATGTGAGGGAGACTTTTCTAGTATCTACAGATGAATTGGAAGATGGGACACTTGAAAAAAAATTAATAAGAATCTGTGAAAGGATTCAGTCATAGGATCACAAGTGTATTCAGGGCCAGGGAAATGAAAACAAAAGGAGCAAATTCGAGAGGAAACATTTTTTTGTTTTAAATAAAAACCCGGTAGGAAATAAAAACCAAGAAAATAACGGAGTTACAATAAAATTTCAACCAAAAGGGACAGTTTTCCACAGGATTACAGGAAGATTAACTCTTAGCTGTGTGAAATTCTTTAGACAATGCACCACACTGGACAGAATATCCTAAAGAAGTATATTAGCCAATTTAAACGTTAAAAATTATCCTTTTGGAAAAATGTTTTGTCAATAATTATAAATCTTTCTCTTTAATCTTTTTTATCTTTCATAATTAACTCTTTCTTGATGATTTAAGAGGTACAATGATTACATCTATAATTCCTATTATGGCTCCTTTAAATAGAGTGATGCAAAGATTTTCCCCTGTAGTAAATGATCCCCAGCAGTGGTATCTATCAGTTAGCAACACCTACTCTATGGAACTATCAATTATCACTTTTCTCTAAAGTATGTACCTCCTTATAGAAGCCCTCTCCCTATCCCCTTCCCTGTAATTCAGATCAATTAAACAGTCACTGATAAACACATTTCTTTCTAACCACGTCTTGGAAACTAAATAATCAAGCTAGTGTTATAACTATACCTAATGTAAAAGTAAACAGACTCAGAATAAATTCTGAGAACTTAGCGTACGGTTTCCAGGCTACAGTATGTTCTGGAACATATTTGGGATACAAGGCTAAAAACAAGATTTGGTATCTTTTCCTGGAACAATCATTTTTTAAAATGTGGAAGAATTTGAAAATGCAGTTTTATATTAAAACACACAAGGTTATATGGTGGCCTAGGACACATCTTCCAATAACTTTTAAGAGAAAGTGTAAAATTTACAAAGTATGTCATGTTGTAGCGAACTGTCCTGGCTATACCCTTAGACTTCTGAAATATTTAGAGGAAAAGTTTTAAGAACTAATTTAGTAGTCAAAAGACACAAGCTTTGTGTCATCAATTTTTGCTACTCAATTATCTTTTTTACTTTTTTAAATTCTCAACTAGGTTTCAGATAGGAGACACTAGACTACAGCTGAGTTACTGACGCCTAAGATGCTAATGTATTACCTTTATAATAACTATTCACATTTTGTGTTCTGGCATGAGATCAAGAAATGCAGCTGTGTAAGAATTCTTCCATGGTGATCCGGCCCAAGCCGTTGTTCCCATTAACTGGGAAGAGAGGAGGGGAGGGCAGTGAGGAGAGGCAGCAAGAGAAGATGACAGCTTTTTCATCTGTGTTATCAGGTAACAACAGCTCCCAACTCCGAAGGGCATAGTGTGGCCTGAAGGAGACCCTGCACGTGAGCCCTCGCCTGACACGGATCCGGCGTGCCCTCAGGATGAGCTGTCATCATCATCAGCCCTACTGTTCGCTGCTCGTATGAGCCGGGCTCTCTGGGAGATTATGAGCTAGCCTATGGAAATTGCCTAAAAGCCTTGACCAGTAGACATGACTCACACCTGACCAATAAGGCTCAGAGAGGCTAAGTCATTTGCCCACAGTCACACAGCCTATTGCAGAATAGCCTACGAACCGGGGTCTGACTCCACAGCCCAGGCCTCACCATACATGTTGTTAGTCAAGACAAATGTCACCTAAACCAAGAAAAGGGAACACTTCATGAGATTAAAAAGGTACAGAGTGTCCAAAGCAGAGAGTTAAAGAAGGCCGAGAGGAAGGAATAGTGGTCACTGCAGCCTTGCTGACTCTGGAGAGAAATAAGTTAACAGAGACTAAGAATGCAGAGACAGCAAGGGCACATCAAGTGAAAACAGGGGACCAGAGGGACGAATTAAAATGCCAATTCTTTGGCATGCCAGGCCAAGAAAAGACTCTTGTACTCTGGCAGGCCTTGTAGAGGGTGAGCAAGGAAGCCTAAGCTGAACAGCAGTCCTTGACATGTTCTTTCTGCTACTGACATTTTCAGATTACTCGGTTGTGGTTTTTAATACCTCAAAAGGATTTTAAAAGGGGTACCTAGACATAACAGGCCAACGAGCCATGTCCCTGGATAAGCTTTAGGGGCCTCTGGAACTTCAAACTCTAGGCAAAGTTTTACGTGCCCATTTTTCGGGGAAAAGGCTACGTATCTTCTATCACATTCTAACTGAAGCCTATAATTCTAAAGTAATTTAAAATCACTAGTTATGTTCCCAAATTATGGATTTTTTAAAGCATTCAAAAAGTAACCTTCTCAACTCCGAACGACGGACTGGTATGGGGCCGGTACTAAAAGTCCAGGCACTCAGAGGTCAGGTGAGAGGACGGGAATGCAGACTGGTTCTCTGTGATGAGACATGTAACGTTTGCACGGCAGCCGTGGGCTGCCTAAGGAGCTCACGCTTCCCATTTTACCCTTCCAGGTCCAAACACAGAACAATTGTGAAAAATCTGTGTCCTTCCAAATGTTTTCCCAGAAGTCCTCAGTCTGCAGTAATGGATATAAAGGCCAACACATAGTAAGCAGACAAATGACAGCAGTGGCTATAATTTTTGTATTATCATTTTTATTACTACTACTCCCGCCTCCAGGAATGTTCAGGGAGTACTTATTCCACAGGTATGTGCTAGTACCAAAGCTCTGTTAGCAGAACACGATTTCCATTGAAACCGGGAAAAGGAAAGTTGGCATGGAACCTGAACAAGGAATTTTAAGAGAGATTTCTTTAAACAGAAAGAAAACTCTAAATGCAATTAACCAGGGGCTCAATATAAAGGAAATTGGGCTATCATGAGCCACTCCCTGCCCTAGACCCACAAATCCTTTTTATTTGGATATTGGAACCCTGGTAGACATATGCCATCAGCAGCAGAACAGGGAGAGCAAGACTGTGTTAGCAGTAAAAAGCCCGATGTGACTGGAGAAACAGTCAAAATAAAGGAGGAAGTCAGGCTGCTTTATAGGCCAGAGTTAGAAGTAGACCCTGACCACAGGGCTGGTTGCTTTGCTAAAGTCAAAGGTAATTAAATCAAATAGTCTTAGCAGTCCTGGTAATAAAGTCAGGGAAATACAGATACATCAAATTCCCATTCCCCCTTCAGAGCATCAGCTCCTGACCTAGAAAACTGAGTGTAATCAGTAACAAGATAAGTTGAGAAAGATGCACCTCAACTTCTTTACCTTCCAGAAGGTATACCTAGTAATAAAAGTAACCCTGAAGAAACACAGCTGACAGGAGGAAGATAAAGGACAGCCACAGGCATTACTGATTTCCCAATCAGGTGTTACCATTCGTCAGCTTGTTTTTAGCTTTGAACTTCTGGGTACTACATTTTTTAAAGTAATAAATAGAATTTAGGAAGCGTGCATCAAAAGCAGTTACAGCTTTGAAAAAATATGAAGTGGGATGTTTCTTGGACTGAATTATTTGGAGAACTAAAAAGTACCTTAACCCCTGTTAATTTCTTAGTTTGGTTACTGTACAAGATGCCGTCATTGGGACAAACTTGGTGAAAGGGTCAATGGACTCTACATACTATTTTTGTAAATCCTTGTGAATCTACAATTATTTCAATATAAAAAGTTTTTTTTTAAAGTACCTTGAGCTAATTTAAAGTATATACTGCGCTGTATTGGAGACCAGAGTCCTCTGTCATTCCTCTGATAGAAGAGCAAGTTATAATTAAACCCAAACGTTTGAAGATGCAAAAGGCACTGCAGACATTAGAAATTAATACTGTGTTTAAGGAAATGAATACTCACAAATCAGTACAACCTTTCTGCAGCTTAACAATCAAAAATATAAAATGTTTATACAGTATGATCCACAAATTCCACTTCCAAAAACAAAACTTAAAAAGGAAGAATACATAGACTATTTAAAGAGATATTCAAAGAAAGAGAAAAAAAGGAAAGAAAATAGCTTATATACACCCAGCAGAGGGAAAAGGAAAATTCATAGCCTTCACATGTCTGATTTTCCAAAAAACTAAAATCACAAAAATACGAGGTCACATATAATATCTGCATTGAAAATTCATGTTTTACCAACAACAACAAATCCATTTAAAAATATCACATTGCTTTGAATTACTTCCCTACTGTGCGTAGAGAAACCTGTTTCATGCAAATGAAATACAAACCTGTGCTTTGATGATTTGCTAAATATATTATATTTTCTTTGTTTTTTGGCAAATCTCCATATAGCAATATCTAAAAGATAAAATAAAGAGAAACATTACTTTGCTATTTTAAAACATGTACTACTGTAACATACAAAATATGACAACGTCAAAAAATTGACAAATACACGATGTCATGAATAGTCCCATCCATGATTAACAACTATTAGACTTCTCTTAGGAGCCTCAGAGACCATGAACAGCACACGCCTACAAAGCAGCTGAGCGCAGGGCAGGTTAATGGTCATAAAGTAAAGCAATGATCAGTATCCTCCTGAGTTTTTACTGACTGCTCACAACATCTGAAACACGGTTCATAAGGTACAGCGTCCTTCAAAGAGCCTACAGTGTAGTGGAAGAGACAGGCGTGCATACAGTAACTGTGATGAGACATAATGCAAATACTATGAAAATACAGTCTATTTTAAAGAACTGTCAACTGCAGGCAGTAGTAGCATTCATCAGGTGCGATTTCAGCAGAGAAGGTGAAGGAAGGAATGTTCATGAAGAGAGGAACAAAGGAATGGAAGCGGCAGCGTCTGAGGCCAGTAAGGGTGCACCTGGCAGGGTGCCGGCAAACCCAGGCTGCATCTAGAGTCGGTGAGCTGGTGCAGGCGGACCGGAGGGAGATCTGAACCAGAATATGTACAAAGTCTTCTGAATACCAAGCTAAAGATGAGCACTTTATTCTGTAAGTAATGGGGAAACTTGGTCCCATGATTAGGACTCTTTACATCTCTATACGGAGCACAGGGAGCTCAGGATCAGTGACTTCTAGGAAGGGGAAGCTGCACGACAGGGTGGGGTACACAGTAGGCTTCAACTCCAGCTGTCATGTTTCCTTTCTTTAGCTGGGTGGTGGGTACACAGGTGCTCCTTGTATGAGTCTTTCTGTAGTTCTCTATGTCTCAAATATTTCATAATAAATTATTTAAAGAAATTGGAAGTATATTTTTAAAGACTTCAAAGGAAATGACTCCTAACAGTGGTATTTTTTTATTCAGGGCGTTTTTGTTTCTGTATCTTATCATCACAGATTATTCAAGATTATGAATTAGCTACAGATCTATCTTTTTAGATAGCCACAGAGATTATCTTCTGATCACGCCACTACTCATTTACATCTTAACAACAGAACAAAGAAAAAGACATTAAGCCAACCCCTCTGTAGATAAATGGAGCTAGATGACGAAGTTCTGGAGACCAGGGACTCAGACTGAGATTTCTTATCTCTTCCTCAGAAAACTATACAGCGCTACGCAGGTAACATGAGTTTAAATTTCTGCTCAATAATTTTTTATTAAGAAAGCTTATCAGTGCCAAAACAAAAGAGCGAAATCAATAACTTGATCTATGCAGGGTTAAAAAGTGGAGTCCTGGTTTGTGAGCAATCCCCTTTCCTACCAACGAGCCAGAACTGCTTTGAGACCATTGGGTGGGACGCACTGGGTTTAAAGTACTGCAGCTACACGACAGAGTACTTCTGGCTTGACTTCCGTGGATGAGACATTCACAATGAAAGGCTGTGGTTTAACTGATTCAATCTGAATACCACTCTTTGGAGACCTGCCTGTCCCCAGGCTGAAGACAGTACTTGAACCACTAGGAGACTCTCCTTCCCTTTTCTTGCTCTG
This sequence comes from Eschrichtius robustus, assembly GCF_028021215.1. NCBI lineage: Eukaryota > Metazoa > Chordata > Mammalia > Artiodactyla > Eschrichtiidae > Eschrichtius > Eschrichtius robustus. The sequence goes on from NC_090844.1 coordinate 6,583,310, forward strand.
AGCTTCATTTAGAGACTACAGCCTTTGAAGGCAGATGGCATACAAGCTATTAAAAGGCATTTTTTTTTTAGTTTCATTGTGGTAATCATTTCATAATGCATACATATATCAAAACATCACATTGAACACCTTAAATATGTATAATTTTATAATTTTGAAAAATAAACTAAACATTTAAATAATGGGTGAGCTCCCAGGCCGATCCCCTGCCCTCCAAAGCCCCCTCCAGGCTGCGTAGGTCCTTGGGGGCATAGGAGGGAGGCTGGGCAGATCAGGAGAGGCAGGCGGAAGGGGCCCTCCCAGACTGGAGGAGCAGCAGAGGAGAGAAGGGCGTTTGCCCTGCCCACTGGAGCCCAGGAAGCCTGCTGGGCTCCCAGGTGAGGTCCCCTGCCCTCTGAGACCAGGGGTGGGGGGCACACCCGGGCCCCTTTGTTCCTTGAGCTTAAGCCCCACTGCCCACAGCCCCCAGGGCCTTTTCCAGCCCTGTGGGTCCTGAGCATTGACCCACCCACCACCCAAACCTTGCCCCTGCTTAGGCCCCGCCCTCCACAGCCAAGGCCTCCCCCCGCCCCCTTTCTTTCTTTTCCCTCCTCCTCTTTTTTACTATTGTGGTACTAATGTACCTTCCGGTTGTTGATTCATCTATATTTTTATTTTTATATTCTTCCTAACATATCTGTTAGTTTCCTAGTCTAATTTTATTTTTTACTTTACTATTGTTTTTTTTGTTTTTTGTTTTTTTTTGCTGCCTCAGATGCCTTACAGGATCTTGGTTCACGAGCCCCTTGTCGGGCCGAAGCTCCTGCAGTGGGAGCTCCGAGTCTGAACCACTGGACTAACAGAGAACCTCAGACCCCAGGGAATATTCATCAGAGTGAGGTCTCACGGAGGTCCTCATCTCAGCACCAAGACCCAGCCCTACCCAACAGCCTACAAACCCCAGTGTTGGAAACCTCAGGCCAAACAACCAGTAAGACAGGAACACAGCCCCACTCCTTAAAAAAAAAAAAAAAAAAAAGAGATGGCAAAAAAATATGTCACAGATGAAGGAGCAAGGTAAAAACCTACAAGGCCAAATAAATGAAGAGGAAATAGGCAATCTACCTGAAAAAGAATTGTAATGATAGTAAAGATGAGAAAAGATAGTAAAGATGATCCAGAATCTCCGAAACAGAATGGAGGCATGGATTGAGAAAATACAAGAAATGTTTAACAAAGATCTAGAAAAACTAAAGAACAAACAAACAGATATGAAGAACACAATAACTGAAATGAAAAATACACTAGAAAGAATCAATAACAGAATAACTGAAACAGAAGACGAATAAGTGAGCTGGAAGACAAAATGGTGGAAATAACTGCCGAGGAGCAGAAGAAAGAAAAAAGAATGAAAAGAATTGAAGACTATCTCAGAGACCTCTGGGACAACACTAAATGTGCCAACATTCGGATTATAGGGGTCCCAGAAGAAGAAGAGAAAAAGGATGAGAAAATATTTGAAGACATTATAGTTGAAAACGTCCCTAACGTGGGAAAGGAAATAGTCACCCAAGTCCAGGAAGCACAGAGAGTCCCATACAGGATAAACCCTAGGAAAAACACACCAAGACACATATTAATCAAAGTAACAAAAATTAAATTCAAAGAAAAAATATTAAAAGCAGCAAGGGAAAGGCAAAAAATAACATACAAAGGAATCCCCATAAGGTTATCAGCTGATTTTTCAGTGGAAACTCTGCAGGCCAGAAGGGAGTGGCAGGATATACTTAAAGTGATGAAAGAGAAAAACCTACAACCAAGATTACTCTACCCAGCAAGGATCTCATTCAGATTCGATGGAGGAGTCAAAAGCTTTTCAGACAAGCAAAAGCTAAGAGAATTCAGCATCACCAAACCAGCTTTACAAGAAATGCTAAAGAAACTTCTCTAAGTGGAAACACAAGAGAAGAAAAAGACTCACAAAAACAAACCCAAAACAACTAAGAAAATGGTAACAGGAGCACACATATTGATAATAACCTTGAATGTAAATGGACTAAATGCCCCAACCAAAAGACACAGACTGGCTGAATGGTTACAAAAACAAGACCTATCTATATGCTGTGTACAAGAGACCCACTTCAGACCTAGGGACACATACAGACTGAAAGTGAGGGGATGGAAAAAGATATTCCATGCAAATGGATATCAAAAGAAAACTGGAATAGCAATAGTCGTATCAGATAAAACAGACTTTAAAATAAAGACTGTTACAAGAGATAAGGAGGGACACTATATAATGATCAAAGGATCAACCCAAGAAGAAGATATAACAATTATAAATGTTTATGCACCCAACATAGGAGCACCTCAATACATAAGGCAAATGCTAACAACCATGAAAGAAGAAATTGACAGTAACACAATAATAGTAGGGGACTTTAACACCCCACTTACACCAATGGACAGATCATCCAAACAGAAAATAAATAAAGAAACACAAGCTTTAAAAGACACAATAGACCATATAGATCTAATTGATATTTATAGAACATTCCACCCAAAAGTTGCAGAATACACTTTCTTCTCAAGTGCACATGGAACATTCTCTAAGATAGATCACATCCTGGGTCACAAATCAAGCCTTGGAAAAGTTAAGAAAATTGAAATCATATCAAGCATCTTTTCTGACCACAATGCTATGAGACTGGAAATCAATTACAGGAAAAAAACTGTAAAAAACAAAAATACATGGAGGCTAAACAGTGCACTACTAAATAACCAAGAGATCACTGAAGAAATCAAAAAAGAAATTAAAAAATACATAGAAACAAATGACAACGAAACCACGACAACCCAAAACCGATGGGACACAGCAAAAGCAGTTCTAAGAGGGAAGTTCATAGCAATACAATCTCACCTCAAGAAACAAGAAAAGTCTCAAAGAAACAATCTAACCCTACACTTAAAACAACTAGAAAAAGAAGAACAAAGAAAACCCAAAGTCAGTAGAAGGAAAGAAATCATAAAGATCAGAGCAGAAATAAATGAAATAGAAATGAAGAAAACAATAGCAAAGATCAATAAAACTAAAAGCTGGTTCTTTGAGAAGATAAAGCCAGACTCATCAAGAAAAAAAGGGAGAGGACGCAAATCAATCAAATTAGAAATGAAAACAGAGAAATCACACCTGACACTGCAGAAATACAAAGGATTATAAGAGACTACTACAAACAACTGTATGCCAATAAAATGGACAACCACGAAGAAATGGACAAATTCTTGGAAAGGTACAACTTTCCAAGACTGAACCAGGAAGAATTAGAAAATGTAAACAGACCTATCACAAGTAATGAAATTGAAACCGTAATTAAAAATCTTCCAACAAACAGAAGTCCAGGACCAGATGGCTTCACAGGTGAATTCTATCAAACATTTAGAGAAGAGCTAACATCCATCCTTCTCAAACTCTTCCAAAAAACTGCAAAGGGAGAAACACTCCCAAATTCATTTTATGAAGCCACCATTACCCTGCTACCAAAACCAGAAAAAGATATCACAAAAAAAGAAAATTATAGACCAATATCACTGATGAACATAGATGCAAAAATCCTGAACAAAATACTAGCAAACAGAATCCAACAGCACACTGTAAGGCTCATACACCATGATCAAGTGGGATTTATCCCAGGGATGCAAGGATTCTTCAATATACGCAAATCAATCAATGTGATACACCACACTAACAAATTAAGGAATAAAAACCACACGATCATCTCAATACATGCAGAAAAAACTTCTGACAAAATTCAACACCCATTTGTGAAACAAACTCTCCAGAAAATGGGCATAGAGGGAACCTACCTCAACATAATAAAGGCCATGTATGACAAACCCACAGCAAGTATCATACTCAATGGTTAAAAACTGAAAGCATTTCCACTAAGATCAGGAACAAGACAAGGATGTCCACTCTCACCACTCTTATTCAGCATAGTTTTGGAAGTCCTAGCCACAGCAATCAGAGGAGAAAAATAAATAAAAGGAATACAAATTGGAAAAGAAGTAAAACTGTACTGTTTGCCTATGACATGATACTATACATAGAAAATCCTAAAGATGCCACCAGAAAACTACTAGAACTAATCAATGAATTTGGTAAGGCTGCAGGATACAAAATTAATGCACAGAAATCTCTAGCATTCCTATACACCAACAACGAAAAATCAGAAGGAGAAATTAAGGAAACACTCCCATTTACCACTGTAACAAAAAGAATAAAATACCTAGGAATAAACCTGCCTAAGGAGGCGAAAGACTTGTACTCAGAAAACTATAAAACACTGAAGAAAGAAATCAAAGATGACATAAACAGATGGAAAAATTTATCATGCTCTTGGATTGGAAGAATCAATATTGTGAAAATGACTCTACTACCCAAAGCAATCTACAGGTTCAATGCAATCCCTATCAAACTACCAATGGCATTCTTCACAGAATTAGAACAAAAAATTTAACAATTCGTATGGAAACACAAAAGACCCCGAATAGCCAAAGCAATTTTGAGAAAGAAAAAGGGAGCTGGAGGAATCAGGCTCCCCAACTTCAAACTATAACAGAAAGCTACAGCAATCAAGACAGTACAGTACTAGCACAAAAACAGAAATATAGATCAGTGGTACAGGATAGAATGGCCAGAGATAAACCCACGTGCATATGGGCACCTAATTTACGACAAAGGAGGCAAGAACATACAGTGGAGAAAAGACAGCCTCTTCAATAAGTGGTGCTGGGAAAACTGGACAGCTACATGTGAAAGAATGAAATTAGAACACTACCTAACACCATACACAAACATAAACCCCAAATGGATTAAAGACTTAAATGTAAGACCAGACACTATAAAACTTTTAGAGGAAAACACTCTGTGACATAAACCACAGCAAGATCTTCTTTGACCCACCTCCTAGAGTAGGAAATAAAAACAAAAATAAACAAATGGGACTTAATTAAACTTAAAAGCTCTTGCACAGCAAAGGAAACCATAAACAAGACAAAAAGACAACCTTCAGAATGGGAGGAGAAAACATTTGCAAACGAAACAACAAAGGATTAATCTCCAAAATATACAAACAGCTCATGGAGCTCAATATCAAAAAAACAAACAATACAGTTAAAAAATGGGCGGAAGACCTAAATAGACATTTCACCAAGGAAGACATACAGATGGCCAAGAGGCATGTGAAAAGATGCTCAACATCACTAATTACTGGAGAAATGCAAATCAAAACTACAATGAGGTATCACCTCACACCAGTCAGAATGGCCATTGTCAAAAAATCTAGAAACAATAAATGCTGGAAAGGGTGTGGTGAAAAGGGAACCCTCTTGCACTGTTGGTGGGAATGTAAATTGATACAGCCACTATGGAGAACAGTATGGAGGTTCCTTAAAAAACTAAAAATACAACTACCATATGACCCAGCAATCCCACTACTGGGCATATACCCTGAGAAAACCATAATTGAAAAAGTCATGTACCACAATGTTCACTGCAGCACTATTTACAATAGCCAGGACATGGAACCAACCTAAGTGTCCATCGACAGATGAATGGATAAAGAAGATGTGGCACATATATACAACGGAATATTACTCAGCCATAAAAAGAAACGAAATTGAGTTATTTGTAGTGAGGTGGATGGACCCAGAATCTATCATACAGAGTGAAGTAAGTCAGAAAAAGAAAAACAAATACCATATGCTAACACATATATATGGAATCTAAAAAAAGATGGTATTGATGAACCTAGTTGCAGGGCAGGAATAAAGAGGCAGACATAGAAAATGGACTTGAGGACATGGGGTGGGAGGGCAAAGCTGGGGGGAAGCGAGAGTAGCATCGACATATATACACTACCGAATGTAAAATAGTTGGCTGGTGGGAAGCAGCAGCATAGCACAGGGAAGTCAGCTTGGTGCTTTGCGATGACCTAGACGGGTGGGAAAGGGAGGATGGGAGGGAGGCTCAAGAGGGAGGGGATATGGGGACGTGTGTATGCATATGGCTGATTCGCTTTGTTGTGCAACAGAAACTAACACAGTACTGTGAAGCAATTATATTCCAATAAAGATCTATTTTTAAAAAATTTAAATAATGGGCATGTTTCACAGGATTTACAGCGTCAATCGTACAGAAAACATAGCGCTGAAAACTTTATCTCCTATAAAACCCAATATATCCCACTTTAAAATAAAACAAGCATGGTGAGGGTGAAAAGGAAACCACAAAAATAAGCACAGTCATCTAATGTCATGACAAACAATTCCCAACAGTGAATATAATCAGTACACACATTGCCACCAGAACAACGTTTGGCCACTGTCTAGTCCAGCTCTCTGATTTCACCCTTTAGCAGGCTCAGGCACAGAACAACCAAGTTGCCTTGTTCAGTGACCCATGATCAGTTAACGGCACCACCAGTTTAAGATGCCAGACCCCCACTACTTGGGCTTAGTCCATATACTATATACCACGCTGGCCTTAAAATGCCACAGTTTTCCACTTTGTTTATAGACACAAACATGAACTGAAAAGCTTTGCAGGAGAGCCATCTCTGCAATCCCTGTAAGACTCACTAATTTTCCCCATCCCTAAATGGCTTCCAAACAATCGACATATTCTATATTTAGCTTATCTCAGTAACAAAGTTAAACATGCCCAGTGTTTAAGAATAGATCTTCAGTGGTTATCTAGAGAAAGTAAGATAAGTAACGAATTCTGGTGGGCAAAACAGATGGGGGAAATGTGAAAGGAACAAAATCTTAATTCCTAGCCATTGAAGGGAAAACAATAAATACATAGTTCATACTTTTAAAGTTTATTTTTCAGTATGCATCTCACTGAAATAAAAGCTATTTCCAATTAAGATGCAAAAGAAGATGGTAAGCCTCTGACATAACATAATTTAGGATCTCAAAGGAGATATTTGGATTGATTGCCTCTTAAGTTGTTTTCTTTTTAATTTTTCATTATCACTTATTTGGATTTCAACAGAAATAAAAAGTTACAAAGAATAGCCCTTCATATTTAAAAATTTAAAAGCTCTAAAAGCAAAGTAAGTGAAATGATGAACTGCAAATCTTATTGCAATAGACGCAAATTATTAAGTACTTCAAATAAATGTTGATTATCCAAAGAAAGGAATGCATGATTACAATGTTTATGTACCACATATATGCAGTTTTTAAGGCCCTTCACTTAATTTATTTCCTAGGCTTCAAAGAAAAAGCATTTCACTCCAACTTAAAATTATCAAATTTCTTCTGTTCATTGAAGTGAAAAGGTTATTTGCTTTTAAATTTACTAACATGGAGGGCAAGTAAAAGTTTTCATTTAAGGGTACAGATTCTCAAAATACTTAATAAGACAGTTACTACTATCTTACTAACAAGTATAGAATTAATAAGATAACTGTAGTGTTTTCCAAATTCAAAAATTTCATAATAACTTATAAAATGCCCCTACAAATAAATTATTAAATGACTATGATTACCTAAAAGCCACCTGCGCCCTCTCACTGCAGTCGTCTTAGATCAGCTTTTCCGCTTATTCACCTCCTCACAAAGCCCTCCTGCCTTCTAACCCAGACCCCAGAATTAATCTCTCCCCCTTTTGCATTACAACGAACCCGGTCACGCTGTGCATTCTTATTTGCAACTCACATCACATCCCCCTCAAGGCCCACAGGCTCCTCCAGGGCAAGGACTTCATCCTTGTTCTACCCAGAGCCCAGCACTCAGATGCTTTTCAACAGATGTTCACTGCATCAGTAAGCTGCACGTTTATTTTTCACAAGTGGATAAAGCTATACCTCATTTTCAACAGTAAAGAGGTGGGGAATAAACAAATACTTTAAATGCACCAGTGACTTTTTAAAGGCATCATTCTGTGAATCTTCTAGTACATGTATTTCAAATTACAATCACTTTTCGGCAGGTAATTTGTTCCTTCGAACAAGGCATGTGAAAAACATGCCTTTTTGGTTCTTCCTCATTCTCTAAGTAATTTTAAGTCATCATAATTGTTCAAGTTGGGGTTCCTCCATTTTTAAAACACTCATGTAAAGTCCCTCTAGAGAAAAATAACAATGTTCTCTCTTTCATTTTATTAATTCAGTAAAAATGCTCTTTGAATGATTATCTTCATTGCGACTGACACACTAGTTACAATTCGGCTTTAGTCAAACAAGCTTGTTTATCTTGCACAAAGCACCTTTCAGAAGACTTGGATTTAGATGTAGACACTGTCCTCTCACCTGGATCTCATCTTCACCTTGTTTTTAATTTGCTCCCATGATTTGATAAACTACTTGAAGACTCCCTCTTTTGTATCCTGAAAAGAGGTGGTAATCTAAAGTAATCACATGTCTAACACAGTGGACTATCTAACCAACACCGCCATGGGGACATAAAGTACAGCATTCTTCCTCTTCAAGAAAAAAAAAAAAAATCTTCATTTATCTCAGTAAAATTCATTTCCTTTCCACATGCACACTGAAATGTCATTTTTTAAAAAAACTTCTTTCACTGTCCTTAGATACAGATGATGCTGCAGAAGGGGATCAGAACATGCCGCCCCAAAACATGCCACTTTGACATGAGGATTATTTTGAGCTGAGGGCAACTGAGAAGCAGCACACGCAGCTCTCTGCCCTCCCCTTTTCCGCCTAAAGGAGGCCTAAACTTCCCTTTGTAAAGGTGACATTAAAAACACTCGTAAAGCTGTTCCTTCCTAGAGGACCAGGAAGATCAGAGACAGCACCGAGATGAGTCAGCAAACCTTACTTAACAGTCCTTATCTACCATACATTTCCTAGGGACCTTCCCACAATTTACCAACCCTAGGAGCCCAAACCCACCTTTCCTGCACCTAGCTGTGCCTCCACAGGTTACTGCCTTGGGCTGACTCTAACTGCCTCTTTGCCCTTCTTTTCTGAGAGGGGCCGGTAAAAACCCTAGCGTGTAAAATATTAAACTACGTGTAAAGTATCAACGCCCGGTAAATCTGTGTGCCTCTTCTCCTGCGGATCTGGCCTTGTCAGTTTGATCTGCGGGCCCAGCTACAGACAGCTCTATCTCCTCTATGCACAGCACACCAGTCACTAAGGGCCCGGGCAGAAACACTGGGTTTAAACTGAGCCTCGGACCTGAGCACTAGCCCATCCCCTTACCAACTATGTGAACTGCAGCAGAAGTACCTCACCTCCCCATGCCTATTTTTCCTTACCTGTAGAGTGAATGTAATAATGGTAACTACTCACCACAGGTGTGGTGAGATAAACGAGACCAGGTAAGCTACCTGCCACAACTCCTGGATCATAGGAACTGTCCCCCAAAATGTTAGCTGTTGCTCTTATTATTATTATTATCCAACAAAGTCAGATTGTTTACTCAAAATCGTGTTAAATGATGAATGGATAGGAGAAACACCTATCTAATTTCTCTTCCTTAAAAAAAGGTCTCTGATTATGTACAAATGCAGCCATAAAGAACTGCAGCATAAATAAGTCTGCAGACATAATTTACACTCTATGACGTTTATAATTATTTGAAATGATTTTTAAATGTATTTCTGTGCCAATGAAATATATCATTTCAAGATCAAGTACAAGACTTCTACCGTAATACACACAAAACTATGGTCTTTTTCTGCCCAATTTGAAACCTTTCTCTGAATAGGAAAAGTATGACACCCCTCCGAAACAATGTTAAAATATAAACATAGTCATTTGTCTAATAATCAGTACACAAAAATAATTATTATGCAACATTTAAATGGAACCTTACAAATCACAAACCTCCTTTTATACATTCATCGTATCTGTCTCTCTGTATTGTCCTCATTTACTGGGTGTGTTTTTCCTGAGCATCTATGATGTACCAGTCACTGAGCTCAGCAGTTTCACATATTATCTCATTTAGTCTTCACAAAATAACATGACAATAAGTATTCCATTTAAGAATGAGAATGCTGAGTTGAAAAGTTGATTTATTCAAGCTGACAGAGAATAGCAAAGAACTAGGAATTAGACCCAGGTTTCTCACCCAAGATCCAAAAATCTTTTGACTACAACAAAATTATTATCTGCAAAAATTCCAAATAAAAAATGTCAAATGAGGCTTCCCATATATTAGAAGCTTATATAATTCTTTCACTTTGAACATTAACCACAAGGAGATAAGAAACTCGAGAAAAAATTAAAAACTGACGTAAAATACTTTCCTACAGAAATACAAAGTAAGAATGAGAGCAAAGCAACATGTAAGCACACGAAGAGCTGGCATTCATTGCATCGCATCTAACGTGGAAGAATGATTTCCTTATATTCACACACCTCCCCTCAGTTAAGCAACCACTTGCATCCAGTTGTAGTACTCCTGTATTTCCTCAGCTCTTTGCTCATTTTGTCATTTTGTCACATCTCATTATACCTTCAGTTTAAAAAAAAAAAAAAGGGTACTTCCCTGGTGGCGCAATGGTTAAGACTCAGCGCTCCCAATGCAGGGGGCCCGAGTTCGATCCCTGGCTAGGGAACTAGATCCCACATGCATGCCGCAACTAAGGAGCCCATGTGCCACAACTAAGGAGCCCGTGAGCCGCAACTAAAGGAGCCCACGAGCCACAACTAAAGGAGCCCACCTGCCGCAACTAAGACCTGGCACAACCAAATAAATAAATATTTAAAAAAAAAAAAAAACTGACCTCTTTCTAACTGCTAAATTGTGTGCTGAGAGTAGAGACTAATTTATCAATGGAAATGCTCGCGCCTCGCATGTGGTTAGCACTTAACGTAACTCCCCTTTCCAGGTACCACCCGCCTCGCTTCTTTCTGCTTCCGACTATCACCTACACTCACACACACACACAGCCCTCTAAACCCCACGCAACACCTGCTTACTTGGGGTTCTCACTGCTACTCCATGCAAAGAAGCAGAGGAAACAAAGTAAACCTTACAGAATTGCTTATCTTTAAACATTGCCAAAAGTACAGGTTTTTACTGACAAGTAAACAAAGGCTTCTCTGCATTGCTAGCTGTTCCAGAATCCCCTCTTTTATAAGGTCTTTGACCTTTTCTCAGTCTTACTTCTGTGGGTAGAGTGCATGTTTTCTCCCCTGTCTATTAAGTAAAGAAAGCAAACTGACTCACTCCACCTGTTGACCCTGTTAGATCAAAACTTGTCAACTAGAGGGCCATCCAAGAGCCCCCACGCCTTAAAAGTGAGATTCTCATCCACATTTCCACAGAAACACAGATGACTATTCCCTGCAGAGTGCTCTGCCCTTTCGTTAAAAGGGAACAATCAAGTCAAGTCACTCTCCCCTTTATTGCCACCTCCATGGGGCTACAGTCTTGTAAAGGGGATAATATCTACATTAAAATATGCTAACGCTATGTTAATATTACATACAAGTGATCCTGACATGGAGATGGGGTGAGATCATGACAGATGAGGAAAAGTTGCCCGAGCTGGAAGGAAGTATACAGAGAAGAGCAGTCCAAAAGCACATTCTTGAGAATGCACTGGTAATTTAGGGGAGGGACTGGTGAGGAAGCAGTAGCTGGGCGACAGTGAAACCAATGAATGCAAAAGCCGGCCAGGGCAGAATTCAGACAGCCTTGAATGCCATGCTTAGGGGTCTTCCCATCTTCATTCAGTTCTCAGCTGAGAACCTCTTTTCCCTTAACACACCATGCTACTCCTGCTTGAAGTAGAAGCTCACAGTGGTTCATAACAATTGATACGGCCTTCTTGAATAACCAGCAGTCACATTCCCTTTGTATCACAAAGCTAGTAAACACAAAAACTCCACTTGCAGTATTATCCTCTACTCTGTTTGCCAGTGTTTCTCCTAGAAGGCACACCTTGAGAGCGGGGCTGTCCTCTCAACAAATATAACCACACCACCTAGCAAAGCATCTTTGGAAAACGGACCCTGAAGCTAGACTGCGTTGGACTAAATCCTGGCTTGACCATTGCAAGCGTGAACTCCGTGTGCCTTAGTTCTCTAATCTGTAAAGTGGGAAAAACAGCGCCTATCTGGTAAGGATGAAATGACTCACATAAGACAACAGTACCTGGCACACGGTCAGCGCTCACTAAATGCTAGGTGTGTTGCTAACTCCATCCTCTCCTTTCCACTCCGTATCCTATTACAAAGCTCCATCAGCCACCTTAAAATACTTCTGGGATTCTTTCCATTCTCTCCATGCCCACTCTTTCCACAACTCTGACCATCATCTCTCAGCTAGATTACTACAATACTTCCCAAACTGGCCCTTTTCAGAGCTCAACGCATATGTCACTTGTTCAGGGACGTTTCCCCAAACCCCCAACCTCTACCCACTAGGTTAACAAAGTCACAGAGTACAGTGCCTTTTAACTTTCTTCTTATTTTTTGTGTCCCACTGGAATGTGAGATCCACGAGGGCAGGACCTTGTCTGTGTTTTTCTTCATTCCATCCCATACAGTCCAGCACAGGATCTGGCATTCAGGGCACACTCCAATACCAGATGAATGAATAAAGGGCGGGCTCTGAGACGTTACTACTTAGTTTTGGATTGTCTAACTACTAATACTAACCTCTGTTTAAAAAACATGAGACAATATTAAAGGAAAAATTAACTTATAATTCCATTGAAGAAGAACCCACTCTCAGTGTCTTCAGTTCTACAAAATTAGACAAATTTACGAAAGAGGGAAAGTAAACTGGGTATAGAGAGTCATATTTTCTTTTGCTTTCCGTAACAATGGCACAGAGGTGTCCCCATAGGTTATGGTATATTTAGTGCTACTATAAAACCCACCCAAGAAGTTAATTTAATGGAGAAGGAGTCTTCCCACAATTCATACATTTATATAAAAGTTCTTGGCAGAAATCCAAAGTTACACACCAAACTGTTGCAGGCCTAGGCGAGGTGTGTGTAGGTAAGGGGAACTTTTAACTTTCTCAAAATATTTTTGCAGTGTTTGAATATTTTATTGCACCTGTGACTCATAACAGAAAAATAAGGTATTTTTAAAAAATCTTATACAAATGCAACCTAAAATAACTGTCTTGCTCACAGCCCAGGATTTACATTTATAGAAAGTATAAAAACAAGGTTCTAATTACATTTCTCTAAGATTTTCTTATAAGTCTGTCCCCTGGCCAGACTTAAATTGTGTTAGACTGGAATCATATTTGATTGAGAAATGTTTAATTTCCTCTTAAAGGTTCGTGTCATTCTACTTAAGTAAACCCAGAAGCACATCCAGATCTTCCTGGCTCTGTTACTCCCAGTTAAACTGTAGGAAGGTCTTTAACGGTTTCAACATGAATGATAAATAAGCAGAGAAAAAAAAATTAAGGATACAAGCAACAATTTATATTCTATCTAGATCTACTGATATTTGAGAAGAATCTGGGCAACATTTTAGCAGAAATGCAGAAAGAATCCAGACTTGAAAAAAAGGTGTTGGACTTGTAAGGTCCCTTCTCTGATTCTAAATAAACATGTTTCATTCAAACACAATAGTTCAGCTGCTTTTACAACAAGATACAGAATACGAATTTAACTCATTAAGAGTTTAGGACTATTTTTGAGGACACAGTGCTACCAAAAGAAAGAACTAGTTATAAATGGCCTCTAGACATGAAGGCCTTGAGGGTTTCTGAGGAAATTGAAACAATCTTTCAAGTAAACGTATGAATTATTAGAGAAGTTAAGGGTATTCTAACTGAACACATTATATAAACGTTATTCTCCCAGTGTTATATGAACTAATTTTTTTTAAAATTATTTATTTATTTATTTATGGCTGTGTTGGGCCCTCGTTTCTGTGCGAGGGCTTTCTCTAGCTGCGGCAAGCGGGGGCCACTCTTCATCGCGGTGCGCGGGCCTCTCACCGTCGCGGCCTCTCTTGTTGCGGAGCACGGGCTCCAGACGCGCAGGCTCAGTAGTTGTGGCTCACGGGCCCAGCCGCTCCGCGGCATGTGGGATCCTCCCAGACCAGGGCCCGAACCCGTGTTCCCTGCACCGGCAGGCAGACTCTCAACCACTGCGCCACCAGGAAAGCCCCTATTTGAACTAATTTATACTTGAAGCAGGTCAGCTGAAAAACTAAATTTATTTTATATCAAATTTTACTTTTGATTGTTATAATGTATCATGTTAGCATTTGGGGAAGTGGGGATTAGCAGACAGAGCCATTAGTGTAAAATATATTTTAAAGTACTGATTTAAGCAGGAAGAAAATGGTGACTAAAATATTTGGAGGGTGTTAATGAGGAGGCATGTTGCATATGCCTAGAAATAAATATCACTGGATATTTTGGCCTGCAAATATCAATGATCAGTTTTTGGTGTATTCCAGTAGAAGGACGGGAAAGAGCAACAAAAAAAATTTTTTTAATAAACAAAGAAAAATGAATTCTGACATTTAGAAGATTATCACTGGATACTGGTGCTTCATGTATTTATAAAAGGATGTCTGATGGTCCTCAAACATAATTCAAAATTTCATTTCACGCAGGTCCCTTGATGAAGTTTGTTAGGAATCCTAGAACTGAGTGTCCGCTGGTCATCATCAGATTAGACTTTTTAAAAACCATGTGCTGAGAACTCAAACAACAAATTGGAGGTCTATACTGAACAGATATAAGGTAAGATATACAATTTGAGAAATCCTGTGAAATTTTACAGTCATTTTTTAAAAATAAGAAACTTGCCTAAACACAAATAACTTCAATGGTATATGTTACATTGCATGGGACATATTACATGCTTTTAACGAAAAATCTAAAACCTGCCATAGGTAGAATTATTTTTCTAAGAGGTAAATGACTGTCGTATATTCTGATCCTGTATCCTAGCCCAGGCCAGTTGTCATATGATGTGAAATTAAATACTCACCATGATAAAACCATACATTTAGACAAACGTGGTGAGGTAAGAACAGAGTGGGGAAATGACTGGTCTGAATTCGTGAAAATTTTAAATGTGGCCCATTGTAAAAGTCAATGATCAGGAAACCAGTATCTGGAAAAGCGATCTTTCTTTCTTTCCTAGGAAACACTTATAGATATTGATTTAAACACAGTCCCTGGCTTCTAGTTCTCTTCCCCCAAACCTCCAACTGGGGCAAACTCATAGAGTCATCAGGAATCAACAGCAATGCAACTACAAATTCAAAATAGTAGCTGGTGGACAAAAGGGTGAAAGCAGCTGCTCTAGGGGGAAAAAAAAAAAAAGACAAGAAGACAAAATGATGCCATCCCATTCACTCCAACCCACCCCCACCTAGAAAAGAAAAGACGAGGACTAACTGAATATAAGGAAAACCAAGAATTAAGCTCTCTCTCTTTTTTTTTTTTTTTCAAATTGGGGAACAGAAGGAAAACACAACTGTTATTTCTGTGTAAGAGACTTCAAATCATTAAATGGAGTTAAAAGGGCCTTCTACTTTTGTTTGTTTTACAAATTTAATCTACAAATCCAATCTCTACAGAGAAAGAAAATAACAGAAAGTAAGCAGACAAAAGATTAGCCACACATATAAGCCTAGTCAAAGTTGGCAAGAATTTTATCTCCGGTAAGGCTTCTACAGTAACAAACGGATTAATTTCCTTGCCCAGCTTTCACTTGTACTGGGGAAGAATGCAAAACAAAGTTGTACTTCTCGCCCAAACAGTAACATCAATCTGTTTCAAGAGAAGGTCTCCGACTTTTAAAAGCGCACTGTTGAGTTCCACCATTACCATCTTCTTAGACCAAGCGCCAGAAGCTGTCAACTGCTTGCCCTATTTAAACGTTCATCTGCACCTACCTCTCCCAGCACCAAGACAGACAGTTGCAAGAGAGGGGGAGGCCGGGCGGTGGATCCCACTTGGGGCCGCAGAGCAGCGCTACCGCAGCTACCTAGTAATCCTGGAGTACCCGCAAGGAAGCACCTGGCCAAACCCTAAGCGAGAACGTGAAACTGCCCCCACGGTGGGAGGACGGCGTAATGGCACGTGTTCCCGGGGCCGGATCTGCCCGCCAGGGCGGAGCGAGCCTACACTAGCTGGACGGACGCTGGGTGGGTGGCAGCTGGGAGATGCGCCTGCGACCCCCCGGGACCCCAGACGCAGGGAGGGGCGGCAGGTGCGGCGGGCGGGCCCGGAGGGCGGGCGGGGCCTCACCTGCACGCCGGTGTAGTTCTCGAAGAAGAAGAGCACCATGCTCTGATAGATGCAGTAGAGCCGGTCGTCCACCGCCTGGTAGAAGCGCGAGGGCAGGAAGGCGGAGAGCAGCCGCCAGGCCCCCCAGGCCAGCACGTAGGTGGGAGCCGTGCCCAGGAGCACGGCGGCCGGCAGCACGCAGCACATCGAGTACATGTGGAGCACCAGGGACAGCAGCATCTTCCCGGCTCCGCACGCGGAAGGC
Organism: Eschrichtius robustus; assembly: GCF_028021215.1. Lineage (NCBI taxonomy): Eukaryota > Metazoa > Chordata > Mammalia > Artiodactyla > Eschrichtiidae > Eschrichtius > Eschrichtius robustus. The sequence continues at coordinate 6,599,760 of NC_090844.1, forward strand.
TCCGCCGGCTCTTCCCCGCCCCGCCGCCGCCGGCCGCCCGGCGGCCCTCAGTCGGCGGCCAATCACCGGGCTGGGCCGGGCCCCGCCGCCGCCCCCTCACCTAGCCGGGCCGCCGGCCGCCCCTGAGACGCCCAGCCCGCGCCGGATCCGGCCTCCGCCCCCAGCCGCATGGGCCGCGCCGCCGCTGGACGGTGGGCTGGCTGGCGAGTGAGGGGCCCGGCGCGCTGCTCCCAGCCGCGGGGCAAGGGGAAGCCGCGGCCCTCAGGGGCTCGAGAGCTCAGGCTCACTCACACCCCATGACCCTCGCCCGTCACCCTATGCCCCTGCCGGGGGCGGGGATCCGCGCCAACAACACGACTCCTGATTGGCCGCCCGTTACCATAGTCCCCCTCCGGGGGCGGGGCTCAGCGGCAAGAACTCGTCTCCCGATTGGTCGAGTGCTGCTGACAGTTGACACGCAACTGCCGCCCGGACGCGTGGACTGTCCGCTCTGGCTACTGCGCATGCTCCAAAGCTTGCGCGCCACCCCCCCACCCCCCAACCCCGCCCAGGGAAGCGGCGACTTCCGGGCGGAGCTGGTTGAAGGTGGGTGTCGGCCGAGGAGGGGCACGGGCGGCCTTGTGCCCCTCGGTCCAGCTCTGGGCGCAGATTGGCTTGAGGGAACGCCCCACCTCCTGCTTGCACACCTGAGGGCCCCTGGACCCCGGGATGCGCCCTTAAGCCGAGATGTCCCCTTCCGTGGGGCGCACCGGTGACCCGCGGTACCTCGCAGGTGCTGCAGACCGTGGCTTCGGGCGGCTAAGAGGACTCCTGCAGGCAACAGGGACTTGTCAGGCCTGCTGTGGGAAGGCCCGCAGTGACAGCAGCGCGATAAGCGCTGTCAGGGCCTTAGCCCTGGGTTATCGGGCCGGGCTCACCTTCCTCTTCAAGGTGGCTCTCACCCCCTCCGCCTTCCCGGCTTCCTCCTCTTCTCCCAGCCGGGTGCACAGGACCCCCTCTCCTGCCCTTCACTCGCCCACCAGCATGTTTCCGAGTCAGGCCCCTGCCTTCCCATCACTACAAGTTTACGCACAGCCGGACAGCCTTTTTACAAGGTTCTTGACACACTGTTTTAGTTTATCAGGCCTTATCAAATTCACTCCTGCTTCACTTCCCCAGGCCTGGCTCTTTAACTTCTTTCTGGTAGTTTAGGATGAGCGTCAGTTTTTGAGTAGTTCTTGAAGGTACTTGAGTGCACATGTGGGATAAAGTACTAACCTACTTCTATGACCTTCACAAACATCTAGGAAATCAGGGCAGCCGTTTTATTGATGTAAAAACAGACTCTGAGGCCTTCTGAATCCTTCTACTGCCCTTTGGCTACAGTGAGTGTGGTTTAGTGTGTAATCCTTTCCAGGGATAGTTGCACTTCAGAAGACTGCCGAATGCTTTAAGTGAAAAAAAAAAAAAAAATTCTTTTTTTTTTTTGCCTGAACGCAAGCCTGTGGTGTAGCTTTATGCAGGAAGGCATTTTAGCGGAAAATTCTAATCAGGGCCAGGACGGTGGCTACTCGATTTGACTATCTCTACATGATTGACATCATGTAACGTGATTGGTAAACGGTGACCTTGAGGGACAAATCCAGGTGAATAGAGATTGCTCAAGGAACAATTATTTGGACAGGTATATTGCCAACAGGAAGCATTGAACACTAAAAGGATTTTCAACGCGGTTTCCCCTCTTCCTGTGGAAAGTAATGCCCTGTGAGAACTAGACTCATTCCGGAGGGAAGAAGTCATGGGTACGGATACTGTGCACAGCCGATGCTGCTTACGCTTCCTTTAAATAACTGAGACCAGACATCCCTACAATTAGGAAAATGTATGAAGAGATAAAGCTGGTTCAGTGTTAATGTTACAGTCTGTACACATGCAGTCAGTAAATGTTGTGATATGTGTAAGTATGTTACTTCCTGTGAATTACCCCCATATTACTGTTAGTCACCCGGTTGTAAAGTTTTGTGCCCGGTTCTGACATGGGGACACTGAGAACGTGAGCCTCTCTTGTCCCCTGTTTATATCCAAACCCAGCCCGACACACTCGGTTACCCCCTGTGCTCTTCAGCCTCCTCTGTCCCTGCTGGTCACAGATTTACCCTCCCTTCTGCCTTCCCCTCTCTTAAGCTGTACTCAGCCCACACCCTCTGCCTCTGCTTCCTTACGGTGTACATTTTTTAACCCCTTGCAGTCTGACTTCCTTTTCCACCTCTCTACTGAAACGGTTCCTTGTAAAGAGCGCGTCTAACCCAGCTTGCATACAGTGGCTCTGGGATATAACAGTGAGAAGACTGATTGCATTTAGCAGGGACTTAGGTCTGGAGTGAGCTTTACGCAAAGGGGGATATTCGGGATACCATGGGGACGTATACCGAGGAGATCTCATTTAGTCGGGGCACATAGAAGTCTTCTCAGGTAGAGAGAGATTTGAGATGAAGTTTGAGGGTGGAGTTAGGTGAGAGCTAGAGAAGGGAAGGAAGACGAGAGCCTTCCAAGTGAGAACAGCGAGTCGGAAGGACTGAAGCCGAGAGCCCACAGGTTCTCAAGGCTGCAGAGGCCTGTGTGCAGCATGGTAATGAGGCGCTCTTCTCTTTTTTTATCCAGATGCCCCCCTAGAAGTATGCTGTGTATTTCCCTCACATTTGTAAGTTAATATCTAAAATTATTATTATTATTTGTAAATTTTATTTATTTATTTATTTATTTATGGCTGTGTTGGGTCTTCGTTTCCGCGCGAGGGCTTTCTCTAGTTGCGGCAAGTGGGGGCCACTCTTCATCGCGGTGCGCGGGCCTCTCACTGTCGCGGCCTCTCTTGTTGCGGAGCGCAGGCTCCAGATGCGCAGGCTCAGTAATTGTGGCTCACGGGCCCAGTTGCTCCGCGGCATGTGGGATCCTCCCAGACCAGGGCTCGAACCCGTGTCCCCTGCATTGGCAGGCAGATTCTCAACCACTGCGCCACCAGGGAAGCCCTAAAATTATTTTTATCATAAGTTTAATTAGTTAAAAAAGAAATAAGTTCTGATGAGTTGTAAATGAAATTTTAAAATAAAATTAATTACAGAATTAAAAAATAGTTAAAATAAAATTACAGAAATCTTTTAAGTGGACCCCATGGGTTATAAATACCGTAGTGATTTAATACCACCATTCTCCATTTAAAAAAGATTTTTACCAATTAGAATTTTACATTGATCCTTGGTCTCCTTGAAAACATTTTCATTCCACTTCTGCCACATAATTTTATCTTAATGGAATATATTTTATGCTTCCAAGTCTTTTATTGATCAGACTATGTCATCAGGGTCCCAAGAGTTAAAATTTCTTCTGGATTGAGCTATGACTGTTGTTAGCAATATACAATTTAATCAATGTATATCACAAAATCTGATTATTGTAAATAAAGGTAAAGTTTGATTGGAAATGCTTGTCTTAATGGTACCTTAATTGAAAGAAATTGGCGAATTATCCTTTGGTGTCCTAAAGTTATTACACCTTTCCCACCTCACTGCAGAACAGTGTGGTAAGATTGGGGGCTGGGGAGCAAGTGGGCAGGACGCTTGTGAAATGCAAGGCGGGTCTGTACTCCACGAATCTTCTCAGGCACATCAAATGGACAGATACTTCTGAATCAAGAAATCTACTTAAATGAACAGTCAGTAGCAGAGTGGTTACATGAATACACAAAGATGACACATGAAATGTTATGCAGCAGTTAGAAAAAAAACAAGTAGACCCAAATGTACCCAAATGATCTGCACGTTAGGTGAAAAAACCAAGTTGCTGGATAATACATGCACTATTACCCCATTTCTGTAAAAAATGAAACCATATATTTCTGGATTCAAATGTCTAAAAACTGATGACAGTGGTTTTCTCAGCGGAGGGGAAGTAAGATTAAATGAAGTTCAGCTGGACTTCCTGTATTGTTTCAAGTTTTTACAAAGAAATATTGATTCAACAAATATGTATCCAGTGTTCCACATCCCACTTCATGCTGGGTGTCAGAGGTAAAGAGAGAGAACAGATAAAGGCCCTGAGGTCATGACCCTTGCGGTCTGGGGTGGAGCAGTGGGATTAATTTATTACAGAGGCAAATAAAAATAAAGGAGAAAAATAAGAGATGACTTTTGCAGGAGATAACTAGAAGGTGGGATCCACCGGAGTTACTTGACCTTGGTGATAAGGAGGGGGAGGGAGGGTGAAGAATGCGTCCCCAGCTTCAGGCTTGAGTAACCCGGTGGAATTTGGTTTCATCTATGAGGGGTGGAAACAGGTTCTATGGGGCATAGAACTTCCTCAGCCCGTGCAGCGGAGAGCACTTTAAGGAAAAGAACACAAGTTTACAAATACAAAATTGGATTTGAACATGGATATTTATTTAGAATGAGAGAAATAATTTTTAAGTATATAAATTTTTACAAGCTGACATACCACAAAAATAAAATATTCAGAAAAATAACTTTTATTATGTAACTATCACAGATCAGTGATAAATATACCTTTCTTCTGATTGTGAAAACCATTTTGCATTTTCTCTACAGAAAAGTAATTGCCTTTCTAGCATGATAAATGTAAACTTGGTTTTTATCATTCGTTGTCAGGATGCATGATATTCAACCTCACCCTATGACTTTAGTACATTTTCAGTAAAACTAGGTTTATTTCGTGAAGAGGGGGAGGTGCGAAGGAGAAGAATATAGTGGGAACTTGACAAACGCATCGTAAAATTCATGTAGGGAAACAACTCAAAAATTTTTGAAGAGGCGGACGACTGAGCATGGCAGTCGGAGTGATGGCCATCCGAAGACATCCGTGTGATTTCTGGAACCCGGGAATACGTTGATTTGCTTGGCAAAGGAGACTTTAGGGCACGGATGCATTTAGGATTGCCAATCGCATGACCTTACGGAGCTAATCCTGGGTCATCCAGGTGGGCGCAATGTAGTCACGAGGGGCCTTAAAAGTGGGAGGGGGCAGTTAGGAGCTCAGAGCGGTGTGTTGGGAGCGGGGCTCGGCCGCCCTCGCTGGCTTCCAAGATGGAGAAGGGGGCCGGGGAGGGAAGGCAGGCTCCGGAGCCTGGAAGGGACGCGGGTGCGGACTGTCCCCGGAGCCCCAGGAGGACACAGCCCTGCTCGGTACCGTGCCGACTCCAGTGACACCTGCTTTGAGCTTCTGACCTCAGAACCGTAAGATACGTTGGTTTTATTTAAGTTTCTAAGTAGGTGGTGATTTTTGATAGCAACGATAGGAAGCGGGTGCACGGAGGGAGGGATCTTTCCTGCGGGTACCGACACATAGTGTAACAATACAGTAACAGTGTCTTGCTAGTGAGGAAGCGGACGGCTCAGCGGGGCAAAAGGAAGAGTCTAGAGACACAGGTGCTGCTGTGTTTGTGTGTTCTGTATTGTCTCATGAAAGTGGCATTTAAAATCTGAGGGAAAAGAATGAATTAGTCAAAAAATGCTAGTACCTCTGTACATTTGGGGAAAATGTTATATAAACAAACTCGACAACCTACACCCAAATAAAGGCCAGACGGGAGGGTTTAAACAGAAAAATTCATCTAAAAAGTGAAAAACAGGCTTCCCCCGTGGCGCAGTGGTTAAGAATCCGCCTGCCAATGCAGGAGACACGGGTTCGAGCCCTGGTCCGGGAAGCTCCCACATGCCGCGGAGCAACTAAGCCCGTGTGCCACAACTACTGAGCCTGTGCTCTAGAGTCTGCAAACCACAACTACTGAGCCCGTGCGCCTAGAGCCCGTGCTCCGCAACAAGAGAAGCCACCGCAATGAGAAGCCCGCGCACGGCAACAAAGAGTAGCCCCCGCTCGCTGCAACTAGAGAAAGCCCACGCACACAGCAACGAAGGCCCAACACAGCCAAAAATAAATAAAAAATTTTTCAAAAAGTAAAAAACATACTAGAAAAAATGCAGGGTAATCGTTTTATAAATTTCACGTGGAGGAGATTTTACTTGGCATGATACTGAGACAAAGTATTGAGTCTCGTGTGATCTTGGCGTCTCCACGGAGCAATCTGACAGCAGAATTGAATAAACTTGTGTCTCTCTGAATAACCACGAACGTTCACCCTGAATGCTGTGAGGTCTTAGCGTGTCTGAGGGCCTTGGAACACCCAAATTGATCCTACCTGAACTCAGGTGTGGAATGTAATTAAAGAAAGCTGTAACATGATCAGCTGTACTGTAAACTGACTACGGTTAAGTGGGAACAGAAGGGTGCTATCTGAACGTAGAAGCAAAGGGAAGCTTGTCTCGGTGTGAACGAATGGAACACTCGGGAACAAGAATACTTTCTCTTCACTAACGACTTAGAATGTAGCCCAGTACTGCCTCTATTTGTTCAGCCTCCATTGGAGCTTTCATTTATTTTTATCTGTAAAACGAAAACGAGAAGGCATTCTTGTTCTAAAAGATTTAAACACTGTTTTGAATATTGAATGAAATGAAGTTCTCACTTAACTGCTGTCTCAAATCCGACTTACTCACCTAGAGGTTATGGTTGTAATAAACACCTAGAGGTTATGGTTGTAATAAACATAACTTTCTAGTTATTTTCTCGTGCTTCTGTCAGTGGATGTTTGTGCATGCCCTGCCCTGTTCCCCTCTTGAGAGCCCTAAGATTTCCATTTGGATCAGATATCCACCGCTCCCCAACAGAACTCATGTGCTTTGGGGAAAGTTGATTCCATCCACTGCCTCAGGAGAGGCCATGATACACGTAAGGCAGTGGTTTCTTGTGGGTTTTCTTGTTTTCATTTTGAAGTCTGGACATTGAACCCTTGAAGCTCCTGAAGACCTTTTCAGGTGGTCCAAAGTCAAAAGTATATTCACAATGACACTGCAACATTATTTGCATTGAATTTGGAGTAATGTTGGTGGGTAAACCCGCTGGCACCTTGGCATCAAGGCAGTGATACCAAAGTGCATGGTGGCCATGCGTTCATTGCCATGGACTCTCGGTGAAAAACCACTCATTTCACTTAAGAATACCCTTGACAAAGCGATAAACATAAATCTATTAAATCCTGACCCTTGAGTACACATCCTTTTTTTTTTTTTTTTTTTAAAGGAATTCCTTTATTTTTATTTTTTATTTATTTATTTTTGGCTGTGTTGGGTCTTCGTTTCTGTGCGAGGGCTTTCTCTAGTTGCGGCGAGCGGGGGCCACTCTTCATCGCGGTGCGCGGGCCTCTCACTATCGCGGCCTCTCGTTGCGGAGCACAGGCTCCAGACGCGCAGGCTCAGTAGTTGTGGCTCACGGGCCTAGTTGCTCCGCGGCATGTGGGATCTTCCCAGACCAGGGCTCGAACCCATGTCCCCTGCATTAGCAGGCAGATTCTCAACCACTGTGCCACCAAGGAAGCCCCGAGTACACATCCTTTTAACATGTGTGAGTAAAAGGTAAGTATGCGTGAAGCATGTTTGCACCCTGATTAATGTACAGTAGTTCTCTAGAGGAAAAACACTGATTTGTGAGCTCAACTAGTTTTTTCATAGAACATAATTTTACTTGAATAACAGATAAGCTATGGTTATTCTGGCAGATATTTTATCAAAAATGAACAAACCGGCTCTGTCACTTCAAGGAAAAACAACTGATAGTATTGCTGATGATAAACTCGAGCTTTTCAATGAACATTAGAATTTTGGAAAACCTAGATTTGCTCTCATGAACTTGACATGTTCTCAATAATTGGACTTCTTTAGTTCTGTGGTGATATTAATTATTGTGCTTTCAGTATTGTATGTCAACATTTAGAATATCTGCATAACTCAGTGAACCAATATTTTATAAATCAGTTCTTGGACTCTAAAAATCATGTGTGGGTAAATGGTTATTTCAAAGTGCAAGACAGACCAATGGATTTTAATGTAACAGGGTACAAAAATTTGATATGTCAAATTCCACATTGCTAACAACCTTTAAGAAATTACCAGTTCCTGAGTTTTAGTATAATACAAAATAATATTCACATTGTCTGAAGGCTATTAAACTCTTTCCCTTCTCTAATCACATATCTGATTGAGGCTGGATTTTCTTCAGATGCCTCAACCAAAAAATCATGGCAGCAGATTGAATGCAGAGAATCCAGCTGTATTCAATTAAGCCAGACATTAAAGAGATTTAACAAAAAATGTAAAACAATGCCACTCTTCTAAATTCTTTGTTTCGAAGTTTTTTCCATAAATATTAACATACAATGGACTTTACTGTTCTCTAAAAGGACTTACTAAATATTTTAAACTTTTCACTTTAATTTCCAGTATAGTAAATAGCAGTAAGTATAACCTGGGTTTAAAAAAACAAGGTAAAAAACAGGTAACGGGTTCCTGAACCACTCCTCTAGGACAATCAAAGTAGCCCTACTTCTGTTTCCACAAAAAAAGTGTTTAGGGATGAACTAACCCCCTTAGGGCTTCTGAGACTCAAGTGGAGGTTATTGTGGGTTCTGGAAATGAAGCTTGTTGATTCTGCCGAAGATATTACCAGAAATGTTCCTTCCTCTCTTTGGGCTGATGAATTAATATTGGGGTGAAACTTGGAACTCTACAGCCAGGAAGTTGGCTTCAACCTGAAGGCAGAGCTAAGAAATAGGACATGAAGGCTTTGAAATCCTTAGGGTGTGTTTCACAGCTGATCTGATTCAACAGCCCATCTCTCAGCCTTCTAGTTAACGAACAAAGAAGCCTCTATTAAAACCAGGTTGAGGTGGGTTTCATCTCTCATCTACTCAGTCCTCCAGGCTGGAAACCTAGAGGTTATTCTGTTTCCCTGCTCCTCACCAGCTACACCCATTGGCACTGGGTCATTCATTCATTTGCTCACTCATTCAGTCAGTTACTGAGTGCTTGTTATGTACCAGGCCCTGGTCTAGGACCTGGTCATATAGGCAGATAAGGTCCCTGGCTCAATGTCAGTAGTGAGAGATGGATCCAGTTACAAGGGCAAGCAGTGAGTTAAAATAGGGAGGTGTGAGAGAGAGTTGTGAAGTACCTCCTTTAAATCATAAGGTCAGGAAATGCCTCTGTACGGAGGGGACATTTAAGTTAAAGCTGGAATGATGAGCAAAAGGAAGATGAGAGCGAGCAAAAGGAAGATGAGAGCATTTCAGGCTGAGGAGACAAGTGCAAAGGTCCTGAGGCAGGAAGGAAGGAGCTCAGTAAGCAGCAGTTCTAATCTACCGGTGGCTAAAATCCTCAGGCATTCTTGACTCTGCTCTACCCCACCCCACATCCAATCCCTCAGTAAACTATTAGTTTGACCGTCACAGTCACCCAGAACCCACCCCCTCTCTCCACCTCGTCCAGGTGCTGTCACGTCTCACCTGTGCGAATGTCGTAGCCTCCCTATTTCCACCCTCGAACCGCCTCCCCCTTCCCAGTCACTGTATCTTCTGCACAGAAGCTGTTGTGGGTGAACTTTGTCCCCTTCAAAATCCATGTGGTGAAGTCCTAGCCGCCCCCCACCTCGGGATGTGACTGTATTTGGAGATAAGTTCTTAAAAGTGGTGGGTGGGGTAAAGTGAGGTCCTGAGGGTGGGCTTTAATCCAGCATGACTGGCGTCCTTGCAAGAAGGGGAACTTGGGACACAGACACACAAAGGGGAGATGATGGGAAGGAACACAGGAGACGGCCGTCTCCAAGCCAAGGAGAGAGGCCTGGGGCAGATCCTTCCTCAGAGCCCTCGGGGGGAACCAACCCTGCCAACATCTTGCTTTTGGATTTCTCTCCCCCAGAACTGAGGGACAGTTTCTGTTGTTCAAGCCCTCGGTCTGTGGAGCTTTGTTAGAGCAACCTGAGCGAACAAAACCAGCAGCCAAGGCCATCTTTCTGTTAATTCTCTGCTCGAGGTAGTTGACCTTAAACCACTTGGGGCTAGGGGCTCTGGGGCTCCACACCATCAAAAATCCGGGTATAACGTAAAGGTGGTTCCTCCACTACTGTAGTGTTTACCATTGAAAAAAGCCCAAGAACAAGTGGACCCTTGCAGTTCAAACCTGTGTTGTTCAAGGGTCAACTGCACTCCCGTCTCGGAGTCAGATCCAAATTAAGTCCTGCCTGTGATGCTTCCCCGACCCCAGGCCTCACCAGGAAGACCCTCCCCACTGTGTGCACCACAGCTGTGCCTCAGACTCCCAGCTTCAGCTGTGCAGTGGCCGTCAGCACTGAGCCCTCCTCAAACCCAGACCCCCCAGACCCACAAATGCCCTCTCCTCTCCCATCTGGGTGACATTCTTTACTGCAGTAAGGAACGGGTTTCAGTTGATCCATGAGTTACTCTGGTCATTCTAAAGAGTCAGCCATCCTGACCTCTTGCTGTTCTAACTGTGCATCGAGCAGGACAGGCCTTCCCAGAACCTGGAATTTTCCTCCCCGTATATGGACATGCTTGTCCTCCCTTTGCCAGTCTCGGTTGAATGTCATCAAAGAAACTGTCTCTTAACCATGTGTGCCCTTTTGTTATTACTTGTTTACCTTGCAACAGACATTGTGAGTTTTTCCGCAATATCCACCTCCCATTTTATAATAAGTAGATCCCTAATTTTTACCTAGGTACATGGCTGCCTAAAATAAAGACTGTTTCCCAGCTTTTCTTCCACCTAGATGGTTTGACTAGCCAATGAAATGTAAAAGGAAGTGGTGTATAAGATGCGTTGTGTACTCTTCTTTCTTACTGGGTAAAATCGGATGTAATGGCTGGAGCGTCAGCCATGTTGACAGGCACACGTGGCACAACAATCACATGAAAATAACTTGAATTCCTGACACTATGGAACATCATACCAGCATTGGACTTATTACCTCCAGACTTCCTGAAAGCAAAAAAAACAAAACAACAAAAACCTTTTAACTTGTTTAAGCTTGTTTTAGGTTTTTGTTATTTGCAGCCAAATCTGATCCTAATATAATCTTTCTTACTCCGCTTGATATTATATTGCATTTATTTCTATGTGACACAGTATGTATTATCTGTCTCCCCTTGCTGTAATAAGGTAGGCTCCTGGAGAGGTAGGACCTTGTGTTTTTACTTTATTCGCTAGGCATTGATCAGGCTATAGAAATAATTAATAAAAAGTTGATGAATTAAAGAGGAAATCTGCACTCCAGGAAGATGTGCCATGTTTTTTCTCTAGGATTTACTGAATACCCCCAGCACACTGCCGCTATGTAGAAACATGGGGGGTGCTTTCCTACTCCATGCCCCCTTCTTTGGCAGTGCTCCCCAGAGGCACGAGTAAGTGAGACAGATCTATAAAATCAGGTTTGTACAAGGGAAGCCCTCTCTCTGGCCTCCAGTGTTGGATCCTAGGTAATGAAGCCACAGACCATCAGGTACAGATTATGAGCCAGACAAGACTAAACACTAGAGCATAGAAGTCACGAGGAATTGCAGTCATAATTGGTGCCGTGGAAACCCCAAACACACATGTTGATGCTTTGGGAGAAGAACAAATGAACGTGCAGAGATATGAGTGCAGGTTGCACGCAGCTCATGTGCCCTGAAAGAAGGGGAGAGAAGGAAGGCAAGCTGCCCACTGTCTCTCCTGTGATTTCCATCTGACTTCCAGCACCTGGCTTCATGCAATTTCCTTGATTCTTCATGATAAATTCACTTTTACCTAATCCACTCTGAGTAGGTTTGCGTTCGTTGTTTAGGAACAATCCTGCTAAGACTTCTTACATCTCTTTGGGGTACGTGCTCTTAAGGACACCTGTAAAGCTCTTCCCAGTCTGGTCCCCACCTGCCTTTCTGCCAATGTTTACCATTGCTTGCCGCCTTCTAAACTAAGCTGCGTTCCCACAGACCCCTTTCATGGTTTAAAACAGCCATGCTGTTTGGTATCTTAGCATTTTTGTAAGCACCATTGTTTCTGCTGGAATGTTCTTCCTCTCTAATTTACCCATCCGGACCTAGCTCAAGTTTTCTTTCTGCTGAAAGAGCCCCCAGACTGTAGTAAACGCCCCTTGACCTTCAACACTCCCTTGAAGGTGCCTCTATTACAGAACTTACCCTAAGTTATTGCAATTTGTCGAAATACCCATTGGTGCTTCTCTTACCCGAGGAGGTGCTTTTGAAGCCATCTCTTCCTCCTCTTTGTGGCCTCCGCCCAGACCATCGTCCCTGTGTCAGATGCTCAGTCCTTCACCCAACCGTTTTAAGCCTGTGATCAGCCTTTGCCTACTGAAAATGCCTCTCCGCACTCCACCACTCTAGCTCCCCAGACGTCCTTGAGTTTCCATCTATGGGTTTGGCTCATCCACTCTTTGCTAATGGCCCCCAAATCCACAGATTACTTCTCCCGAGCTACAAACATTTTTTTAAAAATCTGCTTTCTTGGACTTCCCTGGTAGCCCAGTGGTTAAGAATCCGCCTGCCAGTGCAGGAGACATGGGTTCGAGCCCTGGTCCGGGAAGATCCCACATGCTGTGGAGCAACTAAGCCCGTGTGCCACAACTACTGAGCCTGTGCTCTACAGCCTGCGAGCCACAACTACTGAAGCCTTTGTGCCACAACTACTGAGCCCACGTGCCTAGAGCCCATGCTCCGCAACGAGAGAAGCCACCGCTATGAGAAGGCCGCACACCGCAACGAAGAGAAGCCCCCGCTCGCCGCAACTAGAGAAAGCCCACACGCAGCAACGAAGACCCAACGCGACCAAAAATAAATTAAAAAAAAAAATCTGCTTTCTTGACATCCGAGCCTAAAAATTCTACAAGAATTTTAAATGTTCTTAGCAGAAAGTATCTCCAACACCACCACCCCACTCTTTCCCCTGAATCCTCTCAGTTTGCTGCTAAAAGACTTGACGTCACCCTTCCATCTTCCCTCAGCTTCGTCCGTGCACACCCTACCCTATATGTTATCCAGTTGGCTGGCGGGCTTCCTTTATTCCAGTTCCTTTTTTAAGAGATGCCTTTTGACTTCTCCTGTCTGCTGGTAGCAGGGACTTTGCTGAGCCCTTGACCTCCTCTCGTCGGGACCGCTGTGCTGCTGCCCTGCTTCAAATCCTTCCCACGTTGCTGCCAGGGCCACCTCGCTAAAACAGTCTGATCTCACTTTTCCCCTCTGGAAAGCCTTCAGTGACTCCTCTTTTCTAAGGTGAAAATCACACTCTTCACGGGCTCCTAGGCCTTTCGCAGTCTGGCCCCGCTTGCTCTGCAGCTGTACCAAGCACCATGTAAGTCGCTGGCTCCACACCCAAGCGCTGGCCTGACTTACGGCCACCTTCCAGCTGCCCTGCTAGCAGCAACCCTTCTGCAGACACTAACGTCCGGCCACCTGTTTCTCCTGGACCCCGTTTCAGATATGACTCATGCTTTTGGCGGGACGCTGCAGTCGTGACTTTTCTAATTTTGTCTGTTAGTGAAATATTTAAACTTGACATATGGTGATAACTTGTTTTCATTTGTTGTGTGTGCATTTCGGTCTGTTACAAATAAACTCTGCGGCAACTTACAGTGATGCCTGTAGAACAGAACAAGTAATAAAATGAGAACACTGAGGAGAGGTGGGTACCTGACAGCAAGATGAGGTTGGTGCCCTGCAGACCTCTTCGTGATGAGACGACAGCTTTATCCTGAAGTAGGCTCTCAGCTTTTGGAGCCAAGAGTACAGAGAAGTACAAGTCATCTTTACATTTAACACTACAGAATGACAATAATAAATATGTAATAAGTAACACAGCAACAATTGCCCTTGACATACACAGTTTGTGGTCACCATGCACAGCACAGGATGGTGACTGAGTAGAAGGTTCTTTAATGGTCTTGCCAAATCCAGGTATACAGTAAGTCCCCTACAGAGGAACCTTCAAGCTGCAAACTTTCAAAGATGCAAACGTGCGTGCTAGCCCCTGTATATCAGCTGTTGTACTGTACTACTGTACTTTTCAAGGTACTGTGCTGTTAGATTAAAAGTGTTTTCTTTATTTTTTGTTTGTTTTTTATGTATGTATTATTTGTGTGAAAAGTATTATAAACCTACCACAGTACCGTATTATATAGCCAATTGTGTTAGTTGGGTACCTAGGTTAACTTTGTTGGACTTATAAACAAATTGGACTTATGAACACCCTCTCAGAACGGAACTCGTTTGTATGTAGGGGAGTTACTGTAAGTAGGCATCTGAGCCAGCTGAACTGTGATTTACACATCGATAAGGTAGACAACCATTTTTCTTCTCCCACACCCCAGAAGAGGAAACACACACACACACACACACACACACACACAAGCAGCTGCAGTAACAATTGCTGGCATCTACTGATAGGCTTGGAAACATTATTTTTGGGTTAGAGGTAGTAGCAGAGATCCCTGATATCAGTTCTCTTCTTTGTAGAAAGAATCCAGAGTCAATCTGGGAAGATTGCCATGCAGCTAGATGACTGCCTTTCCTAACTTCCACTTGTAGCCAAGTGTGGCCACGTTGACTACATTTTGGTCAATGAGACATAAGCATAGTTGTTGTGAGACCGCTGGGAAATGGCCTTAGAAAAAAAGGGGTGTTTCCCTTCTCTCCCACTTATCTCTTCTGGGTGGTGGAATGAAAAAGTGATGGCTGGAGCTTGAAGAGCTACTTTGGGCCATGTGGCAGAGGAGTAAGATGGAAAGAGCTGGGATCTTGGAGCTTCTAGGGCCATTGCTGAGTGTGAGTGTGTATGAGAATTATAGCTAAAGCTAATCCTAACTGAGAGAAAGAGGATGTTGTTTGGAAGCTGGAGTCCATGGCCCCCAGTGGGTGACTGTGAAAGATTAAGGTCAGTGGAGGGGGATGATTTGACATCTGTTTCCCACCTGGCACCTTGGAGGAGGTTGAGTCCTCAAAGTTAGAATTCTCTCAGAAGCTAGAAGAACCTTTTTAGTGAGAGACTTTATAAAAGTTTGGGCTAAATCAGAGGTCTTTTGGTTCCTGAGAGCTGGTGTCACACATCTAGGGGAGAACCGTTCTCTGCATCCTCAGAACTATTAGATGGAGAGAGGCCAGAGCGAGTACCCTTCACACAGATGTTATTGCTCTCCTGGTGGGGACATTCTCATTCTATGGATCAGTAGTTCTTTCTTTTTAATTGCGGTGTAGTGATTTATTATATGCATAGACTGCAATTTATTTACCTATTGTGTGGATGGGCATTTGTATTGAGTCCAGATTTGAACTGTCATGAATACAGTTGAACAGTCTTATACTTGCCCTCTGGTGGACATACACAATACCATTTTGTTCATTGTTTTCTGGCTGTTCTATAATTCCTTTGTTCCTTTCTTCTCTTGCTCTCTTTGTGATTTGATGATTTTCTGTAGTGGTATGCTTAGATTCCTTTCTGTTCAGCTTTTGTGTATCTATTACGGATTTTTGTTTTGTGGTTACCATGAGGCTTATATAAAATATCGTGTATCTATAATAGTATATTTTCAGCTAACAACCTAAGTTTGAATGCATACAAAAGCTCTACATTTTTACTCTAATCCATTTTCTTTTTGATATCACAATTTACATCTTATTATATTGTGTATCCCTTAACAAGTTGTTTATAGTTATTTTTAAGACATTTTTGTCCTTTAGCTTTTATCCTCACTTTGAGTAATTTACCCACTACCATTAAAACATTAGAGTATTCTGAATTTAACCATACCTTTACCTTTACCTGTGAGATTTATTCTTTCGTAGTAATTGGCACCTTTAATTGCAGCTTGAAGAAATAAAATCCATTTAACATTTCTTGTAAGGTAGGTCTAATGGTAATGAACTCCTTCAACTTTTGCTGTTCTGGAAAACACTTTATCTCTCCATTTCTGAAGGACAGTGTTGCCAGGTGGAGTATTCTTGATTGGCAATATTTTTCTTTCAGCACTTTAAATGCATCATGCTACTCACTTCTGGCCTGCAAAGTTTCCTCTGAAAAATCTGCTGATGGTCTTATGGAGGTCCCCTTATATGTAACAAGTTGTTTTCCTGCTTTTAAGATTTTTCTCCTTGTCTTTAACTTTTGACATTTTAATTATAATGTGTCTCAGTATGAGTCTCTTTGGATTCATCTTCTTTGGAACTCTAGAATTCCTGGATGTAGATGTCTGTTTCTTTTCCCAGTTTAGAGAAGTTTTCAGCCATTATTTCTCAGAATAATCTTTCTATCCCTTTCTCTCTTCTCTTCTGGTATCCCTGCAATGCAAATGTGGGTGCCCTTGCTGAAGTCCTGTAAGACTAAGCTGTCTTCATTGTTTTTCTTTTTTTTTTGTTTTTGCTCTTTGGACAAATTCTACTGCCCTCTCTTGGAGTTTGCTGATCCTTCCTTTGCTTCATCTATTCTGCTATTAAACCCCTCTGTGGAATTTTTCAGTTCAGTTATTGAATGCTTCACTTCTGTGATTTCTGTTTGGTACTTGTATTTTCTATCTCTTTGTTGAAATTCTCACTTTGTTCATGCATTTTTTTCCCTCCTGACCTCGGTGAGGACAATAATTTTGAACTGCTTACCAGGTAAATGACTTATCTGTTTCACTAAGGCCTGTGCTGGAGTTTTATCTTTTTGTTTGGAACATAGTCCCGTTTCTTCATCCTTCTCGACCATCTGTTTTAGTTTCTGTGCGTTAGATAAACAGCCACCTGTCTCAGTCTTGAGGGAGTGGTCTTGTGTAAGAAATGAAACTTATCCTTCCTCCCAACCCTGCCTCTTGATTCCTTCATACCTGTGTGAGTGACCAAGCTTTCTTCTTTGTGTTTGCGGGCACGAGGGGAGAGGGGGTTGTTTGTTTCTTGTTTCTGGCTCCCAGTAGTTGAGGGTTTTCGAAGAACAGTAAGTGTCCCAAAGGAGAAGCCAGACCCTCAAGCAGCAGCTTTTAAAGAATGCAGATAGACCTCTTTAAGGGAAAGACCGGGAAGTGGGCCTTTCCGTCTCCTCCCTCTGGACTGAGCCCTGGGGAATACCCAGTTAAGAACTGCTTTGTCATTTGTTACAGTCCTGTGGGACTGTGGGAATATAAGCTCTCTTGGCCACCACAGCCAGGGGGCGTGACCGCAGGGTGGCAGCTGCAAAAGCCAGGGCATCAGACATGTGCAAAAGCTCCTTTCAGGGAGACACTGGTGACCTGGATTCAGGAGAAGGAGAGTGGCAAGGTGGTGCCGTCAGCCTTGCTGGTCTGCAGAGAAGGTCCCAGTCAGCCCTTACATGTGTGTTAAATAGAAGCTGGACCATCAGACTGCGGCTTTTAAGGTACATAAATAGGCCTAGATCATGGAAAGACCGTGAGATGGACGTGCCAGTCTGCGGCCTCTGTGCTGAGATTTGGGGGGATCACCACTGAGTCCTGCGAGCCCATTGGTTTCCTATACATTGTGGGTCTCGTGGATGCAAGCCCCGTTGGCCTTCAGAGCTAGGTATTTGGGGACTTGTCCCTTGGGTGGAAATTTAAAAGCTGGGGTGCTAAATTTTGAGTTCAGACTGAACCCACACTCCTCCTTGGATGGGACTTGAACCCAGCCGCACCTCGGATTGGGTCTTGAACCCACCATCCCTGACTTAGGAGGGGACTCAAAACCACTGTCTTTTAATTAAAACCACTCACCTGGTCTGAAACCGCAGAACTCAACTCAGGACTTAATGAAGCCCAGGTTCTTCTGTCTCAGTGCAGAAAGAATTCACCGAGAGGCAAATTGACAGGCAAAAGAAGTGATTTATTAGTATAGGATGCTTGTGAGAGATACAAGCGGGCACTGGAACCTACCATCCTGAGAACTTAGTGGGCTACAGTTTTATAATCAAAGGAAAAGTGGGGAGGGGAAAGAGCCCACCTTCTTCCTTGTTCTTTGAGTCTTCCATCATTAACTCCTTCTGCACGTTGGGTGGGGGAGTTTTTGACCCTATATGGCCCAACCGGGACTGTCATGGTGCTATGGAAATAAGCAAAAAGGTGGTAACATATACTAAAATATGGTACGTCATCTCAGGTCTCAGTATAACGTCACCTTTCCCCTGTATTTGTATTTTTAGTGTGCATAGAGTGACCTCAACCAGCAGGGGGCAGGTGTCATTGCCGTGATTTACAGTTTTGTTGTTAGTTTTGTTGTTAAGCAGGCCTGCTTTCTTGAGTGATCATTAACTTACAGGGGTCTCCCAGAGTTCCCTCTCTACTTAGGATCCCCTCATGGGATTAAGTATTTAATCACCTACTTTGTCCCTTTACTCCGTCCCTCTCAGAGCCCTTCACTCTTCAGAGAGGAGCTGGGAGTTGTGAGTTCCTCCCAAATAGATGTCACTGTGCCAGGGGATTTCTGGACTTCTTTCAGAGGAAATTCTTTCCATCTGTAGCTGTAGATTCAGTGTGTCCCCGGGAGGAAGTGAGTTCAGGAGTCTCCTATGTGACCATCTTGAACCAGAATCCACCTATGTTTAATTTTTCAAGGAAACTCCATATTGTCTTCCCTAGTGGCTGTACCAATTTACATCCCCCAAAACAGTGCACGAGGGTTCCCTTTTCTCCACATCCTTACTAGCGTTTCTTATGTTTTACCTTTTTAAAGATAGTCACTCATGGAAGTTCCCTGGCGGTCCAGTGGTTAGGACTCTGCGCTTCCACTGAGGGGGCGCAGGTTGGATTCCTGGTTGGGAAACTGAGATCCTGCACGCCGTGTGGTGAAGCCAAAAATGAAAACAAAAAATATAGTCATTCAGCAGGTCGAAGGTGATGTCTCATTCTGCTTTTGATTTGGAGACTTTAGGAATATGAATATATATATGCATATGTATATAAAATTATTTTATCAAATACAGAAAGCTTAAATTATTTCTTTCCAATTCTTATGCCTTTCATTATTCTTTATTTTTTACCTCATTACTCTGGGTACGACTTTCGGTACCATGATGAGCAGGAGTGCTAGGGGTGAGCATAATTGCTGTGTTCCTGATCTTAGGGGAAAAGCTTTCAGCTTTCCATTGAGTATGGTGTTAGCTATGGGCTGTCATGTATGGTTTTATTATGTCGAGGTTCATTCCCTCAATACCCACTTGTTGAGACTTGTGTTATTATAAACGTATGTTGAATTTTGTCAAATGATTTTCTGCATCTATTAAAATGATTGTATGATTTGTTTTCTGGTGCACAACAGTGATTTGGTATCTCTGTACATTACAAAATGATCACCACAATAAATCTAGTTACCATCTGTCACCACACAGACATATTACATTATCATTGACTGTATCCTATTACACCCCCACGACTCGTTTATTTTGTATCTCTAATCTCCCTCACTTATTTCATTCATCTCCCCTCTGGCAGCCGCCTGTTTGTTCTATGTATCTATGAGTCTGTTTCTGTTTTGTTATGTTTGTTTACTTGTTTTTCTAGATTCCACTTGTAAGTGAAATCATACAGTATTTGTCTTTCTCTGACTTATTTCACTTAACATAATACCATCGAGATCCAGCCATGTTGTTGCAAATGGCTTTTTATGGCTGAGTAATATCCCATTGTATATACATAAATATATATATCACATCTTCTTTATCCATTCATCTGCTGATGGACACTTCAGATGGTTTCCATATCTTGGCTCCCCCCTTTTGTTTAATGTCACAGTTTGTCTTTTTATCCTATTTATCCAATAACAAATTATTGTAGTTATAGTTATTTTTACTACTTTTGTCTTCTAATCTTCATACTAGCTTTATAAATCATTAATTTCTCACCTTTACTACATTAGATTATTCTGACATTTACTATACTTACCTTTACCAGTGAGATTTATAATTTCATATGTTTTCCTGTTACTAATTAGCACCCTTTCCATTCAACTTGAAGTCCCTTTAACTTCTAAGGCTGGTCCTAGTGGTGGTGAACTCCTTTAGCTTTTGCTTGACTGGAAAACTTGCTGTCTCCTTCAGTTCTGAATAACTTCAGACAGAGCATTCTTTCTTTGTGTTTTTCCCTTTTGGCAGGTTGAGCATACTGTGTCACTCCCTTCTGGCCTGCAGAGTTTATTTTATAAAACCTGCTGATAGTCCTATGGGGCGTTCTCTTGTACATAACAAGCTGTTGTTTTCTTGGTTCTCTCTTTGTCTTTCACTTTGGTATTTTAATTTTAATGTGTCTTGGTGTGGGTCTCTTTGGGTTTATCTTATTTGAATTCCATGGGCTTCCTGGATCTGGATGCATGTTTCCTTTTCCAGGTTAGGAAAGTTTTCACCAACTATATTTTCGAATAAGTTTTCTGCCCTTTCTCTTCTCCTTGTGGGATCCCTGCAATGCTAATGTTGATCCACTTGATGTTGTCTCAAAAGTCCTCTAAGCCATCTTCACTTTTTTTCATTCTTCTTTTTGCTGCTCTGAGTTGCACTGCTCTTTGAGTTCACTGATCATTTTTTCTGCCTCATGTAGTTTGCTGTTAAACCCCTCTAGTGTATTTTTCAGTGCAGTTATTGTGTTCTTCAGCTCTTTGACATCTATTTGGTACTTTCTTATATTTTCTCTCTCTTTGCTGAAGTTCTCACGGTGTTCATCCATTCTTCTCCTGAGTTTGGTGAGCACCTCTGTGACCATTACTTTCAACTCTTTATCAGGTAAATTACTTCTCTCCATTTCATTAAGTTTTTTTTTTTTTTTTTAGTGAGATTTTATTATGTTCTTTTGCTTGGAACGCACCCTGTGTTTCTTCATTTTTTTCTTGATTCTCTGTTCTTGTTTCTGTGCATTAGATAAAACAGCTCCCTTTCCCAGTCTTGCAGGAGTGGCTTCATATAGATGATATATATACCTTATCGTTCAACACTACCCTCACACTTGGTTGTCTCTCAAACCTTTGGAGTGTCCAACATTCTTTTATTTCTAATGGTTCGCTCTATTTTATTTTTATTTGAGGTTATGCCAAGACCTGTCAGTGTCCCAGGATCTCAGTCAGGACCTAGATTCAGGCTGATTGTAAGCCAGACCCTCTGGCAGCAGTTCTTTAAATATGCAATATATACAGTACTATGGGACCACAACTCTGGCCACCAGTGCCGGATGAACTAGAGGTGTCCCCTGGGCAGCAGTCACAAAAGTCAGGGCTCTGGTCTGGGGGTACCAATGAGCTGTAGTGAGAGAGACTGCACAGATGGCATGCACTGGTCTACATCCCCTGAAAGCACATCTGCAGTCCCCTAGATGTGTGCTAATCTGGAAGCCTGCCCCATATTCAGAAGCTCCAAGATAAGCAAATAGGCCTCTTTTAAAGAGAGACCAAGGATGTGTTTCAGTCTTGTTTTTATACAGTGCCCTGGTGGTGGTAGCATGCCAAGAACTATCTTTCAGGTTGTTACAGTCCCATGGGACCCAGGATCACAAGGCTCCCTGGCCACCAGTGCCAACAGATGCCGGGGCATCCTCGGGTAGCAGCTGCAAAGACTGAGGCACCACATGTAAAAGCCAGGGCACCATATCAGTGTAAATGCTTCTCTTTAGGAGCTATTGGTATTCTGTAGCACAGCAGAGAGAGTGTGAAGATAGCACCTGGTCTCTGGGAAGGATTATAGTTAGATGTGTGTTTAATTAATTTAAGTAATGCATCTATGATGATAAGCTAATGATCTTTCACAGAAAGACTGAGCTCCTGGGTCTCTTCACTCCTGCCATGCCACAGAAGTGGTAGCCTTTAAAGAATCCTTTCTCTGTTGGTTACGGTTCTGTGGGACCCCTGAGTGTAAGCCCCATTGACAAATCAGAGCCAGGCAAAATAGAGATGTCCCATGGTGGCAGCTGCAAAAACTAGGCACCAGGCGTAAAACCAGCCCACCAGATTCATGTAAAAGGTCCCCTCTGGGAGTAACTGGTGCTCTGGAGTGCAACAGAGCAAGAGTGCAAAGATGGTACCCACTGGGTGTGGAGCAAGGCAGAGGGTGAGCAACAAGATGGCATCTGCTGGGAAATAAAAATGAAAAGAAGAAAAAAGGCCTCCACCAGCTAGTGCATGATGGAGGGTGATTGTGAAGATGTTGCCCACTGGCTGGAGCAAGTCCAAGAAAGAGTGTAGAGATGGTGCCCCCAGGAAAGAAGACAATGGCACCCACAGCTATAGCAAGGCAGAGGGAGAGCCAGAGATGGTGCCCGAGTCCTCTGTCACCAGGCAGCCCCCAAGGGTATGTCAGATCAGAAGCCGGCTCTGGGCTGATGCTCCAAGACAAGCAGATGGGTCTCCCCAACACAAAGTCTGGGCCACCCCTCGATCAGCCGCTTCCACGCTGGGCCCTAGGGCACATGAGTCCAGGTGTGTATGCCCTTTAAGAGCTGTTTCTCGGGTTGTCTATAGCCTTGTTGGGGACACAAGCCCCATTGGTTTTGAAAGCTAGATGTTTTGGGGGCTTGCCTCTCAGGGGCAGGTCTTAAAAGTTGGAGTGCTGATGTGAGGTTTAAACCCTTCACTCCTCAGGGATTGCTGAGTTCCCTCCTGACCGTGGGTTTCGGTTCTGGAGGTGGGGCTTTATGGCGAGATTGTGTCCCAGCCCCTCTCACCTGCTTCAGGGTGGGCTGTCTCATTTGTCCAGTGTGTAGGAGTCACTCAGCCAGGTGTTAGGCTTTTTCAGAGGAAGTTGTTCAATATGTAGCCATAGATTTTGTGTTTGTGAGAGGGAGTGAGTTCAGAATCCTCTTACGTCACCATCTTGAACTGGAACTGTCCGGATGATCTTTTTACATGGAGATAATAAGGTGTTCTACTGGCTTTGTGGATTTGAATGTCCAGTTCCTTCCCCAGGTTTGGGAAGTTCTCAGCTATTATTTCTTTAAATAAACTCTCTGCCCTCTTCTCCTTCTGGTACATCAATTATTCTTAGATTTGCTTTTCTGATTGAATCCCATCACTCTCATACGGTTTCTTCACTTTAAAAAAAAACCTTCGTTCTCTTTTCTCTTTCAACTGAATCATTTCTAAATTCACATCCTCCAAGTCTCTTATTCTTTTTTCCATCTGATCTGCCCTATTACATATGCTCTCTAATGAATTCTTCTTCTCATTCATTGATTTCTTCGGCTCCAGAATTTGTTGGTTTATTTTTATAGTTTTAATGTCTTTGGTAAAGAACTCCTTCTGTACATTTATTTTTGAGTTCATTGAATTGCATTTCTGCGTTTCTTGTAGCTTGTTGCATTTCTTTATGATAGCTATTTTGAATCTTTATCTGTTAGATCTCAACGTTCTGTGCCTTTGAGTTCAGTTGCTGTAGAATTATTTTCTTTTTGTGATGCCATAATACCATGATTTTTCAAAATGTTTGATGAAATGTGCCTTTGCCTTCACATTTGATGTAGCAAACGCTTTTCTTCATCAAGGAATTATTTGTTTACTTTGGCTCTTGCAGTTCAGCACTCTGGCACTATATGTATCTAGTGTGTGTGTGGTATCCAGAGGGTTCCACAGGCTTTCTTCACTCTTTTTTCCTTTTTGCTCTTCTGACTGAATAATTTTACACGACACGTATTAACATTTGGCCTGCAGTTGTCTGGATTCTCTGGTCAGGCTTCCCAGTTGGGTGGGTACGAATTAGCCTCACCGTCTGGGGGAGGGTGGTAGAATGGGCCCCAAGGCCAGCATGGCTCATTGTTTGGGGCCTCAGATCCGGCAGACCTGCACACTGAGTTGCCTGGCCGGCTGGGGCTACCGACTTTGCAGACAGACAAGAGCTGCTGGCTGGTCTCTCTGCTCATTTGCCACTTTAAGTGGGGCTGAAGGAGGGGCTGCTCAGCTTCCTGGGTGCACTGGTTAGGTTTCCTCATCAGGCAGGTCTGGGGACGGCAGCAAGCAGTAAGTTGGGCTATGAATGAGCTTTCCTGCCTGGGGCGGGCCGGCAGAACAGGCCCCAGGATGGCAGTGGCAATGAATGTGCTTCAGGGCTGGCAATGCTCATCGTTTAAAGTCTCAAATCAGGCAGAAGTGTGCGTTGAGTTCCCTTGCCAGACGGGGCCACCGTCCTGGCTTTGCTGCTGGCGGGGCTCTCAGCTTGAGTACGCTGGGTTACGCAGCTTCTCAGGAGCTCCAACCAGGCTTCCTGGTCGTGTGGGACAGGGAGTGTATACTTCGCAGTAGATGGGGCTATGAATTAAGTTTCCCTACCTGGGAAAGTCAGCAGAACAGGCTCCAAGGCTGGCAAGGCTAGCCATTTGGGGTCCTAAACCAGGCAGGACTCAAGTCCCCTGGTCAGACTGAGCCACCACTTGGGCTCTGTAGATGTGCGGAGCTGCTGGGACGCACGACTGCTTGGGCGCAGTGAGTAGGTACTCCTTCTGTCAAGATCTGAGAGCCGGTTGCCGTAAAGCCCCATCTCCTTCTGCCACAGTCCGACCTGCAGTCACCGAGCCCCACAGGACTCCCCTTGAGAGGGGGGCATGAATGGGCTTCCGGGGAAGCAAGTCACAACGCTGGGTGTCCACCTTGGGCTTTCTTTTTCCCACTGGGGAACCTGTAGGCCCAGGGATGCCCTCTCAGGGCAGGGCTGCAACGGCCTGGAGGAGGGGCGTCCTGGTCCGAATGTAGCTGCTCCTCTTACCCTTCTAATATGAGCCTTCTCCGTCTCCAAAATTTGTGTCGTTTTTCTCCCTAGCTTTGTCAAACTTATTTTGGTCTTGTATTTTTAAAATTCAGATTGTTTATCTGTGTTATCTGTAGCTCTCTGAGCTTCATTAGATCAATTGTTCTGAACTCTTTATCAGGCAATTTGTGCAACTCCATTTGGGGCGGGGGGGGGGGGCGGTCAGTCACTGGTAGTTTATTGTGTTTCTTTGGTGGTGTGTTTCCGTGACTCCTATGAGCCCTGTAACCCTCCATGGGTACCTGCGCATTTGAAGAAGCAGTCACCTCTTCCAGACGTTATGGGCTGAGTTTAGGAAGGAAAGACCGTCTTCTGCGGGTGGGGACGTGCTTTAGCATACTGTGGCCCTGTGTCTAGCGGTGCAGGGCACCAAGCGTGAGGGCACGCGACAGCGCTGAGTTGGGGGGTGGGCATGGTGTCGCGTTGGCTCAGGCCACCAGGGTCCATGCCTTCAATTGGGGTTTTCAGTGACGCCTCCAGATCAGTGGTGTGGGTTCAGGGCAGGCAGCACCGGTGGCCAGAGTCAGCAGCGTGCACGTGCTCGGCTGTGGGGACGGGTCGCAGGTGACTTGTCATGGCAAGGGCTGCTGGCGCACAGGCTGTGGTGAGGGCCAGGTCCGGCGGCGAGGCCTGGGGCCAGCTGCGGATGCGAAAGCAGTTGCAGGGGCCGGGGCTGTGAGTGTGCGCTCACACAGCTGGAGGAGCTGGGTGTAGGTGTGTGCGTGACGGTGAGAATTGGTGGCGGGGATCGGGGCTTGCTGCACGCAGGCACAAAGACGCAAGACTTCACTGTGGGCACACGTGGCAGGGTAGGCCAGTGAGAGGATCGTCACTGGGGCTGGATTCGGGTGCACAGGCAGCTGCTGGGACCCCGGCCGTGCCGGTGTTCACTTGAGCAGCTGCAGGGCTAGCTGTGGGTATCTGTGCCAGGCGTCAGGGCGGCTCCTTACGAACGGGCGACTGCAGGGCCTCGCTCTGTTCGTGTGCCGGTGGTGGTGCGGGCTGAGTCTGGGCGCCCTAGCAGCTGTGGGAGCCTGGGCTGCTGGTGTGCACTCGTGCGGTTACAGGGCTGAGCCGCGGGTGCGGGCACCGCTGTGAGGCAGCCCCAGGGGACTGGACTGCTGTTAAGCATGCCCTCCGCCAGAGGCCGGGGCTGCCCGCTGGCTTGGATCCTCGCACCCAGGGTGCCCCCCGTGGCGCGAGCTGCGTCAGCTCAGGCAGCTGGAGTCTACACATGTGCACTGCTGTGAGGCCCCCAGCAGCGGACTCTGCAGAGGGTCCACTGCACTTATGCTGGCCCCTGGCCTGCTCCGCGGTGAAAGCTACTGGGTTTTCTGCAGAGCATTGCATTGGGGACTCCATCACTTACACCACACGGCTGGTAATGGACAGCCCTGCCCTTCTTCCCTGTTCCTAGCCATCTCTAGACGTCTCAGCTATGCCAGTCTCTGGGTGGCGACACTGGAGCAGGTCCTTCATGAGGGGCCCTGAAAGGCGGGGAAGCTGGTCCCTGACCCAGCTCTCCCTTTCCCAGAGAGGGGAAGTCTTTCCAGCCGCTCAGCTCCCTCGTGGCACTGAGCAGTGACAGCCCGAGGGGTGGGATGATGCAGGCTAATGAAACTGTTCTTCTTACCCTTTTTGTGCCGTTATTCTCAGGGTTTTTGCCCCACTGTATTGATGAAGCTTCTTAAGTGATCCCTGAGCTCTCCCCGAGCGATGTTCATTTGCGGAGAGCGTCTAATTGTAGTTCGCTGTGGGAGGACGGTAGACGGGGGTCTCCTGCTCTGCCATCTTAGTGACGTCACTCATCCCCAAGGATAATTTAGAATCGCATTACTTAATTTCCATACATTCAGAAAATTTCTAGCTATTTTCTTTTGTTGATTTCCCACTTAATTACTGTCATGTAAATTATTCTGTATGATAGTGATCTTTTGAATTTGTTGTGATTTGCTTTGTGGTGCAACATGTAATCTATTTAGATAAATGTTCCAAGTAATGGCAAAAATGATGTATTTTCTGTGGCTGTTGGGTATCATGTTCTGTATACGTCGATTAGGTTAACTAGGGTATCGGGTCAAATATTCTATATCCGTACTGATTCTTTTGTTTCCTCAATGCATGATTTACTAAGAGATGTGTCTTAAAATCTCCAATTATGGTTGCTGATGTATCTATTTCTTTTTTATTCTATTACTTTTTGCTTTCTATCTCTTAAAGCTATAGTATTAGTTGAAGTCAAACTGTTTCATCTTCCCATTGAACTTACTCCTCTAATTACTGGGACATCTCTCTAGCTCTAGAAATATTGATACTTTACCTGATATTCGTGAAGACCCAGCAGTTTTCTTTTGCTTCATGTTTGCTGATTTTCTTACCTTTTCATTTCAACCTGTCCTTATATTTAGAGTATATATGTCTCTTATAAATAGTACATAGTTGAGCCTTTAAAAAAAAAATTCCCTCTGACAATTCCCTTTTAATTGGAATGTTTAGTCTACCACCTTGCTATTTCTTTTAGAAGAAAAACTTCCCATTTATTTGGAATCCTTGATTCTAGAAATAAATTGGGCTTTATAGCATGGATAAAAGGCTCAATTAATTCCAACAAAAAAGAACACACACACACACACACACACACACACACACACACACACAGCAAGTATCTCTAAATCACAGTTAGAAAAATGAGCATCTATAATTTTAACTTTCAGTTACCACTTAATACGTAATGGCATTGTTTTAAAATATGTGTGCCTAACAGCCATGGGTTAATGTTATATCAGGACAAAGATAATGAGATTCTCTGATTCCCTGGTCTGTACCTGGGCTTGGGTGACTGTCAGTCTAAGTGACAATGTTTCCTGTGACATATACAAATCAGTTATCACTTTCTGGATAGAAGATGTTTTCTATACTTTGAATTCACTGACAAATTAAAATATTTAATATTAAGGCATGATATATTCTTCTGCAGTGGATGGCTCAGATTACACAGAAAGGTTTTTCCTTTCATTCTCCCATTTGTCATTATTTATAGATTATTTACTATCTGGAGAGTCATCTGACTGACATTCCTTTTAAAACCTTTTGCATTTGGACTTGGCTCAAAGTAAGGCACGACTGAAGGATCATTCCTTGTCTCCCTCCCCTCCCCCAACGTAGATAGATACCTTTGCCCCAAAGTACACTGGTGGAAATTGATTTTCTGCCACATACCGTAAAATCACCAGAAAAACACAACATAAAGCAAACATTTACCCCCCCGCAGGGGAGAATGGAGCTCAATTATAAGATGGACATCAGCAAAGTTCATGGTTTAGATTATAGGTTAATAAAGGGTTCATTATAGGTTAATAAAGCTCAAAATTAAATCAGTCTGCTTAAAATCAATCACAGAGACTGTTATTCTACTTATTGCTCTGACTTCCTAACAAATGTTTAAAGTAGGACTTTACGTGCCTGTGGAGAATGTCTTCAGACCTGTGTGGGCTGGAGGTGGGAGGATATGCACACGCTGTGAATGTAATTAGAATGAAGAATGCATTTTTTTCAAGGGAAAAACAATCTTTAACAACAACAACAAAACGTAGTCACCAGTGCACAAACGGTTACCTGAAAAAAGCAATAGTAGGGAATAAAAGATGGGATACATATAAAAGGCACTAGATTCATTGGTCCCAGAGTCATCCTGGAGACACACCACAGAGGAAATCTGGAGTCACCCTTTTATTTTTCATTCAGGTGTAATTGTCATAAAACCTTACACTAGTTTCAGGTGTACAATATAATGATTTGCTATTTGTATATATTGCAAAATGATCACCACGATAAGTCTAGTTAACACCTGTCACCATACAGTTACAATTTTTTTTTTTTTTTTGATGAGAACTTTTAAGAGCCACTGTCAGGGCTTCCCTGGTGGCGCAGTGGTTGAGAATCTGCCTGCTAATGCAGGGGACACGGGTTCGAGCCCTGGTCTGGGAAGATCCCACATGCCGCGGAGTGACTAGGCCCATGAGCCACAATTACTGAGTCTGCGCGTCTGGAGCCTGTGCTCCGCAACAAGAGAGGCCGCGATAGTGAGAGGCCCGCGCACCGCGATGAAGAGTGGTCCCCCACTTGCCACAACTAGAGAAAGCTCTTGCACAGAAACGAAGACCCAACACAGCCAAAAATAAATAAATAAATTTAAAAAAAAAAAAAAAAGAGCCACTGTCAGCAACTTTCAGATATACGTTATTATTAACAATAGTCACCTTGCTGTATATTGCATCCCTATGACTTGTTTATAACTGTAAGCTTGTACCTTTTGACCACCTTCACCCATTTCTCCCAACCCCCAGCCTCACGTCCACCTCTGGCAACCACCAATCTATTTTCTGTCTCTCTGAGTTCAGTGTTTTTGCCCACAGTCAGTGAGATCATATGGTATTTGCCTGATTTTTTTCACTTAGCGCATAATGCCCTCAAAGTCCATCTGTATTGTTGCAAATGGCAAGATTTCATTCTTTTTTATGGCTGAATAACACTCCATTGTGTGTGTGTGTGTGTGTGTGTGTGTGTGTGTATATGTATGTATATATATATATATGACTTTTTTTTATTCATTCATCCGTCAGTGGACACTTAGATTGTTTCCATATCTTTGCTGTTATAAATAACGCTACAATGAATGTCGGGGTGCATATATCTTTTCCAGTTAGTGATGTTTTCTTCAGATAAATACCCAGAGTTGCTGGATCATATGGTAGTTCAATTTTTTGAGGATCTTTCATGCTGTTCTCCACAGTGGCTGCACCAACTTACCTTCCCACTAACAGCGCACAAGGGCTCCCCTTTCTCCACATCCTCGTCGACACTTGTTATCTCCTGTCTTTTGGATGATGGACATTCTAACAGATGTCAGATGATATCTTATGGTGGTTTTGATTTGTATTTCCCTGATGATTATGATGTTTAAAATCTTTTCATTTACTTTTTGGCCGTCAGTACATCTTTAAGAAAAATGAGGCTCTGCCCATTTTTTTAATATATTAAAAAATAGATAGTAATAGGGTGTTTATTTGCTATTGAGTTGTATGAGTTCTTAATATACCTTGGATATTAACCTTAGATATTAATCTTATTAGCTATATAATTGGAAAATATTTTCTCCAGTTCTTTGGAGTGCCTATTCTTTTTGTTTATGTTTGTTTTCTTTGTCTTCTTTTGCTGTGAAGAAGCTTTTTAGTTTGAGGTGGTCCCTCTTGTTTATTTTTGCTTTTGTTTCCTTTGCTTTTGGTGTCAATTAAAAAAAAATTATTAGCAAGACTGACGTCAAGAAACTTATCCCCTATGTTTTCTTCTACAAGTTTTATGGTTTCAAGTCTTACATTCAAGTCATTAATCCATTTTGAGTTAATCTTCTTTTTTTTATTATTATTTATTTATTCATTTATTTTTGGCTGCGTTGGATCTTTGTTGTTGCGCGCGGGCTTCTCTAGTTGCAGCGAGCAGGGACTACTCTTCATTGCGGTGCGCAGGCTTACATTCTGGTGGCTTCTCTTGTTGTGGAGCATGGGCTCTAGGCGTGAGGGCTTCAGTAGTTGTGGCACACGGGCTTCAGTAGTTGTGGCTCGCGGGCTCTAGAGCGCAGGCTCAGTAGTTGTGGTGCACGGGCTTAGTTGCTCCGCGGCATGTGGGACCTTCCCGGACCAGGGCTCGAACCCGTGTCCCCTGCATTGGCAGGAGGATTCTTAACCACTGTGCCACCAGGGAAGTCCTTGAGTTAATTTTTGTGTTTAAAGTTTGTTTAAATTACTGTCGAGTTTCATTCTTTTGCATGTGGCTGTCCAGTTTTCCCATTACTATTTATTGAACAGG
Source organism: Eschrichtius robustus (assembly GCF_028021215.1). Taxonomy (NCBI): domain Eukaryota; kingdom Metazoa; phylum Chordata; class Mammalia; order Artiodactyla; family Eschrichtiidae; genus Eschrichtius; species Eschrichtius robustus. Next base: position 6,630,236 of record NC_090844.1, read on the forward strand.
CTGTCCTTTCCCCATTGTATATTCTTGGCTCCTTTGTCTTAAATTAATTGACCACAGATGCATGGGTTTATTTCTGGACTCTGTATTCTGTTCCATTGATCTATGTGTCTATTTTTATGCCAATACAATGACTCTAGCTTTGTAATATAGTTTGGAACCAGGAAGTGTGATTCCTCTGTCTTTGTTCTCCTTTCTCAAGATTGCTTTGGCTGTTTGGGGTCTTTTGTGGTTCTATACAAATTTTAGAATTTTTTGTTTCATTTCTGTGAAATGCCTTTGTAATTTTGATAGGGATAGCATTATATCTGTTTATCGTTCTGAGTAGTATGGATATTCTAACAACATTCTTCCAATCCCTGAGTAAGAAATATCTTTCCATTGATTCGTGTCTTCAGTTTCTTTCGTTAATATCTTATTTATCAGTGTACAGGTCTTTCACCGCCTTGGTTAAATTTATTCCTAGGCATTTTATTTGATGCAATTATAAATGGAATTGTTTTCTTTTCTGATAGTTCGTTATCAGTGTATTGAAATGCAACACATATGTGTATTGATTTTGTATTCTGCAGTTGTACTGAATTTGTTTATTCTAACAGTTATTTGGTGGAGTCTTTAGAGTTTTACATACACAACATCAGGTCACCTGCAATTAGTGACAATTTTCCTTCTTTCCAATCTGAATGACTTTATTTCCTTTTCTTACCTATTTTTTCTTGCTAGGACTTCCAACTATGTGTAAGGGTGGACATCCCGACTTGTTCCTGATCTTCGAGGGAAAGCTTTCAGCTTTTCATTGTTCAGTATGATACAGTGGCTTTGTCATATGTGGCATCTCACATTGATTTTTGTAGATGTTGAACCATCTTGAATCCCTGGAAGAAATCCCACTTGATCATTGTGTATGATCCTTTTAATGTTAATTCAGTTTGATAATATTTTGTTGATTTTTGCGTCTACGTTTGTCAGGAATATTGGCCTGTAATTTTCTTTCCTAGTGGTGTCTCATCTGGTTTTGGTATCAAGGCAATGCTGGCCTCATAAAATGAGTTTGGAAGCATTCCCTCCTCTTAAATATTTCAGAAGAGACTGAGAAGGATTGGCGTTAATTCTTCTTTAAATGTTAGACTTCACCAGTGAAGCCGTTTGGGCCTTGACTTTTGTTTTTTGGGAGTTTTTTCATTACTGATTGAATCTCCTAACTTGTAATTGGTCTGTTCAGATTTTCTATTCTTCATAATTCATAATTTTATATTTTCTCCAAATTCACGTAAATTCTTCATGTTTCTAGGAATTTATGCATTTATTCTAGGTAGTCTAATTTATTGGCATATTGGTTCATAGTAGCCTCTTACAATCCTTTCTATTTCTTTGGTATTAGTTATAACATTTCCTCTTTCATGTCTGATTTTGAGTCCCTTCTCTTGGTGAATCTTGCTAAAGATTTGTCAATTTTGTTTATCTTTTCAAAGAATAAGTTCTTAGTTTCATTGATCTTTTCTATTGTCTTTTTAAAATTTATTTATGCTCTTATCTTTATTTCCTCCCTTCTCTAATTTTGGGCTTTCTTTGTTATTCTTCTTCTAGATCATTGAGTTGTAAAGCTAGGTTATTTATTTGAGATTTCTTGTTTTTAGATATAAGCATTTACTGCTATAAGCTTCCTCTTAAAACTGCTTTAGCATCATCCCATCAGTTTTAATATGATTTATATCCATTTTCATTTGTCTCAAGGTAGGTTTTAACTTCTCCTTTGTTTCTCCATTGACCCATTGGTTGTTTATAACGTGTAATCTCCACATATTTGTGAATTTTCCAATTTTCTTATTGTAATTTCTAGTTTTATACTGTTGTGGTCAGAAAAATAGTTGATATGATTTCAGTCTACTTAAATTTGTTAAGACTTGTATTGTGGCTGAACATGTGATCTATTCTGGGGAATGTTCTATGTGCACTTGAAGAATGTGTATTCTGTTGATTTTGGATGAAATGTTCTGTATATTTTTGTTTAAGTGTCTGGTCTAACATAGCATTTAAGGCCAGTGTTTTCTTATTGATTTTCTGTCTGGAAAATCTATCCATTAACGTATGTGGAATATTAAAGTTCCTGACTATTATTGTATTGCTATTTCTCTCCTTATTTCTGTTAATATTTGCTTTATATATTTAGGTGCTCCTTTGTTGACTGCCTAAATATTTACAAATGTTATATCCCCTTGCTGGGTTGATCCCTTTATCATTATGCAGTGCTCTTCTTTGTCTCTTATTACTGTCTGTTTTAATGTCTATTTTGTCTGATATATGTAAAGCTACTCAGCTCTCTTTTTGGTTTCTCTCTTTGCATGAAATACCTTTCCCCATCCCTTCACTCTCTCTCTCTCTCTCTCTGTGTATACACTTAAAACTAAAGTAATCTCTTGATGGCAGCATATAGATGGGTCTTGTTTTTTAACCATTTAGCTACTCTTCTAAGAATTTACTCCATTTACATTTAAAGTAATTATTGATAGGTACTTTATCAGCATTTTGATTCTTTCCTAGCTGTTTTGTAATTCCTTGCTTTTGCTCTCATCCTTTGTGGTTTGATGACCTTCTTTAGTGGTATGCATTGATACTTATTATCTTTTGTGTATCTACTATAGGTTTTTGCTTGTGGTTATAATGAGGCTTACGCATAACAACTTATATTTATAAGAGCCTATTTTAAGTTAATAACAACATACGTTTAAATGTATTCTATACTTCTATACTTATAACCCCCCATTTTGTTTTTGATGTCACGTTTTACGTTTTTATCTTGTGTACCCCATTAACAAATTATTTTTCTGCTTTTGTCTTTTAATCTTTGGACTAGCCTTACAAGTGATTAACCCACTACCTCTTTATGTACTTAGAATTACCAGTGAGATTTATACATTCATGTGTTTTCTTGTTACTCTTTAATGCCCTTTCTTTTTAGCTTAAAGAAGTCCTTTAACGTTTCTTGTAAGGCCAATGCAGTGATGTTCAACTCTTAACTTTTGCTTGTGTGGAAAACCCTTTATCTCACCTTCAATTACGTGTGATTCCTTTGCTGGAGAGACTATTCTTGGTTGGAAGTTTTTTTCTTTCAGCACTTTGCAGGCCATAAGGGAGTGAATATAGTCAAAGTTTCTGTTGAAAAATCTGCTTACAGTCCTATGGGCACTTCCTTGTGCATAACAAGTTTTTCTTCTCTTACTACTTTTAATATTCTCTCTTTGTCTTTAACTTGTGACATTTTAATTACGATGTGTCTTTGTGTGGGTCTCCTCAGGTTCCTCTCCCTTGCCACTCTCTAGACTTACTGGTTATGGATGTCTATTCCCTTCCCCAGGTTAGACAAGTTTTCAGCCATTATTTTTTCAAAAAAGATTTCTGCCCCTTTTCCTCTCTTCTTCTCCTGGGACCCCTGTAATAGGAATGTTAGTAAGCTTGGTGCTGTCCTGTATCTTCACTCTTTTTCATTCTTCTTCCTGCTCTGATTGGGTGAGCTCCACTGCCTTGTCTTCAAGTTGACTGATTGTTTTTTCTGCTTCATCTAGTTTGCTGTTAAACCCCTCTAAGGCATTTTTTCAGTTCAGTTATTGTATTTTACATCTCTGTGACTTCTGTTTGGTACATTCTTATATTTTCTCTCTGTCGAAGTTCTCACTCTATTCATCCAGTCTTCTCCCAAGTTTACTGAGCACCTTTATGACCAGGACATTGAACTCTTTATCAAGAAAATTACTTATCTCCATTTCATTATGTGTTTTTTTTTCCTTCATGGTTTTATGTTCTTTTGTTTGGAACACACTCTTCTCTTTCTTCACTTTGCTTGACACTCTGTGTTTGTTTCTGTGCATTAGATGAACGACGCCTCTCCTGGTTTTGTTTTTTTTTTTTAATGGGAACGCTATTTATTTATTTATTTATTTTGGCTGTGTTGGGTCTTCGTTGCTGTGAGGGCTTCCTCTAGTTGTGGCGAGCGGGGGCCACTCTTCATCGCGGTGCGTGGGCCTCTCACTGTCGCGGCCTCTCCTGTTGCGGAGCACAGGCTCCAGACGTGCAGGCTCAGTAGTTGTGGCTCACGGGCCTAGTCGCTCCGCGGCATGTGGGATCTTCCCAGACCAGGGCTCGAACCCGTGTCCCCTGCATTGGCAGGCAGGTTCTCAACCACTGTGCCACCAGGGAAGCCCTCTTTTAATCCTCTCCCGGTTTTGAAGGAGTGTCCTCAACGTAGGAGAGGAACCCTCTTGTTCAACCATGTTCTACCTCTTGGTTGTCTCTCAAACCTTATTTATTGCTGAAGTGGTCTCTTCTATTTGTAATAGCTCCCACTTGTTGAGGGTGTGCGAAGACCTGTCCATGTCCCAGAGGGGAAGATCGCAGTCAGCACTTAGATTCAGGCTGATTGGAAGCCAGACCCACAGGCAGCAGCTTTTCAAGTGGGCAAATATCCACAGCCCTGTGGGACTGCAAGTGTTTGTGCTGTTGGTCATCAGACTTAAGTGATCTGGAGGTGTCCCTTGGGCAGCAGTCGCAAAAATCAGGGCTCCAGAGGTGCGTATAAGCTCCATTCTAGGACATAGCGGTGGGCTGTAGCAAAGCAGAGGAAGAGCTCGGAGGTGACGTCCACCAACCTATGTTCCCTGAGAGCTCCTCATAGGGCCCTGCATGTGTGTTAAAGCTAAAGCCTGCCCTTCAGTCCGAAGCTCCAGAATAAGCAGATTAGCCTCTTTCACAGAAAGCTTGGGAGTGTGTTTCAGTCTGCTGCGGTCTGTGCATTGCCCTCAGGGTGGTCACCTGCCCAAAACTGTCTCTCCAACTGTTACAGTCTCCCGGGAGCCGGGAGCAAACCTCCGTGGCCGCCAGGACCAGGCGCTCGAGGGACATCCCCTGGGGGGCAGCTGCAGAAACTGGGGCACCAGAAACCTGTAACAGCTCCCCTTTGAGAGATACTGGTGCGCTGGAGCATGGTAGAGAGAGAGTGAGAAGACAGTGCCACCGCCCGAGGTCTCTTGAAAGGGTCACAGTCAGCCTTAGATGTGTGTTTAATTAGCAGCCAGCACCTCAGGCTGCAGCTACGATGGTAAACTAATTGGTCCCTTTCACAGAAAGATTGAACTCCTGGGTCTGTTTCCTCTTGCTGTGCCCTGAGTCTGGTAGCTGTTTAAGAACTCTTTCTCCATCAGTTACGCCCTGTGGGACCTGCAGGCACGAGCCCCTTGGCCACAGGGGCCAGGTGATGTACAGGGTGTCCCCTGGTGGTAGCTACAAAAATCGTGCTCCTTTCAGGGAGATCCGGCAAGTTGGAGTGAGGCGGAGGGAGAGCATGAAGATTGCATCGCTGGCCCCATTTCCCAAGAGCAACTCCATAGGCCCCAGAATCCTGCCCCCAGCCAAAGCTCCTAGGCAAACAAACAGGCCTCTTTCTCAGAAGGACGAGGGGTGTGTTTCAGTCTGCCGCCTGTGCCGTGCCCTTGGGGGCGGGCAGTCTGCCAAGGACTGTCTCCCTGATTGTCGCAGGCCACTGGGTGCCAGGAACGTGAGGCCCCCTGACCTCCCCAGCCAGGCAGTCGAGGCGCTTCTCCTTAGTGGCAGTCACAGAAGCTGTAGCACCAGACATGAAAGTCAGGGCCACGGATGTGGGTGACGGTTCCCCCCCGCCCCTGGGGACATACCTGTGCTCTGGAGCGCTGCACAGGGAGAGGGAGCAGATCATGCCTGACGCCTCGGGCAAGGTAGAGGGGGAGCTTGATGCGTGCTGCCGTGCGGGGAAAGCACAAACAAAGGCCTGGAGCTAAAAAAAAAAAAAAAAAAAAAAAAAAAAAAAAAAAAAAGGAGCATGCTGGAGCTTGGCAGAGGGGAACATCAGGTGCGGGAAGAAGGCCTGGGTTTGGGGGGGAAAAAAAAGATGGCAGGGGTAGGTGGCCGCTAGCAGCCTCTGTCCCCGGTGAGTATCCCTGCAGGCCTCTAGGGACATGTTAAGTTGGGAGCCTGCCACTCGGGCGGTGCTTTAAGACTAGGCAGTGAGCCTCTTTCACATGAAGTCTGGGTGTGATTAGCCGTTTCTCAGATGGCTGTAGCCTGTGGGTCCCAGGCACAGGAGCCCCTTTGGTTTTCAAAGCCGGGTATTCGGGGGCTTATTTCTCGGGAGCAGGTCTTAGAAGTTGGAATGCCTGATGGGAGGATGAAACCCTCTGTCCCACAAGGAGAAGCTCAGGGCTGTGCGTTCCCTCCCAGCTGGGGTGGCCCGGCCTGGTGGCGGGTTTGTGGTAACACTGTGTCACCCTCTCCTACTAGTTTCATTGTGGTTTTCTTTTCGTTTGCTTAATGTGTAGTCATCACTCAGCTACTTTTTAGGGGTTTTCTTTTACAGAAAAAATTGTTCCATATGTAGCTGTAGGTTCAGTGTGTTTGTGGGAGGAGTGGGGTTCAGAATCCCCCTACATTGCCATCTTGAACCAAAAATGTTTCCTTGGATACTGGGTGATGCCATTCAGGTCCAAGTTTGTACCTGAAAGTGGTGCCTCACGGTCACCACCATGAGGCTGTAGATGCAGACAGGTTTGTCTCCCAACTCCATAACCAGTCTTCTTCTTCTTCTTCTTCTTCTTTTTCTTTTTCTTTTTTTTTCTATTAAGCATGTGGATCATCAAACCTCTACTAGGTGATTTTGAAGCTCTTTAACTTCCCTTTGCAGTGGCACCAGAACTGGGGAGAAGGTTCTAGGAAGAGTATTGCCTTTGCCAGCAAAGAGCATTTAAACTGTGCTTTTGAGAAAGAGAATATTTTTCTTTGTCACTGTGCTTCACGTTGGCTCCACACCCCCAGCCCTGAGGGGGTCCCTCATGGCCCCGTCATTGTATCTGAGCATCCGTGCTGCCCTGGCAGGGGAGGTAGCCTAGACTGCGACGTCTTGAACTGACTGTATCTCTAGCTGGGCTAGAGGATAAGCTTAATACAAAGGATACAACTCAGGGGCACCCATAAGGAAGCAATGCATGAAACCAGGTATGGGGGACTGAGTGTGGAGCTAGCACTCCCTTTCTAGGGGCACCACCCAAAAGATCTTGCTAGTTTTTCAGCATTAAAGTTTTTTTTAATTGAGTTATAATATGCATACAGAAAAGTACACGTATCATAAACATACAGCTGGAAAGTTTTTACAAACCGATTCCATGTAATCAATACCCAGATAACAAGGCAGAATTCGCAGCACCCAACCCCTTTTATTCACTGCCTGCACCCAATAACTACTATCCTAACTTCTAACATTATAGATTAGCTTTTTAAAGTTATTTTTTCTACTTATTTAAACTAAAAAAAAAAAGAAAACATTTCTCCCATCCCCACCTCTAGCAACTACCAATCTGTTTTCGGTATCTATGAGCTTTTTTTTTTTTAATCTTAAGACTTCACATGTGAGAGAGCTCTTTCTGTATTTGCCTTTCTCTGAGTCTATATCACTTAGCATAATGCCCTCGAGGTCTGTCCATATTGTTGCAAATGGCAAGATTTCATTCTTTGTTATGGCTGAACAATATTCCATTGTGCGTGTGTATACCACATCTCTTTTATCCATCTATCTGTTGATGGACACTTTGTTTCCATATCTGGCTATTGTAAATAATGCTGCAATAAACATGGGGGTCCATATATATTTTTGAGTTAGTATTTTCATTTTCTTTGGATAAATATCCAGAAGTAAGTGGCTGGATCATATGGTAGTTTTAATTTTAATTTTTTGAGGCCCTTCCATACTGTTTTCCATAGTGGCTGCACCAATATACATGCCCACCAGTAGGGCGCAAGGGCTCCCTTTCCTCCACACCCTCACCAACACTTGTTATTTTTGTCTTTTTCATAATGGGCATTCTGATAGGTGAGAGATGATATCTCATTGTGGTTTTGATTTGTATTTCCTTGATAATTAGTGATACTGAGCATCTTTTCATGTACCTGTTGGCCATCTTTATATCTTCTTTGGAAAAGTGTCTATTCAGATCCTCTGCTCATTTTTAAATCATTGTCTGTTTTTTGCTATTAAGTTCTATCTGTTCTTTATATATTTTGTATCTTAGCCCCTAGTCAGATATATGATTTGCAAATATTTTATCCCATTAAGTAGGTTGCCATTTCACTTTGTTAATGGTTTTCATTGCTGTGCAGAAGCTTTTTAAATTGAAAAATGTAGTCTCAGTTGTTTACTTGCTTTTGTTGCTTTTGCTTTTGTTGCCAGATTTGAAAAATCGTAACCAAGATCTATGGCAAGGAGCGTATCATCCATGTTTTCTTCTAGGAGTTTTATGGTTTTAGGTCTTACATTCAGTCTTTTATCAATTTTGAGTTCATTTTTGTGTCTAATGTAAGATAGTGGTTAAAGTTCATTCTTTTGCATGTGGCTGACCAGTTTTCTCAACATCATTTTACTCAAGAGACTGTTCTTTCCCTGTGTGTATTCCTGGCTCCTTTGTCATAAATTAATTGACCACATATGTGTGAGTTGATTTCTGGGCTCTCTGTTGATCTATGTGTCAGTTTTATGTCAATACCTACTCTTTTAACTACTACAGCCTTGTAATATAGTTTGGGAGCATGATGGCTCCAATTTTCTTCTTCTTTCTCAAGATTGCTTGGCTATTCAGGGTCTTTTATGGTTCCATACAAATTTTAGGATTGTTCTATTTCTGCAAAAATGGCATTGGAATTTTGATAGGAACTGCATTGAATCTGTAGATCGCTTTGGGGAGTATGGACATTCTAACAATATTGATTCTTCCATTCCATGGACGTGGAAGTCTCCATTTATCTGTGTCATCTTCCATTTATTTAATGTCTTGTTTTCAATATACAGATCATTCACCTCCTTGGTTAAATTTATTTCTAAGTATTTTATTCTTTTGATGCAACTGTAAATGGGTTTTTTTCTTAATTTCCATTTCTGATATTCGTTATTAGTGTATGGAAAAAACAACAAATTTTTGTGTATTTTGTAACCCACAACTTTACTGAATTTTTTAGTTCTAATAGTTTTTTGATGGAGTCTTTGGATTTTCTATATATAATACGTCATCTGCAAATAACGAAGTTTAGTTTCTCCTTTCCAATTTGGATTTCTTTCACTTTTTCCTTACCTAATTGCTGTTGCTGGGACTTCCAATACAGTGTTGAATAAAAGTGGCGGGAATGGGTATTCCTGTCTTGTTCCTGATCTTACAGGAAAAGCTGTAAAATGTTTTTCACCATTGAGTATGCTATTAGCTCTAAGCTTGTCATACATGGATTTTGTTATGTTAAGGTATGTTTCCTCTACATTCACTTTCCTGAGGATTTTTATCATGAACTGACTTTGTATTTTTTCAAACGCTTTTTCTGCATCTATTAAGATGATCATATGTTTTTCTTTTCCCTTCATTTTGTTAATGTGGTGTATCACATTGACTTGTTTGTGGATATTACACCATCCTTGCAACTCTGGAATAAATCCCACTTGATAATGTGTATGATCTTAATGTATTGTTGAATCCAGTTTGGTAATATTCAGTTCAGGATTTTTACATCTATGTTCACCAGGGTCATTGGCCTGTAATTTTCTTTTCTTGTGTCGTCCTTGTCTGGTTTTGGCATCAGGGTAATGCTCGCTCTATAAAATGAGTTTGGGAGAGTTCCCGCTTCTTCTATTTTTTGGGAAGAGTTTGAGAAAGATTGATATTCTTTGAGTATTTGGCAGAATTCACCGTTAAAGCCATCTGGTTTTGAACTTTTGACTGTTGGGAAGTTTTTGATTACTGATTCAATCTCCTTATTAGTAATTGGTCTGTTCAGATTTTCTATCTCATTTCATGATTTAATCTTTGTAGGTTGTATACCATAGGAATTTATCCATTTATTCTAGGTTGTCTAATTTGTTGGCATATACAGTAGTTGTTCACAGTAATCTCTTATGATCCTCTGTATTTCTGTGTTACTTGTTGTAATTTCTTTTATTTCTGATTTCATTCCTTTATGCTTTTTCTTTTTTCTTGATGAGTCTGGCTTAAAGGTTTGTCTATTATCTTTTCAAAGAACCAGCTCTTAGTTTCATCTATCTTTTCTATTGTTTTTTAGACTCTATTTTTGCTCTGATCTGAAAGTGAGTCTCGTTAGCAACATACAGATGGGTCTTGTTTTTTTAATTTGTTTGTTTGTTTTGTTTTTTAATCCATTCAACCACTCTTTCTTTTGATTGGAGCATTTTGTCCATTTACATTTAAAGTAAGTATTGATAGGTACATGCTTATTGCTATTTTATTGTTTTCTGGGTGTTTTTGTAGTTGCACTCTGTTCCTTCTTTCTCGCTCTATTCTTTTGTGGTTTGAAGACTTTCTTTATTGGTATTCTTATATTCCTTTCCCATTATCTTTTGTATATCTACTATAGGTTTTTGCTTTGTGATGACCATCAGGCTTCCATATAATAACCTATATTTATAAGTCTGTTTTTTAGCTGATAACAAGTTTGAATGCACTCTTAAGTTCTACATTTTTACTCTTCCTCTCCCACGTTTTATGTTTCTAATTCACATTTTACATCTTTTTATCTTGTGTATCCCCTAACTAATTATTGTAGTTATAGTTATCTTTACAAGTTTTGCCTTTATCTTTATACTTGCTTCACAGGTGATTAATTCACTACATTTACTATATATTTACCTTTACCAGTGAGAGTTATACTTTCATATGTTTTCTTGCTACTAATTAGTGCCATTACTTTTTCCCCTAAAGAATTCCCTTTCACATTTCTTGTAAGGGCAGTTTAGTGGTGATGACTCTTTTAACTTTTGTCAAGAAAACTCTATCTCACCTTTAATTCTAAATGATAACTTTGCTGGATAGAGTATTCTTGGTTTGGGAGTTTTTTTTCTTTTCAGCACTTTGAATCTATTGTGCTATTTTTTCCCGTTCTGCAGAGTTTCTGCTTAAAAATATGATTATGGGGATTTCTTTGTATATAACAGGTTGTTTTTCTCTTTTTGCTTTATTTGAATTTCACCAGTTTTTCCAGTAATGTCCTTTTCCTGTTCCACAATCCAATCCAGAGTACCACATTGCATTTGCCTGCCCTTTTTTGCATCTTTTTTAATTACCCAAATTTTCCCAATTTTTCTCTATTAGCTTTTAGTTACATAGTCTCATAATTATTTTTAAATGTTTAGCTTTGAAGAAAGCAACTTATTATACTTTCTGGAATGAGCTAGTTCCTTATCCGTGGATAACAGATTAAGTTGCCTTATTATTTTTACCTAATATAATTTTTTTTACCTAATAATTATTTTTACCTAATAATAATAATTATTATTACCTAAAAACCAGTTACAAGTTGGGAGGTACCTACTAAAAATGACAAGTTTTGTTTTAGGATAATTGACCTCTGTCTCTGTTTCTAATGGTAGTTAGGTTGCAGGGCCAGTGGTATAAACAATGTCATCTGCATGTCAGGAATATGCATCCTCCTATTTTGTATGTTAGAAGGAGAAACATCCCAGTCATCCAAAATTTACAATAAGAGGAGCCAGGAAGTACTGCTGAAATGTTGAGCTAGTCTGTTATCTTTTTTTTTTTTTTTTTTTTAATATTTATTTATTTATTTATTTATTTAGGCTGTGCCAGGTCTTAGCTGTGGCACGCATGTGGGATCTAGTTCCCCGACCAGGGGTTGAACCCGGGCCCCCTGCATTGGGAGCATGGAGACTTACCCACTGGACCACCAGGGAAGTGTCTCTTATCTTAATGGTGAGGAAATTGAGCCTAAGAAATCCTGAGCCTGCCCAGATCACACAGCTAGTATATGCTGAGACTAAGCTACACTACATAACCTGGGCTTCCCACTCCTCCCCACTCTTATACTTTATTTGCATTTGGCTTATGTGTTTATGTACATGCTCAATCAAGAATATTCTTCACGCAGATTTAAATTTGGCTTCATATGCTTCTGTTCATCTCAGCAGATAAAATGGACTTTGCTTTATTTTTTTCTTCTTGAGAGCGACACACCCTATCAGAGCTTTTGTCTTTTTTTTTTTTTTAAATTTTTATTTATTTATTTACTTATTTTGGCTGCTTTAGGTCTTCATTGCTGTGTGCGGGCTTTCTCTAGTTGCGGCGAGCGGGAGCTACTCTTCTTTGACGTGCGTGGGCTTCTCATCGCGGTGGCTTCTCTTGTTGCGGAGCACAGACTCTAGGCTTGCAGGCTTCAGTAGTTGCAGCACGTGGGCTCAGTAGCTGTGGCTTACAGGCTCTAGAGCGCAGGCTCAGTAGTTGTGGTGCATGGGCTTAGTTGCTCCGAGGCATGTGGGATCTTCTTGGACCATAGATCGAGCCCGTGTCCCCTGCATTGGCAGGTCGATTCTTAACCACTGTGCCACCAGGGAAGTCCCTAAAATGGACTTTAGAGTGAGCACTCTGATTTCTTTCTCTGCAGCTTAACTTCAATTTTATTATAGTTCATCCAGTAGGACAAAAATCACACGTAGACTTGTTTACAAGTTATTATTAACTTGCAAACAATAAAGTATAAATTTAAAGGTCGTTCCGTTCGTCAGAGATCACTAGAGCATGGAAGGTTTCTCCCCAGCTTTCCTCATAAGTTACTGGACATCGTTCACAGTTTATCACTGGTGTTGCTAGTGCCGTTTCTCCCTCCTCACCTCCCCCACTCACCTCTTTTCCTGTATGTCTGTAATCCAATAATAATTACCACATTGGCTAGAAATGGTGACCATATTGTTATATTCAGTGTTTAAGGCCTTTCATGCTTTAAAACAAATATTGAAAATCATTTAAATTATTTTTAAAAGTTTTTTCCTATAAATAGCTTCAAAATTTCCGAAAGAAATAAGACTGTTAAGATTCAACCATAGGGCTTCCCTGGTGGCGCAGTGGTTGAGAATCTGCCTGCCAATGCAGGGGACACGGGTTCGAGCCCTGGTCTGGGAAGATCTCACATGCCGTGGGGCAACTGGGCCCGTGAGCCACAACTACTGAGCCTGCGCGTCTGGAGTGTGTGCTCTGCAACAAGAGAGGCCACGACAGTGAGAGGCCCGCGCACCGCGACGAAGAGTGGCCCCCACTTGCCGCAACTAGAGAAAGCCCTCGCACAGAAACGAAGACCCAACACAGCCAAAAATAAAGAAATAAAAATAAATAAATTTATAAAAAAAAAAAAAAAAAAGATTCAACCATACCATTTCTTGAATCGGTACTCTTCTAATAATTTACGGGATTTAAACACATTGTTCTTTTTCTGTTGAAAGATACGTATTTTGGAAATGTTCCTTTCCCCCCTGCTCCCTTTCATTTTTGTAAAGGAAACACTACCCCTGGAGAGAGACCATTTGAACGGCCTACAGCTCTGTGCGGCTAAACATCAGTCACTCTTCCGTTCCACTGAAGAGTCCCCGTGATAATTCCCCTTGTCACCTGCCAAGGGATGTCAGCAGCCACCCTACGTACGTAATGTTACTTCTTCTGTACTGATGACCCTCGGTATGGGTCACTTGCCTTGACCTGTGACCATTTTGTTATCTGCCATCTGAGTGTCTTTCTGAGGCTACATTTGGACGAGCACTGATACCTCATAGAACAGTTAGAAAGGACATCTCCCATTGTCTCTGGCTTTCAGACCTTTCATTAGGCATTGTTCAGAGTTGGACAGTAGGCTTCCTCTCTTCCTTTATTTTCTATACCTCACGCTATTACTGTTTCTCTTATCAAAACCTAAAGCCCAGATTTTTAAATGATTGTTTTATTCTTTTTTGGAAATCCATGCCAATTTCTGTTGTTTACCGAACAGTATATTACTTTCAGGTTTGCCTTCTCTGCCAAGAGCTTTATTTATTATTTAATATTACAACAGCAAAATTCCTCTACTTATATCTTTCAAAACCCTGGTGTGTCTACAGAGTTTTTATCATTAATCTCCTGTCTTCAGCAAAAGATCCATCATTCTTGTATCATTATCTCATATTTAGTCACCCTATACATATTCTTGGTTAACTTCTTTTTTCTTAATCATTTCAATATTTTCTTCCTCATTCTTCTTTGCCCAATATTATTTAATTCAAAACCTATTTTGATCTCACCATGTACCACACTGGATCAGGCACATCACATCACATTGGAGAAAGAGACACAGTCCGTGCTTCCTGGAGCTGAGAGCCCAGTAAGAGAGATAGATGAGACTTACTTTTTTCATTTAACAAACGTTTGTTACTCCTTAGCTCTCTAGTTGATTGTAGCTAACATCTCTAAAAAGGATACAAATAGCAACTACCTGAGGACTGAAAAGTAAACAACAGCAGGCAGATTGAGGGGGGAGTAAGAATTTGAAAAATGTGACCAGTACCAGTGAGTGTCCAGGAGTTTTTTTCTTTTATCTCCTGACTTTCACCTGAGCAGTCTGAGTTGAAGAACTACACAGCAGGTCCAGACAGCAAAACCTCCAAGAGAAATCCTATTTTTTCTGGCCAGAGAACTAAGAAAAGGGGGGACCCTGTGAGCTGAAGAGGGCAGTGGGGATGGGAAAGCTGTTTTCTTTTCTTTTCTTTTTTTTTGCCTTTTTTCTCTCTTGGCTCAGCCATAAAGCTAACTCACTTTTCAGAGGCACCTAAAATCCCAAGGGAAAACTATCTTTATGGTCAGAGGAACTGGGGAAAGAAGCCCTGGAGAGTCAGACTTTGTCAGGGAAATCCAAGAGAGAAGTGAGTTTGAGAAGGTCATCCCCCAAGTCTGTGTAGGAATCTGCACAAGCCCCATGCTCATCCAGAGCTGTGAATGCACGGAACAGACCCAGTGAAGAATAGAAAGGCTTGGAAAACTGAACCGAGATAGAAAACACTGCCCACTGAAGGCGAAAAGAAAGGACTTGCAGTCTCAACCTAACCAGGCTGATGGCCTGCTAAAACAGACAACACAAAATGAGCATTCACAAAGTGCTCAAACAGGACCCAAGTCTCGTATCACAAATACTTAATGTCTAAGATATAAGGCAGAACTACTTCATACAAAAACATAAGGAAAGTATGACCATTTCTCAAGGGAAAAGGCAATCAAATGCCAACAGTGAGATGACTCAGATGTTGGAATCCGTGGACAATGTCTTTAAGCGGCTATTATAACCATGCTTGAGATAAACAAAAGGTACAAATAAGTTCTCAACAGAGAGAGAAAAACTATTTTTAAAAAGAACAAGATGAGGGGGCTTCCCTGGTGGTGCAGTGGTTGAGAATCTGCCTGCCAATGCAGGGGACACGGGTTCGAGCCCTGGTCTGGGAAGATTCCCACATGCCGTGGAGCAGCTGGGCCCGTGAGCCACAACTGCTGAGCCTACGCGTCTGGAGCCTGTGCTCCGCAACAAGAGAGGCCGCGACAGTGAGAGGCCCGCGCGCCACGATGAAGAGTGGCCCCCACTTGCCGCAACGAGAGAAAGCCCTCGCCCAGAAACGAGGACCCAGCACAGCCATGAATAAATAAATAAAATAAATAAAATAAACCCAAAAAAAAGTTAAAAAAAAAAAAAAAGAACAAGATGAATATTTTAGGACTGAAAAATACAATGTAATACAATTTTTTTTTTTTAATTTACTGGATGGGCTCAATAGAATGGACACGTCAGAAAGAGACACACTAGAAAATAATTAATTGAAATAATCCAATCTGAAGTATACAGCAAACAAAGATTTAAAACAAAATTAACAGAGCCTTAGGGACCTGTGGGACAATATGGAAATAATAGCTAACATTTATATCATTGGAGTCTCAGAAGGAGAAGAAAAAGATTGGTGCAGAAAAGATATTTAGAAAATAATTGGCATGCTTAACTTACCAAATTTGAGGGAAAACATAAACCTCAGTGAACCTCAATCGGGAAGAAGTTGAAGAAAACCATGCCAAGACACATCATAATCAAACTGCAAAAGGAAGAAGGATAGAGTGGAAAGCAGATAAGGGAGAAGAGGAAGGGGAAAAGAAGACTAAAAGGAGGAGAGACAGACAGAGAGGAGAGACACAGGGAGAGAGAAGAAGAAAAAATTAAAAACTATGAAAGCAGTAGATAAAAACACATTACATATAGACAAAAATTACACATGATGGAAGATTTCTCATCTGAAACCCCGGTGGCATGAAGAGTGTCAAACATCTTTAAAGTGCTGAAAGAAAAAAAAAAAAAAAAAAAAGCTATCAACCCAGAATTCTATATGTACCAAAAATGTCCTTTGGAAATACAAAATACATTTTCAAATGAAAAAAGCTAGGAGAATTTGGCGCCAGCACTTCTGCTCTAAAAGAAATGCTAAAGGAAATTCTCCTGGCTAAGGGAAACTTGAAACTTAAGGAATGAAGGAATAGCAAGAGAAATTATAAATATCTGGATAAAGTATTTTTTTCTTTAAGCTGCTTAAAATGTGTGTGATGGAAAGCAAACACTATAACGTTGCTTGGTGAGGCTGCCAATGTACGTAGTTGTGATACATATGACAGTGATATAAAAGGGATGAGGCTAAAGGGACTGATACGCTTGTGAGGCATCTATGTCTTGCTTAAAAAGAGAAATTAACTGTAACTGGACTATAAAGTATGTATGTTGTAATAGAGCTACCAGAAAAAAAAGTATGCCATAGGAGTTTTTTTTTTGTTTTTCCAAAAAAAAGATAAATTTAAATTTAAATGGAATAGTAATAAATACATTCAAATAATACATTCAAAACGTGCAGGAAAGGGGAAGGATAGGAACAACGACAAAAGCCAGGAAGAACAGAAAACAAAATGATCAGCCTAAATTCAAACACATCAATAACATTAAATGTGACAAGTCTACATGCATCCGGTAAACGGCAGAGGTTTTCATATTAGATAAAAACAAGACTCCATTATTACAAGAGACCCACTTTATATATGGTGATAGCTTAAAAGTAAAACTAGGGGAAAAGTAATATCCGAACACTAATCCAAAGAAAGCTGAAGTGGCCCAAACAAAATACATAATGAAAAAGGGGTCAGTTCATTAAGAAGACATAACGGTCTTAAATGCGAACGTCCCCGACTACAGGGCATCGAAATATATGGAGCAAATTCTGATAGAATTACACGGTTACAAAAACAACCCAAAAAACCCTGCTAGAGCTAATAAACAACTCAAAGTTGCAGGATAAAAAATGAACACACAAAAATGGGTTTTAATTTTTACGCACTAGACAATCCAAAAAAGGAGATTAAGAGACAAAATCATTTATGATAGGATCAGAAAGAGTAAAATGTTTAAGGATAAATTTAACGAAGGAGACAAAAGACTTGTACACTGCAAACTACAAAACTTTCTGCAAGAAATTAAAGACGTAAGTAAATGGAGAGAGGGCGCCTGTTCATAGCTTGGAAGATTTAACGTTGCTAACGTGACAAACTGCCCAACGTTACCTACAGGTTCAATAAAATCCCTCCCCAAATCTACTGGCAATAGGAAAAAATACATTAATTGGAATTTATCAAAATTGAAAGCTTTTATTCATCAAAGGACACTATCAGGAAAGTGAAAAGGTAGACATAGAGTGGGAGAAAATATTTTCAAATCATGTATTTGATAAAAAAAAAAAAAAAAAAAAAAAAGTTAGAATATATAAAGAACCCCTGCAATTCAACAGCAAAAATCAACACAATTCAGAAATGGGCAAAATACTTAAATAGACATTTCTCCAAAGAAAGTATATAAATGGCTAAAAAGCACACGAAATGGTATTCAACATCACAAGTCATTAGGAAAATGCAAATCAAAACCACAGTGAGATACCAGTTCACACACAATAGGATGGCTATTTTTAAAGAAAAGAAAAAAATGAACAAGTATCTGCCAATAAGAATGTAAAATGTGCAGCCACTGTGGGAAAATGTTTGATTCCTCAAAAGGTTGAACAGAATTACCATATGATCCAGCAATTCTACTTCTGGGTATATATTCAAAATAATTGAAAGCAGGGACTCAAATACTTGCACACCAATGTTCACAGCAGCATTATTCGCAATAGCCAAAAGGTGGAAGCAACCCAAACATCCATCAACATATGAAGAGACTTTTTTTTTTTTAATGTAGCATATATATATATATATATATACACACACACACACACACACACACACACACACACATATATATATACTAGCATATTATTCATTCTTAAAAAGGAATGAAATTTTGATATATGCTACAACATAGATAAACCTTGAAAACATTATGTTAGGTGAAATAAACCAGACATAAAATGACAAATATTGTATGATTCCATTAATATGAAGTACCCAGAGTAAGCAGTTTCCTAGAGACAGAAAGTAGAACAGAGGTTACCAGGGACTATGGGGAGGGGGACCTGGGGAGTTAGTGTTTAGCGGGTAAAGAGTTTCTGTTTGCCATGATGAAAGAGTTCTGGAAATGGATGGTGGTGATGGCTGGATAACATTGTGAACATATTTAAAGCCACTAAGTTGTACACCTATAAGTGGTTAAAATGGTAAACTTTATGATATGTATTTTTACCACATTAAGCAATTAAAAATGTTTTTAAATATGAGAGAATTTAAAAGAGATAAGTCTGCAATTATACTTAGAGATCTCAAGACCTCTCTCTTGGTAACTGATAGAACAAATAGACCAAAAATCAATAAGGATGTAGAAGACCAGAAAAACATTACCAATCACTTTGATAAAATTGATAATTATAAAATACTTCACCCCAAACAGTAGGATACATATTCTTTTCAAGTGCATAGGAAACATTTACCAAGATAAACCATATTCTGGACCATAAAACATACCTTAAAAAATTTAAAAGCATAAATGGAAATTATTCCAGTTGTTTTCTCTGACCCTAATGGAATTAAATTGGAAATCAATAACTGAAAAATTCCCAAATATTTGTAAATTAAACAGTGTACTTCTAAATAGCCAATGGGGCAAAGAGGAATTTTCTAGGGTAATTATAAAGTTTGAACGGAATAAAAATGAAATGCAATATGGCATATTTGTGGACTATAAAAAAAAAAAACACAACAAAAAAGTAAACTCAAAGCAGGAAGAAATAATAACAATAAATGAAATTCAAAACAGACATTAGAGAAATTTGACCCCAAACTAGTTCTTTGAAAAGATCAGTAAAATTAATGAACTACCAACTAGGCTGACCAAGAAAAACATGAGAGAATACACAGATTACCACTAACAGGAATGAAAGATGGGATCCCAGTACTGATTCCATAAACATTAAAAGGACAAGGGAACACTATGAAGAACTCTAGTCTCATAAATTCAACAATTTAGATTAAACAGACCAATTATTTGAAAGGCACAAGCTACCAAATCTTGTTCTAGAAGAAGTAGAAACTGGTTAGTTCTATATTTATTAAACTGGATATATAGCTTTAAAAAAAAAAAAATCCCCATTTGGGGAGAACGCCAAGCCTAAATGCCCTGATTTACTGGTGAATTTTACCAATCTCTTCCAGAATACAGAAGAGGAAAGCTAACTTCCCAGCATATCTTACAAGGTATTATTCTGATGCAAAAGTCATATAAAGAGGGACTTCCCTGGTGGTTCAGTGGTTAAAACTCCACGCTTCCAATGCAGGGAGGGAGGGTGTGATCCCTGGTTGGGGAACTAGGATCCCACATGCCACGCATGGTGTGGCCGGTAAAAAAAAAAAAAAAAAAAAAAAAAAAGTCATACAAGGAGAAAACAAGAGAAGAAAACTGGAGACCAATATCCTTCAGGAACAGAGTCATGAAGTTCTCAGAAAAATATTAGCAGATCAAATCTGGCAATATGTCAAAAGGATAATATATCACAACCAAGTGAGGTTCATTCTAGGAACCCAAGACTAGTTCAACATTCAAAAGTCAATATAACTCACCCTACTAACAGAATAAAAAAGAAAACCCAAATGGTAATCTCAATAGATTAAGAAAAACATTCGGAAAAAAATTAAAAATCAATGTAATTCATCATACAGAAAAAATAAAAACCATATAGTAATATCAATATATGCAGAAAAAGCATTGGTGAAGTTTCTGATTTAAAAAACAGAAGCAAAAGATTCCAGCAAACTAGGAATAGACAGTGTATTAGTTTTCTAACACTGCCGCACAAAGTACCAAAAACTGTGGCTTAAAGCAACAGAAATTGTTACTTCATGCTTCGGGAGGCTAGTCTTAACCATTCTACGGAAGGATCCTTTCTTGCCTCTTCTAGCTTCTGCTGTTTGCTGGCAACCCTTGTTCTTTGGCTTGTAGATAAATCTGTCCATTCACGTGGCTGTCTTTTACCTGTGTGTGTCTATGTTTTCTTCCCCTGTATATGTCTGTCTGTGTTCAAATTTCACCTTTATGTGAGATGCTACAGACTGAATATTTGTGTCCCTCCAAAATTCATATGTTGAAATTCTGATGCCCAACGTGATGGTATTTGGAGGTGGGGGCCTTAGGGAGGTGACTCAATCATGATGGCAGAGCCCTCATGAATGGAATTACGCCCTTAAAGACGAGACCCCAGACAGCACGCTGACCCCTGCTGCCAAGTGCGACACAGCAAGAAGACAGTTGTCTATGAACCAGGAAGCAGGCTCTGACCGGGCACCATATCCGCCAGCATTTTGATCTTGGACTACACACCCTCCAGATCTGTGATAAATTTCTGTTGTTTAAGCCATCCAGTCTATGGTGTTTTTATTATAGCAGCTCAAATGTACTAAGACATAAGGACATCAGCCATATTGAATTAGGACCCAACCTAATGACTTCATCTTAACTTGATAATCTGCAAAGACCCTATTTCCAAATAAGATCACACTTATAGGTATTTAAGGTGAGTATTTAAACGTATCTTTTGCGGGGGGGACACAATTCAACCTATAACAGAAGGGAACTGATCTTTGCAAACAAGCAAAGACAAAACAATGGAGAAAAGATTGTCTTTTCAACAAATGGTGCTGATTAGATACATATATAAAACCACTACATTGAACACCTTAAACTTATACAGTGTTATTTGTCAATTAAATCCCAATAAAACTGGGGGAAAATGGTGCTGGAACAACTGGACATCCACTTGCAATAAAATAAACCCAGACCCAGAAATTACACCTTTCACAAAAATTAACTCAATACGGATCACAGACCTAAATGTAAAAATGTAAAACGCTGAAAACTTCTAGAAGATAACAGGAGGAAACCTACATGACCTTGGGTATGGTGATGCCTTTTTAGATAGAACGCCAAAGACACGATCCATGAAAGACATGATTGATAAACTGCCCTTCATTGAAATTTAAAATTTCTGCTCTGTGAAAGACAATATCAAGAAAATTCGAAGACCAGCCAGCCACAGACTAAGAGAAAATATTTGCAAAAGACACATCAGGTAAAGAACTGTTATCCAAAATATTCAAAGAACTCTTAAATCTCAGAAGTAAGAAAACAAATAACCCAGTTTAAAAAAAATGGACCAAAGACCTTAACAGACACCTTGCCGAAGAAGATATACAGATGACAAATAAGCATAAGAAAAGATGCAGCACATCACATGTCATCAGAGAAATGCAAGTTAAAACAAGGAGATACCACTACACACCTATTAGAGTGGCCAAAATCTGGAACGCTGACAACACCAAATGCTGGTGAGAATGTGGGGTAACAGGAACTCTCATTCATTGATGGTGGGAATGCAAAATGGTAGTCACTTGGGAAGACAGCGGGCAGTTTCTTACTACACTAAACATACTCTTACCATGTGATCCAGCAGTTATGCTCCTTGATATTTACCCAAAGGAGCTGAAAACGTATGTCCCCACAAAAACCTGCACATGCATGTTTTTATTTCATAATTGCCAAAACTTGGAAGCTACCAAAATGTACTTCGGTTAGTAAGAGGATAAATAAACTAGGCTACATCCAGGCAATGGAATATTAATCAGTTATAAAAAGAAATGAGCTATCAATCCCCAAAGAGACATAGAAGAACCTTAAATGCATATTACAAAGTAAAAGAAACTAATCTGAAAAAGGTTACATACTGTATGATTCCAACTATATGACATTCTGGAAAAGGCGAAACTACGGAGAGAGTAAAAAATCAGTACTTGCCCAGGGTTGGAGCGAGGAAGGGATGAATACAGAGAGCACAGAGAATTTTTAGGACAGTAAAACTATTTTTCTGTATGATACTAAAATGACGGATACATGTCATTATACGTTTGTTAAAACCCATAGAATGTACAACACAAAAAGTGAACTGTAATATAAACTATGGCCTTTAGTTAATGTTCATATGGGTTCATCACTTGTAGCAAATGTACAACACTAATGTAAGATGTTAGCAATAGGGGGAAATGGGCGGTGTGTGAGGGGATATATGGGAACTCTCTACTTCTTGCTCAATATTTTTTGTAAATCTAAAAGTAAAAATTGTCTTAATTTTTGTAAATCTCTAAAACAATTTTATAGCATCTCATTTCTGCCCCCCCCCCCTCTTTTCTTTTTAACCAAAATATAAAACAGGAACATAAGATTTACTAACATTACCTGTGTTCATCGCTGTCCTTTCTTTGTTAATTTTCCTGCCATTTAGGAGACTGGCTAATTTTGCTTTCTCCACTGTCAAAAATAACCACCAGCAGAGGCTGCTAGAATGCAGGCATCCCTCTCAGGAGAGGCACTTCTGTGCTGCTCTGGCTTTGCCCTGACTGCTACGGACATGCACCATGGGAAAGCGTTTAATGGCAGAGATTTTTCAGAGAATTTAAAATCTGTGTGTGTTCTCTATAGGGTGTCTTATGAATATTCTTGAAGCAAGAAGATAAATAGTCTGGATGCCTGAACAGCTGAAGTGAACTCACATCTTTCTTTCTGGATGTTTATGTGTAAAGAAAGTTGCAAGAAAAAGAAATTCTTTTCATTTTGTAGCCTCCACAGTTCCCAATCTAGCTAAGTTCTCAAGAAAATGAGAATAAATTTCACTTAAGTTAAATCGCAACTGTAAGTGAAGGGGTCCAGGTCTTGGCTTAATGTTTTTACAAAGAAAATTCCCAGTATTGAGAGAGAAGAGATGACGATTTAAAAGCTTATTTTAAAAATACGGTCCTCAGGACTATTTGATTAATTTGTAGAATCATTTTATTTTCAGTTCTTTCAATCTCTGAGGAATGTCTAGAATTGCTAATAGGTTCATTAAGAGTTTCGTTAAACTCCCTCAATAAAATTCTGAATGTGATTTCACTTTATTCCCAGAGGTTATCCAAGAAAGGAAGCGAAGAATGTTCTTTTAGAAAACATGAAGTGGGAAAATGTTTAAAACTATTTATAGCAGCACTTAGCTGTGGAAATCCCAGACTCTACCATCTATTTATAGTTATTCTTTGGGTTAAAAGGGTGAAACCAGAAATCTTGAAAATGCTGCATGCTTTTATCCAGCAGTTGAAACTAATCAGCTGTCTTTCTGTGGTTACGATAACCAGATACTTACAAGAGTAATTCTGGAAATGATAATAAATATATCTTGACTAAGGAGAAAAAAACCTGTTTAAATCGAAAAGAGCGATGTTTTTCCTGAGTAAGTGATTCTTACTTGCTTTTCGTGTGTTTTCTAGTTTAGTGCAAGTTGGATTCTGTCTGTAGTATGTGGGCTTATCTGATGTAAAGGAGGCAGGAGAGTGGGCTTATGAAGGAATTCCCAACACTGGTTGATTAATCTGAATAAAAAAGAAGGCCAGGTAAAATTACCAAGCTTCAAACAGCAGACTTGAAACACTCCTCTGAGGAATACCAGTTTCTGGAAATTCCACCAGACCGTAACAGCAAACTCTGGCCTCGAATATGTGACACAGGATCTGCACATACACAACATGAACTGTATATTCTCTTGACCCTTAGGAGCTTGATGGTGGTTTTCCTAATATGTTCTTCTGGAGGAAAAAGACAAGTTAGGAGGTTATTGCAGTGCAATGTCCAGAGCTCATGAGAGGGTGGCCCAGGGCAGTGGTCGGGAGCCTGAGGGGGAGGCCTTGCCAAGGTGTTCGGGTGCTAAGAATGAACTTCCAACCGAAAGGAAAACTTCGTCTCAATCATGTGACCTTTGGCCGTGGATACAAATCTTAGAGCTTATTTAGAACGAATTAATACAGCGGTGGGTAAACAACAAGGTCGTGTTCCTGCCTCAACTTTCTTTGCATACGCCTCACACGAAATCCAACCCAGCTGGGAATTTATTAATCATCCCTAATTCAAACCTGTAAGCAGAACTTTTGTAGAACCCAATATGCTTTCGTGTCAACCACTTTAGACAGAAAAATCAGGCTTCCAAAATGCACGGAAGCATTTCATCTCCTGTGGCCACTTTTTATCAAAGTCCATCCTGTTGCCCAGGCAACGCATCCTGGTATCACCTAAGCGCAAGGTCAACACCTCCCTGGGACCCTGACGCGTCCATGCCTTTTCATCTGGAGGATAAACTTACCCAATAACTTCTTTCTCATCCACCTACGTCGTGATCTCACCTTTTCAGTTCCCAAAGCGGTAGTTGCTAAGCCGTCCACTTGTCGCTTAACCCCATGCTGCCTTATGCCACCTCTGGCGCCACTGTCCTTTCTATCTGTTTCCTGCGGCCACTGCGGCTCCTCTGTGTCCACCTCTGGGACCCCAGCCTCAGCGACCTCATTATCTGCTGTTGAGGACTTGACTGATTTCCCTGGAAACCACATATGCTGCATTCACCAGAGGGAAACTGGGGGACAAGTCAGGGCCCTGGGGTCCTCACCCTTGAAATGATGTACAATCATTTCACCTCTCTAAGTCTGTTTCCTCTCGTTTGAAACGAAGGTTTGGGCCAGATAATCTCTGAAGTCGCTCTGCCTCTAAAAGGCTTCATTCTCTCCCCCTCTTGACTGGACTAAACTCCGAGGACCAGTGGATCATCCGACTTACACCTTCCACCCGTTGTGCAGGAAAATCTACAAGCCCACCCCCAAATCAAAGTACTGTAAGAGGGTCCAAGTGGGTTAATGAACCAATGGGAGATCTCACCCAGAAGCCGCAGGGCCCCTGAAGGGCCAAGGATCTTACCTTCCTATGCGTTGAACCTAAGTCTCGTTTCCGTATTTGGATGCGAGATGCACGTAAAGCATCTCACCCAGAGGCGTCGCAGAGCAGATCCTCAGGAGATGGGGCCGTGCCTGTGACAATGTGCCTTGTCCTCGAATCTTGGCCACTCACATCTGCTTGACTCGGCCTCTTCCTGTCGGCACGAGCAGGCTGGCCTTCTGCAGGGCTGGTCACGATGATTCTCGGTCACAGTGGGGCGGCGTCCAGGTGACCAATGGGTGGAGTCAGAGGGGTGTGGTGGGGCAGGCCTGGGGCCATGAGGGGGGGGTCTGGGGTCCTGCGAGCTGAGGTCCGAGAGCCGCGTCCCTTTCCACCTGGATCCTGGCTGTGCTCACTGGTGATGGCCTGGGGGTCACAGTTCCCAGCCACGAGCGTTGCCGGCCAAGGTCCCTGGGTCCTCATTCTTCATTTACTGTGACAGAACTTTCGGGAAAGAGAGACCTGGGGACCAACAGACCCCTCCTGATGATGGCCAACCTCTGGGCACTGTCGCACCCTCCCCCTAACCTACTATAGCAGCTCCCTTGTCCCCTGTCCCCTAGGGTTGGGGGTGTACCTCCCGCCTCTCCTGTTGCAGGCTGACGAGTGTCTTTGAGTAGACTGGGTAATGTTATTTTGACGGGGGGAGGACGGGGGCGCTCACAAGGCTTGATCCCAGTCGCAGCTTCAGAAACGCCCAGGGAAATCCCGAGGAGTCCAAGTGTCTCTCAGAAACACGCACACCCCGTGTCATCCAGGCCTTATTCCCCAGTCCCTCCAATCCTGACACACTCTGGGTATCGCATGTCGGCTGAGGGAATGCACATTCATGGTCATTTTCAGTTTCTTCTGGAAGGTCATCAGTTTTCTGGTACCATGAATAAAAGACACCGCAAGAAGGAATCATTTAAAAGTGCACGTGGTGGAGGGGGGTTGCTTCTGAATCTCTGGGACTGGAGCCCAGGCACAGTATTTTTGGGGGGTGAGGATGGGAAATAATCTCAGGTAACTCCAAGCCACAGCCAGAGCTGAAATTCACTACCTTAGCATTATGACAAGACAACAAATGATTCAGCTCTCAATCTTCTGCCCTTGGCCTCATTCCTGTTTAATCTCCCAACAAATCTTGGTTCATGCTGGATAGATGTTTCATGTACTCTACCCTGTTGGCTGCTTTGGCAGAGATTTTGATGGAATCACGATGTACACTGTACCTCAGATCAAAGTAATTTAACAATACCACCGAAGCAATCATGAAACTACCCTAATTTTATATGGGAAATTTGATTATGCACGGCGCTTATTTGTGACAAAACTCTTCTGTGTGCTCAGATAAGAAAGCAGTTTTTTGTTTGTTTGTTTGGAGTCAACAAGCAACCCAGTACAGCTACATGTCATTGGTAGTGATGGCGGGAACCTGGCTTAGAGTTGGAGTCAAAGTCTTAGCTCATACAGAGGGGTGGTTTGCACAGCACACGGAATCTTCCTGTATTCAGGCGTGTGTCATACAAAGGAATGTGGTTGGAGGCTATGCAGCCGTAGGCCTTGAATCGCTTGGGGAACTGCACGTGGTCAGCAGAGGATAGAGAGAGGATGTCCACTAAACAGAACATGATCACTTGTCTACCATATTTTTCTTAGACTCAGAAAGGATTCCTTGCTGAGTTTGAGTCCCAAGTTTAAGCCTCCCCTGGGCGATCATTTGGAGTCAGGAGTGGTAGTTATTTCATGAGGTCCTGCTGGGGCGAACTTAGAGGTCCAATGGCACCGTGGGATGGTGGGGAAATTGAGCACCAAATAACAAACACAGCACAGCATCCATCTTCAGACTTCTTGGTTGGTCTTGGTGAATGGGTTTTGTGGTCCTTCAGTGTCTGTTTGCAGACTATGTGTTTAATGTCAAGTATTTGTGCTGTCGAGGGTTGCCTAGTCATGAAACTTTGCATGGATATTAAGATGCTCTTTGGGGGATTCAATCATGTAAGGATCCATCCAACTGGTCCTTAGAGGTTTTAATCCAGAAATCCTACAGGCTCCTCAGATTTACCTAGTATTCAAATTCATGTTCTTTCCTCTAAGCCTCTTTATCCGTGTATCCTCCCTAGTTTATGGGACTAAATTATCCCTCTATCCACTGAGAATCCCGATTATCTAAATCAGGCAATCAACAGGTCCTATCGATCAATCCTCCTTCAAGACGACTCACTAATCTCACCCTTTCTCTCTGTTCTCTCTGTCGCTGCCGCAGCTCAGATGCTCCTAATTTTTCCACAGCAATAACCTCTCAGGTTTTCACCTCCAGGCCAGCCCCACCCAAGCCACCCAACACTCTCCTGTCAGGATGACCTGCCCCAAACACAAATTTGATCACACCATTGTTTTGCTGCTTTAAAACTTCTGGCGACTTTCCAGTGCTTACTAAATTACACGCTTAGCATGAAACACCCAAGTTGTCACTCACTCGTTCCATCTAGTCTCTGTTTCTGGCATCATAATCATCTTTTCTGCATCTTGAACCCTACAATCTAGTCTATGTAGATGGATGCATTACTATTTCCTGTAAACGCCATGTAGTTCCATCTATATGCCTTTATCAATGCTGTTTCCTTCTTCTGGAATGGCCTCTCCACCATCCTCCCTCTGTCCAGAAATCACATTCACATATTCCAAGGCTAATTCAAGTGCCATCTGCCCTATCACTCTCCCTCCTCCTGCATCCACTTAATTCCTATCTTCACTGTACTTTAAATACAACTCTATGTGATAGACTTAACTATCAATATTTATCCTAGTTTATGACTGCCTCAGATGCAAGGATTCTATCTACTTTTTGAAAACTCCATCTCAAATAGGTGTTGTGTGTGTGTTTGCTCAGCCTGGGAAACTGGAGGAGACCTTTGTTCGTTGAGACAGAACTCAGTGAAACTTCAACTAGATCCCTTGGCTTTACTTCCTACTTGTGTCACTTGGAAGAGTTTACTCACAACTCAATGAATTCCTACCAGACACTTATCAAAAAAGCAACAGGCTGTTTTCCAGGGTGGTTACAAATTGAGCCCAGTCTCTTAGACTTCCCACAAACACAGCATGGTACAATAATTCTGAGGTTCTGGAAGAAAGATTCTCTGGTGAGTACACTGTACTTATTAGGACAAGAAAACAGAGGAAAAAACGTGAAAGATTTTCAAAAGGAAGGATTGAACTCAAAAAGGGTTTCTGGTTAACCACTTTAACCGGGGAACTCAGAGAACTATGACATTCGTGTCTCTGAATATCACTGTTAGCTGAAGATTTATTAACTTTGAAAGCAGTAAATAATGGGGCATATTTCTTAGCGGGCTGTGGAGTTACAATTGTGAACGTGAGATTGGAAACTCAACTTCCTTCACCAAATCTCTACAGCTTAGTTTTACTATATTAACATAATTCAATGTAGATGGGATCTTTACTTCTTTACGTGATTTTAACTTTTCTTGTCTGATTTTTTTTTTTTTTTTTTTTTTTTGCCTATACTCGTGAGTTTGAGAATCTCATCCATTTCATGAGAAGTATGCAGTCATATAAACTTATTTGTTTTTGTTGTTTTTAATCCTCGACGGATAATTTATCTTGTCTGGCAGAGGTAGCATTATCTGACTAGTTCTAAATCATCTCAAAATTAGTAGTTTGGTTTGAGAACATTCACGGGATAACAACTGAATGTATCGAATTGATTGAAAGTCTCCCGTTTTCCCTTTTCCTTCAGAAGCGCTATTAGTTACCATGGTTTAACTGGTGCCTGCTGATAAGGCATCTCAAGTAGGCGCTGCAAGAAGGAACTCGCACACCAGCCTTGCTGAAGCAACCACTTAGGGCTGGCACTCTTGTGATCTGCGATTGTGCTTTTCTTGAGCCAACCCATGTTCCCTCCTCCAGCAATTCCTCTGTTACGGAGATTTCCCTGGGGTGCTTGGGAGTCCCCTGTGGCCGCAATACAGATCCCATGTGTTTATTTCATGGGCAGGAGTGGAAACAGGAGGCAAAGCACCATGAACCTGAAGTAACTGGTTCAGGAAGGACCCCTTCATCCCTAAGGAAAGGGTTCTCGCACATAGTCGGTTTTTGGAAATTTGTTTGGAAAGAATGTGGCTTTTGGAATCAGACTGGTGGGATTTGAATCTCCCTTCTGCCACTGAGGAGTGGGCCTCAGGAGGTGGTTTCACCCACAAGGACAGACATTCCTTCTATGACGTGGGTCCCTTTCATCTGTGTCCTCCATCTCTGAAAAAGCAGTTGGCTCTTCAACCTTGCTGTGAATTACTTTACTCAGGCGAGTGATGGAGATGGTCAAGGAATGCAAGATCTGATTAGGGAATAGAAATCTGGCCATGGCAGGCTGACCAGAGTAGGGGGGTGACTTTAGTCCTCACAGAGCTGCCCAGGGGTGGCGGCGGGAGGGGTCTCACAAAGGGAACCGGGGCCGGCCCGAAAAGGCCTCCGATTTTGCAGTTTTGATCAGGTACCTCTTTGCAGGTGGCATCACTAGGTTCAGTAAGTGCTGCAAGCCGACCGTCTCCATGCAGCCCATTTTCCCCTCCCTAGATTGTTCCAGTCTTCTCGATCCAAAGCTTGCCTTTCTTCCCATAGAGGGAGAAGACGAGGAAAGAGGAGAACTAAGTCTCCCCTTGGGTCTTCAATCCCCCTCCTCCCCGTTTCATCTGTACGGTGCCTTCTGGTGCACCAGGCACCGAGGGCTTCCCTGTCTCTCTGACGAGCACTGCTAGGAAGCCAGGATGCAGGACCAAGGACACGGTGTATGAAAAACACACATGCTTTACATCATAACCTTTCATCCATTTGAGCTTCGGAAAAAAAGGCAACGAATGTCTCTGAGCTGATGTGGAGCCCCTCACCACTATTTTAGACTTGATGAGCATTGGCAGGTGGGATGAACATAGCTGAACAGATGCGCTCAAGGCTTGGACCCCATGCACAAATAAATACGCAGAGAGTAGCACAGAGGCCCCAGCTAAGACCTTCAGATCCCCTCCCAACTCTGTGAGTCTAGGGCTAACAGACCTCTCACTACTTTTCTGGGTCTCCCTGTGAGCAGGGAACGCCTTTTCCTTCCCTGGCTTCCCCACCGCGCCGGGGGCACCCCCGGAAGTCCTAAAGCCCATTTCTGAGGAGGCAACTGAGTAGTTGAGGGTCTCAAAGCCAAGTTGCCTGGTGGCTCCCATATGACCGTAGTTGCCCAGGCCTGGGGACTCGCACAAGCTCCGGACCAGCAGCCTCCCCGCTTCTCTTCCCAGGCCTGCGTCACCGGTACCCTCCTGGGAGCCCCCTGGTGGCCTCAGCCCCCCAGCCGTGGGAGGGGAGGTCCTGGCTGAGGTGGTCCCGTCGTCTTTGCTGCGGTGGAAGTTGGCAGAATTTCGCTGGCATTCCCACCCATTCCCCATCACAGCTGCACTGCTCCTTGGAACCCTCGGCCCAGGCACAATTCAGATGCCGCGTGAGCCTCATTTTACCTCTGGGGAGGATGTAGAAGGGGGCGCTAAGGAACTCTGGGCTACCCACACTCCAGCCTGAAAACCCTGTGAAGGCGTCCGTCCTGGGGAGATCCTACCTGGGTCCCGAGGCCCACACCTCTCCCCGGCGGACCATGGCCGCCCCGTCCACGGCCTGCCTGTGGCCCCCCGAACACCAGGAATACCCCAACTCTGGAATGCTTTCCTCCTCTTCACTTGGCTGCAGAAGTTCTCATTCCTCCCCACACGCGTTTCTTCTGCCCTCTCCTCTTCCCACAGCCTCGGGGGCCTGTTTCTTAGTCCCCCCCACCCCCCCGCCAAGTCTTAATCCCCACAAGGGGTGTCATCCCAGGGGTGCCCCAAACCGGAGTCCGCCTGACATAGGAAGAGTTTCCGCTGACACTGAATACTGTGAGCGGACTCTGAACACCGGACAGGGGGCCGGAGTGACGGGGCTGAGTCAAGTGTTTGGGGGCTCCCAATCTTTATGTCCTTGGAGGGTCTAGGAATTGCCCTGTGGGAACTGACATTCCTCCTTCCTGCCCCAGGAAGGGAGGGCTCTGGCCCCCTACGGCAGTCTTTGTCTGCCCACTGGCTGACCGCCCAGCAGGCCACGGGGGCTCCCCTTGCTCTCTTCCTCCTCCACTCCTTTTGAAGGCTGGGGGAGAGCTCCAGAGGTAAGTGCCCCTTCCTCTGGGGGAGACCACAGACCTTCCCTGCGCCATGAACAGTGCTCATCCCTTCTGGAGTAGGTCCTACAATTCCCACACCCTTTCCTTGGACCAGTGGTCAGTTGAGGACAAAATCCAAATTGCCTGGCCAAAAACAGAAGAAAAAAAGAATGGAGGAGACAGAGCTGAAGACTG
Organism: Eschrichtius robustus; assembly: GCF_028021215.1. NCBI lineage: Eukaryota > Metazoa > Chordata > Mammalia > Artiodactyla > Eschrichtiidae > Eschrichtius > Eschrichtius robustus. The sequence goes on from NC_090844.1 coordinate 6,661,761, forward strand.
GGTTAGCTGACCAGGTCCTGTGAACTATGTCTGTATTGTAATATGGTTAAGAAAAATAAATGCTCCGCGCATTATTTCCTATTGTAAATATACAATATCTCAATGATGCGATGGATAATAGTTATATAACGGTAAGACCAGGAAGCAAGTACCAGCTGAGACTGTTTCTGTAGAATTCCAAACACCTGACTCACAAACTCATAACACACTGTAATTTGGGGACTGCTGGCGTTTTGTAACTAGTAAGATGCAAATTCAAGTGATTTCTTCTGAGTCACTTTTACTTCAAGAAGGTGTCTGGAGGTACTGTCTGTCAATAAGGATAGCATCCAGCTGGTCAGTAAGACTTGAAGAGTTACAACCATGTTTTGTGGTTTTTCTCTAGAACTGATGAAATAAGAACCTTGTGGTAAAACCCACTGGTCCAGGAGTTAAAAAACAAATTGTCTGCCAAAATTACAATGTAAAACTGAATAAAACAACAGATGATTTGGTTTAACTTTTAAAAACAGTTACAAAGGAATCACTGGCTGGATGGAGAGAAAACGGTTGAGGAAAGTTTTCATTGTGAGAGCTGAAGGGTTGCCCCATGCTACCAGCTGAAAGAAGGGATGCTTTTCTGGCATCATCTCCATTCAAGTCCAATCACAAAGTATCCTTTTTTTTTTTTTTTTTGGCTGTTAAAAGATCTGAGCAGTCTCCCTGCAGTATCTGAAGTGAATGCCAGAGCTGGGCCACACCAGCACCCCTGTTCCCCAGCACAGGGGCACCATCAGGTCCTTACACAGGTGCTGCTCAGGTAGTGAGGGGGCAGTTGGTATCGGGGGGAGGGAGATACAGCTGCTCGTCTGAGAAGACTGAAGGGAGAGAAGGAGGTAACCATCTAAAGTCCATTTTCCCTGCTGGAGCTTTTAAATTGGGTGCAGATTTAAAAATTAACCTAAAATATTTTAATAGGGGAGGTATCAAATGTTATAAATTATAGTTCCCGGTAGGAAAGCATAAGGAATCGTTGCTTTCATTTCCTTTTTACCCTAGCCTATCAAAAAGGCAGCCACTTGCTTTTTCTGAATAGTCTAATACTATCCTAAGCCCCCATGAAAAATCTTGAGGCTTGTTGATTTACTAACTCTAAATTCTCTCTGCTCAAAGCAGTTGTCAGCTTTAGCTTTTCATCTGCTTTTGCATTTCATTTATTTCTCTTCACATCTCTAGAAGATAGATGCATATTTCTATTCTTTTAGTGGTCACCTTTGAAACGTTTTATACATACTTAACAGTCCAAAGTTAATGTCTATTTTACCATCCTCCTGAGTAGTACAAGGATTTGAAGATGCTTTGGTTCCACTGACTACTGCTTCCACCTTACATGCTATGGGGATACCATGTTTTGAATGTTCTCATATTTCTCCAGTTTTAACCTTGCTGACTAGGTTACTATGGTCATTAACTTAATGTGTGTTTAAGTTTACCCATATGTTGACTGTTTTGTTTACTTACCAAATCTTTCATTTTAGACTTTCTTCCTGGGATTGTCTTGTTCTTCCTGAAGTACACCCTTTGGATGTTCCTTCCCTGAGTTTTTTTTGGGGGTAAATGTTCTCAATTTCTGAGAGTGTCTTTAGATCTATAATGATTTTCTAGCACATTGAAGATATTCTACTTCCTCTGGCTTCCATTGTTGCTATTAAAAAAAACTGTTGTCAGCCTAATTGATATTCTTTGGTAGATAATCTGGTTGATTTTGTAATCTTGTCTCTGTCTTTGATGGTATATAGCATCACTAAGAGATATCTATGCGTGAATTTATTTTGCTTTGTATATTTTGGTGCTTCCTCAATTCTGGAAACTTCTTGGCCGTTATATATTTATATTTTTAACATCCTTATTGGAGTATAATTGCTTTACAATGGTGTGTTAGTTTCTGCTGTATCACAAAGTGAATCAGCTATACGTATACATATATCCCCATATCCCCTCCCTCTTGCGTCTCCCTCCCACCCTCCCTATCCTACCCCTCTAGGTGCTCACAAAGCACCGAGCTGATCTCCCTGTGCTATGCGGCTGCTTCCCACTAGCTGTCTATTTTACATTTGGTAGTATCTACACCTCCATGCCACTCTCTCACTTCGTCCCAGCTTACCCTTCCCCCTCAAGTCCATTCTCTACATGTCCTCAAGTCCATTCTCTACGTCTGCATCTTTATTCCTGTCCTGCCCCTAGGTTCTTCAGAACCGTTTTTTTTTTTTTTTTTTAGATTCCATATATATGTGTTAGCATAGGGTATTTGTTTTTCTCTTTCTGACTTAGTTCACTCTGTATGACTGACTCGAGGTCCATCCACCTCACTACAAGTAACTCAATTTCGTTCCTTTTTATGGCTCAGTAATATTCCATTGTATATATGTGCCACATCTTCTTTATCCATTCATCTGTTCATGGACACTTAGGTTGCTTCCACGTCCTGGCTATTGTAAATAGTGCTGCAATGAACATTGTGGTACATGACTCTTTTTCAATTATGGTTTCCTCAGAGTATATGCCCAGTAGTGGGATTGCTGGGTCATATGGTAGTTCTATTTTTAGTTTTTTAAGGAACCTCCATACGTTCTCCATAGTGGCTGTATCAATTTACATTCCCACCAACAGTGCAAGAGGGTTCCCTTGCCTCCACACCTCTCCAGCATTTATTATTTGTAGACTTTTTGATGATGGCCATTCTAACTGGCGTGAGGTGATACCTCATTATAGTTTTGATTTGCATTTCTCTAATGATTAGTGATGTTGAGCATCCTTTCATATGTTTGTTGGCAAGCTGTATATCTTCTGTGGAGAAATGTCTCTTTAGGTCTTCTGTCCATTTTTGGATTGGGTTGTTTGTGTTTTTGATATTGAGCTGCATGAGCTGCTTGTATATTTTGGAGATTAATCCTTTGTCAGTAGCTTCGTTTGCAAATATTTTCTCCCATTCTGAGGGTTGTCTTTTCATCTTGTTTAAGGTTTCCTTTGCTGTGCAAAAGCTTTTAAGTTTCATTAGGTCCCATTTGTTTATTTTTGTTTTTATTTCCCTTTCTCTAGGAGGTGGGTCAAAAAGGATCTTGCTGTGATTTATGTCATAGAGTGATCTGCATATGTTTTCCTCTAAGAGTTTGATAGTGTCTGGCCTTACATTTAGGTCTTTAATCCATTTTGAGTTTATTTTTGTGTATGGTGTTAGGAAGTGTTCTAATTTCATTGTTTTACATGTAGCTGTCCAGTTTTCCCAGCACCACTTATTGAAGAGGCTGTCTTTTCTCAATTGTATATTCTTGCATCCTTTATCAAAGATAAGGTGACCATAGGTGCGTGGGTTTATGTCTGGGCTTTCTATCCTGTTCCATTGATCTATATTTCTGTTTTTGTGCCAGTACCATACTGTCTTGATTACTGTAGCTTTGTAGTATAGTCTGAAGTCAGGGAGCCTGATTCCTCCAGCTCTATTTTTCTTTCTCAAGATTGCTTTGGCTATTCGGGGTCTTTTGTGTTTCCATACAAATTGTGAAATTTTTTGTTCTAGTTCTATGAAAAATGCCATTGGTAGTTTGATAGGGATTGCACTGAATCTGTAGATTGCTTTGGGTACTATAGTCATTTTCACAGTGTTGATTCTTCCAATCCAAGAACATGGTATATCTCTCCATCTGTTTGTATCATCTTTAATTTCTTTCATCAGTGTCTTATAGTTTTCTACATACAGGTCTTTTGTCTCCTTAGATAGGTTTATTCCTAGGTATTGTATTCTTTTTGTTGCAATGGTAAATGGGAGTGTTTCCTTAATTTCTCTTTCAGATTTTTCATCATTAGTATATAGGTATGCAAGAGATTTCTGTGCATTAATTTTGTATTCTGCTGCATTACCAAATTCATTGATTAGCTCTAGTAGTTTTCTGGTAGCATCTTTAGGATTCTCTATGTATAGTATCATGTCATCTGCAAACAGTGACCGTTTTATTTCTTCTTTTCCAATTTGGATTCCTTTTATTTCTTTTTCTTCTCTGCTTGCTGTGGCTAAAACTTCCAAAACTATGTTGAATAATAGTGGTGAGAGTGGGCAACCTTGTCTTCTTCCTGATCTTAGAGGAAATAGTTTCAGTTTTTCACCATTGAGAATGATGTTGGCTGTGGGTTTGTCATATATGGCCTTTATTATGTAGAGGTAAGTTCCCTCCATGCCTACTTTCTGGAGGGTTTTTTTCATAACTGGGTGTTGAATTTTGTCAAAAGCTTTCTCTGCATCTATTGAGATGATCATATGGTTTTTCTCCTTCAGTTTGTTAATATGGTTTATCACATTGATTGATTTGCGTATATTGAAGAAGCCTTGCATTCCTGGGATAAACCCCACTTGATCATGGTGTATGATCCTTTTAATGGGCTTTTGGATTCTGTTTGCTAGTATTTTGTTGAGGATTTTTGCATCTTTGTTCATCAGTGATATTGGCCTGTAGTTTTCTTTTTTGTGACATCTTTGTTTGGTTTTGGTATCAGGGTGATGGTGGCCTTGTAGAATGAGTTTGGGAGTGTTCCTCTCTGCTATATTTTGGAAGAGTTTGAGAAGGATAGGTGTTAGCTCTTCTCTAAATGTTTGATAGAATTCGCCTGTGAAGCCATCTGGTCCTGGGCTTTTGTTTGTTGGAAGATTTTTAATCAGAGTTTCAATTTCAGTGCTTGTGATTGGTCTGTTTATATTTTCTATTTCTTCCTGGTTCAGTCTCAGAAGGTTGTGCTTTTCTAAGAATTTGTCCATTTCTTCCAGGTTTTCCATTTTATTGGCATATAGTTACTTATAATAATCTCTCATGATCCTTTGTATTTCTGCAGTGTCAGTTGTTACTTCTCCTTTTTCATTTCTAATTCTATTGATTTGAGTCTTTTCTCTTTTTTTCGTGATGAGTCTGGCTAATGGTTTATCAATTTTGTTTATCTTCTCAAAGAACCAGCTTTTTGTTTTATTGGTCTTTGCAATTGTTTCCTTCATTTCTTTTTCGTTTATTGCTGATCAGATCTTTATGATTTCTTTTCTTCTGCTAACTTTGGGGGTTTTTTTTTTTTTTGGTTTTTCTTTCTCTAATTGCTTTAGGTGTAAGGTTAGGTTGTTTATTTGAGATTTTTCTTGTTTCTTGAGGTGGGTTTGTATTGCTATAAACTTCCCCCTTAGAACTGCTTTTGCTGCATTCCATAGGTTTTGGGTTGTCGTGTTTTCATTGTCATTTGTTTCTAGGTATTTTTTGATTTCCTCTTTGATTTCTTCAGTGATCTCTTGGTTATTTAGTAGCGTATTTTTTAGCCTCCATGTGTTTGTATTTTTTTACAGTTTTTTCCCCCATAATATTGATATTGATATCTAGTCTCATAGCATTGTGGTTGGAAAAGATATTTGATACGATTTCAATTTTCTTACATTTACCAGGGCTTGATTTGTGACCCAAGATATGATCTATCCTGGAGATTGTTCCATGAGCACTTGAGAAGAAATTGTATACTGTTGTTTTTGGATGGAATGTCCTATAAATATCATTTAAATCCATCTTGTTTAATGTGTCATTTAAAGCTTGTGTTTCCTTATTATTTTCATTTTGGATGATCTGTCCATTGGTGAAAGTGGGGTGTTAAAGTCCCCTACTATCGTGTGTTACTGTCGATGTCCCCTTTTATGGCTGTTAGCATTTGCCTATATGTTGAGGTGCTCCTATGTTGGGTGCATACATATTCACAATTGTTATATCTTCTTCTTGGATTGTTCCCTTGATCGTTATGTAGTGTCCTTCTTTGTCTCTTGTAATAGTCTTTATTTCAAAATCTATTCTGTCTGATATGAGAATTGCTACTCCAGCTTTCTTTTGATTTCCATTTGCATGGAATTATCTTTTTCCATCCCCTCACTTTCAGTCTGTACGTGTCCCTAGATCTGAAGTGGGTCTCTTGTAGGCAGCATATATACGGGTCTTGTTTTTGTATCTATTCAGACAGTCTGTGTCTTTTGGTGGGAGCACTTAATGCATTTGCATTTAAGGTAATTATTGATATGTATGTTCCTGTTACCATTTTCTTAATTGTTTTGGGTTTGTTATTCTAGGTCTTTTCCTTCTCTTGTGTTTCCTGCCTAGAGAAGTTCCTCTAGCATTTGTTGTAAAGCTGGTTTGGTGGTGTTGAATTCTCTTAGCTTTTCCTTGTCTGTAAAGGTTTTAATTTTTCCATCGAATATGAATGAGATCCTTGATGGGTAGAGTAATCTTGGTTGTAGGTTTTTCCCTTTCATCACTTTTAATATGTCCTGCCACTCCCTTCTGGCTTGCAGAGTTTCTGCTGGAAGATCAGCTGTTAACCTTATGGGGATTCCCTTGTATGTTATTTGTTGTTTTTCACTTGCTGTTTTTAATATTTTTTCTTTGTATTTAACTTATGATAGTTTGATTAATATGTGTCTTGGCGTGTTTCTCCTTGGATTTATCCTGTATGGGACTCTGTGCTTCCTGGACTTGATTGACTATTTCCTTTCCCATATTAGGGAAGTTTTCAACTATAATCTCTTCAAATATTTTCTCAGTCCCTTTCTTTCTCTCTTCTTCTTTTGGGACCCCTATAATTGGAATGTTGGTGCATTTAATGTTGTCCCAGAGGTCTCTGAGACTGTCCTCAATTCTTTTCATTCTTTTTTCTTTATTCTGCTCTGCAGTAGTTATTTCCACTATTTTATCTTGCAGGTCACTTATCCGTTCTTCTGCCTCAGTTGTTCTGCTATTGATTCCTTCTAGAGAATTTTTTTTTTAAATTTATTTATGGCTGTGTTGGGTCTTTGTTTCTGTGCGAGGGCTTTCTCCAGTTGCGGCAAGCGGGGGCCGCTCTTCATTGCAGTGTGCGGGCCTCTCACTATCGCGGCCTCTCTTGTTGCAGAGCACAGGCTCCAGACGCGCAGGCTCAGTAATTGTGGCTCACGGGCCTAGTTGCTCCGCGGCATGTGGGATCTTCCCAGACCAGGGCTCGAACCCGTGTCCCCTGCATTGGCAGGAAGATTTTCAACCACTGCGCCACCAGGGAAGCCCCTTCTAGAGAATTTTTAATTTCATTTATTGTGTTTTTCTTCACTGTTTGTTTGCTCTTTAGTTCTTCTAGGTCCTTGTTAAACTTTTCTTGTATTTTCTCCATTCTATTTCCAAGATTCTGGATCATCTTTACTATCATTTCTCTGAATTCTTTTTCAGGTAGACTGCCTATTTCCTCTTCATTTGTTTGGTCTGGTGGGTTTTTAACCTTGCTCCTTCATCTGCTATGTGTTTCTTTTTCTTCTCATTTTGCTTAACTTACTGTGTTTGGGGTCTCCTTTTTGCAGGCTGCAGGTTCATAATTCCCGTTGTTTTTGGCATCTGTCCCCAGTGGGTAAGGTTGGTTCAGTGGGTTGGGTAGGTTTCCTGGTGGAGGGGACTGGTGCCTGTGTTCTGATGGATGAGGCTGGATCTTGTCTTTCTGGTGGGCAGGACCGTGTCCGGTGGTGTGTTTTGGGGTGTCTGTGAAGTTATTATTTTAGGCAGCCTCTCTGCTAATGGGTGGGGTTGTGTTCCTGTCTTGCTAGTTGTTTGGCATGGGGTGTCCAGCACTGGAGCTTGCTGGTCGTTGAGTGGAGCTGGGTCTTAGCATTGAGATGGAGATCTCTGGGAGAGCTCTCGCTGCTTGATATTATGAGGGGCCAGGAGGTCTCCGGTGGACCAGGGTCCTGAACTCGGCTCTCCCACTTCAGAGGCTCAAGCCTGACACCTGGCCGGATTGGCCATTATTTTTTTAAGTAATATGTTAAATATTCTTTAAATATCTTTGTTCTCTCATCACTTTAACATTTTGTTCTGACACTTGAAATTGACATATGTTGGAGTTTCTCATTTTTTCTTAACTTCTCTTTTATATGCTCTACATGTCCTTCTGTGATACATTCTCATGGCCAACAGGTACATGTAAAGATGCTCAACATCACTAATGATCAGGGAAATGCAAATCAAAACCACCATGAGATATCACCTCACACCTGTCAGAATGGTAGGTTTTCGAAAAAGACAAGAAATAACTAGTGTTGGTGAGGCTGTTGATAAGAATGTAAATTGGTGCTGCCACTATGGAAGACAGTATGGAGGTTCCTCAAAAAATTAAAAATAGAACTACCATATGATCCAGCAATCCCACTTCCGGGTATTTATCCCCCCCAAAAGGAA